>NC_052049.1:148826833-149501118 GCF_903992535.2 Arvicola amphibius | reverse complement strand
CACTTTTGATTTGTTAATATGAATATTTTTTCTCTGCTTTCTAGTTTGAATGATGGTTTAACTCTCTTGTTGACTTTCTCGAAGAACCAACTCTTTGTTTCATTGATTCTTTGTATTTTTCTCTTCATTTCTACTTTTTAATTTAAAAGTTTTTTTTTTAAATTTCCATACCAATCACTGTTCCTCTTCCCTCCACTCCTACTTCTTTCCTTCACCTTCACCCCAACCCCCCATCCACTCCTCAGAAAGGGTAAGGCCTCACATGGGAAGTCAGCAAATTCTGGCATATCAAGTTGAGGCAGGAATAAGTCAATCCCCCCTGTATCTAGACTTAGTAAGGTATCCTTCCATAGGGAATGGGCTCCAAAAAGCCAGTTCATGCACTAGGGATAAATCCTGGTCCCACTGCCAGTAGCCCTACAGATTTCCCACATTCAGAGGGCCTAGGTCAGTCTTATGGAGTTTCCCCAGCTGTCAGTCCAGAGTCAGTGAGTTCCCATGGGCTCAGTTCAGCTGTCTCTGTTAGCTGTAGATCTCTGCATCTGCTTTCATTAGATCCTGGATAAAGGTTCAATGATGACAAATAGGGTGGTAATCAATCTGATTACAGGGGAAGGGCAGTTTAGGCATCCTAACCACTTATGCTTAGAGAGTGAACTGTTTGCTATGCAAACATCCGTATATGTGTTTGGATTTCTAGCTGCCAAGTAAAGGCCAAGTCCATAACTGATGGTACAGGGGGTGGGAATTAGAAAGAAGTATTTGGAGTTCATTTGTTAACCAGTCTATACAAATTAGTGAATTCTATATTCACTGACAGATCTTACATAAAAAATTAGGTTAGGGAGACAATGTTGAAGACATTCACTCCCAACCTCTGGTCTCCATATGCATACATGCATACACTTACTTGAAGCACATGTGTAATCCTCTATATGAATACATTAATATCACACATAGTATACACTACACTATACTACACCACACACACACACACACACACACACACACACACACACATACTATGAAGGGAGAAAGAGAAATGATATTTTAAAGCAAAATTCAGTGATAACTCTGCTAGTTTGATCTTCTGTTGTAATCAATCACTGACCAAAACTAAATCTTAGACAAAGGAGTTTAATTTCAACTATATTTCTCTTGTGAGTTCATTATTGAGGGAAGCAAGGGCAGGAACCTAGAGGCAGGAACTAAAGCAGAGACCACGGAGTAATAATGCTGTTTCCTGGTTGCTCCTCATGGTTTGTTCAACTCACTCTCTTAAACAACACAGGACAAGTTATCCATCCTTGTACCACTCATAGTGGGCTGGATTCTCCCACATCAACCATCAATTAAGAAAATACTTCACAATATATCCATAGTCCAATGAAGTGGAGGCAATTTCTCAATCCCCCCAAGTGACTCTAAATTGTGTCCAGGCCAGAATTTCCATATCCTAGAAGGTAAGAAAGTACTCAAAAGACAGATTTCAGTTAAAATGTCACTTGATAGAAATTTATGGGATTTCAATTAAGCTGAAATCTTTGGTTGAAACAGACAGGGATGGAACTGGTGCAAAATGAATGATGACACCAGGTTATTAGATTTGATAGGAGGTAACGATACAGCTCTTGGCTGTAAGTATGTACTGCTCTTTAAGAGAGAAAAAATGAACCTGAAGGAGATTCAAGCATGACCATGGACATTGGCTCAATTTCAATAAACTGAATGTTTTCGACCAGGGGTGATGCTACCCACACAATGAGTGCAGCAGACAGGATATTGAGCCAGAAGATGATTCTTGAGCCTCAGCATATAACTTTGTTTTCTTCCTTGCAGATTTGGGATTTGCTTGGGAGCTGTCACCTCTCTCTTCCTTCCAATGTAATCTTTTTCTATTTGGAAGTGGAATGCTTATCCGGTGACTATTTTATAATTACTTTAGAAGTCAGATACAACTTGTCTTTTCACAGGAAGAAGGAAGTTTTGCTTCAAGATGAATCATTCCATTAATCATATCCATGCCTGATTTAGAAGATACTTATGTCATTATTGGGCATTCGAGCTTATACTGGAGAAAGTGAAGATACAGTGCTAAAGGAAATAATAAACGCACTTTGAATATATAAAGGAATGAATTTGGAGTACTGGGCTAGATGGTTCAGGACCAAATTTTATTCCCCTCATCATACATTCATAAAATAAACCTCCATCCACAAGTATGACATTTAAATAAGAAAACCAAGAAAAATTAGCTCCCATGAGATCTTGCCAAGGCTCCATGCAATGGAATTAATGTCTTAATAGTAAAGACACGAGTGTTCTCTTTTTCTGTTTCCTGCTATGGGATAATAAAGTGAAATCACACAGCTTGCGCCAAGAATAGGGTCCTAATCTTAATCTATGTAATGGTACCTTGATCTTGGGCACCCACTCTTCAGATGATTAATTTGCATTATTTAATTCATTCAGTCTATGGAAAGCTTGTTCTTTTGGCAAATGTTGGGAGGCTTTGCTAGCTGGTCGGATGTTTCAGTCTGTCATGGCTGGGCAGCTATTTTCCAAAGCTTAAAGACATGAGGACTCCCTCACCCCCAACAATACATTCTGCTCTCTACCTGCCATTATCTGGAGAATGTCACTGGATCCTGAGGACTGATCTTATCTGAAAGATGTCTCTAAACCTGTATTCCTGATTTATCTCTAGGTGACCTTTGGCCCAGTTTCCTTCGAGAAGCCTCCCCTCCAGCACATATAGTAACTAAGATTTTACTAGAAGGTATGCTGTAGGAACTAGAAGGTATGTTGCTGTATATATATATATATATATATATATATATATATATATATATATATGTATAGCCTTGTAATGGAAGCATGCCTCTTAATGAATATTAGGGTGTTTCCATCAGGCCTCCCAATCCTATATATTTCCCATACTCTGCAATAAAGTTGAGTTGATTCATAGAAGTAATATCCTGGAGGACTGTCTCTGTCATGTTCAAGTGCCATACAAGAATCTCTGTCGCTGTTTTTGCCCCTTTGTCCTTATGGACTGATGGCCAACTGTCAACTGACCATAAAGACCGAAGGGAATCCCAGCAGGAAAAGATAGTAATGTTGAAAAAAATTAAGTAGACAACATTAAAATTCTAAAGGACGGACAGAGAAAAAAAGAGATCCAAATGTAATTAAGGAAGAATGATCTATCACCCAATAATCACCCACCAGAGCAGAGATAAGAGATGTACAGTTAAAGAAATTTGATTAAGGAAAAGTTTGCAACCACAAAAAGATTTAAAATGTGTTCGAAGAGATATACCCAAACAACAATCTAAATAAGAAGATGAAATTTTCCAACTTATTGTATGGCAAGAGGGATCATGTAGGAAGAAGATGGCTACACTTTCTTTTTCATTATCTAGTTTCATTCCTAGGGGTAAAATGTTTCATGTTTGCTTTATAAATTTTCCATAGTATTCCTCAAAAATTAATGTAGGTGGACCACTGAAATCCTTTCAATTATAATATACCCTAACAATATTTTAACATGCCTAACTGATATAAGGGTCATAACTTGTTACCACATAAAAATATTAATTAGTAAGATGAATATTAAAGCTATAAACTTGACTTTCTTAAAACTGTTCAGTTCAATGTTTACCATAATGTTAATATAAGTACTAATACAGTACAACCTTGGAGGCTGATATTAGAAAAATATGCTTTGGTATTTATTTTATATTGGGAAATTAGTTTATAATATGTGAGTCAATTTTGCAAACACACACACACATACACATATACTGGTAACAGTACATTTAAGTTATGCATTAACAGATTAAGAATATAAAATCTTAATGATCATTGATTTGGCTAACTCTTGAATGGTGTTTTGTAGAAGCTGGAGATCAATTGAAAGGAACTAACTATAAAATTAATAGGATAAGATTGATTTTCCAAAAGCTCTATCTGAAATCTCCTAAAAACAGTTTCTGAAGGGACAGTGAAAAACATAAGCAGTTATGAAAATCTCTATATAGGTAATCAATAATTACAATATTATCTACTTGGAGTAGTAATAATGATTAAGAGGAAATGATTAATAAATAAATTTTGAATCAAACACACTGTATACAATGGCTGACTGAGGAATTAATAAAAGAAGAATTGGGGAGTTAAAGATACCTCCTGGGATTTTAGGTTGAAATGATCTGCAAGAAACAAATACAATGAGGGATAGTTCAGGTAGAACAATGACTGCTACATTTGTAATCATGCTAAGTTTGAGATGCACAGTCTTTTTAGAAGCAGAAGTACAGAGATTGGCTGCAATATCATGCCCACAAAGGAAGTTTGTTGGAGATATCCCTTTAGTGGTCAGAACAGGAGCAAGGACAGGGGCTATGAGAACAAAAAGTGAGCATATACAGCCTGCATAAGTTTTATTTAGCTTCCATTACATTGCAGTTTGAAATTTTAAAGTGGATATAGGAAATGGAACACAGTGATTCATTGGTGGTGAAATCTTTCCCTCTTTAAAAGCATCTGCCACTCAAGATGGTACCATGAAGTGTGAAAGGAAAGTTTCTCTGTAAAATTAATGGGGTGGTGATTTTGTTTCTTTATTATAGAGAGCTATGACTTTGAAAGAGAATCTTTACATGAAATAACTAAAAGCATGTGAATTTATACATTTTCCTACATAACATATTGACTATATTAAGCATAAATCCATTTAAATTAAAATTTCAATTTATGTTCTGCTGTGATTAAAATATCTTTAGAAGAGGTAGCTCAGGGAGAAATGTTCAGGTATCCCACCATTGGCAAGGCAAGGTAAAAATTCGAAACATTTGACCATTTCCACACTCAAAAGCAGAGGGTAAATGGATGTATGCACCTTTACCTTCTCATGCAACTTCCCTTCCCCCTTATAGCACCCGGGACTCTAACTCAAGGGACAATGCCATTCATATAGGTGGATCTTCTCATATTAATTAGCATTATAAAAATGAGGTTCACCAGGAATTCTACAGGCCAACCTGATCTGTAGAATCTCTCTTCTAGCTAATCCTCTCGGGTGATTCTAGACTGTATCAAGTTGGCAATTTAACTAACTATAGCAATTACATGTTGAGAAAAAAAGGCATTCAAAGAAGACCCACACATTGCTTCATCTCAAGTAGTTAAAATTCTCTTTATCCATAGGTAACATGCTAATGTACCTCTACTGCATTTTTATATTCTCAATGAAAATATAAAAATTCACTTCTACATTTTTATTTTACTTCTAAGCATTATATTTTTAACATGTAGAAATTCAGGTTGTGTTTTATTTTTACATGCTGTGATCTGTCATTTAACAACATTCTTGTCCTTAATAGAATGTATATACAGGCATCAACTCATGAGGTCCTAATGGAATTTAAATTTCTCTTTCTTTGTGTTATCAGAGCTTTCAGGACTATGAACTACAACATAGTTCATGTTTGCGGTGATGCTAGCATAAACAAACCATGCTACCAGTTGTATGAAAATAAAGCAATACTACCATGCATGTTACAGACTACTTGATAACGAAAGGCTTAGCGATTATGAAGACTACAGCAGCAGGCAGTAATGGCCTGGTACTTCATATCTACTCTTTCTCACTGATTCCCACAGCAAGAGACACCACGATAAGCATCATTGTGCTATTTTATGACATACTGATGATGTACTATTTTTCTATGCTCTTACTGAATTTTCATTAGTATTGATAATGTGATGTCTATTTTCTGACTTTTTTTCTATGCTCCTGGTTTCTTCTCCTGGATTAAATTCATCTGTTGGTTGTAATTCTTGGAAAACCATCACCAGTTTTTCCTATAAACTTCTGAAATTTTTCATCCAGTATCTTACGATTTTCTGCCTTACTGAACTCAGTAATTGAGGGGTTGGGATCTTCTGGAGGAGTCGAGTTGTCTTGTTTTTTTCATGTTTCTTGTGTTATAATTTTCAATTTGCTCTTCTGTGAGTTTAGGTGTCTCTTATGTTTAATTTGGGGATTCACTTATGAGCAGAGCACCTGCTGTAACTCTGACCTTCTAATGAAGCCCTTAACAGTTATTAGCTTAATAGGCCAATGTGCCAGAAAAAGTGGAGTTGCTTCTAGAGACCAAAGGAGCAAATTCTGGCTTTTCTAGAGTAAAGAACAACTGGTGGTGTGTTAAGTTTAAAAGTTATAATATATGGTAGATAGACAGTACTTTTAAGTCTGTGGGCCTCTAATTGATTTGTTAGCCAAAGGGGTCCCATGGGGAACCCCCAAACAGCCCATTCTGTTGTCAAGACTGTAGTTTTTTCTCCAAAAAATGTCTTTCCCATTAGATTAATCAGAATATTCTCAAATCCCTGATGAATTTTGGAGAAGGCAGAGCAGGCAAACTTGAACTTAATTTGTTTGTAAGTCAGAATAAGTTTTCAGATGGAAACTGAGTCATTTGTAGGCCACCATACCTCTAAGGAGAGTAATGAAACTTAGACCAGCCTCCTCCGTGGGAATTTTCCTATTCTGGATAATGAAAAAGGACTTTCTCTCCCACATGTTCTCACCTATATGACACCACAGGTCTCAAACAATGACAAAAGTGAGTGTAACATTTGCATTTAAAGCTTTCCATCTCAGTTAGTTATTATAGTAATAACAAGTCACCAGCACAACCCTTGTTTTTCTGAGACAGGGTTTCTCTGTAGTTTTGGGGCCTATCCTTGAACTAGCTTTTGTAGACTAGATGGGCCTAGAACTCACAGAGATCCACCTGCCTCTGCCTCTCAAGTGCTGGGATTAAAGTCATGCACCACCACTACCTGGCATCATCACAGCCTTTGATACCCACATTTTTGGTTTTTTTTTAAACTGTGCTCTGTAGTAATAAAAATTAATTTTGGAACATTTTTATACTTTATTCTTTTAGAGAATACTTCTTAGGTTGCTCTGGAGCAGTTACTCTTTCTCAAAGCTACATTTCCATTCTGTTGTATGGCGCCTGAGAAGGGCATGAGTGAATGGTAGTGCTTCATGATATCATGACAGAGTTAACTAGGTACTTTCTGCTAGAAGCATGGGTATAATGACATTCCAGTGATTAAAATAGTCTTCTTTAGTATATTAAGGTCATCATGCAGACAGAAGAACAGGTGTGCAGCTTTCCTTGTATTAATTATATGTTAGAGTTTAGATTAGTACAAAATGCTTTTTTTGTCTTTGATGAAACTTTTTGTTGAAATAACATGTTCTTGTCATGAATAGTAAATTGAAACATATAAAGTACACAGAAATTATCAGAAGATTCCAATAATGACAATCAGACTGGTGAAACTCATGGATCTGCCACCTTGGAAGTACTTAGATAATGCTTGTCAAAGGAAAGAAATAAATAAAAACTAGATATAAACATCCTTTTCACTCAGAAAAAAATCTTATAGCTTGTGAATTCATTCCTAAGGGTTATTGAGACTATTCCACATGTACATGAGACTCTCTCTGCCTTTCTTATTTCTGCTTTCCTGCTTTGGGATTTGATATAGATGGAATGTGAAAAATAAAGAATGTTCCAGCATCTCCACTTGATAAGGACATTGTGTATAAATGTAAGAGATGTAACTTTGTTTTACAAGATGCAGTTGTTTTTATGAATAGGAAACCCTAATCTGCATTTTATGTTATAGTTTATTTTCTATGATTAGATCAATATTTTAATGTTGTGATTATAGAGATCATATGTCTGAATGTTTACTTTAGAGTGGTGTACTTCTCATTTATTTATGTATATACTTTAATGGATTTTAATTAAATAATAATAACTATTCAGATTTAGTTATTCCTACAGTTTTCAACATCAAAATGTCTTAGAAAGGGAATAGAAAAGGAAATAGAAGTCTACCAGCACCCATCTCCCAAAATATGACAACCATAATAATCATATTCAGTCATTTTCCATCACACACATACACTTCCACATACATACACACATACACACACTCACACACACAGATGCACTTACTTTAAAAATATTTACTTTTTATGATATTGAATCTGATCAATATTGGATCAGTAAAATATATGTCTTGGGTTACATATTTTAAAGGAAAATTTTATTTGCAGTCATAATTTAAATGTTTTCTGATTTCCATTGCTTTTTCCTTAGCCAGTTTTACTTTATTAGGTAATTGCTGTGGGACAATGGTCTGTACCCTGTTACTTGTATTTTAAATAAATGCTGATTGGCCAGTAGCCAAGTAGGAAGTATAGGTGGGACAACCAGGCAGGAACAGAGGCAGAAATTTCAGTCTGCAGTCATCATCCAGACAAGGAGGGAGCCAGACACAGACAAGCAAGATGTGACTGCCTCACTGTACAAGGTACCAAGCCATGTGACTAACACAGACAAGAATTATGGGCTAATATAAGCTATAAGAGTTAATAAGAAGCCTAAGCTAATAGGACAATCAGTTTGTAATTAATGTAGACCTCTATGTGATTTCTTTGGGACTTAACAAATACAGCACCAGGTGGGACCGAAACCCCAGTAAACAGGTAAGTGGTTTTAGAATTATTCCTTTTAGATACAGGTGAAACTGTATGGCCTGCAGTATAGAACTATCATACAACTTAGATCTTTAAAACTGGCTAGTCCTGGCAACTGTTGTTTATTAATATAGTTTGACATAAATCATCTTTTAAATTATTAAAAAGCATTTGCAGTTGTGAATATCCCAGAGATTTAGCCCCTCCTCTATATGTGAGTATTAATGTTGTCTTCACATTTAACTGGCACAAGATTTTATCTTCTGTTAGTTTCTCGGTACTTTATTTGCTTTTAAATTGACACACTTTAAAGTGTCTATGCTAGAATTCTAGAATTTTCAACTGAATTCCTTAAAATGTGTCTCTGGTATATTTTTTGATATGAATATTGATTTAATATCCTATAGAGTATGTTTTCAGTAAATATTCTGAATATTTCTATATGTCTAGACATATTATCATCATCATTGCTGACAAACATAAAATATTTATAAAGAATAATAATAAATGTTATTATGAATGAAACATTCCTTTTGAACTATTTTATTGATATTACCCAGAATTATTTTTTTTCTTTTTTCTTTTTTTGGTTTTTCGAGACAGGGTTTCTCTGCAGGTTTTTTTAGAGCCTGTCCTGGAACTAGCTCTTGTAGACCAGGCTGGCCTCGAAATCAGAGATCCGCCTGCCTCTGCCTCCCCAGTGCTGGGATTAAAGGTGTGTGCCACCACCGCCCGGCTACCCAGAATTATTATTTTCTAATTTAAAACATTTTTAAAAAAATGTATTTTGAGGTTTTTATGTGTCCTCTTTTAAAATTTCCAAAATCATTTTTAGAGCAATCTGTGATATTTCTGACTACCAAATTTGTATCAAAACAGTCTTGTCGTAGGAGTCAACCATAGAACTGACTTTGTGACATAAATATAAAATTATGACAAAATTCAGTGTTGATGAAAATGTAGAGATATAAACAAATTTTTTTACTATTTTAAGAACAGTTTATACCAAAGTTTTAAAATAGTCTTTCCATATAAATCCAATAATACTCGAAGAGTGAAATATAAGGATATAATCATGTTACTAGAAAATCTTTCTCTTTAATGATTCTAGAACCAGAATGTTTTATAATTAAAAACAACTATTTTCCTTGAAAAGAATTAGTACGATTATTCCATATTTAAAATAGAGTGTGATGCAATTACTAGAAATAACTATGTGAAAGATTATATTATAGACATGGAGCGCCTTTCTTAATATTGCTAAATGACTTAAATCCACTTATCTATTCCACCTTTCCAAACACCTTAGACAAGTATTCTGTCTTAATAGTATCACCAGAGTCTTCTATGCTTTTAACTAGTTAGAGGAAGCTCATTTCTTGTATGCAGTGATATTTCAAATGTATTTTAATAAATAAAGCTTGCCTGAAGATCAGAGAGTAAAACAGCCACACTGGTCAGCCATACAGACCAGCTAGAGGTGGCACACATCTTTAATCCCGGTAGTCACATTAGTTAGCTATAGAAGCCAAGTCCACGCCTTTAATCCCAAAACTAGGGAGGAATATAAGACAGAAGGAGACAGGTCTCAGCTCAGACGCCTTCTGAGATTTCTAGAGGCAGGATTGCCATTTCAGTAGAGGTCAAGGTAAGAGCCAGTGGCTGGCTGCTTTGCTTTTCTGATCTTCAAGTTGAACCCAATATCTGTCTCTGGTTTTCCTTATTTGTGCTACACTCAGAAGAGGACATAGTAATTGGAAAGTATACTGGTAGTTTGACAACAGTTGCTTTAATGTCAATGAGAGGTAGTAGTTTAACAAAACTTATTTTAGTAGTCAAAGAAACAGATTACTATTTCGGTATTTGTTTTCTTTTTTAATTAAAGTGATTATTTGCTAGCAACTTTACTTTTAGGTTAATTTATTGTTTTCACAGAAACGTCTGACCTCCTACTCATCTGAACTAATATCATTTTTATGGATTAGTGAAAATGCTAGCGTCTTTCGTGATACTTAACCCCTGATTTAAACTCATTTTAAAATCTCTCCATGTTCCAATTTCACAAATGTTGAATACACCTTGTTTAAAACTCCCTGACCTTGTTGCTCTGGCTTCTCCTAGTTTCTCCTTTATCAAAAATATTCTCCTGTTTTAAAGTCTTTCTCTTATTTTCCTTTGTTCTAAAATCAGAGGAAATATGCTCATTAATTTACTCATGCATTTGTTCTTTCAACAAATGTTATTCATTATGTTCCAGGCATTGATTTCATCTTGTAATATAAATTTAAGTAAGTCATTCTGACTTAAATCACTCTAGAAGTTTAAGTTTGGAGATTATGATAAAACATATATTACCAGCCAGTCTTATGAAGTACTTAACAATAAATAAGATTCTCGTGTGTTGTATTAAATGCTCACAGATCCTAATGAAGTGTATACATTGATGAGTCCATACTGATTTTCAAGCAGAGGTTATGGGGAAGGCAAGGAATAGTCACAGTCTGCCATTACAAAACAATTTATGAATTCTAGCTGAAATAAATATCTGAAAAATTATCTTAACAGGAATACTTGATCAGATATTTATAGACAATAAAGAAGTGAGTGTTACTTAAGAAGAAAGCATGAATAAGCATTAGAGAGTTCAAACACAGAGAGAAAATGGTAACCAAGAAAGGGGAAAGAAAGCCCATAAAACTAATCTGAGGCAGAAGAGTACCATGAGTCCCAGGAGGTTAAAGAAGAAAGTATTCCGACATTTCTGAGGGCCCCAGAGTATAAAATAAGCTCATAAAGGGCAGGGTAGAATTTAAAAAAAATCCCAGGTGTGAGGAACTGGTGGATATAAAACAAGTTAACTGAATTGATACAGATATAAAACTGGGTATACAAATCTCTCAAATACAGAAGTAGTCAGATATGAGAGAGAAGATTAATTCAAAGCAAACCATTTTATTTTTGCCTTAAGAAAGTGTTTACTATGTGAACAATTCTGTGGTAAGAATGGAAAAACTAAGTTAAGTCTGCCTTACTTCCATAATCCTTTGAATATCTAGTGTGTAGCTAGGGGTGATATTTCAGTTCCTTGCATTCATCCATTGAGTCATTTGGTTTTATACCATGCTCATATTTTATACTCTGCTCATATAGGGATCACAAGAGCGTAAGGGTGAACCTCAGTAGGACTGAGGCCTAGACCTTTGCAAAGCATTTGAAGCGAAAGCCACTGCTTTGCTTTGTAACTGTTTACCATTGTTATATTTCTAAAAGTGAATAAATAAGGGGCAAGCTCCTCCAGAAATGTTCTGATGTTTGCAGAGTGACCAGTGAGAAGAACATCAGCTGCACAAAAGAGCAAAGCCCTTTCCTGTCTTTTCCCTTCAGGCCCACCCCATCACCCTGTTCTTAAGAACTGAGATGCAACTGTAAAGGGGAGAAAGGAGGTCAAAATCTCAGCTCCAGAATGATGCTGTCATGGGGCTCTTAAATTTCTCTTTCCAGTACAAAATTCTATTATATCTCCAACTTATCTAATTGCCTGATCTGGTTCCATGCATGGATGTGTAATGAAAATCTTTCATATCCTGTTCATGTTATGCTAAGGATGGAAGGAACAAGAAAAAAGTGAGAAAAAAAATCAGCAAGACTGTATGAGAGAATACACACACACACACACACACACACACACACACACATATATATAATGTTAATGCATGATGCATGTCACATTTTCTGAATAGGAAGTATCAATACATAATAACCTATGATACTTAAATTTATTAATTATAATATAGTTGGTGGAGCTCACCAAGTCCAGCTCGACTGGGACTGGTGGAGCATGTGATCAAACCGGACTCTCTGAACATGGCTGACAAGGAGGGCTGACTGAGAAGCCAAGGACAATGGCACTGGGTTTTGATTCTACTGCATGTACTGGCTTTGTGGGAGCCTAGTCTGTTTGGATGCTCACCTTCCTAGACCTGGATGGAGGGGGGAGGACCTTGGATTTCCCACAGTGCAGGGAACCCTGACTGCTCTTTGGACTGGAGAGGGAGGGAGGGGAAGGGGGGTTAGGGGAAGGGGGAGGGAAATTGGAAGAGGGGAAGAGGTGGAAATTTTTAATAATAAAAAAGGAAAAAAATTATGATATAGTTACCTAGACAACTACGATTTAAAAACTTGAATAAGTCTTTTTAACCCCTAGTCATCTTGATCTTTAGATTCAATTATATCATTTGCATTTAATTTTCTTTCTCTCTCTTTTACCATTTAAATTTAGGTATACATTTTTTTCTCAAAAAGCTTTAGGAACACTGGTACTCACTAACTGTCTTCATGAGGGTTTCTATTGCTTTGAAGAGACACCATGACTACAGTAACTCTTATAAAGAAAAACCTTTAATTGAGGTGGTGGCTTATAGTTCTAAGATTCAGTTCATTATCATCATGGCAGGGAGCGTGGTGGTGGGAGGGCAGACATAGTTCTGACTACATCTTGAACAGAAGGCAACAGTAAGTGTGCTGTCTCGCTGGGGGCAGCTTGAGCAATATGAGACCTCAAAGCCTGCATCCACAATGACATGTTTCCTCCAAAAGGCCACACCTATACCAGAAAAGCTGCAACTCCTAATAGAGCTACTCCCGGTGAGCTTATGGGGGTCAATTACATTCAAACTACTACACTAACATCTATGTGTCCTTCACACAACTCAAATTCTTCCCTCAAGTTCATCAGAACTAAGACAAAACTACTGACCTTGGCATTCACATGTTACCAGGAAACATTCTTAAACCGTATATGTGATACTCTCTACTGGTGTTATATGCTCCACCAAAGTCAGACTAATACAACACCTAATATAAAATATTACATCCGGCCAGCAACATTTATTGGACATACCAATAAATGTGCTGTTTGCAGAGTTTTTAATAATACACTAAAGCCTTGTCCTCACTTCTATTTGCTCACTTGTTGTTGTCCATTTCTTGAGACGTTTCTCAAATGTTATCTGGCTATTGCACTATCAGGTTCAGTTCTGATTGGTGTAAACTAAAAGCAAAATTTCAGCCTTCAGTTCCTATAGCTTTTGTTTGTTCATCTCCTCTGGCCATGTGGGGTTCCAATTATAATGTAACTGTTTATTGATCAAAAGCTTGATAAGCAAAAATCATATTGCAGTATGATTTCAAAATGCATGCAAGACTTTATTTTTGGCTTTTAATTAGTATCCATATTGATCTTTTCCTGTTATCCCTCATATAAATCTGAAAGTTTCTTGAAATACTGGTAAAAACTCAGTCATTGTCTAAGACCTTGATGTTGTAATTATTGTGACATGGCTACAAATATCAATCTGATAAATACATTTGAATTAGATTGATGATGACCATAGGTCCTAGATTAAAATATTGAAATATATTATATATATATATATGATGCATATTCACCAGCAAACCCTCTTATTTCTCAACCTTATCAAGTACTGTTTTACATGATAGATTTATGACACATTCATAAGAGCAGATAGCCCTTTTTCAAGTAGGTCAGGTTTTTCATCTGTCTAGTGGGGAAAATCTAAGCAAAGGTCAGATACCAACACTTTCTCAAATCACTTTGTATTAAATGGGATGCTGAGACATTCTTGCCAAGGACACATCCCAAATCAATTAAATCAGAATCTCTGGAAAAGTAAATCTGAGTTAATTGAAACTTCCAGCATGATAACAGTGATTCAAACCAAGGACCACTGCTTTGACCTAGTGTTTACGTATTAGAAACATGCAAGCAATTTAAACATTGATGCTAGACACAACTAGCAATTTTGTTTTAATTTTCTTGAAGTTAAGATAAGACATTCATATTATTAATGCTTCCTAAAATATTACAATACTTAGGCAGGACTAAGAATGTCTGCAAAGATGTTATTCACTTATGGTGTGTTAAATTATTTAAAATGACACTTAACCCTACCATACATTTCTTTGAGTAAATGTAAATAGGTCATCTTTTATCATTTTCAGTCTTTTGCCAAAGAGGATGGTTCAGTAATTGCAATCAGTTTAATCTATTATATATATGAATATATACATATATATATATATGCATTTTTCATAATTTTTGTATACATCCATTTTCCAAATCATATAGTACTAACTTTAGAGATATATACCTAACTAATGTAACAGGTCCTTATCTACAAATAATACAGTGTAATTCCATTCCTTTTTCTGCAATCTTAATGGCAAAGATTTGCATAGACATTAATCAGTAAAGTACTTTTCTTGAATAACACCTATAAAAATTTGTAGAATGAATAGCATACTGTCAGCTTATAATTGTTAAGAAAATATTCCAGGCTGAGCAAGGTATCCCTCCATAGTGAATGGATTCCAAAAAACCAGTTCATGCACTAGGGGATAAATCCTGGTTCTACTGCCAGTGGCCCCACAGATTGCCCAAGCCGCAGAGCTGTCACCCACATTCAGAGGGCCTAGATCACTCCTATGGAGGTTCTCCAGCTGTCAGTCTAGTGTCATTAAGCTCCCACTAGCCTCGGAGAGTGGTGTCTGAGGGATTCCCCATCATGATCTTGACCCCTTTGCTGATATAATGACTCCTTCCTCTCTTTGACTGGATTCTGTCTGGGAGCTCAGCCCAGTGCTTACCTGTAGATCTCTTCATCTTCTTCCATCAGTTATTGGATGAAGGTTCTATGATGACAGTTATGGTGGTCATCAATCATTACAGCAGAAGGTCAGTTCAGGCAATCTCTCCACTATTGCTTAGATTATTAGCTGGGGTCATCTTTGTAGATTCTTGGGAGGTTCCCTAACACCAGGTTTCTCAATAATCCCTTAATGGCTCCCTCCATCAAGATCTCTCTTTCCTTGTTCTCCCTCTCTGTCCCTCCACCAACTCAACCATTCCATTCCTCATACTCTTTTCCGCTTCCCCTTCACCCCAACCTTATCATGTTTCCAATTTACTCAGAAGATCTTATTTATTTCCTCTTGCCAGAGGCATCCAAATATGTCCCACTTAGGGTTCTCCTTGCTACCTAGCTTCTTAGGAGTTGTGGAATATAGCCTAGTTATCCTTTTCTTTATATCCACTTAAGACTGAGTGTATACCATGTTTGTCTTTCTGGTTCTGGATTAAATCACTCAGTATTTTTTTTTTTTGAGTTCCATCCATAAGGCTGCAAATTTCAAGATGTCATTGTTTTCTTACTGCTGAGTTATACTCCATTATGTAGATGTACCACATTTTCTTTAATCATTCTTTGGTTGAGGGACCTCATTATGGGGTAGGGAGCTGGGAGGGTTCTTGGTCCTGCCCCAACTTGATATGCCTGAATTTGTTGAATCCCGTGGGAGGCCTTATCCTTTCAGAACAGAGGATAAAGGTTTGGTGGGGTGAAGGTAAGGGTGGAAAAGGAGGAGGGGAGTGTTGCAAGGAGGGGGCCTGCTTGTTTGTCCCGGCTGCCCAGCTAGCTTGTACCCAAAATAACCATGCAGAAACTGTATTAATTAAAACACTGCTTGGCCCATTAGGTCTAACTTCTTATTGACTAACTTTTACATCTCAGTTTAACCCATTTATATTAATCTGTGTATCGTCACATGGCAGTGGCTTACTGGGAAAGATTTAGCATGTCTGTCTCTGGCGGATTCATGGTGTATCTTTCTGACTCTGCTTTCTTCCTCCCAGAATTCAGTTCTGTCTTCTCTGCCTACCTAAGTTCTGCCCTATCAGGCCAAGGCAGTTTCTTTATTCATTAACCAATACAAGCAACACACAGAGGGAACTCCCACATCAGGGGAGTGAGGTGGAGCTGTGATTGGTATGTAAAATGAAAAACAAAATTTTTGAATAAAAATTAAAATTAAATAAAAAAGAAAATATTTCAATGTTATACTACCATAATTTAATTCTTATGTTTTAGTAACATAAGAATTATGTAGTAACATAAGAATGTCTAATGACATACAGCACAATAGTTTGAGACATCTGAGGCTTATTCATATAATTAAATAAGAACAAAGCCTGAGAAATGATTTTAACTAATAACATATGTATTATTCATAACTTTAGAAGTTACAATTTTATACGATATGAAAAATATAAAATAAATATTGAGGAAGCCAATCATTGTTGCTAAATATTTGATAGCAGTTATTAATAGGAATTATTGGTACTCGTTGAAATATATATCCTGAATGAAATTTGTAATCATATTTTCACTATCAAAACTGTCTGTTACCTCTCATCTGAACAGTTAGAATATCCTACTGGTCTCCTGGATTCTCTTATTTCCTTATACACAGCATTCATCACAACCAAATATAAGCCATACTTCAGTAGCACAAATAAGGTCATGTATTTTTGTTCTTTAATGAGCTTTCAATGATTTCCTATCTAATGAAAAGAAATATTCATTATAGTTAAAGTAATTAGAAGGCATTCTTTATAAAGAATTATTGTTAGTAAAAGATGTAGCATGTTACATATAAGTACTATTATTTTGAAACTTGTTTTGTGTCTTAAATTATATCAAGATTAAAAAACACAAAACATGTACCCTGAGCAAATTTCATCTTCTGTGCTACAAAGGGTATCAATTATGGAAAAGAATGTGTGGACTTAATGTTAACCAGAGAGCAAAAGGGATGAGACAAGAAAGTCTGAGGTAAGAATGTGGAAATGCCAACAGAAATCTAAATGTGACTACAGGAAAGATTTGAACAGAACTGAAGATCAGAAGAAAGAATGATCATACATGCTTAGCGGGCAGCGGCTTCAGGACAGGGTGAGATTATTAGATGATACTCATCCTTTTGCTACCTGTTCTTTCCAGCAGCTCAATGTCCCTCTTCTCCAATCATCATTGTGAACCGAAAAAAAAAAAACAAAATATGAAATGCTAAAGTTCACATAAATAGGTAATTTGAGTCCATATAAATGATAAGACTACAAAAACTACTGGGAAACTGAGAAAGCGGGCCTTATTTAAAGTACGAAAATTCAAGTTTGTGTAAACATTTAGTGTTAGCCAAACAACACAAGCTTACCGCCAGATTCTGCGAAGACGTACTGGCTTGCAACAAGGATTGAAGCATACAATTCGACTACCATCAAAAATCTCAAATTTAATGATGACACATAAAAGCTTAATATGTTTCCCTGCTTTGTTATTTACAGTTTGGAAGATAATTTTGGAAGATGCAACTTATTTAGACCATAAGTCCATTTTCCGTGGTGGTATAGCCAGAGGCAATGTGGATGTTCATTATTCCTGCTGCCATTGTAAACCATGTTGATGTCCATAATCCATGCTGGGACCACGTTGACGTCTGTGGTTCCAGCTGCTGCTGGTTATTATGGACAAAGAAACACCTGTTGCAGTGGTATTGATGACTCCAAACTCATAAGTGACAATGAAAACCACCTGAGGCTTTTAAACCCCACCCAAACCAAAGAAAAAAAATTATCTAGACAGGAAGCCCTTGAGGAGAGCTCTTAGAAATTATAATGAAGATGCTGACATTTAGCTCTTCACAGCTGTTGGATTCTGGAAGGGGGAAAGGAAAGGACTCAGTTGTGCTCAAGAGGATGTTGGAAGTTTGACTCTACACCAATGAAAATATGGGCAATACAAATTGTACTTGACATATTTGGGGAGTGAAGCAGGGGTGGGGGGATGGACATCAGAGGAATGAGAAGTGAGTGTGATCAGGATGCATTATATAAAAATCCCAAATCAATAAAAATAACATTAGAATTTCACAGAAAGTAGGACTATCAGAACCTGTACAAAGATGCTTTTTGTTTTAATGGTATCTTTTTTATCTTTGAGAATATCATGAAATATACTCCTCCATAGGTGAATTCTTTAACAACAGCTGTCAATCGCACTACAAAAAATAATGCATGTGAAAAGCTAACCTTCGTTTAAAAGTTATGACTTCATAAAACAAAAAAATGACCTTTCAAAATTCTCTATTTATTCCATCAAAATCATATTTTCAGCCTACTTTCATTAAATGAAATAAAGGAAACTATGAAAATACAAGCAATGACTATATTAGTTTTAATATAAAGATATCATTTATAAAGTCAGATGGAAAAAATAATAAAATAATAAGATATTTGAGACTTGGAACAAAGATAAATGAGTTTTACAATTATGATGTGTATCAGGCACTCCACATATTATGCTAACCCTAGTGCTCAAGGTGACTGGGTAATTTGAAATAAATTATTTCTACAGAAATCTTCTGACACTTAATAAAGCAGAGATTTGCAACTACTAAAGAATCTCAGATTACAGCAAAAAGTACAGCAAGTGTTTCAGAAGCATTTTGATCATAATAATATACACTATACTACCAACTATGAGAGCTACAACAATAGAACCAAAACCAATTTTGCTCAATCATAGCATCCTTAACTTGCGCCTAAGTGTTAAGACTTCTGACCCATGTTCACATCTACAAGTATATCCAATTACTCTCATCCTGGTCATTCTATCAATGTGACTTTGTTGTTCTATTATTTAGTGTAAAGTGTATACTTTACACAGCCTTTAAAGACTCCTTTTCTCTATCAGGATTTATCAGTATGCTTATTCCTCAGATATTGTAATTATTGATTGTTTTTTGTTACTCAGATTATTTCTGAGGTATTCCCAACTCAGAGAGGGCTCTTCAGAACAGCTAGAATTAGTGACAATAACTATAACTTAATTTTAATTATCTGTACTGGTTATTAGCTATGTTTTCTAAAATTTGGTATGTTTGTGTGTATGTGTGTGTTTTTGTTTTTGTTTTTAATTTTGATTTACGTATAAACTATGGTCCCTGCAAAAGGTGTGTCAGTGTCCTAATAGTAAAAAGTTGTTGATGCAGGCAGGCCTAGAGAGACAGCTTAGTGCTTAAGATAACTCATTCCTTTTGGAGTGTGCGTGTGTGTGTTAGCATATATCATATACATGATATATATTGGATAGTATACATAAAATATATACAGTATGTATATTTTATGTTGTATGTTAGTGTGTGACTATACTAATAGATTATATACAATTTTTAAACTACAAAAAAGATAACAAATATTTATAAAGGTAATAACATTATTCATAGGTATTTCTGAAGAAATACATTAATTAAAAAACTATTCAATTGATGTCGTAAGTCACAAAAAATCCCACACCAGTTTGGAATTATGATTAATAGAATGATTATTTATTTGAAGGGGAAAAACGTACAAATCACTGTCTCAGACAACAGCCCTCTGCGCAATCAGGAAGGGAGCCTAGTCGCCAGAAGCGGAGCCGGAAGCCAGAGCACGAGTGGAGGGAAGTGGACGCGTTTTTTTTTTTTTTTTTTTTTTTTTTTTTTTTTTTAGAGAGACCACGCCCCAATGGGCTGGTATCTCAGCGGGTATTGGCTGAAGGAGCCGAAGGAGCTCCGGCAACATTCAATCATATTCAAAAGTACAAGAAATTTTGAAGCATAAAGTTTTAATGTATAGTAATAAATTTGGGGAACATTCGTAAATTTTTGAATCAAAAGTCTTAAAGTAAACAACATAAGTCAGTTCATATAAAATTTTAATGTCTTTACGTCAAAAATGATCAAACACAGGTCCCATGTTATTTTGTGTGCATAGACTGACTAGTTCTATACTTGAATTACAATGAAATTTAAAACTCCCATCTAACAAACAAAAACAAATAAAAGAAAAGATTGAATACATTTAGGTGTTGACTCTATGATAAAACAGAAAGCATGGATAGGGTGAGCGATTCCATATTTGCTTCACCAAGACCATGGCTTTGTTACTTTTCTCACCACTGTGACAAAATACTTGAGAGAAATCCCTTAAGGGAGGAGTTGTTTATTATGGCCCAGGAGTTCCAGTTAGCCCTGGTTGCTTGGACCCCCACTTAATCAGAACATCACCGAGGCAGAAGGATATGACAGATGCATTGATGAAGCAGAGGAGGAAATAGTGGAAGAGGCCATAAATAGATTTAGTTCCCATGGACATTTAATTGCAAAAGCCCATCATAATATAAGTGAGCAATTATCTGAACTATGTATTCAAATAAGGTATTTGTAACTAAATAGTAGTTCTGAGTCTGGCAATTGATATTAGGGGTTTTAATGATGGGAAGATGAATACTGTATTTCTCCTCATATACTAGTGAATTTCCAGAAATTTTATATAAAAATTAAGATTTTTATAGCGATGATTTTATTTATTTATTTATTTATTTATTTATTTATTATGTATACTACATTCTGCCTCCGTGTATGCCTGCAGGCCAGAAGAGGGCACCAGACCTCTTTACAGATGGTTGTGAGCCACCATGTGGTTGCTGGGAATTGAACTCAGGACCTTTGAAAGAGTAGGCAATGCTCTTAACCTCTGAGCCATCTCTCCAGCCCATAGCGATGATTTTTTTTAAAAAAAGAAATATCTGTACCTGTGCAGTTAATTATAATTTTTATCACACAAAGATAATTTTCACTGATTTGTATTGATCACTTATCTTTCTATTCTCAGGAATCATTTGTTGTAGCTTGCTATGTATTGTTTCAATTATTTTTCTTCTATTTCTTTTCACTTTTGTTTATATTTTAGTTTCTTCATGGATGGCATCTATGCATATATTAATGTAATAAAGTCAGGTGATGATGTAGTAACCTGTAGATGGTAAGCAGATGTGTATTTAGGTCAAAATGTTGCTGGAAGTACTATTTATCAGTACAGTGTCCCTTCTTTCAACTCAAAATGGAAACTATGACATAATTGAATGTAACGTCATATCTTTTCTCAGACAAATTCAATTTAAACTTCCTTTTAACGAGGAGTGCGTTTACCCATTGAGACGGTGGGACAGATCTAACGGGAGACCACCAAGTCCAGTTGGAATGGGACTGATGGAACAGGGGTTGACGGTGGAGGAGGACTGAGAAACCAAGGTCAACGGCAATGAACATGAACTCTACAGCATGGACGGGCTCACTGTGAGCCTTGTCAGTTTGGTAGCTCACCTTCCTGGACTTAGGGGGAGCTGGGAGGACCTTGGACTTAACATAGTGAAGGGAACCCTGATGGCTCTTTGTCTTGGAGAGGGGCGGAGTAGGGGTATGGGTGGAAGGGAGGGGAAGGAAGGGGGAGGAGGAGGGGAGGAGATGGAAATTTTTAATTAAAAAAATGAGGGAAAAAAAGAAATAATAATGGTTTAAATATCATAACATCTACAAAGATAATAATAACCACAAACCATACTATGATTATTTATTATCCAATATCTAAAAGTTGCTATTTTCTGGATATTGTATTAAGTATAAGTTTTGGGATATATTTAATAAACAAGAATTTTTAAGAAAAAAAAAAGATGTGTAAGCTAGCTTGCACGATTCTTTCCTATGGATAGTTTACAATTAATAAAAGAAAAAAAAAACATTTAAAGTGTGCCTGTGTATGACAGATGGAAAGTATCTGGAGACTGAAAACTATGGTTGTCATTTATACTTCTAATTTATTTAGTTTTCCCAAGATAGAAGTTATTTATTTAAAAATTTTATACAGTGTAATTTGATCACTTTTATCCATTTCTCTAGCCCCTCCCAACCCCACCTCTTCTTCCCAAACAATTCAGCCTTCTCTTTCTCTTCCTCCTTGTTCTTCTCTTAAATCAAGCTCAGTCTGTGCTTCCCATAATACCTTGGATATGGTAGCTTTCCACTAGAGTGTAGTCACCCTACCATGGTCCCACCCTTAAAACAATTCTCCTTCTCACAACAGTCAATAGCTCTTATCTATGGGTATTTTATGCACACCTCCCTTTTTAAAGCTGGTATTTTGTCGGGCTTCTGCTAGAGCAAGTCTTGTATGTGCTGGACAGGACATAGATACTAGGTAAACTCACTACTATTCTCCTAAATAGATGTAATATAAAGTTGATTCCTGAGTACTCTTGTTATACTCTTAGGTTAGTGCATCTCTCAATACTCATGAGAGAAACTTTTTGTAGTAGCTGATATTTAACCCAGACACATAACTATCTAAGATGCAGATTTCAGAGTGCTCAGCCCTAAATGGGAAGTATAACTTATACCATCTCATCAATGACTCAGTGATAAATGAGTAAGAGGGTATAGAAAGGTCATAAAATCAAAATAAATGAGTGACTATGAACAAATATTTACTGGACACATCAGAGCAGTAATACACATGAAAAACTAGATATTTTATGTTTATATTTTGGAATAATGCAAGAACATAGTTATTTTATAAATCACTTTGATGCTGAAAACTACACTGCTATGACTAACTTTTGAGAAATTGTACTTTGTTGATTAAAATATTGGGGTAAATGTGTGTAATACAAATAAGAAGTACACAGCTTCAGTGTTAGGATACTGACATACAATCTCTATAATCACAGCATGTAAAAATTCCAATTGGACCTAGAAAATAAACCATAACCAAGTTGCAGAGCAGGTTTCCCTATTCATAAAGCCAACTTCAACTTGCAAAGTAAATTTCAAAACTGCATTTATTACGTTTACAGTCAATGCCTTCACAAATAGGAGGTTTGAAAATTCTTTATGTTTCACTTCCTGTCAAGGTCAGAGTCCAAAACAGAGAAACAGGAATAAGAAAACTGAGAGGCTCATGTATAGCTGGAAGTGTCTATTTCCATTGGAATTAATTCAAAGACTGGAACAAAAGCTTTTTTGCCTGAAAATGTTGCTTATATCTAGGTTTTTAATTTTTGTTCCATTGCTTTGACAGTGAGATTTTTACAAAAAGTCCCAAGTATTGTCAGAATGGCAGATTTATGAGTTTCATGGGATTGGTTATCACTGTCTCCATATGTACTTGTAAGTAGCTCTTGAACACTCATCTCTTGATAAAGTTCTTTTTATCACAACATGTCATTTCAATTCTAAAGGCACTGTCATAAAATAGCACCTTCTATTAATATAATACTTTAACAGTATTTAGCAGCAACTCAGCTGAACACCTATCATTCCATTTGAAGGTTGGTATTAATGTATTGAAGAATCCTATTTGGGTCCCTGGTGTGTGATTGTATCTCTGCTTCCAGCAGAATGTACCCAGTTATCTCTCATATGATTCACAAAGTACCTCCTTTTGGCCAATCATTTCTCAGGAGAGCCATACAGCTGAATGGAAAGGCAGCCTTGAGAAATGACAACTACCTCAGGGCAACCTAAGATGTGTTCTCTAAAAGAATGAAGGATGAAAATGTTCAAAAGTAATAGTCAGTACCATGGGAATGAAATAAACAAAGAAGACAGTGGACTTTTAATTTAAATAATCTTAATTATAAGTAAGAAAGACTATACTGATAGCTTTCTGTTACTATAGTAACTAACAGATACACAGTTTTAAGGCATCATTTACACTCACTGAGACCACTGCTTGGGACCTGTTGTGTCATATAGTGGGAACATATGACTGAGTAGGGCTTTTCACCTATTAATCAGGAAATAAAAGGACAGAGAGTCGAGACAGGACCCCATTTTCCCATTAAATTATCAGAAGACCCCCCCAGCAGTCCACAGCTTCTAAAATTTCCATCAATTCCCAGTGTACAAATCTAGAGATTAAGTGATTAACAAATGGACTCCTTTCTTCAGTTCTGCAGACCATGCAAGCAGCTTCCCACATTGAGGCTGAGTTTGACACTACTGGTCTAGTAATGCAGCAATCTGATTTATTCACAACAAGATGGAAGGCAAACTGAGTCTCTACTGTAGATATCATGATCTTTGGCAAATTAATTAATGCTAATATCATATATCCACAGATATAGAGCTATTACTGTCTATTTTGTACATTGTGGTTAGTATTTTTCAAAGGGCCTTCAAAAAGGAGTCATTCACATAGTCATTCACAAAAGGAGTAATTTCTACCTCTTATTATTTACTTATTATAAGAGTCTTTGTTCTGGCAGATATATTATCATTTATATTCTGCAAACTGTTAAATCTTTATTCATAAACATATTTTAAAATACCAATTATTTCAGGTGTGTAGATGAAAAGAGAGTAGTTTTATGTTTCTTTTTCTTCTAATTTCCTTTATTTCCATTTTCTGTCATGAATTTTCAAAAACATACTGTTATACTAGCTTAATTTTAGAACAATACATTTCAAATATCTACAAATTGATATTTTATGAGCCCCTTTGGAATTGTTTCTATAGTATAAAACAGCAAGAATATCAACTAATCATATATTAAAAATGGCAGAAAAATATCAAGTTTTAAATAGTAAATTATAATGGAAAAATAAATAGTTATACAACAACCAGTAAGGGGGATTATGATTACTATCACCTGTTATTAAGAAATAGAACATTAGTTTGAAAGAATGACAATATGGTATTTATTACCACTTCTGTGCTAAGTACTGAAGCATGCCTAACAAATACTCTTTTTAAAATATAGTTTCATAAAATAATCCTACTAGTTGTTAAGTAAAATAAGAATATTAAAACTGTCTATTTAAGCTAAGCATAAGAGAAACAGGTAAGCTAACTAAAAACCTTCATCATTTCCTTCTCCCCTCCAAATCCAATCTCCTACCCTTGTCTTCAGTGACACGGAACACCAACCACAGTCTTCCCTTCCCACTGCCCACATCTTCTGTGGATCTAACAGTCCATCCCATTTTAACCTCTCACCTCTGTTAGTCACTTTAGCCCAGTCCCCAACTCAAACAGGTGCCCCCTGCTAATCCAGAGGCCATACTTCCAGAAAACCAGGTGGGCTGTCTACAGATCTTCTCTTCTCTCTGTTCTTCCATATCCAGTCACCCACAGCTCTACAGTAGAACTCCCATGGTAACCTTCCCTGTTAACGTACTCCCATCTCCTTTCGATATCACAGATCCTCCCATTTTAACCTTCCTCCTTCCACTCACTGTTTTGTCCAAAACCCAAAGTGGTAGGCACCCATTGTTAACCTAAAGACTGCTCCTCCCCATGCAACAAGGAGATGAAGGCTGAGCCATACCTCTCCTACTTTTCCTGAGATCAAATTGCAGCCTCACCCTCAACTCTGTAACAAGAAAGCCACAGTGATCTTTTTTGTTCTTTGACTACATGCCAATGGATCACAAGATCCATCCTTCAGTTTCATCTGAAAACACTCCTAAACATCAAGAGTAGAAATTGCCTCAGAGTAAAGGATTGGAAATAGGTGTTCTAAGGAAATGGACCTAAGAGGCAACATGGTGTAGCTATTTTCATATCTCACAAAATGGACTTCAAACAAAAACTAATAAAAGGAAGTAGGAAAGAACACTATGCTCTCACCAAAGAATAATTTGCAAAGCTGACATTTCAGTTTTAATATCTATGCCCCAAATATAAGGACACCTAAGATTGCAACAGAAAATATTTTTACAGCATATATATATATATATATATATATATATATATATATATCTTCAGTCAACCCATCTCTATTAATCTGTGCATCACCATGAGGTCGTGGCCTACCTGCAAGGTTCCAGCCAGCTCTTGCTCTTGCAGGTGTCTTTCTCCTTGGGTGACTACATGGGTTCTACATTGACTTTCTCTTCTTCTTCTTTTTTTTAATCTGCTTGGAATTTCCACCTTGCCCTATTCTGTGCTGCTATAGACCCAAAGCAGATTCTTTTTTAACCAATGGTATTCACAGCATACGGGGGGGGGGGGGGGGGAGGAAATTCCGTATCACTTACAGAAGAAAAAGTTTATTTTGGTTTATCATTTCCAAGGGACAAGATTTTATCATGGTGACAAAATGTGGAACCAAGCAGGAATAGTGGCTAGAGCAAGAAGCCAAGAGCTCACATCCTCAAACATAAGAATGAAGCAGATGAGTAATCTGGACATTGTTCATGTCTTTAAACACTTTCTCCAAGGCTGTCTTTGGTAACATGCATATTTCCTCGTAACCACACTTTCTAGACCTCCATAGATAGTACCTGCAACTGAAGACCAAGGTTTAAATATGTGAGTACATGAGGACATTCCCATCCAAATCATCAGATACATGCATGTGCATCCCTGCACACATAAGAGGCAACATCCATGTGAACATGCCTATGACACTTGAGAGCACACCACACATACAAGGATGAAAATGAAAAAAGAGATAGGGAGGAAGGCAAGAAATTTCTGTAAAAAATGAGAGTTTAGGGAATAATTCCAAGAATTGGTAAATTGAATTATTTAAATTTAGTAAGTTTCTACAAAGCAAAAGATACAGCAATGTTGTAGAGGATAAACAACAAATATTGCTAACTGTAATTTAGATAAGATATTGATAGTCCAAATATATGAGTAAGTTAACAATAGCATCTTGTAGTCAACAATAGTACTGTCAAAAAGTATAAATGAATAGCAAACATTGAGGACAGTGATCAATATTTTTAGCAATCAAGAAATGAAATTAAAGGTATTTTTAGAGTCCATCCCACATCAGTAGGAATATTTATCACCAAGCAACCCAGTGAAGACAAATACTAGTGGGAAGTGGGAAAACCATATTCAATGCTTTTGAGAATATATTATGGAAATCCTTTGCCATAGTAAAAAGAGAGCTAGCATATCACATCACAATCCTACTTTGGGTTGCATAGAAAAAGAATGTAACTGTAGTTATCACAGAAATACTTCATCATAAATAATTACTGCATTATTCACAATTACTAATACATGGAAAGAACCAATCCCAGATGTTAACTGATAATTGGATAAAGACTATGTCATATAATAGAATTTTATCAGCCATGAAGAAAGAATAAGGCATGTCTTTTTTAGGAAAATGGATGCAATTAAAATTCACAATGTTAAGTAAAATACATAAGACTCATAAAGATTTTCTAACTTAATGGAGCATAAATTTTTAAAGTATTTCATCAGTATTTAGATTTAACCATGTTTGTGGAGGAATTGTGGTTGTGATTTTAAGTCCTGGAAAAAGAAAGGGTCCGTGAGAAGAGAGAATGAGGTCTAAAGAGAGAGTGGTGAGAAAGGATAACTAAATAAAATGGAATTTAAATATGTGGTGCTATTCTGTGAAAAGAAGGGAACCATAAAGAGGTATTATTTGCTGATAATTAAGGAGTTTACCTTGAAAGGTAGATAGGATAGTAATATAATTTTATTTACATAGATAGGTAGAATATATAAAAAAGTTGCCAGTACATTTTCTTAAAAGAAAACCCACACATAAAATAAGTACTATTATGTGTACCAGCACTAACAAACCAGCAGCAAAGTAAATTTTGTAAGATTGGATTAAATTCTATAGTACCTAAAGTTTTAAATAAACACGGATTCCATATTAGAGATAAACCAAACTCTAATAAAAGGCCTTAAAATTTAATATAGAAAATTCCATGTCTTTTTGTATACTGATTAATATTATGAACATTTATTTGGGCATTGGTGGTACACGCCTTTAATCCCAGCGCTTGAGAGACAGAAGCAGGCAGATCTCTGTGAATTAGAGGCCAGCCTGGTCTACAAGATTTGTTCCAGGAAAAGCTCCAAAACTACAGAGAAACCCTATCTTAAAAAATATTATGAACATTTTAGAGTCAGAAAATTATTATAGAAACTCTGAATTATATATCAAACACACACACACACACACACGGCTGGATTCACTTCAAAGAGTCTAGTGAACATATGCTTTAACTTACATGCATGTACAATGTTAAATGGTTAAGAAAAACAACACCTAATTGCTAGCTTCTTCCTCAATGAAGTATATTATGAATAATGTTAAATGATCAATGCTAGAATAAGAAAAGCCATAGCAGAGCCAGAAACTGATGAAAGAACAAAATCTAAAATGCAGCCCAAGAACATCCTCACAATACACAAATAGAAACAAAACTCTCTACCTGATCAACAATGGGGGTCAAAGGAATTGTATACAATGTATTGAAATATTCAGACAATATTTGAAGAGATTCTCAAGTATATTAGTAATAATAATAATTAGAAATAAAAATTAAGACACAGACATTCATCTGTACTCATGTGTTTGGAAAAACTAACATTTTAAGTGTTATATTGGTGATGTGCTGATGCATGGTCTCTCTTCTTCTAGTTACAACCAAGAGTGGTAACCACATATTTGTGTTAAAGTTATACAATCTATTTTTATACAATAATCCAACTAATAAAGTCTTAATTACACCTACATAACACTCTTTATCTTAGCTTTAAATTGGAAATAAAACAGGAATCTATAGCTGAAACTTAAGGGGTGATACATCATGCATACTATAACATTTAAAGGTAGTAAATTAAATTCTGAATGAGTTATTTAATGACTATATATATATATATATATATATATATATATATATATATATATCCCTAAGGGGAAAAGTGTTGTTTGATTTCTTTGCTGAGTGAGAAACCTTCAGAATATGAAATGAGGGAGGAGAAGATTAGCCACAGTTTGGTAGTTTCTTATAGGTTACAAACTTATAAAGTTAAAATATTCCACTACCGAATGCTGCAATCAATTTTAAGATAACGGTGTTTGTACTTACGACATATGCAAAGACTGAAAAAGTACAATGAATACTACAAAATAAAAAATGAGTACTACCATATTAGGAACTTAACCAGGAATGGTGCTGAAGAAGTGCTCATTGCTGTGGAAGACAGTAAAAGGAAGTTGATGTGAAGGATGAAGACATCCAGCCCACTGCTGAGGGATTTGTAAATATTGTGCACCTTATTTTCAAGTATTGCATGGCATGCATGATTCTACTGCTATCATTTTCTATGACTGGCAGTGCAATACATTTGTTAGCACCAGTATCACCACAAACATAAAAAAGTGTGCTGTTCTTCATGCTTCTGACAGCTATGGCACCACCAAGCCATAGCTTGGTGTATTTCCCTTATGTTCTCCTTGGTTCCTCCATGTATATACAGTCCACGAAGACAAAAATGTTAAATGGCACATCACTGTAAATGACACACAGCCTGGATATCCATGGTTTAGAAATAGAATACTCAGAGGACAAGAAAACAAACTTTTAATTTTTTTATATATTTATATATATTTTAAATGAGTATAAAATATACCAGCAATACATTAATGATGTGAACCAGCAAGCCACTCTTCATTGACAAGTTCCTGAGCGGGGAGACTAGGGATGAGAATAAAGAAGACAGGAAAGTAAGGATCAAGTAGTCTTGTGTGAACTGATGGCTCATGTCTATCAGGATTATTAAGATTGTATAATATTTTATGTATGGTTTCCATGAGAAAATGGGACAAAGTTTGGTGAATTATACCACAAAATTGGATGGGGTCAGCCATAAGCTAATCAAGCAACGATACACAAAATGAAACACAGTATATCCCAAGGGTTTCACAGAGGTGTACACAGCACCTTGAGACTGGTAACTACAGTCCTTGAGGTGAGGAAAAGTTGAGTTCCCAGGATCTGAAACCATGGGCTCTTTGAGGTCCAGCTCCCATCTGCATACTGACCTTGCCAGGGCTGCCTCTGGGCAAAGACTTGGAGCTAGTGTCCTTTGTGTTCTCACTTTCCTTTTTAAAATATTTTTATTTATTTTTTCAAAAGAAACCCTATCTTCTTTCATTTTATGTACCCTCCCCAGTTCTCACTTCCTCTCCTCACATTTTCTCTACCTTCCCTCCACACCCCAAACCCCATCCACTCCTCAGAAAGGGTAAGGGGAGTCAACAAATTCTTGCCCATTGTTTTCAGGCAGGACCAAGGCCTCCCCACTATATCTAGACTGAGCAACGTATCCCTCTAAAGAGAATGGGTTTGGAAAAATCAGTACAAGCAGTAGGGATAAATCCTAGTCCTACTGCCAGTGGCCCTACAGTCTGCCCAGGCATTCAGCTGTAACCCTCATTCAGAAAGCCTAGTTTGGTCCTATGCTGGCTCCTTTCCTGTCAGGCCAGAGGCGGACTCCCGTTAGCTCAAGATGGCTGTTTCAGTGGTTATCCCCATCACTGTCTTGACATCATTTTTCGTATTCTTATTCCCCCCACTCTTCAACTGGACTTTGGGAGCTCAGCCCAGTGCTCTGCTGTGGATCTCTGCTTCTGCTTCCATCAGTTGCTAAATGAAGGTTCAATGGTGACAAGGGGGATTTGTCAGGGACCATCGTCCTTACAGGGATTGCAGAGGTCACTGCCCTAAGGATGTTTACGGAGATCCCAACCCTCATCCCAAACTATCTTGAGAGCTATCCGTTAAGGGAACCCACCCCTTACTCCAATGCTAATGGATCACATCTGTTAAGGGAACCCACCCCTTACTCCAATGTTAATGAATCACATGCTTTGGCTTACACCAGGTGCTAGCTGATGACCTTCAGTTACCCCGGCAGAGTTCCTGCCTACCCCTACCTCCACCCCATTCAAGGGTATATAAGCTGTAACTTTCACCCCAATAAACGGAGACCTTGACAATAAAAAAATAAATAAATAAATAAAATAAAATAAAATAGTCGTCATTCAGGATCAGCCTGGTCTACAAGAGCTAGTTCCAGGACAGGTTCCAAAGCTGCAGAATACCAGGTCTTGAAAACAAACAAACAGAAACAAACAAACAAAAAAACAATAAAAGACAGTCACCAATCTGACTACAGGGCAAGGCCAGATGGACCACCCTCTCCACTATTGCTTAGGGTATTAGCTGGGGTCATCCTTGTGAATTACTGGGAATTTCTCTAGTGCCAAGTTTCTGGCTATCCCCATAATAGCTCTCCCAATCAAGATATCTTTTTCCCTTGCTTTCAGTCTGTTTTCCCCCATCTCAAATATCCTGTTCCCTCAAGTTCTCCTCCCATCTACCCTTCCACCTTCATGCTCCCCTTTCAATCTCTCTTTTCCTCCCTACCCCCTGCTCCCAATTTCTTCAGGAGATCTTGACTATTTTCCCTTCCCAGGGAATCAATCTATATATGCTTCTCTGACCTGAAACTGAGAAGCAAAGGACATAATCAATAACACAAAAAGGCAGCCTACTGAATGGGAAAAGATCTTTACCAACCCCACATAAAACAAAAGACTGGTGTCCAAAATATATGAAGAACTCAAGAAATCAGACATCAAAATACCAAATAATCCAATTAAATGTGGGGTACAGATATAAATAGAAAATTCTCAAAAGAAGAATCTCAAATGATTGAAGACACTTAAGGAAATGTTCAATATCCTTAGCCATCAGGAAAATGCAAATCAAAATGACCCTGAAATACCATCTTACATCTGTCAGAATGGCTAAGATCAAAAACACCAATTATTGCTTATGCTGGAGAGGATGCAGAGCAAGGGGAACATTCCTCCATTGCTGGTGGGAATGCAATCACTTTGGAAATCAGAATGGTGGTTTCTCAGAAAATTGGGAATCAACCTACCTCAAGATCCAGCAATACCAGTCTTAGTCATATATCCAAAGGATGCTCAGTCATACTATAAGAACATTTGTTCAGCTATGTTCATAGCAGCATTATTTGCAATAGCTAGACCCAGAAAAGAACCTATATGCCCCTCAACCAAAGAATGGACAAAGAAAATGTGGTACATATACACATTGGAGTACTACTAAGTGGTTAAAAATATGACATCTTGAAATTTGCATGCAAATAGATGGAACTAAGAAAAAAAAATCCTGAGTGAGGTAGCCCAGACCCAGAAAGATAAGCATGGTATGTACTCACTTATAAGTGGATACTAGCTGTATGGCAAAAGATAATGAGCCTATAGTCCATGACCCCAGAGAAGCTAAGTAACAAGCCCCAAAATAATCACACAGAAACTGTATTTTTTTAAATCTCTGCTTGGCCCGTTAGCTCTAGATTGTTATTGACTAACCCTTATTTTAATTTAACCCATTTCTATTAATCTGTATATTACCACGTGGCTGTGGCTTACTGGGTACAGGTTTCAGTGGTGGCTCCATAGCTTTTCTCTAGCTCCACCTTCTTTCTCCCAGCATTTAGTTTAGTTTGCCTGGCCTAACTAAGTTCTGCCCTGCTATAGTCCAAAACAATTTCTTTATTGATCAATGGTAATCACAGTATACAGAGGGAAATGCCATATCCAAACATCATTGTTAATAAATACTTAAAAGGAAGCAAGCATAATAATGTATTAAAATTAAAGAAATACAATGTGAAATGGAATACCCAAGTTTCTTTTTGTCGGGGTATTTTATAATTCCATGAAGTTAGGGTAGAGATAAATAAAAATTTTAATTTAAATGTGCTTTAATTTACATGAAATTATATTATATTTCTTTATATATTAATATATAAATTATATTTAAATAAAATATAATTACACTATATAAAGTATATTAATTTGTATTAATTTTGTTGAATTATTACAAAGAAAATCATATAAAATCACATACACTCAGTTATTTTTCTACCAAAACCAAATTTTAGAGTGAAATTTTTTTGTTTATACATAGCAATGCCTTTGAATATTGCCATTCTTGAAAGACAAGGGCTAAAACAAAAACCCCAGAGTTTTATTAAAAAGACCCATCAATCTGGGGTTGCTTGAAAATACCTTTCATCTCAGCACTCCCCCCAATCTTAAAGCTCTCTTCATCTGTTCCTGTGTGCTACCTGGTGCTATTCTCCCCACCATTTCTAATTGTACACTCCCATCATATCCTCTCAGCCTTATGCTGTCAGAGTTACTCAGGCTGTCATATTTTTACGACCTTTGTAAGGAGTAGATACTTTGAGAACTGTTATTTATTTGAGATATTTGCAATGTTGTTATTGTAACAATACAAAAATGTTATGTGATTGGAGAAGAAAGAAAGGTAAAGTGTTAATTGCACATTTTGTCAAGGCAAAATATGATCAACAGTATTTATCACTATAAATGTTAATGTTCAATTAAGCAGGAAACATTTCAGTTTTTACCCAAAATTTCTCACTGGACTTTTTTCATTTGTCAACCTAAAAGGAAACTCAGATGGATTTTCTCAGAAAAGAGAATAAGTTAGCACTGCTCATGAATGAACAGAAGATTTGCAAAAATTCAGGGTGTATATGCATTGGCAAACCATGGAAGTGATGGAGAAAAGCAGATAGTCAAGAAACACAGCACTTTATAGGGCAAGGAGAAGAAGACTTCAACATGTGCCTCTAGAACTTATATGCTTCTGAAATAAGAAACCCTGACCATAAGAATTATAACAACTGGTATTTGTCAGATGTATGATAGGCAGATATTGGCTGGGTGTTTGTGCATAAGAAATCTCAGCATATGGTCTCCTATGCTAGGATGTGGTTTTGGCAGTCATCTGTGATAACGCAGTTTATTAGATGCACTTGATAAAAACTTCTTCCACAAGCTACTGGTTTTTTGTTTGTATTTGATAGATATCTCTCTACATTCTCCTATGTCCATAGTCTCTTCTTTCATTTCACTGTTTCTCACATAGCACGAAGATCAAAAAGCATGCACATAGTCATTGCATCCTTGCCACCACTCCTGACTCCTAGCAGCAGTTCTGATCATGGTGAAGTTCAAAGACTATTTGTATCTCCCTTCCACCATCTGTGGAATCCTCATTATCAGATTGCCTGAGCAGTTATACTGACCTTAAATTTGTGTTTTAGAGTCTGTTTTTAAGGGTTCTTTCAATACTAAGTTAATTAAGTTGAGTTGCCTAGGTATTGATTCTGAAGTAGTTTAAGTCAAGTTTATTAGTGAATGACTATGGGAAAAGCATCTGTCAGGATTTGAGGAGAGTTGGATAAGGAAGAAAATAATTCAACCATAATATATTTTCATTAGAACTTTGGAGCTGGGGTAGCCCATCAAAACTGTCTTGTCAAGAAATAAAGGAGTTGGGCCTCTGTATCATTGCATTGTTCACTGCCATGGGTACCCTCTCTAGAGAAGAGGCCAATCTGTTTGGGAAAGAGAGCTTGCTCTGGCCAAAAGGCATTATAAGGAAGGGATCTACTTTGACTATCAGCAGCAGATATTTTCTATAGCTCACTTGTGCGATCAACCAGAGATCTGTTTACCTATGCAGAGAAAAATGTACAAGCATATATATGTGTTAATAAATGGGAAATTATTACACAGAGAACATATCCATTTAGCCACTATGTCTTTTAGAAAGTTTAACATTTTTTAAATGGGTTAATTAGCATTTTAAAGTCTAGTCTCTTGAGTTCTTTATATATTTTAGAGATCAGACCTTTGCCAGTTGCAGGGTTGGTGAAGATCTTTTCCCAGTTGGTAGGCTGCCTTTGTGTCTTAGTGACAGTGACCTTTGCTTTACAGAAGCTGCTCAGCTTCAGGAGGTCCCATTTATTCAATGTTGCCCTTAATGTCTGTGCTGCTGGGGTTATACGTAGGAAACGGTCTCCTGTGCCCATATGTTGTAGAGTACTTCAGCTCCCAAGGTCCTGATGAGAAGCAGAAAGAGGAAGAACATGAGAAAGAATGTCAGTACCGTGAGGGATGCGTTCACCCACTGAGACGGTGGGACAGAACTAACGGGAGATCACCAAGACCACTTGGAATGGGACTGATGGAACATGCAACCAAACCGGGCTCTCTGAATGTGGCTGACAGTGGAGACTGATTGAGAAACCAAGGACAATGGCAATGGGCTTGGACTCTACGGCATGGACGGGCTCTGTGTGAGCCTTGTCAGTTTGGTTGAGCACCTTCCTGGACCTAGGGGGAGTTGGGAGGAACTTGGATTTAACATAAGGTAGGGAACCCTGTTGGCTCTTTGGCCTGGAGAGGGAGGGAGTGGAGGTATGGGTGGAAGGGAGGGGAGGGAAGGGGGAAGAAGAGGGGAGGATATGGAAATTTTTTAAATATTAAATAAAAAAACATAAAAAAGAAAGTTTAACATTGAAGAAGTAAAACACATTGAAGAATCTACATAGACATTAACTGAATTTCCATCATAAGGATGACTATCAGCGTCTAATACTGTAGTTTGTTCAGCTTGTTTTTAAGGTTTTATATACATAGAGTCCAAACAGCACTTGTGCATCTTTCTTTACTCTGTGATTTTGATTACACCATATAGCAGTGTGCATTGGTAGTCAACACAATGCTATAGGGATCTTTCTTTGTATGAATGATCACAAATTATTACTCTACATGCTGTCACGGGCTGCTGAGTACATTAAGTTGTAAACAAATTATTTGGGAATAGTTGCTGTTTACCACTTCTGTTCATCATTTAGCCCTGATTTCGTGTGTCCATGTCTCTGTGGGTGATGTGCTTTTCTATAGCTTGGTTCCCGGTAGGTGACTCAGAAAAATGCTCAGAGGCAAATATGCTTTTAAACTCTTGCCTGTTGATAGGAACCTTTCTATGTTTTTTTTTTTGTAGTTGAATATTGCTTATTCTTAACTGTGGCATCATTGGCTAATACTGTCCTTGAGCATAGACACACCTCTATATTGACTGTGCTCCAGTGGTGTCTCCTGTTATATCTGTTTTGTATACAAACTTTTGAAATGCCTTTTCCTTCTATAGGTACAGTTAACCACACACTTCACTAGCACAAGGAGCTTTAAAACAATGTTACCGAGAAGGTTCTCAAATGAACAAAACTTAATCCCTATTTTTCGATCTTGTTTTTTTGGTAAACATTTATGTATATGTGTCTGTATGTCAAAGTATGCAAGTGTGTGTGTGTGTGTGTGTGTGTGTGTGTGTGTGTGTGTGTGTGCAGAGGCCAGAGGCATCCAGTCCACTGCAATTGGAGTTGCAGGCAGTTGTGAGCCATCCATTGTGGATGTTGGACTCTGAAGTCAATTCTTCTGCAACACCAATATGTGCTCTTAACATCTGAGCCATTTCTTCAGCCACTGTCTAGTTTTTAACATATAAATATATACTGACACTGAGGTCTAATGACTTTTAATGTTATTAAACTATCCAACTTTGTTAAAAGTACATCTTAAGAAACATATTAAGCTGCATGATTCATAGCTGTAATAATAACTTGGTATTTCAGAGATCTCATTAAAGCAGATCACATGGTGACTTATCTAAATCTGTTCTGTTCCCAAGTCCATGAGTTCTGCCAGGCAGGTGGCAGAGGGGAGCAGATGAGTAGGCCTGTGTCAGTTTTGCTGTGTTCCTTTTCTAGAAGCTTTGTCTCCTTTTTTATAGTCTAGTAATCTTGGATGTCCTCTCTCCATGTAGACTTGGCTTCAGCAGATCCACATGACATCTTCAAAAGGAATTGAAGAAAATTTGCTAAGTTTGCTGTGATGGAATTTGCCTCTCCACTTTTACCATCCTCACCTCTCTGCAATATAAATATCTCATTCAATAATTTAGTTTATTTTTAGGAAAATAAGAGAAGAGGAGCTTTTTTCCAAAATTAATATTCTAAAAAAGTTTCTTACTTTTTAAAAAATCATATACAAATATACACTCAAAAATAAAATTTGAAAAATAATTGTGTATGTAGATAGAGTCAATTAAAATTCAGAATTAATAAATTAATAAAGACATAAAATTTAAAATCAATAAAAAATAATTACCACTTCTGTTCGTCATTTAGCCCTGATTTCGTGTGTCCATGTCTCTGTGGGTGATGTGCTTTTCTATAGCTTGGTTCCCGGTAGGTGACTCAGAAAAATGCTCAGAGGCAAATATGCTTTTAAACTCTTGCCTGTTGATAGGAACCTTTCTATGTTTGAATTGTGGGCAAATATATGGCTAGATGGTAGACAAATATGAAAAGCAAAATGGGAGGGGATACATTTAATATTTTAAAAAATGTCACCATAGTGGAACTTTATTATGGATGATTTTCTTTTTTATCAGATGATTTTTTATTTATTTCCAATTTCAATGATTCAAATGTATTAGGCTATATATATTATAGCTAATAAAAGATATAGCTAATAATTAGTTTAATAGTTTATATTTTAATGGTTTTTGATATTAGGTAAAATGTACAACTGATAAAATACTGTTATCAAAAGATACAAAAACATTTTAAGAAGAAAATAAGGTGATAAGTGATAGACACAGAATGAGAGCTCGTGAACTGAGATAGCGCAACCTAGTCTCTGTTGACTGATGTAATTGTGGATTAGCTGGGAGCTAAAGACTCTACGGACAGAGTAAGTCATGGTGCCAACCATGGTCTTGATGAGCTTCTGTTATTATAGTCTGAGTTTCTAACTTACTACTTCCGTTTCACGTTCTCAACATTCAGCCTACTACTAATAGCAGAAATGTCTATGCGTGCAAAAAGTTATTAGTTCCTGCCTTAGAGAACATCTGTTCTTGCTCCAAAATAGCATAGCAACTCTATTTAAATAGTCCCTGTACAGTCTGCTGCAATTTGTCTTTTCAGCTACATGAATACTTGCTATGACATGAATGTACAAGAAGAGAAGGAAAAAAAAACCTCAAATCTGCACAACTCTAAACTAAATAATTGCCTTTCACTACATAAAATCATATTATTAAAAATTCTATTTAAGCTATTGGAAACGTTACCTTACAACTCTCTTCACACCTGTCTATTTTTTTACTGATGTTGCTTGTTTGGAACACTGACAATTATATAACCATTGTGTTTTGAAACTGAACTTGACCCCCTGCACTTTTCTACTTCCTGACTAGTAGCAAATCACATTGGGTTTAGATTCTCTTTATTTTAGTTATCTACAAAAATGAATTATCTATGAAATATTTAAAATGAGTGAAATAATTCCAAAACATTTTTTGAAAATTTTTATTTTGACTATTGCTGTTACTTGACATTAAGTGAGGTTGTTGTTTTACTTATGTTTGCTATTACTCCACTAAAACATAATGACCGCAAAAAACATGGGAAGGAAATGATCAATTTCTGCTTACAATTCTTAGGACACAGTTCATCACTGAAGGAAATCAGGAAAGGAACTCAAGGCAGGAATCTTGAGGCAGATTCCTAAACTAAAAAAAAAAATGGCTTATTCCATCAGCAAGCTCATTCTGTTTATATATATGGTCATCTGCCCAGGGATGGCACTACCCATAATGGACCAGATCCCCCCAGCAACAATTATTAAGAAACAACCCTACAGACTTTCCTACAGGTCATTTGGTGGGTTGATATCTCAATTGGGATTTCTCTTCTGAGATAACTACAGTTTGTATCATGTTGAAAAAAATTAAATAAAAGGCAAACAAACATAAAAGGCAAGAATAAACAAAAGCCCAAAGAGAACAATCACTTGTGATAAGACTCAATTTCAATGTAATTTAGTAACGTATTTCATTGGTCAGCAAACAAGATTTTCATTCAAAAGTTCAAATTATATTCTAATCTTCATTATTATATTCATTTTCTTCCTTTTTCATTGCTGAGGAATACAATCCAGACCCTCATATATGATAGGTGAGCATCCTGCCACTTAATACTATAGTCAAAACCCCACACCACTGGGTCCTGCATCCCTGGAACATTTATTCCACATTATTCAAGATGACATTGAATTCATTCTAAAGTCCAGATTTGCCTTGATTTAGGAATCCTCCTATCTCAGACTTCTGAGTAGATAAAATTACAGGCCTGAATTCCAGCCACATTTTAGCTGTTTTTTCATTGCTAATTTCTAGTGATACTCAAATGTGGCAAATGTATGACTAAATGTGTCTATTATATTTAAAATGGGGACACATCACTCTCATTTCTAATCTCTATGTTATAAGAAGATAATGTACATATGAAAACACACACAGATACATATTTGTATATGGGCATTAATTATATGGTTTGCAAATCCTCAAATCCTATAACTATCTTAGTTTAGGTTGTGGTCATTTTTTTTACAATAAATTTCCTTCATTTATTTATTTGATTTTATTTAAAATAGATTCTTCCCTCATACATTTGATCACAATTTCCCCTTGCTCCTCTCCTCAATCTCCTCTCACCTACCCTCTTCTTCAAATTCACTCCCCCCTTCAATTTACTCTCCAGAAAAAAAGCAAGCGTCCAAGAGATTATAGTTAAACAGTGCAAAGCATCATGCAGAAAGATGAGACCAAGACCCTAATACTGAGGCGGGACAAGCAACCCAATAGGAGGAAAGTAGTCCCACAACCACACAAAAGAGGCAGAAACACACTATATCCCAATATTTTAGGAGTTCCACACAAACACTAGGCTAATAACCATCAAATATATGCTGAAGACCTGGTGGAAGTCCTTGCAAGCTGCGGGGCTGCCATTTCAGTCTTTGTGTTTTATCTCCAGTGTTAAACAATCTCATTTTAGTGTATTTGTCTTTGAGGCTCTTGGTATATGACATTGCTGTTACCTAAGAATTCACAACTCATTTTCAAACTATCACCTTTATTTTATCTAATTACATATCTATTTAATTATTGCTCATGTTGAGGATCAAATCTAAGGCATCAGAAATGGTAGGCAAGCAAGTTCATATTTAGTCACACCCCTAGACATAATATATATATATTATATATATTTCATATCATTTCTCATGTGACTATTCAGTTTTGCACAGCCAATTTTATATGGCATCATTGCCATCAGCCTCTCCCTGACTCTTCATGCATTCCTTGCTTATTAAGGAAACTATATAATCACATATTAACAGGAAGCACACGCTGAGTTTGTTTTTTTGACCTGGCATCAGCTGTAACTGTAAACAGAAATAGCTTCTTTACCATGTACTTAGAATGGTCACATGTTGATTTCTAAGTGCTCTGTGTATGCATCCTCATTTATAAGTATTTTATTACTTAACAGTCTAAGATATGACATTATTATTATCTTCATTTTGATGATTAGGGGACAATGATGTCATACATGATATGGTAAAGAATTTAGAACTAAAGTTCAAATAGTTCAGTTGATGAATATCATCTTGAGACATGGTTCTTCATCTAGCATACCTATCTCAGAATGCCACAAAATAAACAACAATAAATGCTCTAAGAGCTACTTGAAGGTATCCAGTGAACAAATAAGGGAGCAGGATGTCCACTGAGGAAAAGCAACTGAAGTCTATGTTCCCTGAAAGAATCAAATGCTATGGAGGTGTTAACCTAGGAGAGATACACTCTGAGAAAACCATGTTCTCGTTGGCCAGGGCTATCACAAAACATAAAGGATACTATAGAAAAACTTACAGCTTTAGACAGATAATTTAACTGAGTTCTCAAGCACACAGAAATACATTTTTTTTTTTGCAACTCCTATAGTTTTCAGACATTTCAAAAATACTTATTTGGTTTTCTTTGCGTGTGTGTGTGTGTGTGTGTGTGTGTGTGTGTGTGGGTGTGGGTGTGTGTGTGTGTGTGTGTGTGTGTGTGTGTATGTGTGTGTGTGTGTGTAGAGGGGAGTGAGGGTGGCAGATTATGCATGTGGAGATCAGAGGACAGCTTTCAGGAGCAGATTATTTCCTGACACCATGCAGGATGGTTTCAGAGATGGAACTTTCTCTCACTAGACATTATGTCATACATCTTTAATACAGCAGGTTTTATTTGGTTGGTTTGGGTTTTGAACATATTCGACAATCTATTAGAGGTCTTGACTTTTTCTAAGATTTTGAAAATTATTCATATTTATTCTATAAATTGTGAAATTTTATGGATTTTTCACAAATTTTACATAATACCTATCCTCAGACAGCTCATATACAATAGTTTCTTTACCATAAAACACCCCCTATATTCCAGGCAGACAGTTATCCCGCAACCCACCACAAACTCTTTTTCAACATTTTATTTATTTACTATGTCTTTAATTTTGTTCTTTTAAAATATGGCATAAATATGGAATGGAATCAGAAAATACATAACATTTCAGCAAGGTATATCTAGTCATCATTGTTTATGCATCCATAGGTTTGTTCACCTTCATTGCTCATTTCTTTTTGGAGACAAGTAGTATTTGTTGTATGACTGGTTCATTGTGCTAAGCATTTATCCCAAGACCACACACATTCTCTTAAATTAATAGGGCAGTTCTATGGCTTGGTACTAGTTGGTGATCCAATTTGAATTTTTACCAAAGTGTAATGTCTTGGTATAGAAATATTTCTTAGACGACACCAGATAATTTTAGTCAGCATCACTCATGAGAAGACTATTGTTTTCCCATCAGCTCTCTTTGCATAATGGAAAGACTGACTTCTTAGCTATTGGGCATGTTTCTGAGCAATCTATGTTGACTTATGATTTTTCTTTCACCAATGCTCCTGTTTACAGAACTTTTATAGTAAGAATTCATTCTATTTTGGAATTGTGTTAGCTATTTGTATTATTTTAAGATTCCCTAGAAGAACAGAACTGATAGAGCAAATATATTTATTTAAAGCCTTTAACAAATTGACTTATATAATGCTCAACCCATGATGCTTCCTTCTTATGAAACATTAAGAAATGTGTTTCCTGTTGCTATTTAAGGGTGAGATGCCTTAATGCCTCCACTACTTTATTAGCATTTCCAATCCTCCTAGGTATGAGAAACTCTTTCGCATTATCCACATGAACCCATTAGAGTAGAGAGACTGTACTATCTGAGGTATTTTGGGGAGAGTATGTGATTCATAAATTTTTGTTCTGGTAAAGGTATAAATATGTAAGTTGTGAAATTAAGGAGTGAGGAGAGGAGGAAAGACTGTGGGATGAAAGGCATAGAATTGGGAAGGAAGTACAAGAGTTAGTAGTAGGGCTATTGCAGAGGTCAAAGTGTAGAACTAGTTTTTGCAGGAGCAGTCAGATGAGGAACAATCATGAGATCTATTTTGTTGAGATGGAGATTAAATCACAGTGGATTGATAATTTTCTATAGAAATACTGGAAGGTTTAGAAAAACAGCCAATCAGAAATGGATTTTAAATTGTTAAAATGTTGGACAAATACAGATGCCACAAAACAATATATGTGTTTATGTATATGTAAAAAAAATTATACAATTAAAATAAACAAATATACCCAAGAAGAGAAAGGAGGAAGATGAAGAAGGAAAGAAAAGAAAGGAAAATAGGGAATGAGGTGGGGAAAACATATTTCTTTCCAGTCTTTATACATTGTTTATTTTGGTTTTTCAACAATTCATTAAGAAATTCCCAGAGCTTCACCTGTTTGGTATTCAGCCACAGAGAAAACTGATGCTGATTCGCAGGACAGGGTACTAGCAAGCCTTTTCCCATGGCATCAAAGACAACCTGAGGTTAGGTAGGCATGAAGTCACATCTTTTGGACATGGAAGTTAACTTTTCTTTATTTGCCTTTCTGAAGATGTGTTACAGATTTCAAAGCACTATTTGCAATTTTTCTTACTTACTAACTTCTTTTTCCTCTTTATCCATCTATTTATGCAATTTTACTTCTAACAGAAATCCCTGTATAAGCTTCCTCATTTTACTTTTTTATTTTAATTAATAATAAAGGTTTAATAAATGAATTTATTTATTGCACATACTGGCAACAGTTTCCCCACCTCCTTCTCTCTCCCAGTTCTTCCTTTCCAACACCCTGTTCCCATCCCCAATCCATCTTTCTCTATTTCTGTTTAGGAAAGGGCAGGTCTCCCATGACTATCAACAAAATGTGGCATATCAAGTTACAGTAAGACTAAACACCTCCCATGTATTAAGGCTGGACAAGGTGACCCTGTCTGAGAAGGGTCCACAATACCAGCAAAAGTGTCAGAGACTATCCCTGATCCTACTGTTAGGAGTTCCACAAGAAGTCCAAGTGGTCAGTACAGAAAAGCTGTGCCTCTGTTTACAAGTCTAAGCTAGGATTTTTTTTGTAGATTCCCCTACTTTTTCTTCCACTTTTAGTACTTTCCCCCTCAGCTCCTTCCCCAACCTGATCACTCCTGTTCCCATCCCCACCCTCTATCAGTCCACTCATGAAATCGCTTTTATTTCCTCTTCTCATGGATCTGGGTGTCCCTCCTTGTTACATAGCCTCTCTGGGGCTGTGGATTGTAGCATGGTTATCCTTTATTTTATAGTTAATATCCACTTATGAGTCAGTATAAATAGATAATTATTTTTTTTAAAAAAATGTAAGTCTAAGAACTGAGAGAAGAAAATCCTTGAGGTGAGTTCAGCCTGTCGGGATTCTAGAAGGGAAACTTGGTAAATACTGGAAAGGTAATGAAGACTCAGTAGACTTTAGGAAACATTGCAAAACTGTATGAAGCAAAATCTTAGACATTCTGACTGCAGTAAGATGAAGTCTCAAAGAAACTTTAATCTGCATTTCCAATGACTAAGAATGTTGAGCAAAAAATACAATAAAAAATTCTTATCCATCTGTATTTCCTCTTTGAGTACTGTCTGTTTGTTCCCTAACCCATTTAAACTTGCATTCAAATAACCCCAATGTTACAACACCGTGTTATTCCCCATTTTTATGTCTCATATTTGCCTTTTGATTTTTTTGTGGTGAAGTTAAATTAACATATCTTTAAAAAATTAATCTATTACTGGAGAGATGGCTCAGTGGATAAAGTGTTTGCCACACAGGTGTGAAAACCAAGTTTAGCACCCATGAAAAAGCCAGGATGTGTGCTGGCCTGCCTAATATACAAGAGAGAGAGATGTTGGGTCCCTTGGCAAATTAGTTCGATAGGCTAGCCAAATCTTAGAATTCCTGGCTCAGCCTAAGAGCCTGTCTCAGTAAATAATGTGGAGATGGATAAAGAAAGACATCCAAAGTCAACATTTGTCTTCCACACTTAGCAGCAAATACGTGTATGTGTATTGTACACAGGTGTACTCACATACAAACAAATATTCATGTATACCAAACACATATACACAAAAATAATCTGGCTAAATTAGTTTCCAAATTGACTATTTTGTTTTATAATATAATCATACTTAACCAGTCCTCTTAACTATACTGCTGCTTTATATCAACTATTTGATTTTTCTGTCTTTTTTTAAATGACCTTGTTTGAGAAACAAAATTTTTAACTTGGAGGGCTGGTGGGGTTGAGACAATCATTAGCTAGAATTTACTATATAACCTAGGCTGGCCTTTGAAGTGCTGTATAACAGAAGTGAGCCATTCAGCTCTCCTTAACATTTCTAAATTTGGAAAAATCTATCACAGATTTTATTTTTCAGCAATAGCTCCAAGATTTTCAACTATATTTCAACTATCATTCCAATATTTGTATTTCTTATCAATCTTATTTATCATACTGATTTAGAAATAAACTACTGAATAAAACAAAAAATTAGTTTTAATCAAATTATTAGATTTATTCTTATTTCTGTTTGTTTGGTTTATTTTCTAAGTCTTTGTATTTATTACATCTTATAGTAAGTGTTATCTTTGGAACATATATAAGGACTGTTTTCTTAGTCTCTACAAAATGAATGGCTGTACGGCATAGACATTTCCCCAGTCTATAGAGTCTCTCTAGTAATGATCTTTTGTGCCCTATATAGTAAACATTGTTTTAGTAGCCAAAGGACCCAATAACCACTGAAATGTTTAAACATATGGAATAATTTCATTTGTGGTGGCAGGAAAATGAAAATAGCTAAGCATATCTTTGTCTTTAATTTTGAATCGAAAAAAAGTTAAAGCATTGTTTAAAGCATAATTTGCAAATGGGTACACTTGTTGCAGAATGTCATTTGAGAGAACTGGTTAATATATCAAGTTTATCACAAATTTAATTGGTAAAATTAGTTTATTCCCAAAGGCTAACACTGGTGTCCCTCTTATAACATTATTCCTTTGAATTGCTAATCCACTATAACAAAGTAATTTTTATTAAAGAAGAGCAATTAGTCTAGATACCAGACTTAATTTCCTTTCTTTGCCTGAGAAGGTGTAGGTTAGACAAGTAGTTCTACATGTGCATAATCGCAACTGTGTAATTATTTGCAGTACAATGTAGATAGTTAGAGGGGAACTTTGCAAAGATTGCTTAAAAATCCCTCAATAAATGAAAAATGGAATGCAGAGCACAATCTTCAGTAAAGATTAGAGAGCTTTGTCTTATGTGCATTTACAATGACCTATAAACAAAGCTTTTCTAAGTTCCCTCCATTTAAGTTCTGCTCTCCCCTGGCACCACACCCCTTGTCATCACACTCTTTTCTGGTTGCATCCTCACCATGGGTGTGCAGAACAGTCATGTTCATGGGCTCCCAGGATTCCACCTACGCTGCTCAGGTGGGCTGCACTAGCAACTTTGCATGGAGGCAGATAGGCAGACAGGCAAGGCGAGATGGTGATACTTGCATTATTGGCTCAGGCATTCGAGTCAGCTTGCAGCCTTGTCTTTCCCTGCAGTGAGACAACAAGCATAGAATTGCTTTGCTTTTGTTTATTTATTAACAATATATTTCTGTAGGTGTCTGTCACTTTGAAAGAAATTAGTCAAGTTTTCACTTATGGAAGTATCTCTCTGAAAATTGTTATGCATTTTAATATTAGTAATACACCACCCTGAGTTAATATAGTCTCTGTAGGAAGAAATTACATGATGAGTTGTAACTAGGTAATTACTTCACCTTTATAAAAAGGCAGCTTAGGTTATATAAACCACCTAAAGGGTTGCAGGCCAAAAGAAGCATGCATCTCCCCCTTTTTTTAATGCAGTCATGGAGATACCCTCCTTCCCTATGACCTTAGCATGTAGAGGAAGGACTTTCTTACTTTGTGTGGACTTTCCCATTCTTGCTGCTTCCTGTATGGATTTTCTCATTGTTCCAGCATTTCATTCATCATTATTGTCTTCAGATTTTGCCACACATTTTGCCTTGGTCAAGAGAATGAAATGCTCTATGTATATCATTGCTGAGCTTACACATCCACCATCTGATCTACATCCCTATCTTTTTAGCTGCCTTAGCAATTTTGGAAACATGTTCCAGACTGAATATTCTATCAGCCTGTGCCTTTAGGAGTTGAAAGGAAATAGAGCCTTCTCCAACACAGTGGGCATCTAGCATGAGTAAGAACTTGACCTTGACTAACAAATCCCTAAGATTTGGCACTGTATGCTGCCAACACACTACTTAGATGACCCTAAATACTCAAATACAGCACACTACTATTTGGATAAAATGACATTTTTGAGTTTCTTTTGTTCAAGAAAATAGAAATTGTCTTTCTACTTCATATTGTACCACTGAGGTATCCAAACAGAAGTCCAGTGCCTTCTTTTGTAGTACTGTTAAACTGAGTGGCATCTATATCTGGTCATCTTTACTTTTAGGTATATTGAGTGATGCTGGAGATACATGGCAAAACATAATTCATACTAGAAGAGAAAATACATGTCAATAGAAGGATGTTATTCTCCTATTGGGACAATTTTTTATTGGAACCTATACTTAATATTCTTAAAGCAGGAGACTGCTTTTGAATTTAGGGGAAATTTGAATTTATTTCCAGTTGAAGAGTTTTAGATACTCAGAAATAGAAATAGCCAGAGGTAATATGTTAACAAGAACTTTGAAATAGGAACATTTATGTTAAAAAAGATTCTAAACACACACACACACACACACACACACACACAGTGATAGGCTCTTAAAATAAATTCCACATTAGCTCAGAATTGACTATAATAAAGAGTTATTTATTTAGGGTTAGACTCAGAGATCACAGCTCTCCACTCAAATGGAGAACCGCAACCAATTCCCACAGTCAGAAGAGAGGCTGGACCCGCAGTTTACATCGACATTTATAGTATAAAAGGCCACGCCAAGTGGGTGAGTAACTTAAAGGCTACTGGCTGTAGGAATTCTTACATCACCTCCCCCATTTGTTTAAATAAGAAAGCTCTAAGCCTAATACAAAATTATATGTAATAAGAACAAATATCATGCGTAAAAACTTAATTACAACCACCTACATAAACAATATCGAGCAAGAAACTTGCGATAAATGTTTCAAATATTATCCTATCCTAAGGAGTTTATATCTTGTATTATAAATAACTTGGCTAAGTCATGAGAGGAAAGTAACTACAACTATCTAGTCTTCAACCCCATCTATGTCCCAAGAAGGGGAATAACAATACTTGAGTAAGCAGAAAAAGCCATCAAGCAACTTCCAAAATGTGCAACAAATAACAGAGATAACTGGTTACCTGGGCAATCACCCAAAATCTCATTTGTAATGTTGCAGCAAACAACTTGGCTAAGACCTAGAGTAATGGAAAGACCATTTTCAGAGGCAGGAAAATTTTCAAAACTGTCTTACACTGTCTTGGCAAGATTTGACAGTCTTGCTTATCCATTTCCGGATACCATGTACCTTGTCAGTGGCTAAGGCATAGGCAGTTCCTTTATCAAAGGCCAGTTTTGCCAAGAAGAAAACAAGCTCCAAGTGAAGTGTCTTCAGTGGTTAATATCCTATTGGGAATAGATTTGTGCTGCCAGGAGCAATCGTGTCTCATATCAAACAGAACACTAAGTTATTTAAATGCCATACACTACAGCTCTTTCAAGTAGTTGAAGATTACCTATCTATGTAGAATGCAATCTCTATGTATCTAAAGAACCTGATTAGTCTAACTATAAATATGACAAACATGAATGACTATTGACCTATAATTCTTAATACCTATATAACTTAAAGACTAAGACTTCATATTAGAATATTAAAAAATCTTTAAACAACTGTGCAACAAATGAGGACAATGACCTCAAAATATAAGCAATGTATAAGTATCTTGATCAGAGGTAAAAATGTATATTGTAATATGATAAATATATCCTAAAATTATTTCAATATACAAAATATCTTAGAAGCATGCATTCATACAATATGACAAAATAACTTTGCTAGGTATACAAATATTGTAGATGAAAATAGGAACATATTCAATATAATTTAAGCTTGTATCAATATACAAGAATCTATACTAATGTAAATTGCCTATAAATAATAGGTCACAAATATTCACTCCAGTACTCACTATTATTATTAGCATGAGTAAGGTAACAATAATCTATTATCCCATCTAATTTCCTTTTTTTTCCAAAGAGATCTGTGAGCTTACATTATTTGCCCCTAAGCCCCAATTCTATAACAATTATAATCAACCCCTAAATGATGTCCCTCACCCTGAGGACAAACTTTGCTGGGAGAGGGGACATTGTCTTCTAGAATTACTTCCATCTGTCATGAGGGTAATGTTCTTTCTATGGGAGCCTGTGAAAGTAAAATGATAGTTAAGTTCCAATATTACTGTCTGGTATAATTGCAAATATTCTCTCAGTATTCGGTAGGGTTTTTCTGAGGTTTCTATTTGGAGTTCTGGCCAGAACATTGTAATAAAGTGGGCCATTTCAGCTAACCAAGATGGAACTATCTTGAGCAGCTGATACCAAAAACAGGTCTTATAGTAGCACTATCAGCATCATACATCATACTCCAGGTGAGGTTGTTGTTGTGGGACCCCATCTTCTTCCTGGAAACGTCAAAGATTACTTCAGGAAAATTCATTGTTCATTGTGGAAACTTAAACATTATATATATATATATATATATATATATATATATATACACACACACACACACACATATATATACACATATATATTCAATGAAAGGTGTGATAGAGACAAAAATAAGTATGAAGAAAAGTAATTTTTTTTCTAAGTTTTATTTCTTTTTGTCCCTACCATAGCTCCTGACATGAGACAGAAACTCTGAAATTTTGAAATGCTTGCATTTAGAGGACAGAGCCAGTATACAACTCCAAAGCCAACTTTGATTTTTAAGTGAGTCATGAATATTGTTTTAGCTAGTATTCAGAAACTCTTACCCTCACAAATGACTTGTCCTCATAAGTGATGATTCTCTTTGCTTGATAATCCTATCCGGATAATTATCTATTCCTCTTTAGGCATCTAGATGTCCAGGGTCTCTTAACTCTTTGAAGATGAGTATTTTCCTGCAATGACGAGAACAGAAGCCTACTCCAACCCTTATGAGGTTTCCTTACCATCTGTCTGGTTGTCATCATTGTGGATGAGCTGTCATTTCCCTTTTTCAAGAGATTTCTCCTTTTCAAACTGAATCTTTATTAATTTTGATGGTATCCATAGTTTTCTTCTCCTGTGGAAACAAGAGCAAAAACCCTTCCTTAACATATCACATCTCCTGGCTTCCATTATGAGGTCAACACATCCTTGAAATATACCAGCTGATTTAATTCAGAAGACTTTTTTTTTACTATCTGGTGCCTTTCTGCTACTGTTGTTCTTTTCTCATTAGCATCAAGAAAATTCAAGGTTAATAAAGCATTATGTAATCTATTTCTGTGGGCATTTTCCATCCTTTTCCATGAACTGGGCAAGGGGCTGGAGATTGAAACACACAAAGATGCACAGACAGAGAGAGACAGGTCATCCTTGATGCCAGAATGCCCCAAGAATGTCCCCTTTATTGTGTTCAGGGCCAGCTTATTTAGGGATAGCCATGCCCCAGCCAAACCCACCAGAAACCACTCTCCTGCCATCAGGAACTCCTAAGGTCTCCTGCTCAGAGCAGCTGTAGGCACTCAGATCAGGGGAAAACAAGTTGTTCTTCAAATTGATCTGGGGGTTGACAGCTCTCAATACTCCCTCATGATCTTTACCTCCCTTGCTCATGTATTACCTCCTTCCTCTCTTCAATTGGATTTCTGGGGCTTGGCGTGGTGGTTGGTTGTGGATCTCTGCATCTTGTTCTGTTAGTTGCTGGATGAAGGCTCTATGATATTAGTTGTGGTATTCACCAATTTGATTAGAGGGGAAGTTCAGTTCAGGCACCCACCCCACTATTGTTAGAACTCTTATTTGGGGTCATTGTTGTGGATTTTGGGGAATTTCCCTAGCACCAGGATTTTCTAACCCCATAGTGGCTCTATCAAGATCTCTCTTTCATTGCTCTCCCACTTCATCCCTCTCCTCCCTTAACTATCCCATCCCTCCATGTTCTCACTCCTATCTCCTCCTTTCTACCCCGTCACCCCCACATTGAGGGGACACAGAATCATCTACATGGTGCTGTTTTTAATGTCGTGCAGAATGCCGTAGTTATAGACAATGGAGACTTAGACCAAGTGTGTGTAAAAAAGCATCTGAGGCCAGACAGTATGGCAGAGTGAGAACCTCTACCCAGAGTCTTTGAACAAACTTCAGGTCAGAATTTATTTGTAATGGAAAGTCCAGGACATTAGCAATGACAGGACGTTTAGAAATCTGCCAAAGAAAGATACAGGCACAAGAGTAGCCTTCTCAAGAGGAAGGACAAACATGCTACAAGTGTTAGTGCTGTGAAAGCAGACCAGAAAACCTAGGAAGTCAGGAACCCTGAGCCTGTCTCTCTTCCTCCTTTGCCTTCTCTTGGGAGGAAAAACCTAGGGCATAGAGGTAAGGTGGAGGCAGATGAGAGGCCCAACTGCACTTAGAGCCCCTGGGTAAAGTCCAGATGTGTGTTGGTTAGAGCCCTGTGCACAATTAGCCTGGCATATTTGCCATGTGCGCCATATCTGTCATGCATGCCACACCCGCCACATTCATCATGCACGTCATATTTGACACGCGTGTTGGTCCCAGCACACGTGTAGAATCTGTCACACTCATCGAATCTGTCACACGTGTTGAATTCACCACACGTGTTGGATCTGTCACTCGTGCCAAATCTGGCACGTGCACTGAATCCACCACTCATGTCGAATTTGTCATGTGTGTTGCGTCTGTCACACATGTCGTGTGTGACACATGTGTCATAGCAGCCACATTGCCACACCTGTTGCGTGTGCCGCATCCATCACATGTGACAGATTCAACACACATGTCATATCGCCATGCATGCTGTTTTCATAGTGCGTGCTGTGCCAGTCATACGTTTCACGCTGGCCATATTAGTCGCACTGGTCATATGTGCCATACCCGCCTTGCATTCCATGTTGAATTTCTCATGCATGTCATTTCTGTCAACGTGTGTTGTATTTATCATGCGTGTTGCGTCTGTCACAGGTGTCGTATCTGTCATGGGTATCATATTTGTCATGTGTGTCTGGTCCGGTTGGGACCAGTCTAATAAATTTTGATTGTTAAATTCAACAGTATGGATTCTATCAGATAATATCTCAGTACCCTTTGACATGGATTCAATTTTGTCTGTCAAATTAATGTTACCGTTTTCAATAGTATTAATTTTTTCAGGTAACTTTTGATTTTCTATTTTGCCCAGAAGTCCCATCGATTCTTTACCTGCCTAGCTATTGGACAATCAGCTCTTTATTAAACTAATCAGAAGGTTCCTTAGTCAGGTGAGAAAAAATAGAGATACATCCTTACACAAATTATAAACAAATTATTGTAAGACAACTCTGCAAACTGTGGGCAACAATACTGACTACCCATACAAGATGATCCACTGGTACAATATTGGCAAGTCTGTGATATGGTTAATAGCTACTTTCTGACTAAATACATCGCCTTATTTACAGAAACATATCCATACTTGGTACTAAAAATTTAGTCAGCAGTTCATGATTCAGAAGGCCTTAATGCAGAAGCTCCTTCTCTTATTCTTCTAAGTGGATATGATGTGCCTGTCAAATTTTCTTCTAAAAATTATGTTTATATCCATAGGATCATGTTGCTATCATCTTTGGATACCAAAACTTCTTTTTGCAATTGTCAGTGTTGAGCACTGAGAATCATAACTTGTCAAAGATCAGATAAAAATGACAGTTGAACACATATCCGTGAATGAGACTCCCATATCAACCCCTCCAAAGTTTAGTGAATTTTCCAGAAGACAGTGTATAAATAATGCAAGAGCAGGAGGAAGTGAAGCAGGTGGGATAGGTGGGGAACATCAAACTCCAAGCATGATAGGCCTGTTTCATTTTTTAACTAAGCTGTGATTACTTGCACAAGATCTCCATAAAATTGAGCCTTTCAACAACCGGCCACAGAAGGCTCACAGGGTTCCACCCCATCCTGAGGATTTAATATTTGATAGGGGAGAGAGAAACATTTTCTTCAGTTTTGCAGCCACCGGTAATGGTATCTATAATTTACTAAAATCTTATCCATTCTTCTGTAAACAATCCTAAAGAAACTCATTGAGTCTCAGTTATGCGCGCGCGCACACACACACACACACACACACACACACACACAGGAAAATAGAAATTGGGATAGCTGAAGAGTATTGTTAAAAGTGGGACAAGACAGAGTAATATGGATTGAATGTAATTTACATGTATTTTGTTCACCTAGGAAACATAATAATGAAACCCAGCATTTTTATAATTAATATATAGTATACTAAGAAAAACACAGAACAATTATTACTGTAGCTCAGTCTTCTTTCTATGAGAATGCTACTTTGAAATGTCTAATACCAAAATAAAATCTTAAAATGTCAAACCATCTTACGACTTTACTTTTTAATTAAAATAATTTCTTCTGAGAAAATTTATATCACACTATATATTTGAGCAAGTGCACAATTCACAGATCTAGTAAATGAGAAGTTCTGTGGAAAGCTACAGAGTAATGAAGACAAAAGTTGGGACTGAAATTTATTTTACAGAAGAAAACACTGAAGGAGTCCATAGTTCAACAGAATTGAAGAAATAAGACATGTAGCTATCACAATATTTTTATTTATGTTACAGAAATACTGGGAATTAAAACAGTAAAATACTAGTCAATGATTATAGCTGATGTATTTTCAGAGAATAAAAATTAAAGCTTTCATTTCAGGATAAAATAAGAGCAAAGGGTAGGATGGGATGAGAATATTATCGGAAGAGACAGTAGGACATGTGAAAGGCTAGGTAAAGGGGAGAGTGACCAACCAAGGGCAGTCCAAGAGGCAGGCAGAATAAATGTGTGTTTTATATAGTTCTGACCTGCTCATTGGGTGGGACTTTAAGAAATTGTTCAGAAGCAATATGTGAAGCAATAAATGATCCTCTTTAGTTATGTTCTGTGTTTATCAAAAAATGCTTCTTTTAACAACTCCCTACGAGTTGCCTAAGAAAAGGCTTACTGCTACATGTACAGTTACATGCTATCATAAGTAAGGAATAAGAGAGAATAGGAGGGCTGAATTTAGACATGATGCATTATATACATGAATGGATTAATCAGAACTTTTAAAAAGACTAGTAAAAATGTTTAGCATTTTGTGTTGTCAAGTAATATGACCACTTTTGATTTTGGGTTTTCTGTTCTTCAAGACTATTTCCTGATTGTTAAATGCAAACATCAAGACAGTAGTAGTTCCGTGACAGATGTATAGGAGGAATTCTTACCTTTACTTCTTGAAGAAGAGTGATGTTTCTTTAGAATTTGGAGGGGAAACCTAAAATGGCAAATTGCCAGCCACTTCAAGGAAGCAACAATGCATTTGGGTCCCTCTTGTGTTAACTAGAGTGCTGAGCAGAAAATGTTCTGAGAGCAAAGAGGCATTTTACCTAGGGAGAGTAAACATGGGACATAAAAGTTATTGATTCTTACTTTGATGCTGCCCCAGAAGCAGATGTTTGAACAGTAAACACACCCGAGAATTTCCCCTGAGTACACCATTAACCCGTATTCAAGGTTGATTTTAACTTCTCAGATACAGATAAAGCCTCCAGATCCCCCCCCCCCCCCGTGATCACAGAGAGCAGAGAGGTTGAATCATGGGGAAAGCACTATAGACCATTTGTAAGCAAGGCCAATGTCCCAACCAGTGTGTTTGGCTTGCCTGTAGGAAGGTCAGTCTGCTGAGCACCATCATGTATAAAATAGAACATGTTATATGTAATAAAGACTCAGAATGTAGTTTTTATCAGAGACTGCATTTCCAGTGCAATTTAAACTGACTCATAAAGCATACGGTAAAATGGGCCAGTTTGGGAAGAGTGTATCTTTCCTGATATATAGGTCTGTTACAGCTGTTGCCATTCACAGTGGACAAGGCTGAGGACTATATCTGCAGGACGGCTCTTGGGTGCTGTGGTAATCTGGTGTGGTTTGACTCATCATGTCTGGGTCTTTTGTCTTATAGTAGTTTATAACTATATATGTATTGGTCTGTTTGGGTAAATTAAAAAATAATAATGGGTGGGTTAATAGTAGCTCACCAAGTAAAAAATTAATGATATGAAATGATTTGAAAACATTAAGTGCTAGAGACTTGTAAAACCACTAGTTATTACATGAGAGTTGAATGGCTGATTATAACTTCAGAGCTAAGAGGGCTTTTTGAGAGCCTCCTAGATTAAGCCTCTCATTTTGCAGATGAGGAACTGGCTTTCCAGTCGCTAATGGTAGAAAGAGAAGATCTGAGAAGAGAAAGTTAATTCATTATCGGACCTACTAAATTTGAAATGCACGTAAGATACTGGGAAGGAAATACTAATTAAACATTGGATAATGCATCATAGGTCTAGGTTTTCTAATCTTTTCTGTGTGTTTTTATTCTAGAATAAATTTCTCAAAAAATAACTATGACTTGGTAAGTATCACTCAAGAGTCACCAGGAAAGGGACATATTTCTTTGGAATGGAACCCTGGGAATAAATAGATTAAGCTAGCCTCACCCTTCACTCAGTCCTGTATCTCCTCCTGAGGGTCCTATATAAGAGTCTGCAGCAATCCCTGATAGAGGACTCTCATTGGTTAATAAAGAAACTGCCTTGGCTTTTTGATAGGGCAGGAAATCCTTCTGGAGTCCTTGATGGAGTTGAAGAATAGATAGATAGTTATAGTTGTTTTCCTTTGTTATGATAAAAGATAAAATAGATATAAATATTGTAACTGTAATTTTTACTTGATAACTGTTTTGTTATATGTAATTTTGCTATGTTAAAGTTAAAGCCTTCTTTTTTGTTTAAAAAGAAAAAGGGAAAATGATGGAGGACTTTCATTGGTTAATAAAGAAACTGCCATGGCCTTTTGATAGGGCAGGATTTAGATAGGTGGAGTAGACAGAACAGAATGCTGGGAAGAAGGCAGTGAGGCAGATGCCTCAGGCAGATGCATTAGCTCTCCTCTCCGAGATGGACGAAGGTTAAGATCTTTCCCAGTAAGCCAGCACCTCATGGTGCTACACACATTAATAGAAATGGGTTAAGCAAGATATGAGAGTTATCCAGTAAGAGGCTAGAGCTAATGGGCCAAGCAGTGTTTAAATGAATACAATTTGTGTGTTGTTATTTCGGGGCATAAGCTAGCCAGGCAAATGGGAGCTGGGCGGCAGGAACACAGCCCGCTGCTCCTTCTACAAATCCCAGCTTCTCCGTGGGTCGGCCTGTATCCTGAGAGGTGTCTCTTTCTCTACACCCTCAGGAGACTCATCCTTTATGGGAGCCTAGATCCTTTTCAATGTAGGTGTAAAGCTGACTGTAAGCCTAGGTCTCTAACAGACACGTGCACAGGGAGGCTTATGTCGGCTTAGGGTTTGAAAAATGAAAATTCTTATGCAGGAAATAAATGAAAACCACAGGTGTGTTTTGCTCCCCAGTGTGCAAGGGAAGAGTGCCAAAACAAAGAAATAAACAATAAATCTTCAGGGGCCTCAGTTTTGTGGATTTTTGTGGTTTAATTCCATTTTGTTGTGAAAGCCCCAGCATCTGAAAACAGACACTCCCACACTAAATGATTTTTGGCATCTTTCGGGAAGGATGTGTGTACATGTATGTGTGTGTGTGTGTGTGTGTGTGTGTGTGTGTGTGTGTGTGTGTGTGTGTGTGTGTGTGTGTGTGTGGTGTGTGGTGTGGTGTCTAATATTATTGCCAACTACACACTAATGAAATGAGTATTTTTGAAGAGTTAACCTAATAAATTTAGTTTACATTTTTCTCATGATTTTAAAATACAACCAGCCTAAGAGATATAAATAAATAACTTCAGTGTGGGATTCTCTATCTGCCCTACCTGAAAAACCACCTCTTCCTGTGACTTCTGTTTCTGGATCCCAGAATTTCTCCCAAAGATTCCAAGATCCAAATTTCCCAAATGGCAAATAACTGTTTGGAAATGAGATAAGCCTTGGTCTAGCAGAAGGATGTCTTGTAGTCTCTTTGTTCTGAGAACAATGGGACATCCACACAGTACAGTTCGTCCTACAAAATGGTGAGGAAATGCCCACTGAGATTTTTTAATCTGCCATTCTCACTATGAATTGCTAACAAATGTCTACATTCTTCAGTGCTACTAGTGGGGAAATATTACCTAAATCAAAGAAGTAAATAAAACCAATCTCCTCACTTACTCCATCCACCTCACTCCCTACCCTCTTCCCTTATAATATAAGAAAATCTGAGGATTGATACCGTCTGACTAGAATGCCTAAGGGACAAAGGCAATGATGGACATTTCCCCATCAAGTCTGTAGAAAGTTGCATGGGCCAGGGACATCTGACGCTCATAATGACCAGAAGGGGTGTGCTGTACTCGTTATGAAAATAAAAGCAGACCGGAGAAAGCACTGGGTTCATTAAAGGAAGCAAATCTCTTAGGCTTGAAACCTCTAGTCTAGCAGCTCAGTTTCTGTCCTGACTCTTACAAGCCCACCGTTCCTCCTGTGACAGACCTTGTTTACAGTGATATTAGGCACAGGAGTTCCTTTATTCAAATCTTTCTGTTCACACTTGCAATTTGTGCATCCTTTCTGGGAGGGGAGGCAATCTAGCCCTGCCCAAATCTGTGACTCACTGCTACATAAAGATGCAACCGAAATTTGCAGTTGCTTTCCCTGACAACATTAGTTTGTTGGCCAGGGTCCATTTTTATCTCCAGTCTCCATTTCAGTAGGGTTGTAAACAGGGAGAGGAGAAATAGTCATCTAATTATGGTTCTAAGGTTTCCACTAAAGGCAAATCATTAAAAAAAATCAGGGTCAAACAGCAGCAGCAGATTCTCACACAATGACCAAAGTTAGCCCATCTCTTGCTATGCATTAGTTAGGTTAGCATGGTTTGGAAGCATTAACCAAGGCCTGGGGCGGTGATCATGAGTGTTTTCTAGGACTTTCTGAAGAAGTCTCTTTATAAATACCCAAAAGAAGAAAAATTACAGGAACACAATGTTCCTGTAGACACCATCATCCCAAATAGAAATTATGCAATCTGAATATAGGAAGTTTGTCCAAAAAACAAAACAAAAACAAAACACAAGACCCTGTTTGTATGACCCCAGACAAAATATAGTGCTGGTCACACTGCACATACACAGTATGGTTAAAATATTTGACATGGATTATTAAATATGAGTCACAGTTTTTCACCGACATGATGTAAGTGCATGGCAGTTTTTCTCTGCATCCTGAGAGGCTGGCAGATTAGTGACAGACCTAAAAGGCATGATTGTCAGAATTTGGAGTGGGACTCTGCCTCCACTTCCTCCTCTCAGTGCTGGCACTTTGTTTGGCTTGAACCTGTAGAGCTGTCATGCATGCTGCCAGAGCTTCCATGAATTTTGATGTGCGTCTGCCCTGCTGTGTCTGGAAGACACTGTTTCCTTGGAGTCACCCACCATCTCTGGCTCAAACAGTCCTTCTGCCTCTTCCACATAGGAATGGGGGAGGTCTAATAAAGATATCAGGTTTCTGAGAAGAAAGGAAATGATACAAAGGAAGTCTCTTCTTCAGAAGAAGGTGTTGGAGTGTGTCTATAAGTAGTTGAAAGAGACCTAGAATTTTGGTTTCTAGAATTGCTTTTCATTAGCTTATTCAAGATTAATACATAACAACAGGTATAATCTGGTGTTCTATTGCTGTGTCACACTAGCTAGCAAATAAGTATAATTGATGTCACAGGTGGTAATAACTTCATACTTGTGATTGCCACACACCCTGTAATTTGGACTGGGAAAGCAGTCACCTCGTCATAAGCATGTGGGCACTTCAATCTATAACAGCTGGATACTTTAAAACAAACATGAAAAGATTTTCTCTCTATTTTAAACATTATAATTCAGAGGAGTGCACAAAACCTGCGAACAATAGCATTTTCTGTAAAACACCCACTCTGCCTTTGGTGTACAACACCAATATGTTTGATCGGGTACAGCAAGAGAACAATGTATGTCTTTCTGCCTTAAGGTATTTCCACCTCAATGAGATAAAATCGTTACGCAATTCCCTCTGCCCTTTTACAAAATGAGTTGGATAAAGCTGAAGATGTTGTGGTTCTGAACATCCTAATCACTGACTCATTTGTCTGTTGGCATGTGACCATTTTCAGTCACGCACATTTTAGTTGAGCGCCCACCTGAATATTTGAAGTGTGGAACTGTTTCATGAGTGTGGAGGCTACAATTAGGGTATGCAGGGGTGGAATAGGGTGTTTTACGGCTTGTACAGACTAAGCAAGAAGAAGAGGGGAAAATGTGGCCATGTGTAAAACTCAGTCAGATTATGGAATATCTGAGCATCGTGAATGACACTGATTGGAAAATCTCTACATATAAGAACACATAGAATTGCCAGGGAGTTTGAGATTTACACAGAAAAGTTTCCTGTACAAAATAGGTGAGAAATGTTTTTAGAAAGTCTTTAAGATTCTAAAGAGTATTTGCTGCCTAATCCAAGGATGATGTGAGACATCTGAAAGTATTTAGATGTGAAAGAAAGGGAATAGAAGGTTCACAGAAAAAAAGGTATTGTCTTAGAACAATTACATAGAGGAAGAGGCGTGGCAATTTGTATAATTACTGAGGAGAATCAAGGAAAGTTGAGTAAGAATTGAGAAGCAGAACGTGGGGGGAGCAGAAGAGGTAATACTTCTCTCTCCACTTTAGGAAACACTCACTGGAGCTTTGATGGGGAACTGCTGTATCTCACCTGGGCAGGAGGTTGGTCAAGCAGCTACAGACAGGCGGAGGAGCTCCTGCCTTGAAACTGAAGTGGAGGATCTGTAGCTCCCTTGGAACTGAGTCTGGGCTGTGTGCTGTTCTTTAGTTTGGGACAATATCTTACACAGATACACAACGAAGCAAATATGTTGTGCTTAGAGAGGAACTGGCACGGGTGATTGTGAAATTAGACCTGCCCTCTGAGAGAGCTCTTCTTTTCTCTGAGTCAAAAGATGAATAGAGCCAAGAGAAACCAGGGAAGGAAAAGTAAGAGAAACCTTTATGATCAGAGAAATGAGAAAACATTTTTTTAAATTTCTTTATTGAATCTTTGAGGGTTTCACATCATGCATCCCAATTCTGTTGACCTCCCAGTTCCTCTATATCCCCCCTCATCCCTGCTGTGCCCCCCCACAAAAGAAAACAAAACCAAGTAAACAAACAAATAAACAAAAACAACAACAAAAAAACCCAACAAACCAAATTAGAGACAAAAACCACACCAGGAGCAGAAAAATCTCTGCTTCCCCTTCTCTCCTGCCTCTTCATCACCTCTTCATCCATCCTGGTGGCATTGGAGGCTTTGGTGTGTCGTATAATATACCCCTTTGTCCCATCACTTGGGCTGGCAAATGTTCATTTCAATAAATCACTGGTCTGATTGAAGGCCTCTGATTTCTGGTACATTGTCTTCACTGGATCCTCAGGAGAGCTCCTCTATGGTATCCTGTGGCTGCCCCAAAACCTTATGGGTATCGTTCCACAGGACCAGTCTCTTCACAGCTTCCGCAGTACCTAGATGAGGTAGTTGTTAGGGTGCGCCCACCCAAAGCCCAGTTGTGGGCTTGGGTGTTAGCCAGGCAGGTCAGGTGAAGCCACTGGGGCAACACACCTCGGGTGTGAGGACAGAGTCAGTTCCTAGTGCATGCCCTCAGGATAGGTTCATTCTTTTCTGTAGTGAGGGGTGGGGGCTCTCAAGTGCCAGGACAGGCTCTTTGGATGTTTTGATCAATGAGATACAAGGCCAGCTTTCCCAGGGCAGTGAAAGGCGGGGCCAGCTCAATATAGCCCTCTGATTTCATCTTGCATGGTTCCTAATGGCCTCCTATGACGACATAGGCCACAGACATCAACACAGATCCCAGCTATGGCTGAACCATGGACCGAGACATGGACCTTGGCATGCTTAGGGCTGGACAACATTCTGAGTCTGGGTAGAAGGAATGGCCACTCAGGTGGGAATGGTTCTAGCAGCTGCGTGGTCATTGGACACAGATCTTGGCTGCATTAGGGCCACGTACCCTGGTATGGTTTTCAGCTGCAGCTCAGGCCCAGATGTCACCATATCATTGAGTAACAGCACAGGCCACTCAGATCTGGATGCATCCCAGCCCTTGGTAACCAATCTGGATTGAGGTGGCCGGTTTGGCCCTGAGCTTCTTCATGGTGCTAGATGGCTTTTGAAGCCACATATGTCAATCCTGACCCTGGACTCTACAGGACCACGGACCCAGACATGGCTCTCGGTAGCAGACTGAGCCTGAATGACACCCTGGCCCCAGTGCTTGGCATGAGGAGCACATCATTTTAAGGAAATAGGGGACAGAGAAATGGGAGAGATAGAGAAGCAGAATGGTTCATATACCATAGAGAGACACATGAAAGAAGAAGTATAGATGGAAAAGAGTGGGCAGATGTTGGAGGCCAGCTTGCCATCAGGGGCCATGGCACTGGTGGTGAGGAGTAGACTGAGGAAGAAGGGAGATCTCTTGCCACCCGAGACCATGGCGATATCTGGATCACGCTGCAGCCAAGGGCTATCTGTGGGCATCTGGTCTTACATTAGCCAGGGTCTGTGTTGATATCCATGGGTCCTGTTGTGGTTGAGTGCCATGCTGACTGCAGTGGGTGGGGCTGCCTCCCAGGGCCACATTCAGGTCCACTAGCTCTGTTGCCACTGGGGCTGTACTGATCTGGGTGGTCTTTGTCATCACCTGGGGCCATGGTGACAGCCAAGCCTACGCTGTGCTGAGGACCATATCTGTGTTCATGGTTCCTACCACCGCTGAGGTCTGTGTTGATGTCCATGTTTCCATGGTCCCACCAAGGACCACATGAAGCCTGGGGTCTGGGCTGAGTCCTGTTGCTGTCCAGGAGCCATGCTGCTGTCAGAGCCATCCTGATCTGAGTGCCTGGAGCTAACACTTGGAGAAAGGATGCCTACATAGAGAAACTCCGAAGAGGAAAACAAGTTCTGTTTCTCTTCTCCACTAGGGCCTCTAGGAGGACATACTATATAGAGTCACAAACCACCGTGGTGATTAGAAGGTGAGCAAGGAGCCTACTCCATGTTTGGAAAAATCTTATTTAAAGAACCTTGCCTCTTTGTTGCCTTTTGTAGACATTTACCAGAAAGTTATTCTGCTCTCAATTAATAAATCCAATTTTAGAGATTAAACAAATCCACTCTGGTTGCATCACTTTAATATTACTGACCCAGAATGCCTGGCATAACCCTCAACTTCAATAACCGAACAGACCATTTCTGACTGGCTCCCTGATGACTTCCCTTTTCCTGAAGTCCTTACTCTGCCCCTTTAAAATGTAAATGAACTTCACAGCCTCTTGCTAATTTTACAATCGAAGAAAATATCTTTCAAGAACCTGGACATTGCCTTTTGAAAAGGCAATCATGGAGGAAGAGATTATTGGGTCCCCGTGGGAGTATAGGAGCCAAAATCCAATGTGTACAATTGTTAGCAAGCACAGATGGCCTAGCTGCAAAAGGAAACACTTGGGAGCTCAAGAATAACCTCACATCTCATTGAGCAACTACCTCTCACCTGGGCTCCTCTAGTATTTCCCAAGTGCTTACCCATTCAGCCTTTACTTTTACTACAAAGTGTTACAATTCTGAGTGAATCTTTTTATCAATATAACATTAGCCAGTGCAGCAGTTCTGTATGTAGCCAGTAAACTAGCACAGGGGAGGGTTAAGCAAATGCCTGGGCCCGGAGAAGAGGGGGGACTCCTTGAACATCTGCTATCTACAAGAAACTACAGTTTTGTTTAGAGTTTCAAGTAAGTGTGATCATATTTAATTTATCAAGAGGGCATGATTTGTCCCAGAATTTTCCAGAAAGTTTTCAGAATGAATAGAGAAGCTGTGGTATTCCAATACTCAACTCTATTTTTGATAATGAATACATATCTAAATTGCAATAATAATTGCATGAATGTTTGTTGACATGTCTCATCTCACTAGCTTTCTGCAGTGGCTAACACGATATTGCCTTAATGACTTAGAGCCTACACACAACCTCATTCTTCCATTTTGCCTTAAGGACTAGGGCATCCAATTTCAAGTTCATTAAATTTTATCATCAAGACATACATGAAAGAAAAGAGGGCTTGTAACTTCCTGCTTCAACCATCACTATGTTATTGGGGACAAATGGTTTTCCAGTTTGGCTTCAGTATATTTAGATATAAAATGATAAGATGATAGAATCCATTTCACAAAATTTAGCAGTGGTTTATGTAGTAAAAATATGTAGAAATACTTTAAGATTTTTATGCAAATAATCAATAGTAGGAAAAAAATAATCAGCTGACCCATGGGGTGAGCATTCTGCATTGGTACCCCATCTTTCTCACTTATTAATATAATCACTTTTTAAACACTAAACACATCTAGTAAATTTTCTTTATTAAATAGCCATCAGAAATTCATGGTTTTCTGTACTGAATGCATCCCATTTTATGGTTACAAGTTAGTATGTTTTAAAAATAATTAATCATTTATGGGTATGAATAATTCATTGCTTTGGAACAAGGGAGAATAGTGCTATAGGGATGAAAAAGAACAATGTTTAATTGTGGAGGTCCTCTTTCCCTTTTGACCTATTGGCTACCAGGTAAAGGGAGAACAAGGCAGAAAGGGCAACAGAAAGTTTTCTGATAGGCCAATGAGCAGGAATGGAAACAGACCCACAGGAGACAGGTTTTGGTAAATAAACTCAATTGTTTTCTAGTGTATAAGGGAGCATATAGGATTACAGAGCCTGGGGACAAACCCTAATTTGCAGTAAGTGACTAACACTATCACAAGACTTAGTATGTGGCAGTAGGTTCCTACAGCAGAGCTTCTAGAGAAAAATCTTCTTAGCAGAGATCTGTGCCAAGGGTCAAGCTACAGACAAATTAGGCATCTGGCTTAGAAACAACTTTTAGATAAGGTCAGACCTTCAGGCCAGGGGACATTTTCCAGATAAAGGCAGGTTGGGGCAGGAAGTTCTGCTGGAGGGTGGGAGCTCCCTGTTGTCCAGCTTATTAAGATAAGCTGCTAGGCCATGGGGAGACTGCGACCTCTGACCAGCCAGCAATGACTTCCACCATATAATGACATACATGCATGTGAAATGTTATAATGCAACCCATCCATCATTTGGCATGTTGACTAAAAATTAATTTTATAAAGGCACAAAGAAAAAGAGAAAGCTACGCCTGTTTGAATGTTTGTTGAAGGAAATGGTTCCTTTACAGTGGAAAACTATGTATGCCCAAGGAAATTAATTTCACCTACCAGGTTTGCTTTGACCTAAGTGAAACCGCTTCAATGTACACATTGGCTTAAAAGAAGTGTGCAAAAAATTCTGAACTTCATGAACGTTAGCTGACAGCAATTTCTTTTTTGCGAGGTTGCATCATACAAATGAAGACAAAGCAACTAACTGTTTCGAAATGACATGAGGTGTATTCAAGTGAGGATAGCAGAAAAGCTGAAGGAAGGGATAGAGGAAGAAAAACCAAAATGGGTTAGGTGAAACCACCCAAGGATGGAGAACACCCCAGAATCCAACAGGGAGCCATCGCTTCCCTACTCCACAGTAAATAAGAAAATAAGTCAAATTACACACTCAGAGAAGAGCCATATGCACAGTGAATGGTGCTGCTTGGCAGAGACTGATCTCTCACACATAAAGATTTTACCTACCAACAGCAGGTTCATCATGAAATAAAAGGAAGAAAAATCCCTGGTGATTCCAGTTACTTGTTCCACTAGTGACAACCATATGCTCAACATATCTGAAGCCGCATGGTGGCATATACTGTAACTGGAAATGTATTTATTCCACCGTATAGAATTTAGTGCATACGTAGAGATCACACATGGAGGAGCAAGGCCCATTACATTTGTCTCTCAGCATCCACCATCACCCTTTGCTTAGCAGAAAAGACATTCATCTTCATAACAAGGAGTAAGCCAAGGGTTATCAAGTCAAATCAGAATCTCAGCTTCAATCTGCTACAGTGAACAAGAGCGGGTAGAGGGATTACTTAACATACTATGCATTTGCTATAGACCTGCCTGCCTTTGGTTGTCTCTGGCTTTCTTTAGCTTCTTCCATACCTTTTTCACATTGCCTGTAAACCCTCTTCATGAGTATCACAGCTGTTTAATCTGTTTAAAGTTTTCTTTCCCTTTATTATTTTCTTTTTGAGATTTTTTTAAAAAATGTATTTTACTTTTGTTTTTGTGTGTATTTGTCTCTGTGTGTGTTTGTGCACATGTGTGCAGATATCCATTGGGTGCTTAAAAGGCTGTGTGAACCCACAGAACTACAAATGATGAATGTGAGCCATCTCTCTGATGTGAGTGCTAGGAATTGGGTTCCGGCCTTGTGGAAGAGTGGCAAGTAATCTTAACTGTGAGGCATCTCTCCAGCCCCTGTGCTTGTATTATTGCATTGTTTTATTTTATTTTGCTCTTTTCTTATTTCTTCTGGGTCACAACAACTCTCCAAAATCAAAGGGATTACTAAGAAAACCATGAGAAAAATGAATACTATTGAGCAGGCTGCGTATAGATATGCTCCCTTTTACTCTCTGCCTGTATTTAAGCCATTTTATCCTTAATATCGAATCAAATTTCCTGGCAATAGTCAGAAATTGGCCAGAGGCGGCATCAGCTCCCAAACTAATGAAATAAAGGATATCTTCCCTGGTGGAAGTGATCTTTTGCTTACTAAGCCTTCCAAACCAATTGAATAAAAAGAGCAGAGAGAGAGTGAAGTTTAGAAGAATCAGTTTCTTAAGGATTCACTACTCTTTATAGAAGGTTGGCACCAAACACCTACTGCAAGTGGACAGTGCCAATTGTTTCTTTTTTCCTTTTTTAAAAATTAAAATCCTAGCAACACTGGGTTCTTTCTCCTGGCTTACTTTATTGTATTACTGGTATTTGTTTTGTTTTTGTTTCTTTTGTCTTGTTTTAGACTGCAAAATAGCAAATATCCTTATAGCAAGTTCATATATATTTAGTATTTTTGATCGTACTCCCCACATCTTTTCCTGTTCCCCAATCTCTATTTTTTAAGTTTTATTTTTAAAAATTATAAATAAAAATTTGTACACTGAAATTAATCATATCCAAATCTATACATATTGATGAAATTCTATAGTTAGAATAGCCTATATGAAGGTGTGGAGCTTCATATTGGGTATTTCTCAAGTCTGTCCATTCCTAGCATTCCCCTTCTATTTTCTTATCACATGGTATATTATGCTCCTGATAAATATATTTCAGAATTTTCTCTCCTAACTGTGTCTACTATTTGCCTAACCTCTAATACATTCAGGAAAGAAATAGAAGCTAGGATCTTCATATGAGATAAACTAGCCTCGTGTGTCTTACTGAGTCTGGGTTATCTCATGCAGCATGCCATTTTTTTCAGTTTAATTAATTTTCCTGAGAATTAAACAATTTTAGATGAAAAATATTTAACAATTATAATTGAAAAGTTTAATGATTATAGCTGTAAACTATTTCATTGTGTATATGTGTCTCATTTTCTCAATCCATTTTTCTGTTAACAGGCATTTGACTTGCTTTCACTTCCTAGCTATTTTGAACAGAGCCATAGTAAGCATGATGAGCGAGCATCTATGTGAGAATATCGAGACTTTTGAGAATCTTATCAGGAAATGAATAGATGGACCATTGTTGTAGTTTGAATAAAAATGATCCCAATAGGCTCATATATTTGAATGGATGGTTCCCATTGGTGGAACCGTTTGGGAGGGAAGAGATGTGACTTTGTTGGAGAATCACTGAAGGTGGACTTGAGGTTTAAAGCCTACACCATTCCTACTTAGCTCTCTCTCATGCTTGTGTTTGTGGGTTAGGATGCAAATTCTCAGCTACTGCTCAAATACCATGCCAAGCTTGCCACCATGCTCCCCAACATATCGATCATGGACTTATCCTTTGAATCTGTAAGCTTATATTAAGCTATTTCTTTTATAAGTTGCTTTATTCATGGTATCTAAGCACAGCAATTTAAAGGTAAGTCCTACAGTCATTTGGTTGTATTTTAAAATATTTGAGAAGCCTCTACACTGACTTTCATTATGGTTGTACGATTTGTAACTCCCACAAGCAGTGAGCAAAGGTTCCCTTTATCCAGAACCTCTTAATATTTGCTGCCATTTGTTTTCTTTTAAAAAAATTATTTTACTCCTACTACTCCTACTACTATTTTGTTGTCATCATTGTTTATCGAGATAATGCCTTTCCATGAATCACTGGCTGTATTGGAAACTCTACCTGCCTGCTATGCCTGGCTGCCAATTGTTTTCTTGCCGAATACCGTTTTGACTTGAGTGAGTGAAGTAAAATATCAGAATTTTACATTGCATTTCTCTGAGGGCTAAGAATGTTGAATATGTCTTAAAATATTTGTCAACCATTTGTGTCTCTTTATCTGAGAACTCTCTGTTCCACTTTTTAGCCTTCTAAGTTTCATTTTCTATTCTTTTTAGGTTTTTGAATTTTTTGCATATTTTAGATATTAGTTATCTGTGATGTCTGCAGCTGGCAAAATTTCTCTCCCATTCAGAAAGTTGGATCTTTACTCAATTCACTTTCTTTTGTTTTATAAAACCTTTTTATTGTCATGAGGTTCCACTTGTCAGCTGGTGTCCTTATTTTGCTACCTGGTTGGAGTCTGATTCGGGATGTTCTTATCTCTACCTATACAATCAACTATTTTACCTATAACTGTTTCAGAGTGTCATGTCTTACATTGATAACTTTTTGCCATCTTCCCATTAAGTGAATTCTCACTGGATGCAGGAGCTTTTCAAACCAGAATGCTAAGGCAGGAAGAGGGTTTCAGAGTTTGACTACTCTTGGCTATGTAGTAGCTCCAGATCAGCCTTGGGTAGGGGTGGAGATCATGAGCTTATATCAGAAACAATAACAGCCCCAACACCATAAAGAATGCCTTTGTCATGGGCAGTGCTGTACTGGTATTCATCGAAGTAGAAAAAATATTTTGTGAGTCTGTGAATGGCTGTACTCCACGTACTTGAAGAAGAGCCTTGAAAATCTACAGTTTAAACCTTCTATGGATATTATCATTTGCCCATTTCACATCACAAATCTGATTTCATCCTCATGAGCATGCTTTTGCAGAAATTACATCTTTTGCAATAGCCCTTAAAATAGTTATCAACCCTGCCTACCATATAGCTTCAGCTATGGAGACTACTTCACAATTACAATCAGGATATTTCATTGCTGTTCTCCCCTTTGTGTTTTCAGTTGGTATCCAGACTATCAGTTTGTCATTTTCCCTGTGAGTACTTTCCAGGGCCATCAGAAATATTTCCATTGCTATAACTAGTCACCGTAAGGATTACAAACCCCAGTCACTTTCTCCACCAACATCTTACTGTGCTCTCAGGTTGTTCATCATATCATATAATACCACCACCCAAGCAGAGTAATCGCTATGACACTTTAGGCTAATTATTAACTATATCTTACTTTTGCAGCAAAGAAATTATTCATATGATTTTTAAATATATATATATAGTCAAAGTTGGATTTCCAGGATTTGGCAAATTAATAGAGCTAAGTCAACAAAAACCCCAAAGAATGCATCTCTGGTTCCATGGAAATTGTGCTCTTGCCTTCACAAGCCACGGTTGTAATTACCAGATGCAAAGCGGAGGTGTATGGAAGGTTCTTGCTGCAGATTCCACAACTAGAACACATAACAGAGTTAGTTAGAAGAGAACAAATTGAACAAAATATGAAGCACCTTTGCAGAATTCTTTAAAATGCAATACAGTATCTAAGCTTGGAAATCTTATCAAGATTATTAAACTAAGATAGTTTGACATTTTCATGTTTTTCATTTCTAGGTTATAATGACCCAGTTAGATAACTTGTATATTTATTACTTACTCTCTAATCTCATTTCACATCTTTAAAATGAAGAAAAAATAACTAGTCCATAAAATGGATGAGTCAACACATAGGATATAGTTTTAAATATCATGGCTTTCACTAGTTCTACTTCACTACTTCAAAGTTTATTTTTTTATCATTTTTGCATGCCATATCTAAGTCAGGGAGATGAGTTAAGATAAAAATAGAATAGTGGTGGTCTCCCGTTAGATCGGTCCCACCGTCTCAATGGGTAAACGCACTCCTCACGGTCCTGACTTCCTTGCTCATGATCTCCCTCCTTTTGCTCCTCATCGGGACCTTGGGAGCTCAGTCCGGTGCTCCTAACGGGAGACCACCAAGTCCAGTTGGAATGGAACTGATGGAACAGGGGACCAAACCGGGCTCTCTGAATGTGGCTGACGGTGGAGGAGGACTGAGAAACCAAGGACAACGGCAATGAATGTGAACTCTACAGCATGGACGGGCTCACTGTGAGCCTTAACCTTCACCTGGCGATGGATGGAGATAGAGACAGAGCCCCACATTGGAGCACCGGACTGAGCTCCCAAAGTTCTGATGAGGAGCAGAAGGAGAGAGATCATGAGAAAGAAAGTCAGAACCATGAGGGATGCGTTCACCCACTGAGACGGCAGGACAGAACTAATGGGAGACCACCAAGTCCACTTGGAATGGGACTGATGGAACATGCGACCAAATCGGACTCTCTGAGGGTGGCTGATGGTGGAGGCTGACCGAGAAGCCAAGGACAATGGCGATGGGCTTGGTCTCTACGACACGGATGGGCTCTGTGTGAGCCTTGTCAGTTCGGTTGCTCACCTTCTTGGACCTGGGGGGAGTTGGGAGGACCTTGGACTCAACATAGTGTAGAGAACCCTGATGGCTCTTTTGGCCTGGAGAGGGAGGGAGTGGGGGTATGGGTGGAGGGGAGGGGAGGGAAGGGGGAGGAGGAGGGGAGGAGATGGCAATTTTTAATAAAAAATAAATAAACTGGAAACAAAAAAAAAATAGAATAGTGGGTTACCTGCTGAAACAGGAGACTGCATAGGAAAGTGTGTGTATGCTCATATTAGCACTTTTTTGATCTATTGATATTCAAAAATTCTATTCAATTTGAAAATACAAAGGTTGTCAACGAGGCACTGTTTGACAAGTAATCTAGTGATTTTCTCTCTTGCTCTACAAGATGTCAAATTCAGCCCTCTTTCCCTTGAAAAGCACCTAAGACTCACGCAGATCTTTGGGCCTTTACACAACAGTGTGCAGACAGGACTGAAATTTATCAGGTGTCAATTAATTATGCTTAGTTTGCTCTGTCACCTCACCTAGGGAGACTGGGAAATGGGTTGTCCATCACTTAGCCTTTGTCACATTTCCTCTTTTCCAAATTCTTTCTGTTTGTTCATACTATAGAGAGTTTCCTACTGAATATGAGAACTTTGATGTATTTCCTTGAAATTCTGGTTTAGGAAAGTAGACCAAGCATGTTACTCTTCTCATTTGCTACTAGAGAGAGAAGAGTCTCTAAATTCTCAGTTGTTTTGTTAATTGAGCCAAATAAAATTACAGGTGAGTTCTATAAAGAAAATGCTTAACAAAATTGTTTAAGAGTGTTGTAGGCCGGGCGGTGGTGGCGCACGCCTTTAATCCCAGCACTCGGGAGGCAGAGGCAGGCGGATCTCTGTGAGTTCGAGGCCAGCCTGGTCTACAAGAGCTAGTTCCAGGACAGGCTCTAAATAAAGCTGCAGAGAAACCCTGTCTCGAAAAAAAAAAAAAAAAACAAAAAACAAAAAAAACAAACAAACAAAAAAAAAGAGTGTTGCAAGGGAAGGAGCCAGTTCTTCTTCCTGGTTGTCCAGCTAGCTTACATCTGAAATAATAACATAGAAATTGTATTAATTAAATCACTGCTTGGCCCAATAGCTCTAACTTCTTATCAGCTAACTCTTACATCTTAATTTAACCCATTTCTATTAATGTGTGTAGCACCACAAGGTTGTGAACTACCAGCAAAGTTCCAGCATGTCTATCTCTAGCGGCAGATCCATGGCATCTCTCTCTCCGCCCTTCTTTCTCCCAGAATTCAGATTTGTATTTCCTGCCTACCTAAGTTCTGCCCTATCAACAGGCCAAGGCAGAGTCTTTATCCATTAACCAATAAGAGCAACACATAGACAGAAGGACCTCCTCTACCATTAGAGTTTTACTTTATTATACTTAGATTAAGTTGTCCAATTGACATACCTGGGAAAAGACAACCTCAATTGAGGAATTTCCTCTCTTGGACTAGCCAGTGGGCATTTGTGTATTTACTTAATTTGTATGCTACAGGAGTGTTAAACATACTATAATTGGTGACATACCTGAAATGTAGTCCTATGTTGTATAAGAAAGGTTGCTAATAAGCAACATTCCTCCATGTTCTGCTTCAGTTATTGCCTGAAGTTTTCTTCCTTGACTCCCTACCTTCATTTTCCTTCATTATGGACTGTAGACGTAGGTCAAACAAAGATTTTATTTCCTAAGGTAGTTTTGAACCATATTCATCACAGCAATAGAAAGCAAAGCAGAGCATAACTTCACTTAAAATACTAAATAAAGCCGGGCGGTGGTGGCGCACGCCTTTAATCCCAGCACTCGGGAGGCAGAGGCAGGCGGATCTCTGTGAGTTCGAGGCCAGACTGGTCTACAAGAGCTAGTTCCAGGCCAGGCTCTAAAAAAGTTGCAGAGAAACCCTGTCTCGAAAAATCAAAAACAAAAAAAAAAATACTAAATAATTAGATGATTTCTAGAATATTTTGTACTTGAAATTATTAGTATATAAAGAAGTTCTACTAGATCTGGAGTGGTGACTCAGAGGTTAGCAGCACTGGCTGCTCTTCCAGAGGTACTGAGTTCAATTCCCAGCAACTACATGGTGGCTCACAACCATACGTAATGAGATATGGTGCCCTCTTCTGTCGTGCAGGAATATATGCGAGCAGAACACCATAAACATAATAAATACATAAATCTAAAAATAAGTCCTTCTGTGATAAGTGGTAAAACAGTATTTTAATATATATGTGTGTATATATATATATACATAGTCAGGCCATATATATAATTAAATATGCATGTGTACACACATATGTGTATAGACATACATACACATATACACACATGGTATGATATATATTTGGCATACCATATAAATGGTATATGTATGTATACACACACACACACGTATATAGTTGTTTTAGTATGGCACTTGGACGGTTACACAAGTTACTAATCCTAATTCTAGTGACAGAAAATACAAAACAGAACCCTTTCAACAAAAGAAAGCAATAAATAATTTTAAATGGAGAGAATATTTTGTTTCTTAAAACATATTAGAGTATTGCTTTGAAAATAAACACTTTGAGAATGCCCTTGGTTTTCATGAAGATGTTTTATCAAAAGTCTATCTTCTCAAATAAGCAATCATTTCTTCCCAATTCTGAGTACCATAACATACTCAAAGCATGTGTGTGCTCAGGTTAGCATACTTCTTTAAACTGTATCTCTCTCTATTTCCTGTACAAAGTCGGTAGAAACTCCATAGCTTACAAATTAGACCTTTCACAGTCTGACCCTTTTTCATTCTTTCAAAATATCTTACCATTCCTTTCCTTTTACTCTAACAGCAAAAACACATCCATATCTTCAAACCTACTCAGGTCCACTCTTGTCACCATCCTACAAAGACTGGCTTCTCTCTAGGCTACCTGCTTCCCAGCACCCTAACAACTAAAGACTGACAATTTCTCAAAGCCAAAACAAGCAACACTCCCTGCAAAGTTTTCTACACTCTACAATAGATATATTCATGTCCCTGTGCTGCACACATCTGATTCTGTACTTTTTGAAATCCTTATTCTTTTTCTAGTAGACTGCTGGATACCTTGGCATTTGCTTCTGTAGTATCTAACACATTACTGCAAATTTTCAAAAGTGTGCACACAGCATAATTGTATTGAATTTCTGTTAGATCTCTTTTGAAGGACGATATGGAAAATCTGCTTTGTGGCTTTGAAGCAGGGTATAATTGAAAAATTTGTAGTTCATCCTTTAAAGAAAGGATTTATTATATACTTTTTTACATTCTACTTCTCTCCATCTTTGACTCTAGGTCTCTCTCTCTCTCTCTCTCTCTCTCTCTCTCTCTCTCTCTCTCTCTCTCTCTCTCTGTGTGTGTGTGTGTGTGTGTATGTGTGGTGTGTGTGTGTGTTTGTGTGTGTGTGTGTGCGTGTGTGTACACGAGAATGTCTGCAGAGTCCAGAAGAGGGTGGTGGATGCCCAGGATCTGGAATTACAGGTGTGTTATAGGATATGTGTACACTGTGTGACGATAAACTGCTGTGGTTGGTATAGTAATGAGCTGAAGGGCCAATAACTAGGCAGGAAGTGTAGGTGAGATTTCTGGAGAGAGGAAGGTAGAGGGGGAGAAACTGAAGTACAGAAGAATCTCGAAAACATGGAAAGAAAGCTGGATGAACAAGATGGAAGAGAGGTAACAGCACATGATAGAACATAGATGAATATAAATGGATTAATTTAAGTTATAAGAGTTAGTTGGAAACAAACCTAAGCTATAGGCCAAGCTTTCATAATGAATAAGAAGTCTCTGTGTCATTACTGGGGATCTGGCTGGTGGGACAGAGAAAGATTAGTGGCACAGGTGTATGTGAGCTGCCTTACAAGGATGCTGGGAACTGAATTCCAGTTTTCTGAGAAAGCATCAAGAACTCTGATTGCTGAGCCCCCTTTTGTTTTTAAACTCAGTTTTTTTCTACCTTATTGTCTCATATTCTTATTACTGATACAATTCCTCTGTCTCTGTCAATTCTAGAGTTTTGGAAGTTGCTTACAGTGCACTTCCTGTTTGCTTAGGTACTATTATCTCCTTCTGTGGTCTTTGATACAGGTGAAGACAGATAGAGTTTTACTTAGTTATGATAAAAGACAAATCAGATATGAAACTTTAGATTCACAAAGGAATATTGTAACTGTAATTCTTGCTTGATACCTGTTTTGTTATATGTAATTTTACTATGTTAAAGTTAAAACCTTCCTTTTTATTTAGACAAAAATGGGGAGATGATCTGGTATTCTTCTCTGTGTGCTGTGAATATGTTTTATTATCATTGGTTAATAAAGAAACTGCTTTAGCCTATGGCAGGGCAGAATATAGCTAGCTGGGAAAACTAAACTGAATGCAGGGAGAAGAAGGCAGAGTAAGGCAGATGCCATGTAGTTCCTGAAGGAAAAAGATGCCAGAACCTGACTGGTAAGCCACAGTCTCATGGTGATACGCAGATTAATAGAAGTGGGGGAGTTTAAATTATAAAAGATAGTTAAGAATATACTGGGCCACTGGCCAAACACTGTTGTAACTAATAGAGTTTTTGTGTGATTATTTGGGTCTGGGTGGCTGGGAAATGGAAGGGAAGTCTCAGTTTACAAACAAGGTGTACTCTTCAGCTCAACTGTTTTATGACAGAACCATCATAAAACAGAAAAAAGCTGGTTTTCTGCCTTCATGGGCTTCCATAAATTTTTGAAAGGTGATAAATGACTTACTTCACTTTTTCCTGCTCAAATGTGACCTACAATTGTCTAATGGTGTTGCTGCTGTTAATAATAGAGAATATTTTGGAAGTTTGCATTATATGACACATGCCTTACATATTTGAAGGACAGTAAAATTTGCTTTAAATATTTGAGAAACAAAAGCAAAAAGCTTCTTTCAAGGAATGGAATTTTGAGTATTCCTGAACAGAAATACTTTCTGCAACTAGCTAAAGTTACCTGAGAGAGGACATCTCAGATGAGTATCAAAACATGAAGGTGTGTTTTGAGGCAGCCACTGAAGCACAGTGCAGAGACAAAAACAAACAAACAAAAAATAAAAGAACTCCCACATGACCTGTTGTTAGCTCTTTGAGAAGAGTTATACGAAATAAAGGCCAACATTTTTTGAAGTATATTGGATTCTATTACATTCTAATTAAAACATTTCAATCTTCAGATTAATAATGATATACTGTACAAAGAAGCCTCTCTGATGTGGTGTAGGAGGTTCTTCTGTGATGTGGGAGAGTCTTCTATTTGTGTTGATTTCATTCATTAATAAAGAAACTGCCTTGGCCAGCCCTTAGGTGGGTGGAGTAGACAGAACAGGAAGAAGGAAGTGAGGTAGATGGCTCAATCAGATGCCATGCCTCTCCTAAGTTAGTGAGACTGCCATGCCTCTCCTCAAGGAGAGAGATGCCATGAAGCCCGCCACCAGGTCAGGCGTGCTGAATCTTTCCTGGTAAGACACCACTTTGTGGTGTTACATACATTATTTGATATGGGTTAGTCAAGATGTGAGTAAGAGGCTGAAAATAATGGGCCAGGCAGTATTTAAAAGAATACAGTTTGTGTGTTGTTATTTTGGGGCATAAGCTAGCCGGTGGCCGGGGGGGGAACGCGGTCCATCTGCCCCTCACTACAGAATGGTGCCCAACGTGGATAACTGAATCCACAGAAAGCCTGAGAAAGCTTGGGAAAGAATAGAGTAAAGCATGTTTTCTTGATAGCAACAATTTCTTGGGTCTGGCTCTGCTTGCAAGAGGCAAGGAAGCGCTCTCATCTAAGAGAGGCTTCCTGACTCAGCTTTAGCTATAAAACTCTAGCTTTTTTAAGAGGTCCTGCTATGAAACACTTACATAGTCTTGATGAAAATTAACTGCATGCTTTTCGGTTTTCAGCTGTAGCAGGAAAAAAGTTGTGCTGTTTTAAAATGTCGGCTTTCTGGGCCATCCTGCTAGGGCAAACTCTGACTCTTTCAAGCAGGCGGGCCTGACTATGGAGCTTTTGACTGTTGTTTAACACTGTTGCAGCTTGCTCGCTGGCAAGTACCTTGAAACGCCACAGAGTTGTGGTGATAAACATGGCTACAGCCTGTACCTCTGCCATGAGGCTGGATAGCTAAGGAATGGGCTGGATCTAGCTGTCAAAGTCACGGCTTTAGTCCTACCGCTATTGTTTGGTAAATTAAAGACTCATGTGGTCACAAAAAGAGAGATATACAGTAAAAGAAAGAGTCAAAGTCGAAGAAAACATCTAAATGGTTTACAATGTGTTAAAAATATATGCAGGCTAAAGGTCAAAGTTCTTAAAAGTAAAAAAGAAAAAGAAAAAAAGGAAATAGTTTGTTGTAGTGGTACACACCTGGGAGGCAGAGGTAGATTGACCTCTGTGACTTCAAGGTGTGGCAGGACACACCTTTAATCCGAATGCCTGGGAGGCAGAGACAGAAAGATCTCTGTGAGTTCAAGGTGTTGTAGCACACGCCTTTAATCCCTATGCTTTGGAGGCAGAGACAGAGGGATCTCTGAGAGTTCAAGGACAGCCTGGTCTAAAGAGTAATTCCAGGCCAAAGATATATAGAGAACCCGTCTCAAAAAAAATAAAAGTAAAAATAAATGAAATAGAGGTTAAAATAAAGTCGTATAAGATGGAAAATACACAGAGAATCTTGATACTGTATGCTATTATGCTCTCTTTGAATTGTTTATATGCTGAGGAAGAAGCAACAGCTGCTAAAAGATATTTGTTTATAAATGCTGCTGAACTAATCCAAGAAAGATATTTTGAAAATACCTTGACTTCAGAATTTGGATCTAAGGATATAATACTTTGGAAAAGAGATTCTTCTTTTGTTTTTACAGAAAATGAGACCCTATGGATTGCTTCTATACCAATATGGTATGATAGACCACGGCCTCCTGAAAAGTTGCTGTGAACACCCTCAAAAAATTACTTCACTCAACTGCCGACTGAGATGTACCTAGCACACAGGTTACACCAGGAAAGATCTGATTAACAGTGTCCCCATTCAGCAGGAAGCAGTTGGGAGAGAAATAACTGCGCCCATATTCCCAAATATTGTTTATAAATGTTCTTTTACATTTAAAGGGGGAGATGATATAGATATGAATAATTTGCATTGGTATGGATTTTAAGGTCAATTTTGTTATATGTATATGTATTTCTGATCTTGATTAAGTTATTGTGATTGTATAGTTCATTTTAGAATGTAATGTATAATTAGGAAATATAGGTTGTTAATGGATAATCATTGATAATAGTTAAGCTTGTAGTCATGTTATTAGATTTTCTAGATATGTAGAGATATATTTCAGTTAGATAGACATTCTTCATATCTTTCAAAGACTGCAGAATATGGCATTTAATGTTTTAATAACTTAGGGTTTTTCATGACAATGAGACACGTCTGCTCCTGGCAGCACCAATCTACTTCGAGAGGAAGATGGGCATCGAAGAGGCTACTTATGGAGTTTGTTAGCCATTTGGGCAAGGAACTGCTCTTGCCTGGACTGTTGCATAAACTGGACACAGGAACCCACAGAAAGAGGACTGCTGAACTTGCCTAAAGGTGAGATGGCCTTTTGGGGTTCCTGATTCATGAAAGAGTCTGCGAGACGTTCTGCAGGACACAGCAGAAAGTGACTGAACTGTCTTTGGAATTTCCTGCTTCATGAAAAAGTCTGCTGGACACTATGGGCCTAAAGGCTGAAGATGGATGCCCCAACGGTACAGAGGAACTTTGGGTGACTGTCCAGGCAGCGAGTTGTCTCTGTCATTTCTAGAGTTTTATAAGTTACTTATTTCTTGTTTACTTAGGTAGCATTATATCCTTCTGGAGTCTTTGATGGAGTTGAAGAATAGATAGTTATAGTTTTCCTTAGTTATGATAAAAGATAAAGTAGATATAAATATTGCAACTGTAATTCTTACTTGATAACTGTTTTGTTACATGTAATTTTGCTATGTTAAAGTTAAAGCCTTCTTTTTTTGTTTAAACAGAAAAAGGGGAAATGATGTGGGAGAGTCTTCTATTTGTGTTGATTTCATTCATTAATAAAGAAACTGCCTTGGCCAGCCCTTAGGTGGGTGGAGTAGACAGAACAGGAAGAAGGAAGTGAGGTAGATGGCTCAATCAGATGCCATGCCTCTCCTAAGTTAGTGAGACTGCCATGCCTCTCCTCAAGGAGAGAGATGCCATGAAGCCCGCCACCAGGTCAGGCGTGCTGAATCTTTCCTGGTAAGACACCACTTTGTGGTGTTACATACATTATTTGATATGGGTTAGTCAAGATGTGAGTAAGAGGCTGAAAATAATGGGCCAGGCAGTATTTAAAAGAATACAGTTTGTGTGTTGTTATTTTGGGGCATAAGCTAGCCGGTGGCCGGGGGGGAACGCGGTCCATCTGCCCCTCACTACACTTCTGTATTTATGTTGCTTTTGTTGGTTAATAAAAAACTACTTCTGGCCTGATAGGGCAGAACTTAAGTAGGCAGAAAAGACAGAACTAAATTCCGGGAGGAAGAAAACAGAGTCAGAGAAAGCCACCATGGAGATGCCAGGTCAGACATGCTAAATCTTTCCCGGTAATTCACAACATCATGGTGATATACATATTATTAAAAATGGGTTAAATTAAGATGTAAAAGTTAGCCAATAAGAGGCTAGAGATAATGGGCCCGGCAGTGTTTAAGTAAATACAGTTTCTCTGTGGTTATTTTGGTTTAAGCTAGCCAGGCAGCCAGGACAGAACAAAAGGGCCTGCTCCCATCAACACTAATGAGTACTGAATGAGGCATTGATCAATGGGTATAGCATTATGCTATTAAGAGCTATTTTACTACTGTTTCTTTAGCAGAATAACAGTGGGTTTTTCCCCAGGACCTATGACCTATTTAGTTTTAGATTTTTGGTCCTTGTATCTGTGTAGGGGTTTCATCTACTATGTGGAGTGGGCCTTGAATTCATTCAAAATGTGGTTGTTTACTCCCTTAATATTTTTGTCATGATTTCAACAGAATATCTGTAAGTCTGTCTCTGTAAGGGGCACAGGGTTTGTATTTTGGTGATACTAGTGATGGCGTTTTTCCTCTTGTAGGAACTAGAAGAACATAGAGCAACTCACATGCTATTCAGTAGGGGCGAAGCTTCTAAAGCAGCACCAATTCAATTTCTCAATGTATCATATTCCATATTTTACAGAAAAAAAGCCTAGAGCTAAGTTTGTGGTGATCAGGATTGGAGGGCAAATATGTCACACATCATCAGCAGTCTGTTTGACACTTAGAATTATCTGCTTCTGGATTCCAATCAGAGCTTCAGATAATATCCTCCGGTCCATCCTAGTGCAGACCAATAAGGCTAAGATCCAGATCTACCACACAACTACAAATACCACAGATAATACAAATAATGTCTTCTAATTGTTGTATACACTGGTTTGGGTCTTTTGAAGATATTTATGAAGAGATTGTAGACCAGCAGGGAGAAACCTAGAATTAGGTTTTCTGCATTATTATAAACTTGGTTGAAAGCACTGCACACTGTCAACAGAGGGTTGCCCCTTTTAATTGGATCTCACATCAATCAACAATCGAGCAACATAAAAATCTGCTATGCAAACAAAGACATTGGAGTTCCTCAGATGCCAAACTTTGTGATTTTAAATTTACTTTTTTTTTTTTTTTTTTTTTTGGTTTTTCGAGACAGGGTTTCCCTGTAGTTTCTAGAGCCTGTCCTGGAACTAGCTCAAATGACATTTTTTTCAATCTCTTAGGAAATCCTTGTGTCTCTACTTTCTATATATAGCCAAATATAATATGACTACTTCTTACTATTTCTAACTCATTTGTGATAAAACTCCTTAAAACAATTTACAATGTTGATCATGACCTCCCGTTCCTCTATGTTTATCTGTAATTATCCACACCCCCTTTTGCTCCATTTATTCTTGGCACACTTACCTTGGCATTTCTGAAACCCTGACCATATTCTTTGGTTCCTGAGTAACTATGTAAACACAGGTTGTCAGAAGCAGCAGGATTGCCTCCCTCATCTTTTTCATTCCTCTACTCAAATGTCATCTTTCCAATAGGTCTGCCTTTTCCACCCAATTTAAAATTAAACAATCCTTACATAACGTTGTTTTTTTTTCCATCTCTGAAGCAATGCTCTATGCTTTGGGCATGAGAGTGGCTTGAGCATGGTTCGTCTGTCTGCAGTATCTTAGAGGTCAGCCTCTTACCATTTCCAGAAGGTGCAAAAATAGAGCCACAGCTAGGTAGGGGTCCATGTTCCCAACATGAGACTGAAGGAACACTTCAGATTTAAACCATTTCAGGTGTAAAGAGGGTGGCACTCCTTTATGATTTTGCTAAAAATCTTCCTGAATGAAAAAAAAATTAAAAATAGGCAAAATATCTTATTTGGCTATTTAAATGAATGCTATTTAAATGTTCTTGTCTTATCTAGAAGAATCGAGGTGTTATAGAGGAGTGCTTAAAAATATGATGAAGTCTTAACAAAAATTAGGAGGATCATTTTTAAGATTATATTTAAATAAAATATATCTAATTACATGTAGCAGTAATTTTTTTTTTTACTTGTGAGTGGTTTTAAACAGATCTCAGCCTTCTAGGATAGCTCCATCACTTTTTGTAGAGACCTTCAGATCTAGTTTGCAGTAATCAGAAACTAATGTGGGGGAAAGAGCTCACACCCTAATATGCTTATCCAGTGCTTCCTTTGTATAGTAAACCAGACTGTGGTTGACAAGCACTTTGTCAGTGACACAGAATGGAACCAAGGGGGTCATATTCACCATAGAAAATGAAAGTGCCCACCTGCCATGCTCAATGAGATCATCGTCAGGATTCAGTCTAGTCAGGGTGGCTCTCCATGCTTAACAGGTTTGGCTTTGGGGTCGAGTCCAGGAAGAACCATTCCCTCCCACCACCATTCCTGTCTTCTGCAGGGCCCCTCAGGAAGATGCTGAGCTGGAGATGCTCCCTAGGACATGGCCTCTGCCAGGCAACTCAATTCAGTTTTAGTGGTTACTCTTTAAAGGCCCAAGTTCAGGTACTTGAAAACAGGGAAGAAAACTTATTTTTTTGTTAGCAATATCGAACTGCCGATTTGGTTTAAGTCTCTTCTTACCCCTTTGCATGTGGGTGAGTTTGTATGCATGTGATTGTGTGTATGTGTGTATTCCTACATTATATGGCACACTTATGGAGATTATAGAGCAACTTTTTGGAGTCAATTACTATTCTTACCACAAGGATCTGGGATGAAATACAGGTTTTCAGAGATTTTAGGCAAGCACACAGAGCCACCTGACTAGCACTATCTTATCTGAGACATAGAATGATTGTGTTTTATGTTAGAATTTTAGAATCTGTTTCTTACATATGGTTAGCTTATCAAAAAACAAAATAAATTATGATTAATCAACAATTTGCTACCTTTTTCCATTTTTAATGTTAAATTCCCCATGAAGAGTACTTAATATTGTTTTACATTTACCTTGTAACATTGGGGCATCCATCTTCATCCTACGGGCCCATAGTATCTGGTAGACTTTTCCATGAAGCAGGAAATGTGAGAGATTGTTTCACCTATTATGGCAGTTTGTTAGTCACTGTCTTCTGTGTTCTGCTTAGTGTCTGGCAGACTCTTTCAGAAAGCAGGAACCCTGAAGGATTGTCTCACCTTCTTCTGGCAAGTTTAACAGTCAGTTTTCCGTGGGTCCTGCATGTCCAGGTTATACAGCATACCATTAAGCAGCCCAGGCAAGAGTAGTTTCCTGCCCAATAGCTATCCTTGTCACACTGAAGGCAAATTTTTTAACAAGTTTCTTCTGTGCCCCTCAGCTCCTCTGAATTAATTGATGCTGCCAGAATCAGACCTGTCTCACTGTCAAGAAAAGTCTAAACGCTTAAAACCTTTTAGATGCCGTATTCTGTATGTTGTTGAAGTGTTAAAGACTATCTATCTAACTGAAATATGTATCTGTATATCTAAAAAAGCTAATTAATATACTTAAAAGTTTTATTATTACAAATGACTGTCTTTTAATCTGTATTCCTTAACTATGCATTACATTTTAAATGAGCTGCACAAACATAATACCTTAAATAAGAGTAGTAATATATAGAGAGTGTAACAAAATGGAACTTAACTTTATATCAATATACTAAGTTCCATACCAGTGCAAAGTATTCATCTCTATATTATATCCCCCTTTTAGAAATTGACTATGACCATTTTCATTTATATGCAACCATTTTAAAATAAAAACAAACATTTATAAACAATCATTTTGGGAATTTGTGCATTGTTTTCTCCAAATTTCTTCCTGCTGTTTTGTTTGGTGAAGTATTTTTAGGGTTCATGGAGACCTTTCAGGGGCCTTGTTTCATCAAACCACATTAGCCAAGAAGGAATTCACAGATTCTCATTTTCTACAGAAAAAAAAAAAAAACCCAGAACCTGTTTTCCAAAATTACATATCCTTAGACTCAAAATTTGAAGTTAAGATACCTTTAAAATATATATGTTGCTTTAGCTTAGCAGCCCCCCAAATCAAATGTCTCCCTGCAAAAAAAAAAAAATTCAAAAAAAAACACAATAGTATGCATAGATGCATAGTCTAGACTCTCTGTGTATTTTCCATTTCTACCTAGCTTATTTTTATATTATTTTTGCTGCCTCTTTTAAATAATTTGTTTTATTTTTAAAATTGTGTATTTCTTTTTATAACTGTCTATACCCTTTTTCCTCTCTACCAAGCCTATGGACATTTTGTAAACACTCTGAGTCTCGTTTAGAAGTCTTTTATGTCTGAATCTCTCCTGTTGTGTATCTGAAACTTTTTTCTGAGGAGGAGCTTTTGTTTTAAATAGCAAGTGGTGAGGTTGCTGTGGCCCTGGATGCTGGCCCCACCTCTCTCAGCCTTTCAATATGGCAGAGGTACATTCACTGTCAACTCTGTGAGCCACGCTCACTGCCCCATCTGCAGGGATCCAGTGGGTCTGTCACCATTAAGCAGTTTGTAGCATTCTGCACACAGACACCATTCAAGTGCTCCATAACAGGACCTCCCAAAAGAGCCAGAGCCATTTCTGCCACCAGCACAAACCAGGAAGCTGTCTCTTAAAGGAGTCAAGCAGATTTTGCTGCTAACACTGAATCAGAAAGAGTCCTTTTAAAGAATCTGAGCCTCTGTCAAAAATCAGGTGTTCATAGGTTTGTGGGTTAAGATCTGGGTCTTCTATTCGATTCCATTGGTCGACTTCTCTATTTTTATGCCAATACCAAGCTGATTTCAATACTGTAGCTCTGTAATAGAGTTTGAAGTCAGGGATGGTAATGCCTCCAGAAGTTCCTTTATTGTATAAGATTGTTTTGGCTATCCTGGGTTTCTTGTTCTTCCATATAAAGTTGATTATTGTCCTCTCAAGATCTGTGAAGAATTTTGATGGGATCTTTAAAGGGATTGCATTAAATCTATAGATTGCCTTTGGTAGTATTGCCATTTTTACTATGTTGATCCTCCCAATCCAAGAGCAAGGGAGATCCTTCCATTTTCTGGTATCCTCTTCAATTTCTTTCTTCAAAGACTTAAAGTTCTTGTCAAATAGGTCTTTCACTTCCTTGGTTAGAGTTACCCCAAGATATTTTATGCTATTTGTGGCTATCGTGAAAGGTGAAGCTTCTCTGATTTCTTTCTCTGCTTCCTTATCCTTTGTATATAGGAGGGCGAATGATATTTTGGAGTTGATCTTGTAACCTGCCACGATACTAAAGGAGTTTATCAGCTGTAGGAGTTCTTTGGTGGAGTTTTTCGGGTCGCTTATGTACACTATCATATCATCTGCAAATAATGAAAGTTTAACTTCTTCCTTTCCAATTCGAATCCCCTTGATCCCCTTGTTTTGTCTTATTGCTATTGCTAGAACTTCAAGTACTATATTGAAGAGATAAGGAGAGAGTAGACAGCCTTGTCGCGTTCCTGAATTTAGTGGGATGGCCTTGAGTTTCTCTCCATTTAATTTGATGTTAGCTGTCGGCTTGCTGTAAATAGCCTTTATTATATTTAGGAATGACCCCTGAATCCCTAATCTCTCCAAGACCTTTATCATAAAGGGGTGCTGAATTTTGTCAAATGCTTTTTCTGCATCTAATGAGATGATCATATGGTTTTTATCCTTCAGTTTATTTATATGATGGATTACATTGATAGATTTTCGTATGTTGAACCAGCCCTGCATCTCTGGGATGAAGCCTACTTGATCGTAGTGGATAATTTTTCTAATGTGTTCTTGGATTCTGTTTGCCAGTATTTTATTGAGAATTTTTGCATCGATGTTCATGAGTGAGATTGGCCTGTAATTCTCTTTCTTGGTTAAGTCTTTGTGTGGTTTAGGTATCAGGGTAATTGTAGCTTCATAAAAGGAATTTGGCAATGACTGTTCTGTTTCTATATTATGAAATACCTTAAGGAGTATAGGTATTAGGTCTTCTTGGAAATTCTGGTAGAATTCTGCATTGAACCCATCAGGTCCTGGGCTCTTTTTGGTAGGGAGGTTTCTGATAACAGTTTCCAATTCTTCGCGACTAACAGGACTATTTAGAGCATTTACCTGGTCCTGGTTTAACTTTGGTACATGGTACTTATCTAAAAAAGTGTCCATTTCTTTTACATTTTCCAATTTTGACCGTGAGGAGTGCGTTTACCCCTTGAGACGGTGGGACAGATCTAACGGGAGACCACCAAGTCCAGTTGGAATGGAACTGATGGAACAGGGGACCAAACCGGGCTCTCTGAATGTGGCTGACGGTGGAGGAGGACTGAGAAACCAAGGACAACGGCAATGAATGTGAACTCTACAGCATGGACGGGCTTAACCTTCACCTGGCGATGGATGGAGATAGAGACAGAGCCCCACATTGGAGCACCGGACTGAGCTCCCAAAGTTCTGATGAGGAGCGGATGGAGAGAGATCATGAGAAAGAAAGTCAGAACCATGAGGGACGCGTTCACCTACTGAGACGGCAGGACAGAACTAATAGGAGACCACCAAGTCCACTTGGAATGGGACTGATGGAACATGCGACCAAATCGGACTCTCTGAGGGTGGCTGATGGTGGAGGCTGACCGAGGAGCCAAGGACAATGGCGATGGGCTTGGTCTCTACGACATGGACGGGCTCTGTGTGAGCCTTGTCAGTTTGGTTGCTCACCTTCCTGGACCTGGGGGGAGTTGGGAGGACCTTGGACTCAACATAGTGTAGAGAACCCTGATGGCTCTTTGGCCTCAAGAGGGAGGGAGTTGGGGTATGGGTGGAGGGGAGGGGAGGGAAAGGGGAGGAGGAGGGGAGGAGATGGCAATTTAAAAAAAAAAAAAAAAAAAAAAAAAAAAAAAAAAAAAAAAAAGAATCTGAGCCTCTCCTAACCTCCAGCAAAGAGAACCTATCTGAAAACATGCCCTTTAAAAAAAAAAGATTTTTTTAGCCTTTATGTGGATATTCTTTCCAAACTTTGGGGCACCATTCAGGAAAACGGAGAGTGCGCTTTTGTTTCCCAGCCACCCAGACTCAAATCATCACACAAAACATCCTTCACCTTGCCAGCGATTTCTGTCTTCAGCCGAAAACTTCCCTGCTGTGTACTGTGAGACTAAAATGACCCTGACCAGGACTCGATGCTCTCTGTGTTTTGTTCTCTCCTCAAATCCTTCACATGGGTGTAATCTGAGAAAGGTGAAGACGGCAGATATGATAAAAGTACTGAGGGAATATGAGAGTGAGCTCTAGGTTCTGTGTAAGAAATTGAAAACTGTGTTTGAAAAATTTAGTCCAGATCAAGTACATTTGCCTTAAAAAGTATTTTCTAATATTTTTAAAGATAAGACCAGTCCTGTTCATTGCCGCGCACTACGGGCCCCCGTCTGAGTTCTATGTGCTAGAATTCAGCAAGGGGCTAGAGGTTGAGGAAGCACACACAGAGACAGACCTACACATGGACCTCCAATCACTGGTACAAAAGCCCTCTTTTAATAGCATCATGGAGGCTTAAATACCCTGCAGTCAATGGCCAACAGATGACAATCCCATCCTCTGATCCTCTAGGCACAGCTTCTATTAACTTCAATGGATGGAGGGGGGAGGACCTTGGACTTCCCACAGGGCAAGTAACCCTTACTGCTCTTCGGACAGGACAGGAAGGGGGAGTAGAGGGGGAGGGGGAGGTAAATGGGAGGTAGGGAGGAGGCAGAAATTTTTAATAAAAATAAAATAAAATAAAATAAAAGAAGGCTCTAGACAGGGAAGAGCAGCTGAAGGCCCGGACTCAATTGGTCCCAACAGTTCATAATAAAAATTCAACAATTTTTAAAATTAAAGCTCCCCTTAAGACAGTTACTGAGGATATTGACTCCATGTATAAAGGTACCAATGCAAAGCTGGGAAGCCTGGTTTGACCCCTGGGGCCCATGTAAGGATGGAAGGAGAGAACTAACTTTGCAAAGTTGTTCTCTGACTTCTACAAATGAGTCTTGCCATACATGCCTCATTCATATATAACCATGCATGCATAAACAATAATAGTAATTTTTAAAAGCATTAACAATACAGTTTTTTTTTTAAAACATTTCTATAGGGGAAAAAAAAACCTCTATTTTTTTTAAATTAAAATGTCTATTTCATAGTTATCTCCTGTACCTTTCTAGGCATTTCTACAAGTAATTGTTTGGTATTTTTTTTATCTTTCTCAAATAAGGTCCATATTGTGAGTTAAATAAGAGTATGAAGTAAACATGGCATTCTTCAGAGAAAGGAAGTTATTACATATAAATTGAGACACTTTCCAGTGAACAGTGATGCTAAATTCAGTTGATACCTGATGTCTAAATGTGTTCTTTCTAGCTTTCCCAACTTTCTTTCCTCGTGAAGATGATACATAAGGAAGACCTCTGAATAGGACTGCTTTTGTCTTACCATTTCACATCTGATTTACTAGGACAGGGTTGTTCCCACATACCTTGCAGAGATTCTGTAAAAATCTTCCCTTATTATTACTTTAGCAATTACAAATCAAGGCTGTTAGTGGTTTTGCCACAATCACATGGTTAGGTATGATAATCAATGTTTTTCATTACTTAAACCCCATCCAAAAATAGAGGCTTCTGGACACTTACCTGAGGCATTTGTTTAAAATTAGTGACTCACACAATACTGCAAGACCTCTTGTCCAGTGATTTCAATTTTGAGAATAATTTGAATTAGACTGTGATCTAAGAGTATAATTACTTATATGGACATATTTTTACACCTTTAAGCAATAAGTTTGTTTATATAATTGGAGAAAAGAAAATTCGAGTTTCTTTTTGTCTCTACCACAGTCAGTAGGGGAAGGAAATCAATAACCATTAATACTTCGGTGCATCAGAATAAACTTATTGAAAATTTAATTTACAGTACTTACCTGAGGCAACGGACATTTCAGTAGCCACACAGCATGTTATTTAGATAACTTTATTGGATCTTATAACTTTCAAATACATATTTTTCCCAAATTACTTTGTAGTCCGAAAGAGAACATAAAAACACGTTTCTTTGTTTCCCTAAGGGAAGGATGACTTCCATATAAATGTTCCAGGGAAAAAACATGGAGACATTTATCCATTGTGTGTTTAAATAAAGAACAGTAGATATGTATCTTTACAAATACCTTCGTGTTTCCCTGATTGTGTTCATTGTTTTGCTTTCATTTGGGTTCATTCCTCTATAATGATCTTCTCAAAATGGTTTTAGAAAAATAAATAAAACATAAGAGAATGTGGTTATTAAGCTACAATGGGATAAAGTCTTGGGACTTGCTAGTAATTACCTTCATGTGGCCACAGCAATTCTGGGTGTAGAGACAACTATACTGTGATGATGTTGAAGCCAATACAGGTAATCTTTTACAGGCAACTAAGTGAAGAGGAGATTCTCATCCACACAAAGGTGAGAGTTTCTAGGGAACATGAACTCCACTTTCAACAGTGGCAACGCAATCATCTACCTTCCAAAGAAATCATGACTCTTTATCCTAACATGCTCTTTATTATAAGTTAGATAGTAACTTAGCTATTTCATTGCATTGAAAAAATACCTATTTAGCTGAAAAATAGGACTTGGGAAGTTCTAATGTCTTGATTTTCTGATTTTCCAAGATATAGTTTCATTCTTTCAGTTATGAATGGTTCCCAACAGGGTCTTCCATAACATTTAAAATTTCATGCAGGGCACTCATTGTGAGAACACAAACAAGAACAAAGATCTGAAGGGTCCTCTTTGCTCTCCCTATAAAGTGCATCTAGCCAAGACTGCCCACAATGAGCTCCTTAGTAACCATTCTTCATGGATTAGTTTATATATTTACACTCCTATTGGGGTTCATTTGCAAATGTAATCCTATTGCTTCAGAAATTTTGAAAACTACCTATCTAATCTATTGAAATTACTTGCTCATTACTTGATTCTCTGCCAAAATCTAAGTACCGGAACTTAATGACTTGTTGACATCTATCAGGTAAAATTGGAAAGACAAAAGAACTTACTTTGTAGCCTTGACTGGCCTGGAACTTGTCATGTAGACCAGGCTGTCCTCAAACTAATAAAGGTCCACTTTCCTCTGACTTCTAAGTCTTATAATCAAATGTGTGCCACCATTCTGGAGGATTAAAGGAGTCAGGGAATTTGTGGGCAGGGTAAAGAAGAATAAATTCCATTTGAGAAGTGACCTACTATAGAAGCATTTAAGTGGAATCACCTTATAATGGTGGAGATAAGGACCCAACTGCACATTGTATGCTACCAAGTAAAACTTCCAGTGTCAGGTATGAGTCATTATTGTTGTGTTGATCCCAAAACATCACAAGATATTGATAAGGCCGTAGTTACACTGTAAAATATGACAGTAAGTTCTTGTGCTGATATCAATTCAAACATGGAGAAATTGAGTTGGTGCCCAATGGAAGCTTCACCATTACTGACCAGCACTTGTGGTACTTCAAGGTATTCTAGAGGAGTAGAGGAGAAAATTAATCATTGATGTCACCCAGAAACAAACCCTGCTACCTTCAGTAATGTTATGTCTGTAAGATATACTAGGACAATAGTGACATGAATATATCTAACCACCTTTGCTTGTTCTTAAAGCCCACACTATATGATGGAACTTATACACGACACTACTAAAATGTCCGAAAAATGTGAGACTCAGTAAGTCATGGAACCTGGGAGAAGCCTACAATTTTATCCTATATAACAATAAAATGACTCCAGTTAAATTGCTATACCTATAAATCAATATCTTAATATCTCAATCCTGATCATAAAAACATTGTATTAGTTAGGTTTTTATTACTGTTAAGACAAATGATGACTATGTCAACTATTATAAAGAAAAACATTTAATGAGATGACTTACAGTGTAGAGGTCTGGTCCATTATCATCGTGGTGGGACATGGTGATCTGGAGAAAGACATTGTGCTGGAGAATTAGCCAAATATACAACATCTTGACTTGCAGGCCACAGAAGGTAGAGTAGGTGTCACATTGAGTGAAGCTAAAGCAAAGGAGACCTAAAGCCCATCCCTATAGTGACACACACTTCCTCTAATAAGACCACACCTAATATAATCAAATCAAACCTCCTAATATTGCCACCCAGTTTGAGAACATTTTCTTTCAAACCACAACATTCCACTCCTTAGCCCACAAAGGCTTACAGCCATATCATAATGGAAAAAAGTATTCAGTCCAACTTCAAAAGTCCCCAAAGTCTATAGTAGTCTCAAACTTGTTTGAAAATCTTTAGTTCAAAGTCTCTTCTGACATTCAGGCAGTATCTTAACTATACTCTCCTGTAAAATCAAGCAGATCACATACTCCCAACATATAATGACACAGGATATATATTCCCATTCCAAAAAGTAGTGAAGAAAGCATAGGACCAAAAAAGACAAAAAAAAAATCAACTGGGCAAACTTCAAACTATGCATCTTCATGTCTAATGTCAAAACATTTTTCAGACCTCAAACTCATTTCAGCTTTGTTGAGTGCAACCTACTTTTTTCTCTTGGGCTGGTTGCACTCCCTGTTAACAGTTTTCCTCAGCATGTATTTCACAACTGTGGCATCTTTAACACCCTTGGGTTTCCAAGGCAATCCAGGCTTCTCCTTCACAGCTTCATACAATGGGCTCTCTAGGCTTCCATTCAAGGACACTTCTGATACATGCTTGACCTCAGCATTTTCCTTAGTTGAGAAAGAATATTCTATTATCCCTTTCTTCTGTCCTTGTCTCTAAAGCAAGAACCATGTGGATAAAGCTTTCAAGTTCTGCTGCTTGATGGGGCAGGGACATGGTTCCTTTATACAGTTATATCTTTATCCTCTTTCTGTTTTCGATGGCTTACTTCACTGTCAAAACTTGGCTGTCCTTGAACTTTTTCTGGTAGACCAGGCGGGCCTCAAACTCAGATATGCCAGCCTCTGCCTTTGGAGTGCTGGGATTAAAGGCACACACCATCACTCACATTTTTAACCTTTTGTTAATTCCTTTTTACAAGTTAGAAACTTAGCAGGCTAAGATCTTGCCCTTAGGTCTCTACTCCCTTTATTCCATTCCTTACTTTGTGATCTCCTTGAACACAGGACTTTGCAGAAAAACATGGTGCTGGAGAAGTAGCCAAGTGTCCCACATCTTGACTTACAGGCAACAGGAAATGAACTGGGTGTCACATTGAGCAACCCTTGAGCAAAGGATACCTCAAAGTCAACCCCCACGGTGACATACTTCCTCAAAAAAACCACACCCATTCCAATAAAGCACATCTCCTAATAGTGCAACTCCCTTTGGGGGACATTTTTTTTCCAATGGAACTATAAAGAATCTAATAGCCAGAGGTCATACAAAAGAGTATCTTCTTGGCACAACAGGCTTGATGTGCATATAAACTCATAGGGACTGTGACAGCAAAAAAGAAGACCTGTACAGGTTAAAACCAGACAAAATTCCTGCACTGAGAAAGGGAATTGGGCACATAGTTCCACTCCTAGCCAACAAGCTATTTTTAATTGATTCTTGCTAAGCAAGAGAAACCTAGTTTTGTCCAACACAATGTCATTGGATATATTCACCGCACTCCAGAGCAGGAGGCATTCCCAGGAGTAGCTTCCCCACAAAAAAATGACTCCATGTTTATGTCATGTGTCTTTTGTTTTATCTTACAGATTTTTGTTGTTGTTGTTGTTGTTTATGTGTTTTGACCTTTGATTTTTGTTTTATGATTTGAGAGCAGGAAAGTGGAGGATGGAAAGAAAATGTGGATGTGCACAAGCAAGCAGTTTGGTGAGTAAGGAGAGGGAGAGGATTTTATTAGAGGAATGATTGAAGGGAGAGAATATGATCAAAATATATTGTATGCAAAGCACAAGTGTGTGTGTGTGTGTGTGTGTGTGTGTGTGTGTGTGTGTTATTTTTAAATAGGACCTCAAGCTACAATCTCTGGACCAGACTAGGTCAGATTAAAGAAAAGTTTCAAAATCTACAAAGGTAAAGAGACATCGGCTTGGCCACCAATATATTTGTCATATATTCTAGGTTCATTAATTCCAAGGATAGAGTTTCATGAGTCTTTGAGCAAAAGCTAACTAAAGTCCATTCTGGAAGGCAGACCTGATGAAATTATGCTCTTCCTGTAACAAAGAAGTTTTTCTACTGTTTTGTGTCATTTTGTTAAGGGTTTAAGCTGGATAGTAATTGTAGGATGTGGTTTGGGTCAGTAAGTTTTGAACAGTGACATGAACTGGGATCCTAAGGAGGCCTTGTTAAAACACAGGCTGCTGAGATCCATACTCCATGGCTCTGTTTTGCTTACTGAATCCTGGTGTGAGATCTAGGACTTTGCATTTCCAACAAATAATTCATGACACTTGTGTTGCCATTCTGGACAACAATGTGATTTCTATTGCCTAATTTTCCTGTACCAGTGAGACAATTATGCCTTTTTGAATGGATTTCTTGGTATTATTTTCATCCCTTCACTTGATTACTTGGAATATTTTTGGTTGTCAACTGTTGAGTTTTTAGTTCATAATCAGAACCTGAAAACTCTTACCTAATTGATCGGTCAATGCTTTGATAGATTCACAAAATGTTTTCTGACCATCATGGAGTGTCTGCTACGTACTTTCACTGTTATTTTCTGATTGTCATTGGTCCAGAATAGAAAGTGTTGATGACAACAGACCAACACTTGGGAACTATAAACTAGAATAAATCATCCCACCTGTTCAGCTGTTTAGGTTAGGCATTCTGTCACAGAGACAGACGTGTGACCAATACAGCTATTGAAAATAAATAAAACATTCACTTGTCAATTTTCAGAGAAGCTGTGGCTATTTAAACTGACTCTTAGGATGGTTGGGATATAGGAAGGGTGGATATGGGAACAAGGAATTATATATCTTAATTAAGGGAGCCATTCTAGGGTTGGCAGAGACTTGACTCTAGAGGGGTTCCCAGGTGTCCAGGAACACCCCCCCAGCTAGGTCCTTGGGCAGCTGAGGAGAGGGTGCCAGAAATGTCCAGATCCTATTGTCATACTCATGAATATCTTGCATATCACCATAGAACCTTCACCTGGCATTGGATGGAGAAAATGACAGAGCCCCACATAGGAGCACCGGACTGAGATCCCAAAGTCCCGATGAGGAGCAAAAGGAGGGAGATCATGAGCAAGGAAGTCAGGACCGTGAGGGGTCTGTTCACCCATTGAGACGATGGGACAGATCTAACGGGAGACCACCAAGTCCAGTTGGAATGGGACTGATGGAACAGGGGACCAAACCGGACTCTCTGAATGTGGCTGACGGTGGAGGAGGACTGAGAAACCAAGGACAATGGCAATGAACATGAACTCTACAGCACGGACGGGCTCACTGTGAACCTTGTCAGTTTGGTTGCTCACCTTCCTGGACTTAGGGGGAGCTGGGAGGACCTTGGACTTAACATAGTGAAGGGAACCCTGATGGCTCTTTGTCTTGGAGAGGGGTGGAGTGGGGGTATGGGTGGAAGGGAGGGGAGGGAAGGGGGAGGAGATGGAAATCTTTAATAAAAAAAATGAGAAAAAAAAATAAACTGACTCTTAGAGCATCTGCTGTGAAAACAAATACGTAGCAAGATTATAAACTATGGCATCAAAAAACAAAAGTTAGTTGAATTTCTACACATTGTCAATAAGCAATTTGAACTCATCTTATAAAATTATGTTCTGGACAAAGGAACCTGTGAAAGGAAGTGATTCAAAACAATCATGATGTTTCTCTGTGGATCACAAGTCAAGTCAAGAGCCTCCACCTCAACAGAAAAGCAGAAAGAATGCAGCCTACCTTCCCCACTTCGTTCTCAGATTGTAGGAAATGTAATAAGAGGCATTCAGGTTGTAAAACGAGAGCGATGCCACTGTCCGATGATATACCCCTGTATGTAGAAATTCTCAGGCGCTCACAAAACTAACATTATGATTAATAGAGACAAATATAAGAAACTAGGAAGGGTCAAGTATAAAGACATCTATTATATTTTCATCTATTTTCAATGACCAATCTGGACATAAAGCATATAGCACATGGACACTGCTCACCATCATTAGCAGTCAGGGAGATTCGAGCCAAAGCACAATGAAACGTCTCTGCTCATCTATCAGAATGGGTAAAGTAAATAATAACAACCGGGCCTCTGCATGTGTGCTATGGTTGTTAGCTCAGTGTTTTGTGGGACTCCTAATATTGGGAGCAGGTATGTCTATGACTCTTGTACCTGCTATTGAGACTTTTTCCCTTCTTTCCTTGTCCACCATTGAGGTAGACTTTTAGAGGGCTTTTTGTCTTGTTATATTTTTGTTTTGTTATGTTTGGTTATCATCATTTGGAGGCCTTCTCTTTTCTGAAGGAAAACTGAGGGGGTTTGGACCTGGGGGAAAAGGGAGGTGAGCGGAGTACCTAGGAAGAGAGGAGGGAGGGGAATCTGTTTGGGATGTACTGTATGAGAGAAGAATCTCTTTTTAATAAAAAGAAAAGAGATTCCCATTGTTGTCATTTTGAGAAAACTTGGTGACTGTAACACATAACATTTCTGTACCATAATTTATAATTACATGAGAATACACAACTATACAAAATATGATGAGTAATTGACTGTATCTACTATATTTCTATATATGAAGTATAAAGCATTTAAAAACAAAGTACACTATGTGACTTGATTTGTAATAGCATCTTAAAGAATAAAATTATTGAAGAATTATCAAGAAACAAAATGTTTTTACTCTGAAAATGACAACACATGGATGGGGAAAAAAAGGAAGATATAAAAAAATGGGAGAGGCAAGTCATATTTATGGACTGAATGAATCAATCTTGGCAGCTTAGCATTTCTAATCAAATTGATCTGCAGATGAAATGCAAAATAGTCAAATGAGCATTAGGTCCCTTTAAAATGCCCATCTAACATCAAAATTGATTCTAAAATGCAAAATACCTAGAATAAACAAAATATCCTCGAACCATCAAAATTTGAGAGATTTTCACTTTACACTTTGAAAGCTTACTTTTAAAGTACAATTACAGAGGTAGTATGACTAGATAACAATATATATATATAGAAACATTTCTGTATGTGTCTATCTATATATTGATTTTAGTGAAAGCTCAAAAGTAACAAAGTTATTGTTATTAACGTTCAACAAATGTTCTAAGTGAATGTATTAGGAAATGGTTGCCCTAAAGAGCTGATATTAGAGCAGCTGGATATTTATGTGAAAAACTGACTGCTGTAACAACAACACATTGTGTGTTGTTCAATTATGCACACTTCATTTGATCAGCACAATCATGTAAAACAGTACCTGACTTCTATCAACCAATCTATCAGATAAAGGCAAATTTCAATTACTTTAAAGACTATCTTATGTGTCTGTCATCACTATGTAATAAAAATGGAAGCTATGGCCCTTGGAAGATGGCTCAGTGTTTAAGAGCACTGGCTGCTCTTCCAAAGGCGCTGGATTGATTTCTCAGCACTAACATGGTTCAAGGTTATCTGTAACTTAGTCCCAGGAGATCGACCACCTTCTTCTGAGCCGTGTGGGTACTGCACACACGGGATGCTCAGACATACATTTAAGCAAACACTTATACACATTAAAATAAATAAACAAAATCACCATAAAAATATGTTGAAGTGCAAACCTTTGTGTCCTTTTGCTAATAATTTCTTTCTATTACAAACGTAAAAATGTTTGGTTAAAATCTGAAATTCCAAAATCATATTAATGAAAATTTAGGATACAATTAAATTAGTTACTTGATGAGATAGGGAGTTAAAAGCTATCAGCACTGAGTTAGAAAATGACCTCAATAAGATGTGATAAAAAGGAAAATAATGAAGAGAAGAAATAGAAATCTAATGTGACAAATAGGATCGAAGGCAAGAGCAGGGTCTCTAAACACATTGTCAGTCAATCCAGGGGTTACACTAATAAAACACAGGAAATGGGTGATGAATGCAGATGCCACAGAAATTACAAATATGATGAAAAAGAACTGTCTTTGGGTTGATGTGTTTGGATATTTAGACAGAAAACTAAGACAGGGACATTGGTATATGTAACTAAGAAACAGCAACAAGAAGACAGAACATGAATAGACTTACACTAGCTGAAGAAATCAAATTAAAATCTTTACAAAAAGATGGCTTCAAGCACAGAAACTATTACTATTGATGCTCACTGAAAAGAAGTTTCCTTTATTCCAGAGGATGTCTCTCCTTAAATTCCAAACTCATAGATCTGTTCTCAAAACATAGACAAGGAAATTTGGTATCTTGTGCTTTTTAGAGTTTTATAACTTCAGTACCAAAACTGGTAAGTTTTAAAGGAAAATAAAACCACAGGATTACTTACTTCTCCACAAAGTTGCAAAATCCAAAACATTAGTTGACCAAATACAGAAATACACACACACACACACACACACACACAATTATTTATTTTTATGTAATTGTGTTTAACAGTACATTAACTAAGTAAAACATAATCCTTATCCTAATCATATTAGAGTCTGTAAAACCTTTATAAAATTTCCACATTATGTTACAATAACATTGTTAATATCAATGTCTCAAATAGAAATAAATTAAAAATAAAAATGATACAGTTAACCTAAACAAACAGATTTGCAAAAATTTACAACCACTGTATTTACTGATTACATTTACAAGTATTTCTGAAATCAGAGCAGAAATAATAGGTCTTACTTTCAATTATTTAAACATACTTGTCCAGGTGTACTAAGCAAGAAGAGGCACAAATGCTACAAAAATTGGGGAAAATTCACTTGAAGAAGTCTTATTTCAAAGTAACCACAATAAATTCATAATTTATCACTTGTTAAAAGGCATTGTGACAAGAACAGTTGTATCTGATATTTAGCATATAGTTTAATAAATAAGACTATGGTGACTAATGGATGTATTCCTTGCTTTTTTGTTTATTGAAAGATGTCCAGTCCAGTGATAATATCAACAAAACAGTCAAAGGAAGCCTTTGAGATGGGTCTGTGCACTATGTCTACCATTTCATGCATGTATATGGTGAAGGGAATCATTCCATTCTAGACTGAAGTCTTGGCTTTTTAATACAGTAACTCCATTAGCACTAAACTGTAGCCTTTCAGTTTCGCATCCTTAAAATATAAATAATATTACTGTTTGGTCTTATTGCAAGAAAAAATAATCTAATGTGTATGATATGTCTTAGTCATAATATAAGACCATGTATGTTGCTGATATTATCAGGAATAATTGTTATTTTAAAGCTTAATTATGCTTACATGATTTGATGACTAACTCACATGGGCAAAATATCTTACAAAACCCTGTCTGTAATATAACATAATAGATTTAAAAATCTAAGAAATAAAATGTGCCTAAAAATAAATGTTTTCATCATTGATAAAAGTTTATAATTAATATTTACTTTCGTGATTCAAGAAACTTACAATTACCATCAAAAATACTGATTTTTGTGTTGACTTCCTATTGGACTGAAAGCCCAGTTGCGAATGTTAATATAGAAATGGCATTGCCTATCCTGTCTTTCTTCCCACCCACTGAAGAGATTGGTCTAATTTCTGTCTGTTAGTGCAGCTGTTCAGTTACCACAAGTACATGTTTTCCTTTTACAGCCAAATTCCTGAACAGCGCACTGTGTACTCTTCTCTGACTCTCATCCGTCTTGGTCACTGCCATCTACGTGCTAGAGGGTTCCTGTCACATCTTTCAGGCATCTGATTACTTAGAAGCCTTCTGCTTCTACTCCATTACAGCTCTACAGTTCAGCCCGGTGACTAGGCGCCACATCCGCAGTGACTGGGGGACCTTCCCACCACCTTCAGTTGCAGACCCGCCCACTTTGCTTTTCCCCTTTGGGTGGTACAGACAAATGAAACCAAACTGGCAACTCTTGAAAGTGACATGATCCGTAATGTGTGAATCCCCTCTGTATGCTGTGAATATGTTTTGTTACCTTTGGTTAATAAAGAAGCTTTAGCCTATGACAGGGCAGCATATAATTAGGCAGGAAAGCTAAACTGAATGCAAGGATAAAGAAGGTGGAGTCAGGCAGATGCCAAGTAGCCGGCAAGGAAAAAAAGGTAACAAACCATGAGCCTTGTGGTAAAATATAAAATAATAGAAATGGGTTAATTTGTGATGTAAGAATTAAGTTAATAAGAAGCCTGAGCTAATAGGCCAAATAGCATTGTAATTAATACAGTTTCTGTGTGATTTTTCGGGTATGGGCAACTGGGAAATGAACTCACAGTCTCGATTCACAGACCCATACCAAGTACATTGGTCAATGAGCCTATGCCAAATGTGTAGGTTATTGGTTTTACTAAGTCAAACAACTGAACAGGTTGACGTGTCTCAAAATAAGTCTCTATTAAGGCTGAAGCAAAACCCTCTTTCCCTGCAATCTGTAATTATAATCTGAAACTAACTTCACTATTATCTTTCTTTATCTACTTGCAGAGAAAATAGATAATGAAGTTTTCAATATCCAACTTACAATTTCTACTCAGTTCCAAGGTATAAGAGTATATGCAATGACCATTGTGTATATTTTATGAGGAGAGATTTGGTTTGCATGTGGAATATCATAGTGCTTAATATTTGCAAGTAATTAAGATTGTTTAGTTCTCATTATAAGGAAGCCAAAAAGTCATATGGGTCAAGTTTGAATTGCTGGCCACAAGTCAGGCCTCTGTTTCAGGAACAAACCTAGGAAAAACAGTGGCTCTAATCATCACATCCCACTGAAGCATACTAAGTTCTTTGTTGTTTTGTTTTTTTTAATTAAATTTTAAGTATAAAATAAATTCTATAACTTCGGATATATTCTAAGCTTAGCGGATGGATAGGAATACCTTCTTTGTTTGGCAGATGACATAGGTCTCCTCCAACTTTATCACCAGTTTACACAACAATGAAAATCCCTGGAATGGAATCATAACATTAATACTTACCATTAGTCAAAAAAAAATATTGGTTCCCAGGTTTAACCAAAAATCATTATTCTTTTCTATCTTACATTGGTTTGTGTCTGAATCCTAACTCCATTTCTAAGCATATGAAAATGTGACAGAGGTGCAAAGGAGGTTATGTTAGCACGTTAAGTCACTGCAAACTTCTGCAATGAGATAAAAACTTCCCAGCAAGGCAGAACAAATGCAAAGAGAGCAAGACATATTCACTAATTTCACAGATTCGTGAAAGCTTCCTCACTGCACAAAGGACAAAGTACAGCTTCTCAGTTCTTTTTTTGTTTTTTTTTGTTTGTTTCTTTGTTTGTTTGTTTTTCGAGACAGTGTTTCTCTGCAGCTTTAGAGCCTGTCCTGGAGCTAGCTCTTGTAGATCAGGCTGGTCTCGAACTCAAAGAGATCCACCTGCCTCTGCCTCCCGAGTGCTGGGATTAAAGGCATGCACCACCACCGCCCGGCCAGCTTCTCAGTTCTTACGTTCAATATCAAACTGTTAAACCTAAGGCATAGCAGCAACAGCTGAAGCAGCTCAAGGAAAAGACCCTGGGAAAATGGATTGATTGGCAGGTATGTAAGAACTTTGGGTGGTTTCATTATACTATTTATTTAAAAAGATGGACATAAATGTTCGTAGATAAAAGCCAGTGTTGGACAATCATTGGGGTATTAGAAATATGTAATGTTAGAATAACAAAATACTGATAGGCATTCTTACTGCTTTGAAATAACAACAACAAAAAAAAAGATAAAAAGCTTTATTCTCGGTCTATAGTTAGCTTAAAAACAGTCAAAGATGATAACTTTGGGGATTTTTTTTTCATGTTTTCCTACTTCCTCTGTCATTTATGTTGATTTGCAACTCAAAAGACCCCTATTATCTTCCATGTATAAAATACAGGCTAGCTGATAATAAACCTTCGTAGAAATTCTGCTATCAAAGCTTCTTATTAAAATTCTTGATTCTGAAATTTCAGAGAGGTCTGAGTTCAATGGAAGTCTTTCATTCCCTATTTTGAGAATTATCCTGAAGATATGGAATATTTTACAAAATGCTACCTGAGGGTTAAACATTCCAAGCTGCATACAAACACCCATTTTCTCAAAGGAAATCTAGTTCACCTAATGGCTCCCAGGTGTGTAGAACAAAATCAGATTAAAATGTTCCTTTATATTTACTTTAAAAGCATGCATTGTAGTTTTAGGCTGGCTAAATTAGTACTAATGCAATAAGGTTGCAACATTCTAGAGACCTGTTTCGTGAGGAAGTGTATCATTTATTTGAATACATAGTAAGTGTGAGAGGAATCTTTGTTAGTTTCTATGTCTGCAGTGCTCCTGGACATAAGAATGGAAAAACTAAGGTTGAAAGGGCTTTAAAATCATGTTGCTTTGTGAAATGTACATCAAGAAGTGATTGGCAGACAGAAGTAGTTAAGAATTATTATAGCTGATTGTGGGTGTTGATGAAGTACTTGTCATATCAACCTGATCATCATCATTAAAATTTTTAGTGCAAGTAAGGCTTAACTAGACATAATTCCTGGGAAATGTAGGATGAGGTGTTTAATTATCAATATTACCATTATACAGTCATTGTACAAAGCACTTACGTCTTTAGCTAGAATAATTTGAATTTAACTTAATACTTCCTTTGTTGGCCTTCAAATCTCAATTATTGAATATCTACTCTTTCTTTAGGTATCAGACTCAGTGGTTTGAAAAAGGAGATGAATAATGTTTCCACTGTCTGGGGCTGAATGACTTCTGATCCCTCTTAAAATGCACAAACTACAATAGGTTATGTTTATTATTTATGTAAATAATTTAATTGAGTTTGATTGATGATAATCTTCTATAGGTTTCTATTTGGTGACATTCATATTCTAGCTATGTCTGAATTCTGGTATGCTGTGTATTTTACACAGGTGTAATTGATAATAGGAAAGATTGTAAAAGACATGGATAAAGTATACTAATTTTTAGTAAAAACAAAGTATTATGTTTATGCTTATTTGTGTATATAATAAGTAAAGGTTCATATGCACATGCATATGTGTGCATGAGTGTGGAGGTGAGAAGATGACATTAGGTGTCTTCTTTAGTCAATCTCCATCTTGTGCTTTGAGACTTGTTATGTCATTGAACCTGGTACTCCCTGATTTAGCTAGGCTGCCAGGCCAGCAAGCTCCAGAGTTATACCGGTCTGTCTTTGAAACCCCAAAGCTGGTATTATAGTTACAGGGCTATGTGTGTCTTGCCTGGTTTTTCTCTGAGTGATGGTAATATGAACTCAGAGATCCTTATGCTTGTGGAGTAACAACTTTCCAGGTTGAACTATCTCCTAAATCCCTATATTATTTTAATGTAAATAAGGAAAGAACTGTGTAAAATCAGTGTTATCCCACTTGCATGTAGGTCTCCATTTCCAAACACTTTGGCAGACACTGTATTGCTCTGATTCTCTAGATCTTTGGGAAACTCAACCTGCTACTTCCATCATGGAGTAGATCTATTTGGCCTTCTATGTATAGTATAGGGTTTGTCAATCCTTACTATGATTTGTTCTACTAGACTAACGTGGAAAAGTAACAATAGTGAATTTTAGATTAAATTATAATTGTATCTCATCATGGAGCCATTCATAAGTATCAGCTGTGCCCAGTGCCAATCACTGTAACATATTATTGAACTTGCTTGCATTTGCCTGTTGTATGAGAAGTCAATACTAGGGGTTTCAGGGGTTCAGAATTTTAACTGTCTAAGGCTAATTCATTAATCTACTGAGCATTTATTTTTCTATCTAAAACGCCAATTGTAATTTTGATATCCTATTTCATTATGTTAGTCTATAAGTTTTTGGTTCTGAGACTCTGCCCGGCATCTTACTATCACATAGGATACATAGTGATGGTGTTCGATATCTTTTCTTCCCCTTCTGTTTCTAAACTGCACTCCTTTCTGAAGCTCTCATGTGTTTTCACATTTGTATCACTACATACATCACAAATGAAACAAGTGGCAAGTGAGATGATGATTCCTGCCCTGTGTTTGAGTGTATTTCCTTTTCTGGAGACTTGAAGATATTCTTAAGCATGTTTACAATGTTCTCGTGTCAAAGTGTCTGTTCTGGGAAGAGCTAGATCATCCAGAAAATGCATTACTAATTTCATTGATTTCTTTACTTAAAATGTGAACTGCTCACATTAATCATTTTATTGATATGAAATGTCATATATTAAGAATTTTCACACAACTATCACCTGTTTGACCTAAAGGAGCAGTTTCATCAGAGACATTGTAGGATGTGAAGAGTATGAAAAGCCATCCCTGATCAATTCTGTCAAGATCTAGTTGAAAGATCAAGTCACAATTGACATTTTAACAGATTTAAATATTAATAAATAAAGTAGTCAAGTGGATACTTTTAAAAGGCCAAAGCATTAAGGTATAATATAGGCCTAGTCACTTTAAGGAGTGGCTCCCACTTAGATGGTTGCTTAGAATTACAACATCTTACAACACAGAAGACATTAATAAGTCACAGTTCAAGCTGATGGAAAAGGATTCTGGCCATTTGATCCAAGTTTCCCTGAGCATAAAGGAGAGTAAAAATATGCTGCATCTCTTAACCCAGTGGAAAGCAACTGGAAACTGCTCTTACCATCTCAGATCGGTGACAGGACCTTTAAAAATCTGAAAACTGGAGCTCTGGGTGGAGCATTCTATGGTTGGTGTCCTTTCCCTGTAATAGATAGACCAAGACTTATCTCAACAAATGTTAGAAGAGCCCCCATTAATTCAGTTACTGGTAAGGAAAAATGGTCTTTGCCGTAAGTCTGCTGTGTTCCTAGATTTAATGATTTCTTAGTCTTTGGTTCTGTTAAACCGAACATTTCTAGGTTCATCTCTACAGTACTAGTGCTAAATGTGGACTTGATACATAGTTACTATGTAAATATATGCTCAACAAGAGAATAAACGACTAAATCATAACAAGCTAGTGAATGACAAAAGCTAATAAATTTTCAGTTAAGGTGTAGCTATAACGTAAATATGGCTCAAAAATGTGTACCATTAATGCATATGAGGAAGCTGAGTGTGAGAGAGGAGGCTCTCCACATAGACGAGCACACCAACTCATTGTCTGCTGCCAAACAACTCTGAAAGCATACCTACAAACATCATTACATGGACTAAGTAGGTTATATTACTAAAAAGCTCATATTGAAGAACAACTTAAGCATAAAATTACAGAGCTAAGATAAAAATAGCAATCTTGGAGATCATTTTTGTTAGATATGTTTAAATAAGTCTCATTATATGTACATGTAAATAATTACCAGGAAAATCATGACTAATGATTATTTTTGTTGTATTGGTAAGCATATTTTTTTTCTGAACTGTTTATTTAAGAGGTTAGCAATTGACTGAGATATGCTAACTCTTCAGAAGTCATTGGTCTTCCCAGTATAAATTGTTAACATCTGGGACATATCAATGCTGTTAATATGATACCCGAGTTTCTTTACTTAACTGCTGAAAATTCTACTTAACTGAAGTAAGCTACAAAATGGCATGCCATTACAGGATTCAGTAATCCTAGAGATCTTTGCTGATGCAAGGTGCTGAAAAGAGGTGAACTTTTCTACTTAGGACTGTGAGTCTGGGAATTGTTTGGTCTGGAGGAAGTGTCTATCTGCATATCTAAATTGAACCATTCTCTATAGGAAGCTCATTGAGACTCCACAAGTGCCCCAGGATGATAACCTTCTCTTTGCATCTTGTCCAGGACACCAAAAACATTATTCTGGAAATAAATGGTGTACTTTTGCTACAGACCTGTAGGAGCACACAAAGACAACAGGCTCTGGACACGCAGAAATGGTGATGCATAGGCTCTTACCGGATGACTTAAAAATTGATTTTGCATCATGGATTAGTTTTCATGTCATACATCTATGAATGAATATCTGAAGCATTTGTCAGAAGACCTATGATGGATTACGTGAGAACGTATTTTTGATTTTGATTTAATGCAGTAAAAGAGCAACAAGAATTTTTAAACAGTTGTCATACTACGATAATGTTGGTCTTTGTTATCATCTTACATAAAAAATTATTTTTCTAGCCTAGCCTTATGAAGCATTATGACACAAGCTTATTCCTACTCCTCCTTTTCTCTCTGCACAGAAACTAGAAATGATGCTAAAAAAAAAAAGCCTTTTGAGAAGTTGCTGTATTTCAGGCACTCTAAGTTAAATGTGCTGCACCTTTAATCTTCACCCAAACCTGGGTGACATATTTCCTGTATTTTAGAGATGAAGGGCTGAAATAAACTATGGTTCAACAATGTGCTCAAAAGGCACCCTAGAGTCAGTATCTACAGACCCTAGCATGCATGGCAAAGTGTTCCACACCAAGGCATTTACATTGTAATGATTTTATTTTAAAAAGTCTACAGAAACTCAGGAAGTAAGTGTGAGTAGATCTGGGGAGAGTTTGGATTAGGATTTGCCTTGCTTAGGCTTCTGCAGCAGAAATTCTGTGATGTTAAACGTTCTGTTGAACTTAGAATCCATCTATATTGGGATTGTTGAAAGAAAGGGGGAAAACAGGCAGCGCAAACCATTAAATAGTAAAGTATTACTATTCAATCTCTTTTGGAGTCATCTGTGTCTCAGTGGCTCTGGAATTATGTGCCCTTGATATGGCTTTCCCAGGTTATCTAGAAAGACTCTATTGCTCTTTCTAAATCACCAAGGCGTTTGTCCTCCTTGTTGCATCCAAAAATCCTCCCAAGGAATGGAAATAATTCATTTTCATTTTATGCCTGTTTCTCATCTCACAGATATGATATACAGCACTGCAGACATCACAGAATTATTAGGTTTTCCAGACCCTTGCACATTCTCATGTATGTATCAGAATCTGGGACAAAAAAAAAGGCATTTGTAATTCTGAAGTATTTCCTCAAAATTTTAATAAAACCCTGCTTCTTACTTGAGCTATCAAACTTTGCAGATTTCAGAATGGAACCCAATATAGGGAGGTGAATGGCGTTTATATGCTGTAGCAGTGCTCCTCACCCAGAGCACTCACCACCTGGAAGTCAAGCTTTAGTACTTGCTTTACTGCCAGACACTGGGTAAGTTGCTTTTTCTTCAATATGTACATGCCATGTCCCTTAATCACAAACCTGAGAAAATTTAACTTATTATTTAAATGTGACTATTCCCATGCCATGTAGTAGGCAATAATAAATGTTAATACTCATTGTAGGGTATTTATATATGCCAGTACTTAAATTAAGTCTAGAACACTATGCATATTACCTTATTTTATCAGCATGAGGCTCTTGCAAAATAAGTCTTATCTTTAATTGAAATTTACTTTGTAAAAGTAAACATAAAAAACCCTAGCTGGGTGGTGGTGGCACATGCCTGTTATCCCAACACTCAGGAGTTAGAGGCACATGGATCTCTGTGATTGTGAGGCTAGCCTAGAATACAGACTCAGTTCCAGTACAGCTAGCACTACACAGAGAACCTCTGTCACCCTAAAAACACTATACAAAAATCATAAAAGTATATAATTTATGGGGTATCCTGATATTTTGATACATATTCATTATGCAGTATTTCAAATGACATATATCTGTCTCCTCAAGCATTTATCACTTCATTACTAAAACAAAAAATCCAGAGACGACTCTTCTTGGTTTGTGTAATAAACAAAATATTGCCCTTATCTATATTCAGACTATGGTGCAAGAACATTGTAGAACTTCTCCGTTCTTTTGAACTGCAATTTAATGCCTACAATCAACCTCATTGTATTTTTTTCTTTCCCATTTTCTCCATCACCTCTGATTTCCATTTCACTACTTTCAATTTCTTTGAGATTAACATTCCAATATGATTTCTTGCAAAAGAATATTATGGACATCGTCATCATCAATCATTATCATAATCACAACTATCATCATATTAATGATACAAAAACCAAGTGTTGAAGAAATTGCCTTAATTTGCTTGTCTAATAAATTGTGTGCCTGTTTTTTATTCTTAATCACTCTGAATTCAACGTAATTTATATTACCCATCTTTATCTTAAACTGGTTAAGAAAATCAGGAAGAATAACCTCACATTCTCAAGGACTTTTGACATAACCAAATGGGATAAAGCCATCTGAATGCAGCTAAGACACCAAGATTGTGGCAAAGCACCTACTGTGGTATATTGACTCCAGGCCAGGTGTCTCTTGGCAAACTTCATGATCAGGATCAAGCCTTACAGTGATATACAAACGAATGGTATAAAGCCTGTAAAAGAGTATGTGTTCATGGAGTAGTTCTCCTGTTGAGAGTAATTGGAATTATGAACCAAAAATAAAAAATCAAAGAAGGTAAGGAGGAGGAGGAGGATGAGGAGGAGGAGGAGGAGGAGGAGGAGGAGGAAGAGGAAGAGGAAGAAGAAGAAGAAGAAGAAGAAGAAGAAGAAGAAGAAGAAGAAGAAGAAGAAGAAGAAGAAGAAAAAGAAGAAGAAGAAGAAGAAAAGCATCTGTATTTTTCTTTTTTTTCCTCATTTTTTTATTAAAGATTTCCATCTCCTTCCCTCCTCCTCCCCCTTCCCTCCTCTCCCTTCCACCCATACCCCCACTCCACCCCTCTCCAAGACAAAGAGCCATCAGGGTTCCCTTCACTATGTTAAGTCCAAGGTCCTCCCAGCTCCCCCTAAGTCCAGGAAGGTGAGCAACCAAACTGATAAGGCTCACAGTGAGCCCGTCCATGCTGTAGAGTTCACGTTCATTGCCGTTGTCCTTGGTTTCTCAGTCCTCGAGAAGAATAACAAAAAGTTTGAAGAATTGAATAAATCCGTAAATGATATCCTAGGAAACCAAGAAAAAACAATCAAACAGATAATGGAAACAGTGCAAGACTTGAAAACTGAAATGGAGGCAAGGAAGAAAACACAACCCGAGGTCCAGCTGGATTTGGAAAATCTATGCAAACGAACAGAGACTACAGAAACAAGCATAACCAATAGAATACAAGAGATAGAAGAAAGAATCTCAGATTCTGTATTTTTCTTTATATTTGGAAAAACAACAACTCAGTAGAAGTCTGCCTGCATGTTCCTGGCTGCCCAGACTCCCAAAATAACCACACAGAAACTGTAATAACTAAATACTGCTTGGACTATTGGCTCTATATTCTTATTGGCTAGCTCTACACCCTAAACTAGCCCATCTCCATTAATCTGTGTATTGTCACAAGTCTGTGATTTACCAGTTAAAGTTCTGGTGCCGATCTCCAGCTACATAGCTTCTCCTCACTGTGCCTTCTTTCTCTCAGCATTCAGTTTAGTTTTCCCCACTTAGCTAAATTCTGCCTTGTTATAGGCCAAGGCAATTTTCTTTATTCATTAACCAATAAAAGCAACAATTAGGTAGAAGGGCCTTCCACACCAGGAGAGTAAGTAGGGAAGGGAGTAATGCGGAGTTCACATGATTGGCTTCATTGTACACATTTGAAACTATTAAAATTGAATAGTTTTTCAAAAATGGGTATCAGTTATAAATATCACCCTTCATATCTCTATGAAGAAACCAGGACCATGAGGTGGTTAATGAACTATAGATATGTATCTTTTTTTTAAAGCCACATTGTATCATGGTTACTTTCAAATGGAATTTTCTCTTTGTGTAGAATCTACATCATTTCCTGCATTGAACATATTATTTCTTGCTTGGTGTATTTTTTATTTATTTTTAGCTCCAACTCTTCTTATCTATCCCTCATAGCTATCATTTATGTTGGTTATGAATTATTGGTCTAAATAATTGTCACAGAACATTAAAAACAGTAGTAGCATAGTTGGGTCTAAAAACATACTATATTGCAGAACAATAAGGCACATAAAGAAAAGGTGGTCACATTATCTGTCATACCAGAATATTTTTTGTAACACTGCCCTAACTGTTCTATTGTTATGGCCATATGTAGCCCTTCTCTAATTTATCTTGGAAGAGTTTCTATGTTGATTTACCATTTTTATATCCACCAGTTTACCCATGAAAATGCCTGTTAAATACAACCTAACTGGCCAACAGACATTAAGGGCCATGTTGAATGATGTCTCAAAAATTGTGGATTACACATGCCCTCTCCCCACCTGCACAGTAAAGCCAGTAAACAGTGCTAAAAAGAGATACCCAATATGAGTGATGGATGGCCAATTAGTTGTCAAAAGAAATCTGCAGAAAGTCTCTCTCTGGACAATCATAAAAGCCAGCTGGCCTTGGCAAAAATTCCAGTAATGATGATTTTAGCTAAAAACTGGACCAAATGGCATTGCTGGGAGTTGGTTGACTCCATTGCTTAGCTATAACATTGAGTGCTCACATTTCTAACTCTGTTCTGCCATCAGAATATTGGCTTTATCTTCTAGTTCATAGTTAAATAAGCTCCATGAACCAATTTATCCCAGAACTAGATGAAAAAAAATTAAAAATATCTTGTTCATTATCTTGGCAGAGAAAACTGCCTTAAAAAGTATTTTATTAGTGATTTTTGTCACTAAAATGCTTAAAGGTACAGCAAGAATGGATTACTTTCCTGGAATGGGAGGTTTAAAGATGCACAATGTTGGCTTCTGCAATAGTTCACAAAGAATATATATACATGAAGTCTACTGAAGAGAATTTTCTAGGCAACTGGAAGGATGAACTTTTCAGTTCTTTTATGCTCCGGGATACAAAACGCACTTTCAAACCATAGCTCTAGTTACTGTATAGTTACTAAAATAAAATATTTCAAGGTAATTTCCAATGGGTTCAAATAAATTTCCTTCTTTATCACTCACAAAATCATAATATTTTCTGATAACTGTAACAAATTACCACAAATTTAATAGAACAGTAGATGTAAACTTGTTATCTGACATCCCAGGAGTTAGAAACAGAAATGCTCTAGTGATCTAAAATTACTTAGTCACCACAGCTGTTTCTTTTTTCGTTGTCTAAGATAGAAAACTGTCTCTATGTTTTTTTCCTGATGCTGTCCATATTTGTAGTGATATTTAATTTGTATTTCAATAAATAAAACTTGCCTGATACTGAATATCAGACAGTAAAGCAGCCCCACTGGTTAGCTTAACAGTCTAGCCAGTACTGACATACATCTTTAATTCCAGTAGCCATACTAGTTTGCCAAAGAAACTGGGTGGTAGTGGTGCATGCCTTTAATCCCAGTCCTAGAGAGGAATAGAAGACAGGAGGAGACAACTCTCAGACATAGTCTTACTCTGAGATTCCTGGAAGCAGGATCACCATTTCAGACTGAGGTAGAGGTAAGAGACAAAGGCTGGCTGTTTTGCTTTTCTTACCTTCAAGTTGAATTCAATATCTGTCTCTGGGTTTTTATTAATCATGACACACATGTTTCTGGAGTTCTGCCTCCACTCTTCAATGGAACAGTTGGTTTATTAGAAACCATAGAAACCATATTTCCATATGTAGCCTTAATTTCTACTTTTGCTTTTCAAATACCATTTTCTGGTTTCAAGAATAGTACATGGACATCTTTTGGGAGCAGGGTTGAGGACTTATATCTCCTTTAACTGACAAATAAAGAAGGAAAGAGTTTCAAACAGTCGTGAAAAGGCAGAGAACTAACAATAGACAGATTTTAGAATTCAGTTCATTGGCTCAGGCCTTAAACTTTGTGGACTAGTTTTAAAAAGGAAATGTTGCTCCCAAATTAATTTCTGAAAAATTAATGCTTCATTTTCATTGTTCAACATAAAAATTCACATCACATTTACATATTAAGTAGAGTGTCTGAAGCTGCCATGCTTAACCATCTTCTTGTTGCATACAGTAGTGTTAATCTGACTATAAGTGGTTTTGAATGAATGTTGAATAAAATCCACAAAATTCTAAATTTTATCAAGGAGGTCTTCCAGATCTCAGCACTAAATGGGAGCCTACCTTTATTGTAGGCAGAGATTTTCTGTGTCCCAGAAACCACTCCTGATAACTGTTCAGAGACACAGTATTAATTAATATGCTAGACCAATCGCTCAGGCTTATTGCTAGCTAACTCTTACGTTTTAAATTAACCAATATTTCTTATCTACCCTCTGGCACATGGTGGTCCTTTCTCAACATGGGACATTTATACTGTTTCTCTCTACACCTCTTTTGACTTGAGATTCTGCCCTTCTTCTTCCCAATGCCCTGTGTCTTGCTGTCCCACCTATTCCTCCTGCCTAGCTACTTACCAATCATGTCTTTTATTAAACCAATCTGAAGGATCCTTGATAAAAACAAGTCTTCACAGAGCGCAAAAATATTGTTCCAAAGCACCTCATTACCATACTAGTCTTTTGTCATGTCACCCATCTTTCTCCTCATGGGACTACTCACTATGTGAAATCATCATAGCAATATATTTGTAAATCTGGTAGATACCTCCTTCTTTTCACAGATTCGTGCCATGCTTTCAGAGAAAACTGAAGACATCTCTCCTGAATAGCACCACAGCTAATGTAGAGACTAATGTTCAGTAGAAACTTTTCATAGACGCTGAGGTGGGGAAGAAGGTCTTTGACCAACTATATACTCAGTTTACAAATGGGAGAACCAGGCATCTACCTGTGATAAGATATTGCTCTGTATTCATTTATACATCTGTTTCATCTCTCCTTTTCTCTATTAAAATGTCACCAGGAAATACAACACAAATATTTTTTTTTATCCTGAGCCATCTATATATAAAATTTCTAAAGATTACCTTATTGGGTAGACTTTTAAGGATTTTTTTTGAAAAGTTTTATCTATTTTGTATACATATTCTCTAAAGACATTTTCTTACCAACATGCATGGAATGATCTTAGCATATCCTGAGAAAAGAAGCTTATTGACTACAAGTATATCTATAATTTTGAAAGGTAAAAAAAAAGGTGTCATTATTTTTCCTTTTTTAACTAGTAAGCTACAAATTTTTCATGCTTGATATGATTTATATGTCTATTAGTACACCATATGATATAAATTACCACTTCTTTGGTTTATTTCTAAATTTGAATCCTTTTTATTATTGTCATTGCTTTCAATATATTAATTATATTAAATCCTGTGATATTTATATTATTTTTTTTACTTTTGTTTTGTACTTTACTTTGATACACAGAAAATTTTGAATTTAAGCTTGATACTCCTTATTTTGCTCTATGTACTTTGGATCTATTTGTTAAAGTTCTCAAAAAGTTTCTTCTGAAAATTTGATAAAATTGTATGAAGCTTACAACTTAATTGGCAGAGATTGAAACAGTATCTTTTTGTAATTCTGAGATCAGATTTTTAGATATTTAATTCTGAAAAACACATAGTTTGATAAGCTATAGTTATATTATTACTATAGTTGACCATTGTCTAATGATTTCTTGCTCAATTGCAATTTAAATATATTAGATTTCAAATTCTTTAAAAATACTGTTATTTTTTAATCTTTGAAAGATACGCCCACTGGCACAATAATGGCACAAATATTTTGGGAATAACCAATCATTTCTGGATTGGATTTAAGGGCTCCATCATGAGATAGAACTTGTGCTTAAACCTGTTAATGAGGTCAAGATCCTGAGACTACAATGTTATGGGGCCATGGTAAAAAGTATATTTCTATTATTCTACTATTTGATCATAGAAATAGAACTTCTCCTATTTCAACACTGCAAAGGTCCATTTCCCCTGTTGTTTGCTCTGTTGCAATGGCTTGCTAACTGATTTTTTTTTTCTATTTGGAGTTGTAGTTCTGTTAATAGATGCCTTCCTTTAAGGATACGTTCCTGCCAATTCATCTTACCTCTTTGTGTTTTGAGAATCTCTTCTTTTTATTTATGTTGTGTAGGGATGATATGGAGGGTAGAAGCTGATATGCAGTAATGTCCTTCACTCGCTGCCACTTATATTTTGAGACAGGATTTCTCTTTGAACAATGAGTTAATAGATTCAGTAGTCTGGATAGCTATTGAGCTCTAAGGATCATCCTATCTACATGCCTCAGAATGGACATTTCAGAGCATTTCACAGCATGCTGCTGCTACTGTGCAAAGATTTTATGTGGGTGCTGGTCTTTCCTAATCAAGTTGTTATATTTGTACAGCAGGTACTATATGTACTGATCCTCATTTCTATGCCTTCATTTATTCTAATACATGAACAAGTGGCAAACTTTGTCTAATTTAATTCTCAAAGTCCAATTAGAATTTTGTTTATAACTGCATTAAATTCAAATTATTTAAAAAATTAAATATTAATAGTTTTATAGGGTTTTAGTTTATATTTTAATTCCTCCAAGAATTCTTTTATACCACTAGCATGTGTCTTATAAATCTTTAATTAGATATAATCCTTTTATCTTTAACTTCTATACTGGTGACAAAAGTTGTTAATAATGAAAGATTATTTGGAAATAATATACCAAATCAAATATAGTATGAATGTTAACAAGATTGATGCATCACCATGTAAATTTATAAGGTCATTTATTGTATTAGTAAAAAATATCATATCATCAATCAACATACAACCAAAAACATATTCTATATATTAACTATAAAATAGTTTCTATCAAGAAGATATTTAATAGTTACAGACTTGAATAATTAAATGATGCCATGCTAACTAAAAGAATCCACATATCTAAATGTTATAAACTGAAATAACCAGTTCAGTTATTTACATGATGACCTATCATAACTTAAAATATTCTGTTACAGCTCTTGTCATATCAATGCAAATAGTCATTCTTCTGGTTTAAGTAATTAAAGCTTTGCATACCACAAATTGTTTTTCATTAATTTTCATTCAGCAACAGCTCCAAAAACTTTGTAGGCAGCAAATTTTTCCACACGACTTCACTAATAATTACTTAGCTGGGAAAGAAGCCAAAACACATTTGATACCCATGCTGGCTATTTTGTTGTTGTTGTTGTTGTTGTTGTTGTTGTTGTTCAAATCTGCATGTACAGTATATTTTCTTTGTTTTTCTTAGTTTGTGGTATTTAATTATTCTAATTGCTTTGTGTAAGATGTCTGTATAGATTTGAATTAGGGAAATAAAATTAAGAATATTTCTAAAGATCAACTCTGCAAGCAGTTCATTAATTGTCACCCAGGAAATTCTTGTTATAGCAGTGATTCCAATCACAAATAGGTGTACAACATCTTTGAATACTCAAGAAAGTAGCAAAAATGTTGCTATGGTCTTCACAGCAATACAAAACCTAAGTAAGACAGAAGTTGTTACCAGGGACTTGGCTATTACTGTGATAGACATGACTATGTTTTTGTTTGGAGAAATTTTGGAACTATGGATTAGAGAAGTAGCTGAACACTTTAAGCAGGGTTTAATGGGACATCCTTGTTGAAACATGGAAGACAGTGGTGCTGATGTTGCTTTTTTAATTTAATTTTTTTATTAAATTATATAATTTTACAAATTTTCACCTCCTCCCCTCCTCCCATTTTCCTTCCCTTTCCCGCCATGCCCCCTCCCCCTACCTCTCCAGTCCAAGGAGCAGTCAGGGTTCCCTGCCCTGTGGGAAGTCCAAATTCCTCCCCCATCCATCCAGGTCTAGGAAGAGGTTTTGATTCTACTGTATGTACTGGCTTTGTGGGAACCTAGTCTGTTTGGATCCTCACCTTTCTGAGGTTGCTTTGAGCTGTGGTGGCCAAGCCGAAAAAGTTTCAGAGGAGAAGAATGTTGTATATGGCCTAGAGGCAGGTCTTGTGATATTTTGGTGAAGAATATGTCAACTTTTTATCCTTGTTCAAAATGTCTCCCCTGAGCTTAAAGTGAAGAGCTTTAGATTAATTCCATCTGTAGAGGAAATCTCAAAACCACTTAGTATTGACCGTGTTCTAAGCTTAATGATGTTCGCTCTAGTGATGATCTATAATGAAACAGAAAAATCAGAGCAAGAAAAAATACAAAATGTAAAATTTGAAGAGAAGGGGAGCACTAAGAAGTGAAATGGTGCTAAACCTGTGTTCAAGGAGATGAAAAGTTCAAGAAATGGAATAAAAGGCGTGGTGACCTCAGGGCAAGATTCTATGCAGTTAAACTACCAACTTGTGAAAAAGAATTAAAGAAAGTTTAGAGCCAGGTGTGGTGATACATGTCTTTAACGCAGCACACAGAAGGTAAAATCTGGTATATTTGTGCATTTGAGGCCAGCCTGATCTGCAGCAAAAGTTCCAGGACGGTAAGGGAAACCATACAAAACAAAGATCTGGAGAAGACAGAATTGAACAAGGGGGCCATGCTCCAGCACAAGCAGGCAACAGAACTTGGCAGTTTTGGCCATGTCAATCTGGTTTTAGAGTCAAGGATAGAAGGTGTTGCGAAATCTCCCTCTGTGACCAAGGAAACCTGCTGAGGCTATGTATGAGTCAGGGGTGTCCCTGAATGGAGGGAGGCCCAGAGAGGCCATTGTATGAAATGTGGAAATGAAGTTGTGATTGCCTTGGAGACACCAAGATATTGGATATGCCAGAGTCATGGGACAACTGTTGAGGAGAGCAGTTTGCAGGGAGAGGAACCAGCTAAACAAAAAGAAGCATGTTGCACTCAACAAAGATGAAGGGAATTGAAGATATGAAGAGCCTTTGACTTCAGGCATGGAGATTCAGAGTTTGGAATTTGCCCAACTGATTTTCAGTCTTGCTTTGGTCCAGTATTCCCCACTATCCTCCTTTCCTTCATTTTGTAGTAGATGCATATTCTGTGCCATTACATGTGGGGATTATGTGATCTGTTTTTAATTTTGATCCTACAAGCGATAACAGGTAAGAGATTACATAAATCTCAGAAGAGACTTCAATCTTTAGATTTTTTAACAAGTTTGAAACTGCTATAGACCATGAAGATTTTTTAAGTTAGACTAAATACATTTTGGATTGTGTTACGGCTACAAGCCTATGGGAGCAAGGGAAATGACTGTGGATCTTTGAATAGATATGTCCCCTGTAGATTTATATGTTTTAATTATTCACACATAGGGAGTGGCACTATTAGGAAGTATGGCCTTGTTGGAGTAGGTGTTGCTTTAGAGGACGTGTGTCACTTTGGAGGTATGTTTGAGGTCTCATATATGCTCAAGCTATGCCCAGTGTGGCACACAGTGCTTCCTTCTGCTGCCTGCAGGTAAAGATGTAGAACTATCAGCTCCTTCTCCAGCACCATTGCTGCCTGCAGGCTGCTGCTGCACACAAGACCTGTCTGCGCTCTGTGTGGTAACATACAGTTCACCAGCTTCAGGCAAGGGGCTGGAGGTTGAAACACACAAAGACTGACACAGGGACAGAGACAGCACAGACAGGGACATGAACCTCTAGTCACTTGTAAAAAGCCCCTTTTTTCAATAGCACCACGGAGGCTTATATACCCAACAGTAAGGTGGGCCAACAGGTGAAAATCTTATCCTCTGATCCTCAAGGTCAAGGAAAAACGTGCTCATGAAGCAGAGCTAGTAAACAACTCTGACACAGCCTTCAGTAACTCAAATCAGAAGGAAAGTAAAGATCACTAGCAGGGAAGAGCAGCTGGAGACCAGGACTCCAAATGGTCCCAACATGCTGCCATGCTTCTCTCCATGATGATAATAGACTAAACTTTTGAAACTATAAGTCAGCGACAACTAATTGCTTTGCTTCATAAGAGTTGCCATCGTCACGGTGTCTCTTCACAGTAATAGAAGTCTAACTAAGACACAAAACTAGCAAGTGGATCATTTATCTGCCTGTATCCTAATAGAAGATCTTACTTTTGGCTTTGGGAGAGCAATTTTCTCTTCCATTTCCTTTTGAGACCCGTAAGATTGTAGATGAAAACCCTTTGAGTAGTTATTGACTGTGATATAGATGTCAAACTTCAATTCACACGATAATATACAAGTTTACAGAATTGTAAACATAGAGCATTATTCATCTATCGTTATCAGTTGTTCTAAAGGTACTCAATGTAAATGAAACACCTGCAAAATTTAAAATGACACTCTGTTCTACACCTGATATCCACAGCATCTAATTCTGTCTTAATGAGCAGATGTATAATCGCTTTAGTGTTAACTGTACCCCTATGTATCATTCTTATCTTGCATTACTACTTTTTCTCCGTATGGCTAGCAATTTCTTACATATCCAACTGGTATTTCAATACTCCATTATCTAAGATTACTTTTCTTATTTTTGTATATAGGATTTTGCTATGTATTACAGGCTGTCCTCAAACACAGAGTATAGCCTAAGGCTGATCTTGATCTCATCATCTTTCTGCCTTGGCTTCCCAAGTGCTGACATCACAGATGTGAATCATCAGAGCCTACTTTCTAGTGACAGAATAAAATCTAAATTCTCTTACATCATCCAAAAGATGCTTCGTGGTCTCTCCTTTGTTTTGCATTTCTGAAACTGACTCCTATCTTCTCCTGACTCATTGTCAAACCCAAATATGCTTTCATGCTCTTGATAAGTTTATTCTTGAGACAGTGATTTGAGCAGACTATCCTCTGCCTAAAGTTACTTCTCACCATTCTACCTTACAAACTTCTTCTCTGATTACAACCACCTGTCCCATTTAAAATTTCCTATAATCCTTACTTTAAAATTTCATTCATTATTTACACCTCCTTTTCTGCATGTTCTCTGAGCCTTGGCAGTCCAGTTGATGAAGAATATAAGAGGTGGATGATGCAGAGGAGTGCTCTGAAATGATGACTTCTGGAGATGCCATGGCTATTGCATTCAGGAATGCACAAGAGTTCCGATTACCTGAAGAAGACCTGTAGAAATCAAGGTAGCCAAAAATAAGGGGAGGGTTTCATGAGGTCACGTCTCTTGTTAATAAATCATTGGCTATTAATAGGTGCTGAAAGTGAGACAAACATTCTTTAAAGAAGTTGTGGCTGCTGGTAGGCTGCCCATGATCCTGTAGACACCCTCATATTCATTCATGCTTAGGCAACATGCTCAGTGAGTTATTATGAGTATAAAAAATATATGAAGCTTCTGTGGTGTAGAAAGAGTTCTGCAGGATGTTGTGATGAGGATAGAGGAGTTATTGCTATATTTCATTATATAAATCTAAGAAATTCTCAAGGAATGAATTCTTAAAATAGAAAATAAAATAGAAGAAAATTCACATAAAACATCACCACTCATACTTTCTTTTTTAATCTTCATCTTTATAACCTGCCTTCTATGTGAAAATTTCAGGAACATGAGTTATTTTATGTTGTGTTTCTTTGTATCGATCACATAATCTTTAATAATCACTTACTTATGAGTCCCATTTGTTATGAGAACCACACATTTGTTTTAATTCATCTAATTCTGGTAATGAAAAGTTTAAAGATATGCTTTCTAGAGTTAGGAAGTCATGGGGCATTTACTTTTTAGTAAGTAACTTTAAAATAAACTGTTATTAACTAGGTGCTGCTATACCTAACTGGATTATAGTGGTAAGCAGGGTAGACATGACTCCAAATTTTCAGAGCTGTCTTCATGACATGATTCTTATTGAGATCATGGCAAGGTAACTCAGATTGGAAAAAAATTACATAAATCTTTCATTTCAACAGAAAAATATATTTCCAGATTGCAAGACCATCTATGCCTTTGGAATAGCCTCTGAAAGAAACAGAGGCAGAAATAGAAAGCTGACTTGTCCAGAGTGAGCAGTCTGTTCCCAGTAAAGAGTAATTAGAAACGAATCCACAGCAATACATTTAACGGTTACTTAGGAGCAAGGATATTTATTCTTGGGAACAGGTCTCTTTTAGCTCAGGTAAGCCTCTCACTCACTATGTAGTCAATGGTGACCTTGAACTTGCTTTCCTCTTGACAACTCAAGCTACAGGTTTGTTTCATTGTGCCCATTTTTGCAGTATGTGTATTAAACCTAAGGCAGTGGTTTTCAACCTTGTTAATGCTGTAGCCATTCAATACAGTTCTTCATACTGTGGTGACCCACAACCATAAAACTATTTCATTGCTACTTCATAACTTTAATTTTGCTATTGTTATGAATTACAATGTAATTATCAGATATGAAACACCAAATATATTGTAACCCTCAGGTTGAGAACCACTAACCTAAGGCTTTGTGAATGCTAAAGAGGCACTCTACCAACTCAGCTATATCATTTTCGAAAACAGATAATTTCAAACAAAGGGTCAAAGTTACATAATACTTTATGTATAGAATGCAGGCAGAAGTAGTTTTAGTTAATTCATTACATTTTGGTGGGGGTATGAGAAAAACATTTTAAGATCTAATCAAGCTCCTGATTTGATCTCTGATATTAAGAAAACAATAAGGTGGGCAATTAAGTTTAAATCACACATGGAATCTAAATGTAATGATTCCTAATATCTGATCATTTTATTCTCTTTTAATATTTCCGTTGGATATGCATCAAAGTGGGAAATTTGTCTGTCTCTAAATATCATCTTCTCTGACACTCCCATGGTATAGGATTCAGTATGTTGGCTTTGGCAACCTGATTAGTTTAATGTTCATGATATAGTGAATCACATCCTCTCTTTGATGGACAGTTTAGCTACATTTATAATGTAGAAGTTCAATCCTGTGCTTTTCTATAAGCCTTAGCCATAACAGCACCAAAAACACAAGAACGAACCTTGCCCAACTTTATAGCAATATATAAATATTATTAATCACCCCAGGTGTATAATTAATGTGCTAACTTAATAAAAATAATAGATAATCGAATCATTTTCATTCATGAATGTTTATACACATCTGAATTCCTTCTCAGTATCATAACATAGATTGTGACTCATTCCGTTTGATCTCCCAGCTTCTTGTATGATTTTTAATACATTTCTATGAAGGATGTTTCTAACACATGTAAAAGGTTGTCTATAGAAACAAATTTCTAAACAAACCAAGAAATAATGATGCTATTACATCAGGGGATGAAAATATTTGCTTAGAACCCAGACAAGTAGGCTATTATAAAATATTTCAGTCATTTAGAAGATAAAAATTCTTTTTGAAAATCATTTACAATTTGATTTTCCATTCACTGTGTATGTGTACAAGGAAACCATTAAGAAAATATGCCTCTAATAAACATATGTAGTCTGTTTGGGGTATTAAGTTCTCTTCCTCTTTATAATTAAAATTTTATGTGTATAAACAGCATAAAGAAAATATTTGTGCTTGTAACAAAATGTATCCAGTAAATTACACTGTTGACAAAGATATTTGAACATTTTGTTTGTTTTAAATGTTAGATAAGTCATGTTTTGGAAGAAAAGATATTTCCCTTACTTTTGGTCATTTCTCTTCAAACACTGGGGCCCAGAAGAAAAAAAAAAAAAAACTGAAGGAACTAAAATACACAATTACCAAGCATGGCTTTTATCTCTTTGAAAACAAAGAATTGGGCAGACAGAATAAAACTGAAAAATCCATGCATCTAAGGTCTGAAAGCATCAACAGAAACCTGAAATCTGGAGCTTATGAATTATAATGAAGGCAAGTGAAAATTGGAAGACTTGACCTCTTTCTTTCCATGAGAATACTTCCTTTTGTTAAGACTTTTATGGTAATTGACTTGCAGTTCTGTTCTCTTAATTTGTTTAATTTCTTAATTTGTTTAATCTCTCAATAATTTGTTTAATTGTATGAGAACATTTGCAATAGAGCTGTTAAGTATTATACCTAAAGCCAGAGGTGTTTTAATATCAACATTTTTTTTTTATTCTTCACAAATCTTCCTTGGAATTCCTTTCATCAATGACCTTTCTAATCCAGGGTACTCCCTTCTGGAATCAGAGGGCAGCATGTTGGCAAGTGTGGCCAGACAGCAGATTGCTCTTGCCTACGCAGAAATCACATTTCTTCACAAGCTCCTGAATCATCAAGGCTTTTTCTCTCCACAGTGGTATTCTTGACCTTTGGACGGTATATATGTCAGCCACCAACTTTTCCTCTTTCTTCTTCAAAAAGAGTAATGGCCCAGGGAACTGCATCTCTGCCTTAGGTATGAGAGATCAAACATACCTGGTTAGACTAGAACCCTGGACCTTATGGCTTCATTTATGTGAAACACATTGATTGCAAAACTGAATTTGTTTGAGCAGAAAATAAAACCTGTGAGTTTCTGATGGAGTAGGGCTGTGTTTTGCCCTTTCCTTTATAATTACAATCTTGGAAGCATTATCGCAAAAAAAAAGGGGAATTATCTTCAGCAATCAGGCTCCCTGGAGAAAAGCATCAGAAATGACTGAGTTGGAGAAGTACACAAGCAAGAAGGAAGCATCGGCTATGAGAGCAAAGGAAGCATGCCATTTCTTAGAATAAATTTAGGCAATTGTTCTGCTGTTTGTTTTAAAAAGCAAACAAAGCAAAAGTAACATCTGATTTTCGAAGAACTCAAGATAAAATAAACAAAACAATTAATTAGATGTTTCCAAGGGACTCTTAGAATATGCTGCTCTGCCATGCAGCTGCAGAAGCAAAGTGTGTAGGGAACTCCAGTGAGTATTGAGATATTTGGTACAGTGACATAAACTGAAGAGCTAAGGTTTTGTTACTGACCAGGTACCAGAATACCTCCAGTGACTTCATGTCCATGCTAGGAACGCATTGAGAAGCTGCCCCCTACAACTGTTAAAATATCCCTGCTGAAGCCTTTCCTAAGCTGAGACGCTGTTGTTCCTCCCTCTGCTTACCTTCCATTGGTAAACATAATACCACCCTAAAATAACATTATTTTGAAAGACATAATTAAAGCAACATGGAATGAAAACAGGTATCACTTCTCTCTTCATATGAATAGGACACTCAGGGGATCAATGACTTCAGATCGTTCTCCATGAGAATCATTGAGTGCAGTAAATGACCAGCGCTGAAGGACTTTTACTATTGCTTCCTTTATTGTAACACTGGCTCCCAACAGTTAGAAAATGTAAAAAGCCGGTGATTCTTTGCTTGCTTGCTTGCTTGCTTGCTTGCTTGCTTGCTTGCTTGCTTGCTTGCTTGCTTGATTGCTTGCTGGCTGTCTTACTTGCTTGCTATTTTGGGCAGGTGGGCAGGATTGTGTCTATTTCAAGATGAGCCCTATCCACTGGCTTTAAGACCTGACAGTTATATGGAGGGTCCTGAACCTCTTGTGCTTTGCTGAGTCTGAGAAGATGACTGCTGAAGAGGAATAACTAAATGCACTAACAGCTTCCTTAAGGTATAATTCTATGACTTCTGTTGGGCAATCTTTTTCTCAGATGATATTATGAGACTTTAAGCAATGGCAACAACATATGTATTATCCTAAATGGAAAATGAACGAGACAGAAGAATTCCTAGGCAAACACAAGGGTTTTACAACTGGGATCATATTTCCTGCAACAACAAGCATGTTTTATCTCCTCATCTCCTTTGCGATTTTTCCTATCATTTTTAAAGATCAATTTCAGGAAGATAGATTAGCTTGCACCACTAAGTTTCCTAAGTTGGAAAATGTAAAACTGGGGGATGTCTACTTAGCATTTATTCTACTACATGTGCTTTTGGAAATAAAAATTAATTTTAGCCATATGTATAGTTAAAAGATTACATTTATAAGATTCTTTCATAATTAAGTTTGTTCATATAATCGTGTGTGGGAGAAAAAAATTTAACAAATAAGGCAGGACAGTTTTAGCCTTAAATATATTTTCTGATTTTTAGATGTATTTCAATGAATTTATTGGAAGAGAAAAGTTTTGTAACATAAGAAATCATTGTAACTCATGAATTAAAATCACACATTTTTTCTGAGCTTCAAACATTATGTTGAATATACTCACAATAAATATTTGTTAATCACACATCCAATCAGTTCTTAATAAATACTTCTTAAAGGATGGGAATCATTTCTTATAGCTGTATCTTTATGTTTTGAGGCTCACAGGAATACAAGGAAAGTGTTTTTTTTTTTTCATATCACATAAATGCTCCTCAATTCTTTCCATGGCTGCAATGACTGCCAACAAAGAACCAGAGAAATGATAACATGAATAATTTACTTGATATACACTGTAATAATGATAGAAGTTCTTTTATACGGTATCTACTGTACGCAATTTGTCATCATACATATTTTTATGAAAATAAAACATTTTTCTTATTTTTATTGAGCTCTACATTTTTTTCTGCTCCCCTCCCTAACTCTTCTCTTCCCTTCAACCCTCTCCCAAGGTCCCCATGCTCCCAATTTACTCAGTTTTTATAAGAATAATCACTTGGACAAAACTGTGATAGGAATGTATTGTATGAGAGAAGAATCTTTTTTCTAAAATAAATAAAAAAATAAAATCTACACAAAGTACAAAAATGATAATCATTTGATCATATGTCTGCAGGCAATTCTAAAGATTAGTTTCAATTGTGGAGAAGGTGGGGCGTGTTCTTAGAGCTTCTTGGAGTTCATCTAGGAAGTATGTGTTTCTGCTAATTAACTCGAAAGTAGTCATTGCATGTCATAAATTCTGAATGAGTAGACACACAGATTTAAATAGGAGATGCTGAAAGAATGTATGCAATATTTTTGCTTCTATAAATATATACATGTAATATATGACACACACGATGCATACATTTATATATGACACACATATTTTCATATACATACATACTTACATACACTCATATATATTGGAATTTTTAAATAACCACTTAAATAATGTACACTATTTATAATTAGCCATAAAACAGTATTTCAATTATTTTCTTTAAATAGAGATCCAGTTTTGATTCTGAAGTATTAAAATTATTTCTGAGACCATTTTTTATGCCTTTTTTGGAAGGCTGTGCTGGTGAGAGGAAAATCAGGCTATTTCCGTCCTTGCAGGTGTTAGGATGTTAGGATTCAGGTGTTGAGATGTGATAAATTCATAATAGTAATGATGCCAGCAGGAACTGCACCATAATGATGCAAATGCATTTTCTATTATTTTCTCTCACACATTACTCCTGGTGTTACTTTAGGCTCCACGTAAATGAACACACTTTCTAGTGGAGAGCAGAATGGTGACCTGTCTACGAAGGGAGGGTCACATAATCTCTCCCTTATCCTTCTAGGTATCATTTCAATACAATACAGAGGGCTGACTCAGAAGCCAAGGACAATGGCACTGGGTTTTGATCCTACTGCATGTACTGGCTTTGTGGGAGCCTAGTCTGTTTGGATGGAGGGGGGAGGACCTTGAACTTCCCGCTGGGCAGGGAATCCTGACTTCTCTTTGGACTGGTGAGGGAGGGGGAAGGGGAGTGGGGGGAGGGGGAGAAAAATGGGAGGGGGGAGGAGGTGGAAATTTTTAATAAAAAGGAAAAAAAAAGACCAAACAGATTTCAAACATTTGTAAGGCAGAAAGACATAATATACAAAGACAAATGCAAATGAAAAAGGTGTATAAAATATTTGCAATAAAAATTGTGAAGTCTTAACTGCTTTAAAAAAATAAATAAGTAAATAAAGTAATTCACTGAAAATAGTTTGGGCTGAAATTCTATATTAAATATGTTAGTTTTAATATGGACAATGGTATTTGTTAGAAAACATAATTAAGTAACAGATTCAAATCCATTTTGTAATTACTATGCTATAGACAGTGATTTTTAAATTTACCCCATCTGAACTTGAAATAGTCACGAAACAAAATAAGTCATGTAGGTATGTATTTTGCATTTTGTGTTTTTTTTTGTAACTCTCAAATATTTCAGATAGAAACAACATTGTATGGGAATATATATAAAGAAAAACTGAATAGTATTAAGAAATTTCTGTAAGCTTTTTCAGCCAAGATAAACATTTCAGTACAAATGATGCATCATTAAGTTATTTAACATGCCCAAAGCCTTTGTTAATTGGCAACCTCTGTCAGCATGGAATTGAGACATTATTTGAGTATCAATAGTTGCATAAAATATGTGAATCTTCTTGTTCCTACTTGGAAACCTTCCAAATTAGTGTCCTTTTATGGAGTAGAAGTTGAGACGTAGGAGACATGTATATTTAATTTTAAATATATCTATTCAATGTGATTTACACTTGATTCTGTTATCAGAAGTCTAATAATTTAAGCAAAAGTATTATATCCTTTTGTATAAAGAATGATATTCTTCAATTGAAAATCTGAGAATTTAATGATACATCCAACGTTGGACATAAACTTCCAATTTTTAAAAATATAATTGTGGCAAAAGATATAACAACATTTAGATTTTTCTAATTTGTATCACAGATTATAAAGCCATAGTGTGGTTGTCATCTTTACACTTAATAAAAATCTATCTAATAGAAACTTATCTAATGTCTACAGTGTACCAGAAACTTTCACTCCTGAAAACTGAGAACTCCTCCCCGCCATTTTTATTAGCTACTTTCTACCATATAGTTCAGCTTTGTCCATTTTGATTATTTTATCTACTTGGTGCTCACTTCTACCTCTTCCCAAATTAACACAAATTCTCTTCTAAACCTAATTTTTTCATATAGCAAACCATATTTTATATATATATATGTTTTCAATGTTATGTTTTGTCTTGTTGTAATCTGTATTTGATTGTATTACAGTTCAAATATTGCTGTGATAATATTGCATAAAACATATATTTTTATTTGCCTTCCTTGCATTCATATTTTAAAAACCTGATTATTTAAATCAAACACATTTACCTTGGAAGAACAAGAAATTTCACATCTATGAACAGTTCTTTGAAAAGACTTAAATAGCCTTGCTAAACAAATATTTACTTTTTTCCTGAAATATGACTTGAATTGCTGATTAGTAAATTGCTTTTAACAAAATAGTTAGAAAACATTCCTAAACTGTTTCCCAAGTTAAAGTATACAATTGATAATTTATATCTGTTTTCATCCAAAGAAAAATCTTAGAATCAGTAAATGAAAATGTTAATTAAATACAACTTAGAAATTGCTGGTGCAGTTATCTCTTTCAACCAGCAATGGCAGATTGCCAATGGGTATTCACTGGCACATGGCCTTGACTAATTAGTGTGTAAAGTTACTAAATATTTCACCTAATTGTTAAGCAAAACATTGAACTTGAATTACTTTTTGCAGTGTCAGTAGTATAGATTAGTACAATTAATTGTAGTGTCTCTATTTTGTGCATTTTATATTCTTTTTTAATGTAAGTCTCTTTCAAGAGATCATCTAATATTTTCTAGGGCAATACTCATCCTGATTTGTTTGAATAAATAAAATTCTCATTTGTAGCCTCATTTCATGATTGAGTAGCAAAGTTCTATGGCCATGTCTAGGCAATTATACTATGACATTTACATTCATAATTTTTCTGACATATTCCTATTAGGTATTCATTTGTACCTAGTCATTACATGCTACTGGATGAATTTTTCTATTCTGAAAATTGGGTGAGAAAAGTTCAATTCCTCATTTCTGTCACAATGTTGGTGACTGATTCACCAAATGATGGGGTAGCTGACCAATCCCCTGTTTGAGGGGTGTGGCCGCTCCAGGGCACAAAATACCTTTAAAAGATCCATGTTTGAGTAAGCTCCTCCCTCTTGGTTTCCTGCTCTTCCTGGAACCCTGGCTCTGTAAGTTTCTCCCATTTCCTCCCTTTATTAAAGCTGATTATTTCAGATAAGGCTAGTTTGGTTATTTCCCATTGCTGGCCAACCATACATGCTACAACCAAACACCTGGGATGCTAAGATTCTCCAGGGACCTGCTTTTTTTCTCCTTTTCTCTCTTCATTAAAATTTTAGTTTACATTATTGAAGACTATTTGACAGAAACAATAACAACAAAAATCACAGTACACACATAGTAACACATAAATATCTTTGTTAAAGAATTAAAAATGGGCCTGTTGATGAATATCTTGGAGGTGTGTCGCTGGGAAGATTTCATATGCTTTAGAGGCTCCCCTATATCTGCAGATGCTGAACAAGGGCCAGGACTTGAAAGTTAAGACTCCAAATGAATAGCATAGCAAATTCTGTTGACACTGCTTGTTTTTTTCTTGAAGCTGAATTTGTTCTTCTGATAGATATTTATATGATCTCACCTATATACATAAGCTTGAAAAAAACATTTAAACTCATCTCTCCATTTCACAAATGAACCAGCTTATACTGATAAAATTACAAGGCTATCTGAAATGTATATTTCATTTTGCCTAAATGATGCTGGAGAAGATGATGAGAATGGAAGTCCCATTACAAATCTACTCAGATGAAAAATGACAACAAATGCAAATATCAACAGAGGGATGCATGAAAACCAAGGGGAAAGACACTCATAAAAAAAACAGACACTCAAGTAATGCAACCAACAGTAGATATATCACCAAAAAATATATTCTTTTCAATCCCACAAGAACTTTGGTTTCACCTATATATGATACATATTTGTGTTGGGGAAATCCTCTTCTGAGCTTTTGACCAGAACAGTGAGAAGGAGCTATTTTTATAAGGTAAGATACTCTGGGAAACTAGGGCAGCTAAACAGGACTTGTCTCTGAGTTTTGACATATGAATACCTCTAGGTAGATAAGGAAAGCGTTGAGTCCAAACCATATAATACCTGCATGCTGAAAATCTGGTTTTAGCCCTAGACTAGAGTGAGACTCACTAACTTCCCAGAAGTCTACAAAGAAGTGATTAAAGATGTTAGGGACTAAGATGCCAGTAGAAGTTTTCTGACATCTCTTATCAGTACCTAAAGATTAAAATATCCCTGGTATTATCATATCTTCTGCCTGACCAAAAATCTGCAAAGAATGGAGTAAAGAGCAAAGTTTCAACAACACAGCACAAAGTTTCTGATTTCTTCAGAACATACCAGTCCAAGTAACCAACAGAGGAACAACAGGATTGGAGAGACAGAACCAGCAGAGAACTAAAAAGAGAACTTGTATAAAACCCAGCTAGACTACACTTGGTTGTTTCTGTAGGTGCTTCTATCCACATATCACAGAAGTACTTTGACATCCATGTTTAGTATATCACTAATTCATACAGCTAGCATGTAAAAAACCTAAGTATCTGTGAACAGGGGTATTTATATAGAAGAGGAAGTATTTGTCCAAAAAGTAATTTTCCTCATTGACAAAGAAAAACAAAATTATGACATTTGAAGATGAATAAATACAACTGAAGATCATCATAATGAACAAAATAATCCAGACTAAGACATGTATTGCATACCTTCACTTTTAGATATAGGTGTAGATGAAGGCAAATATTACATACCTTCACTCTTAGATATAGAATCAAAGATCTTGACAAACATATGTATACTTATATATACATATATATTTACATATATATTTATTTATACACATATTTTAAGTATCATATGTATATGACATGATTTCTGAACTGATACTGTTTTAGCAAAGAAGCGAACAAGAAAGAGGAATATATGAGTCATTAATATTGTCAAATACATACATGATATACTTGAAAGACAATGTTTATGAGGACCTGTCATTGTGTAAAACAACTATGTACCAAAACAAAAACAGGCAAGTACATTAAAAATAAAATAAAAGGCAACATTTCCTATATTCCCTTCAAGAAACTTCAAAGACTGTTTGCTTTAGTTAGTAGAAGATTTCTGGAGTGGAGAAAAATCATAGACGTCCCTTACTTAGTTGTTAATATATTTTTAGTAATTCACTTAGTATAGCCATTTGACCTGTTATGTAATACAAATTTGCTCTAGCTTCATGCAAGTTCATGCTTTTCCTCTTTTTCTTCTTGTTCATTACAGAAACACACACTTTGAGGGTCTGTCTCATTTAACTCTGTAGCATGAATTCTACTTGTCCTTAATAATAAAATATCAGAGTCAGCTCTCAGGGGGTGAAAACGGAAGAATCAGAAAAGCAGAGTGGCCAGTCACTAGAATTCTTATCTTGACCAATGCTTAGACCAAATGGGAAACCCAGTCTTCAGAATGACTGCTCCCCAGACTTCTTGAGCTTCTGTTTTCTCCGACCTTATATTCCTGTCCCTGCCCAGCCATATCACTCCTGTCTCCACTCCCCAGTGCTGGGAACACTTTTGTGTGAACTCCGTTTCTCTTTTTGATTGGAACAATTTCCTGTAGCCCAGGATGGCCTTGAACTAACAGAGATCTATCTGCCTCTGTCTCCTGGGACTAACGGTATATGCCTGGCCTCTATTGGCTTAGCTCTGCACTCTGATCATCAGACAAAATTTATTTGTTAAAATACAAACAAAATATTACTACATAACTCTTAAATCAGTTCTTGTTCTCTTTAGGAAGCCAACTTGATTCACACTATATAGTTTATATATCGTTTCTCTTTTCTATGATCTTGTCCATTATGCTGATTAGTTTTTAACTTGTTTTGTATTTTTTAAATAAGAATTACTTATATTTTGTGTGCCTGTCTCCACACCAAAAAATATGATTATATGATTTGTTAAAAGAAAATAATCTTCATTGGAGCAAAGAGAGTGTCTGCCTAAACATGTCAGATGATTATCTGATAAGTATAGAGTTGTTCAACAAATATTTATTAAATTAATGAAGTAAAATTTTAGTGAATCTATGAATATCGAGAATCGCATTCTTTTGAAAAATAAACATTACAATAAAAATACTGTTAATATGTTTTGTGACTATAAAGCACATTGTTGTTTTATTGTTGGGGCTTATTCTTATGGAATGTAGTTAGTTACTCATGGATTTATCATTCCCCCTAAGAATGACAATAGTCCAAATATTTTGATTCTACATAAACTATGGTACCCTGTTACAGTGCTAAGGAACAAAGTGAAATCTAGTGTCACTGTTCCATGTTTGCTGAAAAGAAGGTGGTTTGAATAAAGACCATCTGCTAAATTGTCTAAGAACTTATTTGTTGTTGCGGTCTTGCTTTCTCTTTTGCTTAACTGTTCTTGGATTTTATATTCCTCGTGCTCACTTTTGTGTGTTCAATCTCTCTTTAGATAAGTATGTAGTGGGGAGCTGTGGGCTGCGTTCCTGCCCGGCTCCCATGGAGCCCGACTAGCTTTACCCGAAATAATTACACGGAAACTGTATTCTTTTAAATACTGCCTGACCCATTAGTTTCAGCCTCTTACTCACATCTTGATTAACCCATATCGAATAATCTGTGTAACACCATGAAGTGGTGCCTTACCGGGAAGTTTCTAGCTTACGTCCATCTTGGGCTGGAGCTTCATCGCGTCTGGCATCTCTCTCTGAGGAGAGGCACGGCAGTCTGTCTAACTTAAGAGAGGCGTGGCATCTGACTGAGCCATCTACCTCACTTCCTTCTTCCTGTTCTGTCTACTCCACCCACCTAAGGGCTGGCCAATCAAATGGGCCAGGCAGTTTCTTTATTAGCCAATGGGAATCCTCCATCATAAGTATATATTATACTATCTTCTGTAGAGCTGTATTTATAGATGCAAATTTCTTCAATCTTTTTTATCCTAGAAAAGCTTTCTTTCTCCCATTACTGCTGATAATTTTGCTTAGTATAGTAGTTTGTGTTGACATTTGTCATCATTTAGAACTTTCAGAACATCAGACAAGGCCCTTCTTACTTTCAAAGTTTCTGCTGAATGGTCCAGTGTTGACATTGATCTTCCCTTACAGTCTTCTTCCCTCACCCCACCCCTTTGTCTCAGCCACTAATACCAAGAGAAAAAGCCAAGGAATCAAGTATGCAATCTTTATTCTCGTTCCTTTCTTCTCTTTCTAATTTCCCAGTCTCATCTCTGGGTCTGTCGCAGACAATGTTCAAGAGCTTGTCTTCCCTCTATTCCTCCAATCCCTGGGGACTCAGCATATCCTTATGACAGATCCAGCTCTCCTTCCTCCTTTGGACCCTCTCAGTTATCCATAATGTTCCATGATAAAACCAATCAATATATACATCAAATACAGCTCTACAGAGGGCACGAGAAGGAAAAAAAATCAACCTAAAAAGATTCAGACCAGAAAATCAAAAATGGGGAGAAAATCCTTACAAAATGACAGGGATCATCAGACACTTCTCATGGATAAGTTTCAACAACAATGGTCTCAATTCTACCCAATAAAAAATACATAGACATTCCAAATGTATTTAAAAACATGATATTTCCTTCTGTTGCATCCAAGAAACATACCATCAAGGGGTAGACATCACCTCAGAGTAAAAGGATGAAAAAAAAATATTAGAAGCAAATGAACCCGCGAAGAAGTAAGCTGGTATATCCATTTTAATATCTACTAAAACAGATTTCAAATAAACACCAATAAGAAGATATAAGGAAGGACACTATATACTCAGCAAAAGAAAATCCATAAAGAGAATGCTGCAGTTCTGGACATTTACACGCCAAACACAAGGGCACCCAAGTTCATAAAAGAAACACTACTGCCAGCCTGTTCTACAAGAGCTAGTTCCAGGACAGGCTCCAAAGCTACATAGAAACCCTGTCTTGAAAAAAAGAAAAGAAAAGAAAAGAAAGGAAAGGAAAGGAAAGGAAAGGAAAGGAAAGGAAAGGAAAGGAAAGGAAGAAAGAAAAGAAAAGAAGAGAAAAGAAAAGAAAAGAAAAAAGAAAAGAAAAGAAAAGAAAAGAAAAGAAAAAAAGAAACACTACTACAGCTAAAATCATGTTTAGACCCTCACATGGTGATAGGGGTGACTTCAAACCACACTCTTGCATATAGATAGTTCACCAAAACAAAGCCTGAACAGAAAAGTTCTAGAGTAAATGATATCATATACCAAGTGTACCTAACAGTTATTTACAAAACATTTCACCCAAATGCAAAAGAATATACCTTCTCAAAAGTGCATGAAACTTTCTCCAAAGTCAACCACATACTTAGACACAAGTCTAAATAGATACAAGAAAATTGAGCCAGCTCACTGCATCTCATCTGACCACAATGGATTAAAGCTGTGTCATCCTGTGGCAATCATCCCAGAGCCCAGGTATGCTCATAATGACTGCTCAAGGCTGAGGCATAGGGCATGCATCCAAGTGCAAAGAGATATTATCATTGTCATATTATGAACTGTAATAGTTTGAATAGTTTGGCTTTTCACTCTTTGATATGTTGTACTTCATGAAGTGAAAATTTTTCTTTTGTTATTCCTATTTTCTCTTCATTTTTTTGTGAGAATTGTATATGCTTTCTGTCTTTAATTGTTTATTGCACCCAAGTGTGCATATACATGTTTATCTCGAGGCCGGAGATCTATATACTTCTACACTTCCTTTTTTTTTTGTAAAGGGTTTCTCCAGGAACCTAGGGCTTGCCATCTTGGCTGTACCAGCTAGCCAGTGCACCCTACAGATCTGCTGGTCTCCATGTCCACAGCTTGAGGCTCCAGGATGAACCACCATGCCTGGATGTTGTCTGTATATACATGGGATCGGAACTCAAGTCCTTATACTGCCACAGCAAACACTTAACTCACTGGTCCACTGCTCCAGCCCTGAATCTATTTTTTTCTTTTTTAACTCTGAAATTTCAGAATAATATTTTAGTATTTTATTAATACTATTATTATTTTTAGTTGAGAATAGGACCATACCTGGGTGGTGGTAGTGCATGCCTTGAATCCCAGCACTCTGGAGGCAGAGACAGGTGGATCTCTTGAGTTCAAGATCACCCTGGTCTATAGTAAGATTCAGGATATCCAGAGCTACACAGAGAAACCTTATCTCAGAGAGACAGAGTCAGATAGACAGACAGGGATAGAAAGAGAGAAATAAAGAGAAAGAGAGAGACAGAGGAACTGTAGATAAAATATCCTTGCCACAGGAATTTAAGGGCCTTTGACTTGTTGCCTAAGATTTTGTGTCTCCTACACTTCAAACACAGTAGTAGCATACTATAAATACAAGGAGAGCATTTATTTCTAAAAAGAAAAAAAAACTGTAAAATACATAGCCATAGATTAGGCTCTACCCTCCTCAAAAACCCCTTCAGAAATCAGAGTTGAACTTTCAGCTGCGTGGGGCTGTTTGCTGGTGAGGCAAGGACAAGGAGCACAGAAGCTCCCTAATTGTGTGTGGACTGAAACAAGGTGTAGTTGGGGCTGCAGAACCTTAACTACAGGGGGCAGACAGTTGGGTGGGAAGTTAGTGGGTTTAAACAGATAATGAGGAACTGTAAAAAAAAAAATGTCAAATTTTGTGAATGAACTAAATGGGGTGTCTGTGGAAACAAATAATTACAATGGCATTTCTAATAAGCTATTTCCCAAAGTGATTAAAATAATTGTATGATCATAATATGGCTGCCAGGACAAATAATGTGCTGCCTCTAACAGTGCCTTTTATAACTTTTAAAAGATTGTTTGCCACCTTTTGATGTTAGAAACAATTTCCTCCTTTAAAAAAATTACTTCTCTCTCCTCCCCTCCCATCCTTTCCCCTTCCCTCTCCTACCAACTGCTTAAACGAGAACATTAAGAGTATAGAGAGGCAATAAATCCAAGCAGAGGGATGGAAAAAGCTCCTTTACTGGGCAGAAGATCACACCTCAAATTAACATGTTAAACATAGAATCTTGAAGGAAACATTGCTACTAATGAGTAATTTTTATTAATTATTTTTGAAGTTTCTGTAATAACTGCATCTGTAAACAGACTTTGGTATTTTCATGGCCCTGCTCCACTTTTACTATTTTCACACCGTGGTGTTCCTTCCTAATTGGAGTGTTTCATAGGACTCTGCCAGGAATTTTTTTTTTTTTTCTTAACAGGATTTATTTGGTTGACTTTCGATATTTGTCTGCCTTGCAAATTACTGTTGGCAAATGAAATACAGATATTTTATGCCAACAAATCATCTTTGAATAAGAGATTTCCTCCCTTTCTCCTTACATGCCTCCCTCCCTCTCTCTCTCTTTTTCTTTTTCTTTCCTCTTCTTGAGTAGTCTGAAGCAGTTACTAGCCAATGGTTTTAAGAACTTTTCCTTATATTTATCCTTTAACATATCTATCCCCTATTTGTTGAATTTGACAAAGCCCGTCTTGATCAATATTTTGCCAAATCCTTGGCTTTATGTTTCCTTCTCGGCAGACTTTGTTTTGATCCCCATCTTGTTATTGCTGTGCCTATTCCGGCATTATCAAATGACCCTGTTTTATCTTTTTCCTGAGCACCCCTCCATCTGCATATCTAACTAGGCATGATAATCTGATAAATTCCTTCATCCCCCTTCTTTAATTCTTGCTTTGCAAGACTATCTTTACATCATTACAGCAAGAATCTTACCTTCGATGCCATCTCATAGTAATTTTCCACCCACCATTCTCCACCCCTTGACTGCAAATCCCTAATTGTCAGTATTTTAATAGGTTCAAAGGAAGGCCCAGGTTCTGTGCCTTATATCAACATCTCAGGTAAGGATAGGAATTTCCCTAATACATTTATAGAGGGTAAAGATATTATGATAGTCTTGATTTAAACTTTTCATCAATATTTAAGAAGCATCAGTATAATTTTACTTTAGTAGTATAAGACACATTAAATATGAGTCCTTTCTAACAAATATTATAAAACTCGTGTTTATGATATAAAGTCAGATCTCTTTATCTCTCTTTTTGTAAAACCTTTATTCAAGTGTTTTCATTCCCACTAAAACTAACAAAATTTTCATTTATTCAAAGACTCTGCTCAGAGCTTGCTATGGTAGCTGACCCTAGTGCCTCTTTCCTTCATTTTCTTTGCACTTATTCTTTGAAAACTGGCCAATAACAGAAGACTTTGATGTGGACACCAACAAATGGAGAGAGACAAAACTGCATTTAAGTAAAAACCAAGTATATTTACTGTCCTGGTGTGTTTTATCTTCTCAACACACTCTCTGGTTCAAGAGTAAAGTTTTGCCTTGTTAAAACACTATAATTGGAGTATTAGTCTCTTCCTTATGATCCCAAACTTATTTCCAACAACAGTGTGGTTGTTGTGTGGTTGGGATCAAATTTGTCCTTTAATTCCAGGCATTTTTCCAAGGTCCCCAGAGAATTCTTTTTTATAGTTTCTGATAGACTGGGGTTCCATTGATGGGCCCTGACTTTGATCTAACCCAGTGTTCTAGATAATATTTTCCTGAATCACAAGAAGGACATTTTCTTTCTTAAGCATTTTTGATATCAGCTTATTTGTGAGATGATATTAGTTTACAAATGGGAATCACTTAGCTAAAACCACCACTCTTGATCCCCTCCAGACCTTATCATTCACCATTATGACACAGTATCTGCCTTTCTTCTTGTTAGCATGACCTTACAAAAGATAACTTAAAATTTCAATGTCTTCTATGGGAACATCCCATACCAGTAATGAGTTAGATCTTATTGAGTTATCGGCCAAACATTACAGGCTATGGCTAAGGCTATTGTTTTCCATATTCTTATAATAAGGACCTATTGCTGATGATATCACTTAATTATGTCATCAAACATGAAGAAATCAAGTTGGTGCCCTGATGCCCTTATCTCTACTAACTAATGTGCATGATACTAGAAGGTATTTCACACACTAATGGAGAAGAAGAGTAACCATAAATATCACCCAGTTACAAACCCTAATTAATTAGTGCAGTAGTGGCACAAATGTTATGGGAGTAAAAATTATTTATGCTTGGATTTACGGTTCACTCTATGAGATGGAACCCATATCTGACATTGTTAAAGAGGCCGAGAACCTGAGACTTCAATGGTAATGAACCTAGGCAAAAATCTACTACAACTATATTACTACTACTACTACTACTACTACTACTACTACTACTACTACTACCACTACTATTCTGCTTAAGGAATGTATAGCAATATATCATTCCTAATGATACCATTGATCAGAACATTGCTTAGTCTTCCTCGGGGAAGTTTTTCTTGAAGTAATTTAAATTACTAGAGATTCACAATTTGGCAATATAAAGAGATTGAGAAACTTTGCTCAATCAGCCCTAAATGGTATCTTCATCAAAAAGATGGATAGATTTTAAAAGCTAGGGTGGTGTATGACTGGAAGGAAAGAGTGTTTTCCATACACAGCAGGATTGATGCACATAAGAGTTGACAAAGACTGTGATAAGGTACAGAACACCTGCACAGATTCAAGCCAGACAAATCCAGCAGTGAGAGAGGAAAGCAGACACAAAATCCCACCCCTACCTAGAAGCTATTTGCAAGTGATAGCTACTGACAAAGGGATAATTGTTCAAAGGTTTTCTCAGCTGGCTATAAGCCACCTGGGCACAGGGTTCTTCCACAACAGTGCCTCCCACCCCCTCAAAACCTACAATCCTGACTTTGAAACCTTAAAAACTCATGAAAAACCCTTTTAATCTGTATCCTAAAATTTTACTATTAATTCTTGTCTAAGGATCTATAGGTTGTCCATTAAGGCAAGGGTTAAAATCTATATAATCATTAACAAAATTATCTCTGAAAGGGAAGTTGTTTGTTCATTTCTCGAGAAAGCTGTGTCATTGGAAAGTTTGTCTATTCATCTGTTTGTGTGTTCTGGTGTGTTCACAAATGTCATTTAAATATGACAGGAACACAAAATGTTGGTTATCCCTGTCTCGGTATTATGGCCAGACCTCAGAACATACCTTTGAGCTATCTGGCCATTATTTTCAGGTTACCAAAGGTTTGTACATTTGTTTTGGTTTAGAAAACATTAATGATGCTTTCATAGTGTTCTATTTTATTTAAAAGATGTTTCTAGAGTTAAGGTCTGGCTCTACCCTTCTTTAAATTTGAGCATTTTTAAAACCCCTCTATGTCCTATGTCAGACTAAGCCTCCTAGCACAGAGACTAAAACATAACAGCCAAAAAAAATATGAAACTATTTAATTTGGTTTATGTAAACATTCTAGACCTCAAAATTTATAAGTTCATCTTGCTGGATTTAGTTAAAAATTGATTAAATGTATTAAAAAGGTGCAAAGTTTAAATCTTAAATTGTGAGGATCTAAGAAAATGTCTTAGGGTCTAAGAAGGTGCATTAAGGTATTTAAATGCAAGTTATAAACTGTGAAAGTTTAAATTGCAGTAAGAAAGTGACTTAAGTCTTTAAATACAAGTTATTAAAGAACATAAATGTAAGTAATAGAGGTCTGAGGACCTCAAGAACTAGACTGTGAAGATCTAAAAAAGATGTTTTTAAAACACTGATAGGTACTATTTATAAAGGTATGAAAATGCCTTAAGGTATATAAAATGTTTCGGATTTCTTTCCTTCATTATGTTGTTATTATACTAAGACTTTAAAAGCTCAAAGTTTTAGCATCAACCAATGAAGCTTGAGAAGCTATTAATCTAATTCTGAAAGCACTGACTACTTCTTGTTTTAGATGCAAACTCAAGATTTTAAGTTTCCTTTGGTTGTCCTTTAAATATAGACATAAAGGTACTTCTCATCAGACTAAAGATATCTCTGTCCAATCTATATCTGACTCTCTGGGCTATAATCCCAAGGTGTAAATCTGTTCCAGCTGTTTTCCAGACATCAATTAACTGCCTTTTCTACAGTGTGGATTTCAATCTAAGGGTAATGATAATATACCTAAAAAGTTTATTTTTTGATGAACTAAAATTAATATAAGCTCCAAGGAATCAAAGTCATGAGGCTTACAGTCACCTGTCAACAATGAAACAAAAAAAAAAAAAAAAAAAAAAAAAAAAAACCTTCAAATGTAGTAATTTTTTTTCTTAAGCTCCTAAACTTTAACTTCTTTCCAGCCTATATCTTAACAGATTTCCACGTGGCTGATAATAACCATCTAGCAAAAGCCCACAAATTACCAACTGGTAAGCCCTACACTTACTAAAAGCTAATATGAACCAGTGTAGTCAACGTAAATGCTCCTGTCATTTTACCTAGAGTAGTTAATCAGATGCTTCTGATAACTGCCCCTCCCCCAGTCTAGACTTTCAGCCTTCCTGGTCTCTGACAACCTACACCTCAGTTCAGCAGGAAACAGCTAAGGGAGATAAGGTCCCTGTTCCCATTAACAGTTTCTAGATAGGCTAAGTCAAGGAAAAAAAAACTCGATAACATAAAGGACAAAGTAACTATTTTTAATGCCAATTGACATATAAAAATGGACTCAAATTTATTAATAGGTAGATTCATTAATTAAAATGGTTCTTGAAAGATAGCGCTTGCCCTAAGACCAGTAACCTCATAGGATTCTGGGAGTTATAGTATAACAACAAAGCCTAATAAAAAAGTTATGATGGCATATGGTTTTGTCCATATAAGCCCCAGCAACATGTATATTGAAGCCACACAACTAACAAGTTTCCAGATGGCATCGCTGACAAGATTCCATCTTGGTCAGTATTTAAAATTTTAATAAAAGCTAATTTTCAGCTTTATCTTCCGTGCCACATAATCTGTTACATAAATGGGATGGGAGGCCAAGCTGCCTATTAAACATTTCAAAGTTGAATCTGGCTTCCAGGTTCTCCACTATCCCTCGGTCCTTACCTCTTATAGGGTATGGTTCACATACACTGTCCTAAATTTTAAAAAAAAGTTGGATTTTCGAGACAGGGTTTCTCTGTGTAGCTTTTAGTGTCTGTCCTGGAACTAGCTCTTGTAGACCAGGTTAGCCTCGAACTCACAGAGATCTGCCTACCTCTGTCTCCTGAGTGTGGGAATTAAAAACATGTGTCACTACCACCCAGAATAAATTTAAAAGTTTTAAAAACTAACAATGGCCCCACCTTTACCAGCTCCCAATTCAAGACCTGCTGCCCATAATGAAAAGAATGCCTACCACATAAAGATTCCTTACAATCCGCAGGGCCAAGGGATTATAGAAAAAACACATCAAACTCTAAAGGCTCAACTTAAAAGCAAAAAACTTAACATCTACACTTCTAACAACACATTTGTCAAGGCAATGGCCACCCTAAAAATATTCTATGTCTACAAAAATTCCAAATACTCTCCCATCTTTGTATGATGACATTATCACATGGGTAGAATGTGGAAGGACCCGACCTCTCTTCACAACAGGAAGAGATTTTTTTGCTTGTATTTTTTCCACAGAAAGCATTAACTGAGGCCTATTTAGATCCCACGTAGAAATGTCCAACATCAATCCACCAACTAGAAAGATGATCTGCATCCCATTGACCAGTCAGGGACAGAAGAGATGGAAGGAATGCCCTCTCTGAAGAGCAACAAAATCTCCTTAAAGGACTTCTGACACATTCTTGATCAGGCCATGACATCTACAGCTGAGAGCCTTGAGTCTCTCCAAAGACAGATGAATTCTTTTGCTGGGGTCATGCTCTAAAACAGAAGAGCACTAGACCCAATGACAGCTGAGCATAAGGGAAACTTACCTGGATCTGGGAGAAGAATGTTGCTTCTCTGCCAACAAATCAAGTGGTGTTAAAACTAATGTCAACACCCTCAAAACCTCCACAAAGACCTACTCTCAAAATTCTGTCCCATAGAGCTAGTTACATGGTTTCTTAACCCCTTATTTCCTTGCCTCCTACCATTTATCATTCTTCCAATTATGCTATGTTTTATCTCAATGCTTTTCCCCTTCCTTATTCAGTTCCTACAGTTGCTATAATTATCAACAATCAGGTCAGGGTTTGTTACCAGGCCTCAGCGCTTATGATGACACCTGTCCATTATAAAATAAAACGGGGAGATGTTGGGAGGTTTTTGTTGTCTGGTAGAGGTTGTACTCTTCTATGGCCTGGGAACTTATCTAGATAGCAAGGCAACAGAGAAACTCTCTCCCTCCAGCAAATCTTCCTCCCCCTACCTGCCCTTATCTGGAGAATGTCCTTGGGCTTGGAGGACTAACCTTCTCTGAGAACTGTTGCTAAGCCAGAAGCCTAATTTATCTTTAGTTGGACCTTTGGTACAGATTCCTGCTAAAATTTGTCATAGGAGCTCTGCTACAGGGACCTACTGCCACATACAAACCTTGGTAATAGGAAAATGCTACTTATGCAAATTAAGGTTTGTCCCCAGGCCCTCCAATCCTATATGTTCCTTATGCACTGGTATAAAGTTGAGCTTATTCACTAAAGTCTGTTTATAAGGCTGTCTCCGCTTGTACCTAAAGTCATCTTGAACCCTGTTCACTGCTTCTGTTCCCTCCACCCTCCTGGACCAATGCAGCCAACAGTTAGGAGGAAGAAGCAGAGCCAGAAATAATCAATTTTCTTCAGTGAAGTTTCACTGGGTTTATCAAATACACTCCATGGCATACCTAATGCCTAGGAGTAGTTAGTCAATGCAAAATGGATTTGATTCTTTTCTGTTTTGTTTTCGTATTCATTGTCTTATTTTTCTTTGTTTGTTTTTGCATTTCCCTGGTCGTAAGGAGGTTGAGCATGACCTTAAGTGTCTTTTGGTTTTTGTTCTTCCTTTTCTTGATTAATTTGAGGGATAAAGAAAGAGAAAGAGGATGAAAATGGATTGAGTGGGTAACAAGATTGGGAGAATCTTGGAGGAGTTGGTAAAGGAAAAAGATTATGGTCAAAATATATTGTATTAAAAATAAGAAAATATTTTTAAAATATGTTATTTAGGGAACTATAAAGATGTCCAGCACTTAGAAGCATTCACTGCTGTTACAAAGGATGGGAGTTCAGTTCTCAGCATCTAGGTCAGCAAATTCACAACTAACTGTAAATCTGTCTCTAGGAATCCAGCATCCCCTTCTGACCTTCCGGGGCAACCATATAGACATGTACATATAAGGATATACACTCATGAATAACAATAACTTTAAATGTTGTTATTTAGTGACTTAAGAAATTATTGTGTACCCTTTGCAGAATTGGTTCTAATTACAACGTCTGCTGATGAGAATCTGGTAGGGCAGGAGATATTCCCCATGTCCTGCAACCTCACACTCCCTCAAGTTTCTCAGTGCAGTGGGTAATGTATTGTTTACACAGAGGTTATGCTTTCTTCCCTTTAACGTTTATGTGTAGATTTAAAACACTAATATAGCTCTCAGGAAATAGTTTAATGTGACTTTTAAATTGTTTGGCATTTGTCATACTCTCTCTTTACGCTCCCATGTCATCATCAAGCAGAAAAAAGAGAACACCACAGTGCTTCAAATTATCCATCTACCACCATGGGCAGGTTCCCTTAGCGATGAGTCCTTAGCTTTTCCAACACATCAAAGCTGAAACTGCTTTATTTTTTTTTCCTTTTTTTTCTTTATTTTTTTTATATTTAAAAATTTCCATCTCCTTCCCTCCTCCTCCCCCCTCCATTCCCTCCTCCTCCCCCTTCCCTCCCCTCCTTCTCCCCCTACCCTCCCCTCCCCTCCACCCATACCTCCCCTCCCTCCCTCTCAAGGCCAAGGAGCCATCAGGGTTCCCCACTCTATGCTAAGACCAAGGTCCTCCCAACTCCCCCCAGGTCCAGGAAGGTGATCGACCAAGCTGAGAAGGCTCCCACAGAGCCCATCCATGAAGAACAATCAGAGCCCAGAGCCATTGTCCTTTGCTTCTCAGTCAGCCCCCGCTGTTGGCCACATTCAGAGAGACGGGTTTGGTCGCATGATCCATCAGTCCCATTCCAACTGGAGTTGGTGATCTCCCATTAGTTCTGTCCCACCGTCTCCATGAGTGAACGCACCCCTCTCGTTCCTGACTTTGTCTTCTGAAATGTGCTACAATTGTTATCATCACACAAATAATACACAGTAATTATAGGAAGCTTCAAAATTTGATAAAAACAGTAATGTAAAAATTATTCAAAAGTCTTACTACCCAGTAATTACCCTATCGAAGAACGAGTCTCTTCCCTGTGCTCCCACCCACACAGCGGGTGTGACAAAACACACACGCCCACAGGCGTAGCACAGGTGACACCACAGTTCCCCTTATACATGAGGACATTTAATTTCCTTGTCACGTAAAACTGAACAACTACAGGATCACTATTAATTTATATCTTGGCATATTGATGAATGCAAAATTGAATAAAATGCTGATTACAAATGTACAATCCTCATTTGAGAACAGTCATAAGCGCAGTGTTTTTTTCCTTTGTGACTAATGTGGCCAGTGGATTTTAAGCCTTTTAGAAGAAACTGAAACTAGAAATTGTTTTCAAGCCTCTGCCTTTCTCTCTCTCTGCCTTCCAACAAACAGAGAGAGGGTGATCTCTAACTTGGTTGACTCTTTCAAATTTTGCCATCATCAACCTGGCTAATTAACCAGATTTATTTTCAAATTCTATTTTTTTGTAATTAAGCTATCAGTCACATACTTTTACTGCACATTAGTTATTATATTCTTGAAGCTTCTCAGGCACTGGTTAGTAAGCAACAAAATATCATCTCTATCCAAGCAGTGTAAGTCTTCCTAGATCCCTCAGAAGGCACTCACTAGGAGGAGCAGCTTTATGCTCTATTTCTATGGCTCCTCTTAACACATGGACTCTGTGCTTAATTTAGCCACCGTGCCTTTTGGAAATGAGAAGATGGCATGCAATGGTCTGTGCTTGTTTATGTTAACATAGCCTTCCAATAAGACTTTGATATATTTTCATTGTTCAATGAGCATAAATTTAATGTTTCAATTTAAATTACTGTTCAGGGTCCATGCCAACAAAAACCATACATAGGTCCCTTTCTCTACCTTTCTTTCTTTGAACTTTCATTAAATTTTATATATTTTAAACAGCATTGTGATTACTCTTTAGTGCTTGACACTAATTTAAACAAATCAGATTCCTGGCTGCTATTGTCTTTGTCAAGAAGATGTAATTCTTTTTTCTTTTTTTTAAAAAGTAAACCCTTTGATACCCCAGAAAAAAAAAAAACTAATTTACAGAAGTATCAGATTTCAGCTATTTGAGGGGCACACTGTTTTTCTTCTCTGCCTGGAATGAGATTTCCATTGCTCCAGTGCAGTGTTGTTTTTTTAAAAACAGATTCACTGAATTTATTGTAAAAATCATAAAATGTTTTTTAATAATTTTTATTACTTTATAAATAATACCATTCAAAATTTCCACTTCCTCTCCTCCTTCCACTTCCCTCCTACTCCCCCACTCACTCCCTCCTCCTCTTCCAGTCCTAAGAGAGGGCAGGGTACCCTGCCCTGTGGGAAGTCCAAGGCCCCCCCAACTCCATCCAGGTTTAGGAAGGTATGCATTCAAATAGACTAGGATCCCAAAAAGCCAATACATGCAGTAGAGAAAAATCCCAGTGCCATTATAGCTGGCTTCTGTCTGCCTCAATTGTGAGCCACTTTCTAGTGCTTGGATTTCTAGCAATAGCAATAAGACAACATAAGAATATCAAGGGGATTCAAATTGGAAAGGAAGAAGTCAAACTTTCGTTATTTGTAGATGCTATGATAGTGTACATAAGTAACCCCAAAAACTCTACCAGAGAACTTCTACAGATGATAAATACCTTCAGTGATTTGGTAGGATACAAGATCAACTCAAAAAAAAAAAAAAAAGTAGCCCTCCTATGCACAAAGGATAAAGAAGCAGAGAGGAAAATCAGAGAAACATCGCCTTTCATGATAGCCACAAATAGCATGAAGTATCTTGGGATAACACTAACCAGGGAAGTGAAAGATCTATTTGACAAGAACTTAAAATCTTTGAAGAAAGAAATTGAGGGGGATACCAGTGCAGTGTTTTTGAACCTCCATGGAGTACAGAAATCTCACCAAGGCCTTGTCCACCTCGGTGGGGCTGATCTAAACCTCCACTCCCATGCATCCAATGCTGAATCATCTTGGAACTTTATTCTTCCAGTCACTGTTCCTCTCTGGAGTTACTAAAACCTTACTCAGCAATTCAAACTGGAACTAGCCCACACCCTAGAGTGAGAAATAGCATAAGGTTTTTAGTTTCTTTCGCTAATTTCCCTCTTTTCAATACTTTACCTTGTTTCTATTTGTTGAGGATTTGTCAGCCAAATCTCCCCATTTCAGTATAACTGTTCTTCTTCATATGAACTTACCTTTTCAGGCTTAGGATAAAAATAAATATAGCTTTCAAGAATACACGGGTCAGCCTAGAACTCTTCTCAGTGCACTCCTGCTCAATTAGAGCCTCCAGCATCAGTTTGCTGACCCTGTGGGGATATCTAATGGCTTTCCTTCCCTTGCTTCCTTTTGAGGCTTTTGAAATGCAGGCTATTCTATAACAGACAGAAAAAAGCATATTAATTTGTCTTAGATTTAAATTGCTGATCAGGCCTCCAGATGTCACAAAAATGCCCTTCATTAGCTATACCCAGGCTTCTGGCTTAATGGGAAATTTGACTGATACCTTTTGTTTTTAAAATTGCATTTACTCACCATACGTTTTTATACACATTCCTGAAAGCTTTTGCTTTGCTCATTTGCATATTATTTCTATTTACATTTAATGCTACTTTTGAGTGTGTTACAATGCACTAAAAATTAAACCCATGGTCTACTCTTTAAAATTTATCTGTACATGATTTCCTCCTTTTCCCTTTAGAATCCTTATCAACTCATCTTTATTTCTGTGAGAGGCTGTTCTGTCCCCTGCAATGTGGGGACCCCTTAGCCTTGTACCCTCTTCATACTGTATGCTCAGATAATGATCACTTTTCAAGGTGACCAAAGGTAAGATGATCTTACTCAGAGCTACTGGTTGAATAGGAACTCTAGATTTTTATCTTGAATGAGCTATACAAGCTTAAATACCATCATAATATTTTTGCCTTTTGCTTGTAGCTTTAGCTAATATTTGTATAATGACATAATTGGTAATTAACTTTGTGCCAACCTGATGGTTTATTTTTAAATTCTATCACACTTCTTAGTCTTTGTTTCCCTCTTTCACGTAGAATGATTAAATACATTAAAATCAAATTAATCTTTTATATCATGTTATCAATTTTATAACTGCCTTCACATTATGTTGGGGATTAAATTATTACTTTTTAAAGTATCACAATTCAGTTGATATGTTGCTTTACTAATTCACAGTCCAGTATTTTGACTGAACATTTAGTAATGGCTTTGTGTTAACACAGCCCAGTTCCTCGGAGGGGTGAATACTTATACACCCAAATTTGGAAAGTGAGGCAAAAAAAATGGCAATTTCCATTTATATTTCACATTAATTACAGAAAGCATGGAAAATAGTGTGCTATTTGTAGTAAAATATGAGATCAAACTTTTACCAATACTTTTTTATAAAGGTTTCATTTTTATGGTCTGGTTGCTTTTAAATGTTATATATTTTATTGTGAAATGAGAAAATGCTATGGCCATACAGACTAGGACATGGGTTGCTTTGGTAGCTCAGTGGCTCCCTTTTTTAGTAGTGTGGGCTGGAGCTCAGATTTCTCAATGCTTCCTGCAGCTCTGTTTTCCTGTTGCCAGTGCTCTGCTGGTGTGGGTACCTCCTGCATTCGGTTCATATCATAATATCTGTTGCTATGGCGACTATTTGTGCTGCCCTAACTTGTCATTCGCTGTCTCGCCTGCTCATCATTCTGATTTGACATCCCTAAATTAGAGACTGAAAATTTTTTATGCTACTTCAGTTGTTCTGGTATTATAGCTAGTGGATAGTAGAGTATATTAAAGATGTGATTTCACAACTAGTATTGTTTTCTTAACTACACAGTGACACTCCCTGTGATTTCTTTCTGTTCAAGTTGTTCCAAACTGAAGTGTCCCTTACCTCAAGTGATTTTCCTATTCCTTAAATTAATTATTTTCTAAAAGTCATATGTAGTTTTGGTTTTCTTTGGGAATGGTTAATCTTAGAAATTTGTTGACAGTAAAATTGTTAGTTCTTTTTTCCTTAGATAAAATATCTTCATTTTACATTTTATATTCTAGCAAGTATATTATAAAAGTTTCAACTTTCTAGGGGTACTATGAAAAGTAAATGTGTAAGGAATCCTTTTATACTTTCCACACAGCAGAAGAAAACACTAATAATTATTACAAAGAAATGCAACCTTTCCAGTATTCCCTGTGTGCCTGGGCACTAGGCTAAAAAACCCTTCCTTTCTTCCTTCCTTCCTTCCTTCCTCCTTCCTTCTTCCTTCCGTTCTTTTCTTTCTTTCTTTCTTTCTTTCTTCTTTCTTTCTTTCTTTTCTTTCTTTCATATAAGGAATCACATTTAAAACTCACAAGCCTTCTGGAAAGTGAGCACTGGCAACTAAATTGCACAAGGAAAGAAGAATGCAGCTTATAGGCAGAATGCATGTGTACCATGTGGGGTTTAATCTTCAGCATCACAAATACACTTTAATGAAAGAAGCAAAGTGGGAAATAGAATGATGTCAGACTTGCCTCCAACGTTCTTTCCCTAACTTCATCTGACACATCACAGAGTCTTTTATTGTTCTTGTTTGATCAACCCTCAATGCAGTTGGCCGTGAAATTAATAATGTGCTCAGAATATGGACTGTGTTTCATTTCTAAAATGTTCCAATTAGATCTTAAGTTTTTATAATTTTACTTAGGGTAAAATAGTTTATTCCTGAATCTTAACTTAGGCCTTGCTATTTAGTTACATCTGTTTTCATGATCATAATGCCAGCCTTTGAAGAAATGTAGGCATTTTCTAGCACCCATGAGTGCTAAAGAAAATAATCTCCTTAATGTGTTTTATTTAAATATTCAAAAATGTATTTGAGATTAACTTCACCCATTTTACACACACACACACATACACACTCATACACACATTTACAAACTATAGCTATTGTGTTTGATCACAACACTAGAAACTAAATAGTTTTATGATGGCTATTTGCATACTGGAGAGGTAAACGCAGGGAGGGGCTTTCTGCTTCAAAGGAGCAGGGAAACTGAGCAGGTGGGAGTCTGAGAATCTGTCCACCTGACATAAATAGAAGGCCTGGTTGTTCCCTGGGGTGTGGGTGGTGTGAGGGTACAATGAAAAGTGAACAAGTGTTGAAGGTCTGACATCCATTGCTAAATGGATGGATGGAGAGAAAGACATACTCAATAATGATAAAGCTCACACCCGCTGGTTGTCCTTCCATCAGTTCCTTGTTTAATCTTCTCTGATTGCCAGGGCACTGTACACATTCGAGGTATGTTTTTCTCCCTTAGATGCTCTTCCACATGCATCTTCTCTCTGGAAATGAGTTCAAACACACACACACACACACACACACACACACACACACACACACACGCGCGTGCACTTTGCTAATCTCCCAAGTCTCTACTAATTCACTGATTAATATCTAATAAAGAAGAAGCTTCATATAAATCCCTCTATTAACTCCTCTATTTCTCAATTTAAATGTTTGAGAAATATAAACTCCTGCTATCTGATTACTCAAGTCAATTCCCAGGCTTATGTTTGGAAATTCTCTTTTCTTTCATGGAAGTCACAGGAATCTATTCATTCTGGAACTCTCAACTGGTCTAGGAACATATTTTTGTAAGATGATTTTAATCTTTAAAAGGCCTTGCCAGCTCTTTTCTTGCATTTCCCTCCCAGCCTCCAAATAAGCAAATCACACTACTCTCTACTCTATATCCACTAGTAATTATATCACTTTTAAAAATAAAATATAATAGCCGGGCAAACAACAAATCATTAAACAGCCTTTTCTTTCACCTCTTTTTATGCTTGTCTTTACAATGTGCTTTTTGTTGTGGGTACACTGAATTTATTCTTCCTGGAATACATTAAGCTTAATGTTCTTGTGGGTAATTTTCTTTTATATGAGTAAAGTTTACTTTACTGGGTCCTTTGTTGCATTAGTATATCTGATTATTTCAAAATTTTCATGAGGTTTTCTCAAACACACAAATTACAACTAATGACTTCAAAGCTGTCCTGTTATTAACCCATGAGGTCTGGCATTTTGTTCTTCATGCCATGGTTTATATATTTACTTAATTTCTTCTTTCACGATGACTGGCACCAAGTCTTATTTGCTCAATGTTATGGCAATGAACATTTGTGAAATACTTGGATGAATTGAACTGACCTGGATCAATTGAATTGAATTGAATTGGAATTGACTATATGTGAACATCAAGACAAACATGAAAATGTTGGAATTTGTATTAATAGGCAGAATCAATTATAACAATATTGTTAGTAGTAAGTAAGGATTTCACAGAGGTGGCATGGAGAAGTAGGCTGTGAACTTCCTAGAGCAGGGAGTTAAAGGGCAGAAGCTAAAGGACCACAACTGAATATAAAAACAGTGAAGAGAATTGGTCATCTGAAAGCTTTCATAAATTCATCAGGCTTTCCCTATGGCTCTCTCTAGATTGTTGTCTGTTGACTTCTCTTTCATAGACTTCCTCGGTTGAAATATAGAATTAATGAGGTTATCCATGTGTTATTGAATTTCTGATTTCTCATAAGACAGTCCTCTGAACATTCTCAATTCCACATAGTGAAATTTTAGACCTACTATCCCTTCATCAGAACTGACATTTCACAGGACACCCCTTTACAGCATTGGTCTGTACCTCAATGCCTGAAAGGGTTACATGGGAAATTCCATCAGCAAAATGTGCAAGAAATGGAGAGAAGAAATATGAATATGTATTTAGAGTTAAATGTAACAATTGTGATTCTTTGGTGTTGTCTTTTATTAAAAAGGCAAATAAAAATTGACTACTCAGAATAGACATAGTATGGATTCAGAATGCCTTTGCAAATTTTGTCAATAAACAAGCCTAAGAGCTTGGACACACATCAATTATTCTAGCAACGTTAACAAAGCTAGCTATCAATTAATGGTGTAATAGAAGTACTTTAATTCTGGGAGTAGCAACAGTAGAGTAACAATGGTAATGTGATAACACCATTTTATGAGGATCAATTAGCAATAGACTTATACTTTCTTTTTTAATGCTATAGACAACCATAATCAAATTAGAGCTTTGTAGAAATAGCTGATAAACTTTGCAGAAAACCACACGCACACATCTGTTTGTTCTGTGTAAGTCTTCAAGCAGAAATTTATTATGAATAAAAATTTTGATAGCACTCTATTATGTGGTCCAGTGGCTTTCCATACAAGGTCAGGACAGCTCAGCAGACTTATTCCTTATCTTCAAAGATCTTAAAGGTCTTTATAACTTAGGACTTTTTCTTTATTTGTGATATATTATTAGGACTTTTCTTTTTTGTGATATGTTAAGACTGGAAGATACTAATCTGAGTAACATATTTTGACTACTGTGCTAACTTTCTATGGTTGGGACCAGGTTCTTGACATAGGCAGTGTGTAAGCAGAAAGGCTGTATTTGGATTCATGGTTTCAGAGATTTAGGACATTGTTTCTTTTTCCCATTGCCTTTGGGACTGTGTTAAGACAGTAATCATGGCAGGGGACAGACAGTGAAGAAAGTTGCTTACCTTGTACTGTCCAGAAAGTAGAGAAAAGCAAAGAACAATGAAAGCAAGATAGAATGTAACTGTAAGAATGAGTACTCCCTTATAGTATGATCAAGCATCTTTTGGGTATATGCCCAAGAGAGTGGTATTGCTGGGTCTTGAGGTTGTTTGATTCCCAATTTTCTAAGAAACTGCCAAACTGATTCCAGAGTGGTTGTACAAGTTTGCATTCCCACCAGCAATGGAGGAGTGCTCCCTGGTGTGGGAAATTCTTCTGTATATGTGTTGCTTTTATTGGTCAATGAATAAAGTAGCTGTTTTCGGCCAATGGCTTAACATAATATAGTCAGGCTGGAAGACTCAAGGAGATTACCAGAGGAGAAAGACTCGAGCTGCCAGCTGGAACCTTACTGGTAGGCCACGAGCCTCGTGGTAAAATATAAAATAATGGAAATGGGTTAATTCTAGATGTAAGAGCTAGCTAACAATATTCTGAAGTAATTGGACAAGCAGCAGTTTAAATAATACAGTTTCTGTGTGATTATTTCAGTTCTGTGCGGCCAGGAACGAACAAGCAGCCTCCTATGACAGTTTCCCTTACCCCACATCCACTCCAGCATAAGCTATCATTGGGGTTTTTTAATATTAGCCATTCTGACTTATGTAAGATGGTATCTCAGAGTTGTTTGTCAACTATGTTCATAGCAGCATTATTTGTATCACAAGGATATGCTACCTAAACTCTGGGTCCAAACAAGCAACCACCTTAGCATATGTCCAGAGTCAACAAGATATTCTTCTATGTTATACTTCCTAAAAATTAACTACCTGGGTGCTTGTTTGAAAGGTGCTTGTTTGAAAGTAGAGCTGAATCATGTGACTATATAGCTACATGTATGAGAAGACTATGTGCTAGTTAATTTTTTGTCAACATGACACTGAATAGAGGTATTTGAAATGAGGAACCACACTTGAAAAAATGCCTCCCTCAGATTTCCTATAATGCAAGTCTATAGGATATATTTTCAGTTGGCGATTGATGTGCGTAGGCCTAGCTGACAGTAGGTGGGGTGTCACACCTAAATAGGTGTTACTGAGCTGTATAAGAAAATAGACCAAAAAGGCAGTAGACAGCCTTCTTCCATGGTTTTTGCTTCTGTTGCTGCCTCCAGGTTCCTGCCTTTCTTGAGGTCCTGTCTTGACTTCTCTCAGTGACAGATTGCAAATGGAGAGTTAGAAGCTATAATAAAACCTGTCCTCCATAAATTGCTGTGATTCCCAGTGTTTTACAACAGCAACAGAACAATTTATATTAACATCAAGAGTAAAAGGCAAACTGTTGTAGAGAGGCTGCTTGTCCATCCCGACTGCCAGGCTAGCTTAGCCCTGAAATAATCACACAGAAATTGTATTAATTAAAACACTGCTTGGTCCATTTGCTCTAGCCTCTTATTGGCTAACTCTCACATCTTGATTTAACCCATTTCTATTGATCTGTGTATTGTCACATGGCAGTGGCTTACTGGAAAAGATTCAGCATGTCTGACTCTGGCGGCTCCATGGTGACTCTCTGACTCTGTTTTTTTTCCCCCAACATTCAGTTCTGTTTTCCCTGCCTATATAAGTTCGACCCTATCAAAAGGCCAAAGCAGTTTCTTTATTTATTAACCAATGAAAGCAACACATAAACAGCGGGACCTCCTATACCAGAAAACAGTTAGTAGCACAAATGAAGACTCATGATTATGTGGAATATTTGCATGAGTGAAGAGGAGTGAATAGATACATGGCTCTCATTTTGTCATTTCCAATATTAAAGAAAGTTTAGATAAATATAGTTGTATTTATAATGTCTTACCTATTTTTGTGAAAAATCAGCAGCAAAAATATATGAACAAAACTGTAAAAACATTTGTGTGTAGTAGGTTATGCCTTCAATCTCAGCAAAAGGGTGATAGAGGCAGGAGGAGTTGTGTGAATTCCAGCCAACCAGGTCTATATAGGGAGATCTAGGCCAGTCAGCACTATATAGTAACACGTCATTGGAAAACAATCAAGAAATCAAACAGACAAACCTTCTGCTAAGTCCATTGATAGTCTTCTCAAAAGTTACAAGGATTCCTTCCTCCATACCAGGAATTAGTTCACTGTTTGGATTATGAGTACGCACCTAAGAAAAAAAATAACCTTACTCAAGCAATGTTCAGATACAAAACAATAAAAAATAAAAGTGAACTGTAGAGTCTATTGACTCAATTTATTTGAAGACAAACTAAACTGAGCATATAATTCTTGTGAAAATGTTTATGCCATAGTTCTACAGAAAATATTAATCCTACTTATAAACATTTCTTATTTTTATAAGTAACTGTTTCATATATTTTTGACTAATTTACTTTTCAATAATAAACTTGATTTTCCAACCAAATCTAAATTTTTTTTATCTGAACACATCTTGATTATTTTCTCCAATTTCCAAGGGACAACACTCAATTGCAACTTTATCATTCTAGACATTTTTGTTTTAACACCCCCATATAGTTTTAAGTTGATTCAACATGCTGTTTAAAGTACAATAGTTGGTTTCAAAAAAGGGCAGAAAACATTCAATTTCTTTTTAATTTAATAACATAAAATTTTTTACTGACCCAATACATCTCTTTAAGCAATAAAAATGGAACACATCAAGGGGAAATATCTGTTTCAACACTTCAGTGCACATGTCACCGAGAAATGACTAATCAGATAACCTGCCTTGTATGCTACTGACAGCAAGTGAAATGTTAGAATGTCTGAAGAAGTACAGCAATGTTGGTGGGGAATAAATAATGTAGGAACAATGCAAACAGAGAAACAGAAACAATCTTAAAACAATTGACACAGTAGAGGTAAATATATAAACTCTAGAGAGGATGTAGAAAAATAAAAATAGGTGACACCTAGAAAGTCCTTGATGCTAAGAATAACTTACATGGAGTGAAGGGAAGAGGTTAATAACTTAGCATTGCTTGACATTCAAATGACAAACCTATCCATAAAGGAAGCTAGTCTTCAACTTGTAACTTTGTTAATAACACATATAGATGGTGTCTTAATATCAAGCAGAGGTCTGATATCAATAAGATGAGAAACAATAATATACTTTTCTGTCCAAGATAAGGCATACATAAATAAAAGCAGCAGGGGTATAAAGACAAATCATATGAAGGCTGTATCTGGACTACAAAGAAATATCTCCTGCCCACAAGGAACTTATAATATTAAATCAAAGTGACAATATCCCTAAGGTGTAACAGACAAGATTATATTTTGTCACATGATATAGGATAACTTATTAAAGTATTAAAGAGGTGTACAACTGTACATCATCAACAGTGTACTTCATGGTATCATTACAAACTGAATGTGAAACGATAAAAGTATTTCATAAGTTGAATAACATGTTATTTTATATATTTTTATTTCAGGTATATAAATAGTACCAACCAAATCAAGACTAATACCAGTTAACAATGGCAATCAGTAATTAATAGTAAAACTAATCATTCTGGACATAGTGGCACACACCTTTATGTAATCAGACATTTCCTGTCCCAACTGCTCAGTCTCAAATAACCAATTCAAAGGCTGAATATGATTTACAAATACTCAATCATTAAATTAACCCATTTCTATTAATCTATGTATTGCCACGTAACTTGTGGCTTTACCTGACCTCTAACATGTCTTGCTTCCTGGGTTGGTACCTGGCATCTCTTCTGATTCTGCCCTCCTTCTTTTCATTCGCCAGTTTTGCTTTCTACCTAACTTCCTGTCCAGCTACTGACCTGTCAGCTTTATTAACCAATGAGAGTAATACATATTCATAGAGTAGAAAAGGATTGTTTCCACAGTATTTCCCCTTTTTGTATAACTAAAAAGGAGCTTTTTTTCATTGTTTTAAAATATACATATTTTTATTTCATCTTACATTCCATTCACAGTTCTCCCCTCACACCTCTCCTTGTGTCCCTCCTCAACTGCCCGCAAGCCTACCCCACAACTACTTTCCTCCCAATAATAAGGGGCTCCCATAAGGAGTCAAACAGTCTGGCACATTAGTTGGGGAAAAACCAAGCCCTTCCCCCCCTGTATTCATGGTGACCATGGTATTCCACCATAAGGAATGGGCTCTAATAAGCTAACTCATGCACACCAGGGATAGATCCTGATCCTACTGCCAGAGGCCCCTCAGATAATCCAAAACTTCACCACTGTCCTCCCATATATGGAAGACCTAGCTTGATTTTCATAGAAGCTCCACAACTGTATATCTAGAATTCATGAGTTTCTAAGGCTTGGTTCAGCTATCTATATATATTTCTCCTTCATGGTTTTGACCTTCCTGTTCATATATTCTCCCTCTTTTCCATCTTGACTGGATAAGCTTATATAGTAAAAGTATATACAAAAAGACATTAAGTAATAATTACCATAGCCCGGCGGTGGTGGCGCACGCCTTTAATCCCAGCACTTCGGGAGGCAGAGGCAGGCGGATCTCTGTGAGTTCGAGACCAGCCTGGTCTACAAGAGCTAGTTCCAGGACAGGCTCCAAAGCCACAGAGAAAGCCCTGTCTCAAAAGACCAAAAAAAAAAATACCATAAACAATATCCAATCCATTTGTATTCATCAAATTAGAGAAAATACTTAAATTTCTCTTTTATCTTAATGAGTCTAAAATTTTGTATCTATTTATCTTTAATCAAAACTAAGGGATACTATAACTATCTAGTCTTCATTCTTTCAACACTTCCAGAAGAGTAAAATGTTACCTAATAGTAGGGACATCTCACTACCTAAACAGTCACCCACTATTAGTCTCTAATGTTGGGGTATCCATCTTTGGCACATAGACCCAGAATATCTGACAGACATTTTTTTAGTAGCAGGAAAATTTTTGGAGGACTGTCATACCTTGTTTGGTATAGTTTGACAGTTGCCTTTCCTGCATCTGTGGTTCAGTTTGACAGTATATTGTCAGCAATTGAGGCAAGGGGCAGTTTCTTTGACCACATGGATAGCTTTTTCCATAAAGAAAAGCAAATTCCATATGGAGTATCTTTGACAGCTATCATCCTCTTTGAAACAATTGGTGCTGTCTCACTGTTGAGAAAAGTCTAAGTTCTTAAAATATTTTAAATGCCATATTCTATAGGTGTTTAAAGTATTTGAAGAGCCTAGTCTGTTTGGATGCTCACCTTCCTAAACCAGGATGGAGGGGTGAGGACCTTGGACTTCCCACAGGGCAGGAAACCCTGACTGTTTTTAGGACTGGAGAGGGAGGGAGGAGGGGGAGGAGGAAGTGGGAGGGAAATGGGAGGAGGGGAGGAGGTGGAAATTTTTAATAAATAAATAAATAATTCGTGGAAAAAAAGATTACCTTTCTATCTGAAATATGTATTTGTATACCTAGTAAATCTAACTAACATGACTACAAGTTTGATTGATATGGGTGACTATTATTATAGATGACTAATTATTAATCAGAATTTCTTAATTTTACCTTAAATTTTTAATTGAGCTGCATAAACACAATACCTTAAACAAGAATAAAAATATGCATGCAGTATACAAAATTAACTTTAAATTTGTATCAATAAACTAAAATCTATACCAATGTAGAATATTTTGAAATTAACTGTTATTTTTTAGATCAAAGTAGATTAAAATAATCTACCATTTCTTCCCCCATAGTTGATATATCATATCACCCTCATACATTTTGCCATCTATGTCTCGGCTAGAGCAGGAAGAGTACTTGTTTACTATCATATTTAAGCTAGCTTATATATCTTCAGCAATGATATAACTATGAATTTTAACTTTGACAAAGAATCCTTATTTATAAATATTTTTCTTTTCACTTTAGAAATCCTAATAGATTATTCTTATAATTATTAAATATATTTATTCATCAAGTAGTTTTGAATGAATAGTCTCAAAAGCAAATGAATGCTGCCTCTTGAGTAACCAGCATGCCCACCAGCCCCATTGAATTGGAATCCCTGTGGGCTGGAAGGGTTCTCAGCACTTATACTGAATTGCTATTGTAGTAATGGTGCCTAAAATTTCTGACAGAAACAGAACATGATAGAGAAGGGAGCTTTTTGCTTCATGGTAGAAAGAAAACTGATATGGGATATAAAGTAATAAGTATTACAGGAAAAAGCCAGCACGAATAGAATTCAGTAGTATGTTTGGAAATTTTGTTGTCTCATGTTTGGTCTGTGCATTTTTTAACCTTACAGGTCTTTTGCTTATAAATAACACTTCCCAATTTTGTGTGTTTGGGGAATCTCTCTCTCTCTCTCTCTCTTCTCTCCTCTCTCTCTCTCTCCTCTCTCCTCCTCTCTCCTCTCTCTCTCTCTCTCTCTCTCTCTCTCCTCTATCTCTCTCCTCTCTCTGTGTGTGTGTGTGTGTGTATGTGTGTGTGTGAATGTGTGTATCTATATGTATTTCTAGTGTTTTTTTCTTTGGCACATTTTTTCAGTTTGTTAGTTTGTTAGGCCATATTCTGTTTTGATATTATTATTATTATTATTATTATTATTATTATTACATGCCTGTTTGCTTTCTAATAGACTTCTCATGAGTCTCTCAGATGTTTTCTGTTGCAAATTTCAATAACATTGGCAAATACACAAAACTGTATTTGTAAATTTTTCCCTATTATTCAACTGTGAAAACAAAGTTGAAATTTTCTACCTTAAGACTGTCTTGCACAACCAAAAGAGACAGGAATAGACAGACAGAAAGAGACATTATAATATACAGTGTTTATTTTGTTTTATATTAGCAAGACAGATTATGCACTATGATAAAGACAAATATGGACCTTCAGATGTATTATATGATTCCCTAAGGAACAGTAATAGATTTCTTTTTGTAGAAATTCATATATTCAGATCAATTATTATAAAGAGAAGTATTTTATGTAATTTACTTTTATGCTATGACAATATATTATACTTATGTTTTATCAAAAATGAAAAGAAACTATTATAGAAATTATCTTTAAATTCATTATAAAAAGAAAATTTGGCACATTAGATTACATAAAACTACAAAATGTCTTATGAACAAGGGAGACAGTAGAGCACAGAGACAGCCTAAGAACAGAAGGGATCCAATTTCATTATTATAGAAAAAATGTGAGAATAAAATGGAGAAATGGCTAGCAGTTTGTGCTAGTACACAAATCACTACAGAATCAGCCATTCAGTTAACATGATGAATCCTTTCATCAGGCTGATACTCTCTGAGTATCTCACTATAGAGAAGGGAGATACTACTTCCTAGATCACAGACAGTAGAAAACATCTAAACACACAGAGTGTAATAGCTCATTAAATAATAAAGTACACGAACAAAGAACTCAGGGATCATAGTAGGCAGATCAGACAGCATTACCAAAGGGGGTTATAGGAGTTTTTATTGAACTGAGATGTAAATGATACTGGAGAATAAATACACTTTCAGAAAGGCATGTATGTCTCTTGATAGTCATGTCATATTCAATATTTCTGAACCTTTCATAAAACATAAAGAAACTAGAGCTGTAGAAACTGAGAACTAAAAATTAAAGAGAAAAAATCTTGTAGAGTCAAAATTGCATAGTGTGAAATGTGTAAGAAATATAAAACTCACATTTATATGTGACATTTATTTAGAAATCATTTGGAAAAAGTCTATGTATGAGTGGTTGGAAGAACCAGCAGAATGCTGTCACCTGAGGCTGGGAAGAACACACATTACTCCTGTTCTGGATTTCACTCATGATAGGCCCTCACAAAATATTTTCCTAAATAACACCATACAGCTCTCAAACAAACCCCTGCTTACAGCTTATTCTGTTCAGCAAACCTAACAGCATTTTGCCTTCTTGATTTAATGACAAATTCATATATTGCAGTTTGGGTCCTTTAGTATCATCAAGGAACTTTTATTATCTACCCTTATACCCAAGATTAAATTATGCCATTATTCTTCTTAATAAAACTGCTTAAAGAAAATATTACTTTGCAGGCCTTCAGAATGGTCAGACATGTGAAGAAACAATACTGATTGATCTTCAAGTAAATGCACCAAAAACTCTAAAGCTCTGGGAGAAATAAAACCAATGTGGTAAACATTGTTTCTGTGACTGATCAAAATTCTGATCAAATTCATTTCCTTTGCCACCCACTTTTGCTGAATCATTTTTAAAGCTATAATTAATGTGGCAACACTTCCTTAATATCTTGACAAAGCTTTTAAAAGGAAATCAAATGTCAGTTGCAAGATGAACTATATTGGAAAAGCAGCATTTCTTGTCACGCTACTTAAAGCAGTTGAAGAATGATATTTCCAAGGAAAGCATGTGTTAAGGTTTGTATGAATTCTATCCTGCAAGGCCTGCAGTGAGAAGTCACTGGAGCCATGTAATTTTCCTCAAGGCATTTTCAGAGTGATTTCAGTGTCTCTGGTCAGTAAGCAACAGGGAAGTCATCAGCAGGGTTCTTCTGAACAGATGCTATCAGAGGAGAACACAGTCCAGTTTTGGATGGTTGTCCGTTTCACAGTAAAGATTCAGTATGCCTGAAATAATGAAAAAAAAAGTACCAGTTAAGAATTTCCACAAATCTTTAAGGTTATTTTCAATAGAGGTGATGAATATATTATAAAATTATATCATAGGGTAGTTGGGGGGAGAGAAGTAGTTTCAGATCACTGCAAAGGTTAAAAATAATGATAAATATTGATCATTCAACAAACATTGACAGTAGAAATGGTTCTTAAGAGAAATCAAAATGGAAGCACTGAAACATGTAAAAGAAAATATGTCATTTCTATTCATTGTAATGTTGATAGAAATGACATATTTTCCTTTACATGTTTAAGTGCTTCCATTTTGATTTATTGCATTCCAAGTAGTGGGTTTATAAAATAAAGATGTAGGCATTCACAGTTATTTAGCGAATTACCTTGTTTCTTTTGGAAAGCCTCCTGATTTGCTTTCAATGGGCTATCCAAAGAGTCAGTGTCAAAAACAATATCAAGGGGTTTCCCCTGGTGCTCTGGAGTGGTTTCACAGTTTCTGTCTTTCTTTGAGTTTTGTGATGTGAAATATGTGTGCTAAGGGTCCTTTTGTTCCTTTTCAGGGTAAGTCCAGTTTCCCCAGCACCATTCATTGAGGAATTCATACACTCCACTGGGTCCTCTTAGTTCCCTTGTGAAACTACTTGATTTAGTTGGTATTTGGTGAATCTATGCCTTTTTGTTATTCTAAATTCCTAATTCATGGTATGACTATACTATTCTTTCCAATCCACCTTTATGAACCCATTTCAACAGGATTTAGGCCACCTCAAAGTTTGCTTTCCTTCTCATTATTGCTTTGGCTGCTGGAACTTTGCTTTTTTGCTTTGCTTGGTTTTGTCTTGAGGTTACTTACAGCTTCTGTCTCAGTAAAGAATGCTTTGAAAGTTTAGTGGGATTTGCCCTACATCTGAATAATACTTTTCACATCTAGAAATAAGTTAAGGCCGGGCGGTGGTGGCGCACGCCTTTAATCCCAGCACTCGGGAGGCAGAGGCAGGCGGATCTCTGAGTTCGAGGCCAGCCTGGTCTACAAGAGCTAGTTCCAGGACAGGCTCTAGAAACTACAGGGAAACTCTGTCTCGAAAAAACAAGAAACAAAAACAAAAAAAAGTTAAAAATATATACAGAAACTTATATAATGGAAACCAGAATGCCTTCTCTTTAAGTAAAAAAAACGCTAGAACTGATAAAATAAAGTTATAAAATTGATGCGTAAATGTCAGTAGCAGTCATGATGGCAAGAGTTCATGGGTGTGGTTTCTGACATTTCTAGGAGACACAACATCACAGCAAACTTGCTGTTGCTTTGGTTCTTATAGACTTTCTGTCCTCTCCTCCTTCATGGTCTATGAACCTTGGGTGCAGGGGTTGTATTGTAGATGCATTTGGTATAACAGGGCTCCATAACTGTATTTTGAATATCGTGGTTTTCTGTAGTGGTCTCCATCTGCTGCAAAGAGAATTTTTCTTAATGAGGAACAAAGGTTAAACTTACATGTGGATGAAAGAACGAATATTTTGAATGTAGTTATGGATTATGCTGAGTTAGCAAAGTGGTGTTTGCAAATTCTCCTCCAAGATCCATGACTTTCCTAGCCTTAGTAGGTAATTGGCTCAGTTTCTGGTACCAGATATGGTTTCCTTCTTGTTGAGTGAGATTTAACTACAATTAGAGAACCACCAAGATAAGCATGCCATTGTTGCACCCCTAGGGTTATTGTGCCATGCTGACCATTATTATAGTTCATAGTCATTACAATTTGGTAGGAATGCTGCTTGCTTCTCCATTTTGGAAGCTTGCATGATGCCTTCTGGTATTATGAAAGCTAGTCTTCAGGGAGGAGGCTTTCAGGTCAAACCTAGATTAGGGCCTTGAAGTCCTGTCTCTGATGTGCATAGTGTCTTCATCAACAGGGACTTAAACTTTCCACCCTTAGTGGGCAACAAAGAGCAATATCAATAAGCTATAATAGCAATAGACATACTAAGATGGAAAAGGGAAAGCTTCCTAGGACCTCAACCCTAAACTAAGAACTACAGGCAGCTAAGGAAATATAAGAGAAAGAGAAAGAATCTTCTTCAGGGAAGATGTATCAATTGGTTACCCAATAACAAGTGGTGAACCCTAAGAGCATTTATATACAAGTAACATTATACAAAGTGTTATATGTCTGTCTGTCTCTCTGTCTCTGTCTCTGTCTCTGTTTCTCTCTCTCTCTCTCTCTCTCTCTCTGTGTGTGTGTGTGTGTGTTTGTGTGTGTGTGTGTGTGTATGTGTGTGTAACGATAATTAAAAATGCTGCAGAAAGATAGTATAGGGTGATACATGGAAGCATTTGGAGGAATAAAATTGAATGTGAAAATTGTATAACACAATCTAAAAAACTAAGCAATTATAAAAGAGTCATTAGGTTTTAGTCCAGGTCACACTTTGATTAGTAGAATTCTAAAGTGCATTCCTAACTGACATACATTTATGTTGTCAAATCAAGGTATAATAAATACCCAAGTTATTTTAGGGTTTTTTTTTGTGGCTACAGGTAAGCAGCAAAATTCCTTTACTAAGGAAATAAATCTTATTGTTTCCTTGTTTGTATGACAAAATAGTCCTTAGTATTTTTACCAAAATAAAACCTGCTTTTATTTCTACACATTCAATTAACTTATATACAAATGAGAATTAGAATAAGGAGTTTATACAATATTTTATGTATTGCTGTAGTGATGAGCTGCAGGCTGCATTCCCACCGCCCTGCTCCCGGCCGCCTGGCTAGCTTATGCCCCAAAATAACAACACACAATCTGTATTCATTTAAACACTACTTGGCCCATTAGCTTCAGCCTCTTACTGGCTAACTCTCACATTTTGATTAACCCATATTTTGTAATGTGTGTAGCACCACAAAGGGTGGCTTACCGGGAAGATTCTAGCCTACGTCCATCTTGGGTCGGAGCTTCATTTCATCTGCCTCACTTCCCTTCTTCCCAGCATTCTACTCCACCCACCTATGTTCTGACCTATCAGGCCAAGCAGTTTCTTTATTAATTAACCAATGAAATCAACAGCTAGATAGAAGACACACCTACATCATATTGATTAAAATGAAACTGCAATTCCATAATCACTATAAAATAAAATTCTTTCCTATTATGTCTTATTAAATGTCTATCCAAAAATTAAAAGTAGAGATACAATATAAACTAGCTATTCTACTCTTTGGCAAATAAAAGACTCATTGTCCTACTACATCAATAAGTGCTCAGCCCTATTATAACATAATATAATAACTGGGAAACCGAAACAAATGAAATGTGTTTCAAGTGATTAATGGATAATAAAAATATAGTACTAATAACAAAGGAATTCTATTCAAATGTAAGGAAAAGTGAGCTCATGAAATTTACAGGTAATTAGGAATAACTGGAAAATAATATACTGATGGAATATTCCAGCGCCAGAAAAGTTACTTGGGGATTCTGGATCCGAACCTTTAGATTTGAGTATATAATATGAAGAAAGTGAAGAAACAATGGAAGTTGATGGGAAATGTAGGGGATGATGGGGAGGAAGAACTCTAGAAAGGCAGATAGTAGGATGCTCTAAAATAGGAAATAGGAAAAAGGGAGTGAACTTTAAATTGAGAAGGGTAAAGAGGGTAATACAGAGGGAGAGGAGGAACTGGGAGCTAATTAACACTGAGGAAGAGATGGAGAGAGGAGCAGGTAAGGAGGAGAGAAAGAGAGGAAGAGGGAGAGAGAATGAGAAAAAGAGAAAAGAGATAATTCCTCAAGTTTCATAGATTATGTAACAAAAGCCCCAGTGCTAGAATTGGAAACTTTCTGAGGGGTAGGGTCTCCTAGAAATATATGTTATTTCCATTGCCCTTGGTTGTCTCTCAAAACTCCAAATTAAGTCTTATTGCTGAAGGCACAACACAGGGCTCAGCAGAAACTGACCTGGGCCTTCTTCCTGAGGATAGGCTCTCCTAATATCTGTAGATTCTGTGCCAGGCACCAAAGAAGAAGAGCAATCAAGAGTTATACTCAAATTTAAAGCCTATGAACCACAATTATGAATAGTCTGACAAAATTTCTAAGTATTTAGTAGTGGTGCTTTTATTTCAGACAAAAGCAACAGCTGTCTAATTGAACATAAGGGAAAAACAGAAGGTAATTCATGGGTGGCATTGTGAATCAAGCCAAATACCTGTGGTTGAAAAGGTCATAAACCCTAATTGTGAACTTACTGATGGCAATGAATTAAATAGATATCATTTCTAACTTTATTCTTTTATAATTTAATAAACTTTAAAAAATGCAAGCAAATAAAAAATATACAAAATTAACCAGATCCAGTGTTTATACTATTAATTGAAAATCTATACAGCTAAAATATGCATTAGGAACAGAAGTTGTGGAGATTAACATTAACTTTACACTTTTAATATTGATTTTTATGCACTTATCCATCAACCAAAATCAATGATTAATCCATGACATATGGAGAACTAGAAAGATCATTGTATCTTTTTCATAGCCTATGCCCATTACCTTATTCATTCCTGCCTCATCCACTGATATATACACTTTCTTTTTCTCCGTTCTTCATGTTATACTGCACACATTTATACATTTGTTTCCATGTATTTATATAATGCTGAATAGACTCCATATGTGTTCATACATGGATTTTTACTGATTTCTTCAGCTTATTTTACCTCATCTGTGGCTGTGATTGCCATTATAAAACTGGTGCATTTCATGATACCCAGAAGCATTTTTTCTGTTGTACTTGGATGTTGTAGCATCTTGGCATCTTCTGAGAAAGATGAGAAAGCTTGCTAAGCACACAATCATCTGCCTCAATTAAATAATTTTATAAACCAAATTGTCCACATTTGTAAAACTGCCAAACTACACCATGAGGCTCTGCTGTCCTTGATCCTCAGGATACTTGTTCTCCTAGCTACAGAAGTGAAGAATGATTTTAGGGAGCCTCAGTGCCTGGAATTAAGGTCATAAACAAATGTATCGTTTGAGAAATACTCTGGGAGTGTCTTGAACTTTTAGACACAGTGGTTCTTTGGGTATTTATTTCTTAGCATCAATTTTTAGTTGCCAATCTCTCCAGTTTTGATCCTCCCAGAAACAGCAGCCACAACAATAATCCTAAATTTGGCAAGAACTTATTGCAATGAGACTGATTTCTCTCAGTGAAACTATACGCTGGCATTACTTACAAACACCTACAGTCAGGTGATGGTGCTCATCAGCTCTCAAAGTGGATTTATGACTGTCATCTTATTTCCATCTTTGAATCTGGGTAAAGTTTGATCAAGTTTATTCTTTATGTAGTTAACATCCTAATGTTGGAAAACAGCTATCATGCCAAGCTTATTCATTCTCAGCAACTGTTTACTCTTATTTCCAAATTACATACATTTTCAGTGTGCCCAACTATTTTATGTAGGTCCACTTTACCCTCTATAACCTAACACAATATAGTGCTTGAGTGCCAATCTGAAGTTAGAATCTAAAATATTTCCAAAGGATTTGTAGCATTAATCATTGAACACAGTATTCCAGCTGTGTCCTACATGAGCTAGCAAGTACTGCTGCAGGATTATTTTACTGCTGTTTCAGCTATCACAGGTGGGAAGACATTTGTATTAGGTGGCATGCAATACACTTAGTTTATACTTACATAGGACATGTAGCCATTTCCTCTATCCAGGGTTTTATACCCTGATCTTGACTCGGAGCCTAATGAATGCATTTGAAAAATTCTGGATATCATAAGGACAGAATAACAAGGTCCTTAACCCGAACTCTCCCAAATTAATGTCTAATTTTTTTAAACCACCAAGTTTAATTTGTACTTCCCATGTAATTATGAATCTGGGATCATCCACTGAAGTATGACTAACCTTATAGATATTATACCCTTAAAAATGGATTCCCCTTGTTCAGAAGCTATCAAATATCAATAGCTCCTCAACTAGGAGTAAAGATAAATTTGAGAGGGTTTATGAGGATGGGATGAATGTAATCAAAATAGATCACATGTGTACATGAAATTCATAAAAGACTAGTAAAATATTATATTTTAAATGAAGAACCAAGAAAGATGAAGAAACATGGATAAATGCAGTAACAATAACTATAAATTGTACCTTGTGAGAGTCCACTCCCAGATAACAGACTCCCAAATAACTCTAGTTGACTGTTTGAAATGTATAGTTTCAGTTTACACAGTACAAAGGGGGCTACTTAAAATTTCATCTGCCTTGAGACCCACGTCAGAGCACTAGACTGAGCTCAAAAAGTTAGTTGATGAGTGGGAGGAAAGAAAGCATGAACAAAGGGTTCAAGACCATGAAGGGTACACCCACTGGAATAGTTTACTTGAGCTAATGTGAGCTTACCAACTCCAGCTGGACCTGGAAAGAAGCAGCATAGGACCAAACTAGTACCTCTGAATGTTGTTGACAGTTGCATGGTTGGGGCAGACTGCAGGGCCGCTGGCAGTGGCACCAGGATTTATCCCTACTGCTTGTACTGGCTTTTGGGGAACCCATTCTCTTTGGATATTTAACTTGCTCAGCCCAGATATAGTAGGGAGGGCCTTGGACCTTTGCCAAAGCAATGTGCCTTACCCTCTTTGAAGATTGGATGGGGTGGGGTAGAAGGGTATATGGAGGGAATGGGAGAAGGGGAGATAATAGGAACTTGAATTGGTATATATAATAAAAAATAGTTTGTTTTATTTTAAAAAACAAAACAAGTAAAAAAAAAATCATCTGCCTCAGGATACGTCATTGAGGATTAAGTCAGCAGAGATTTGTAAAAAGCACACAGAATGATCTGGCTTGTCATAATTGATCAACAGGTATGTGCTAAAATGAGCAAAAAAAATCTATTAGTTAACATTATGATGGAGAAAATCCCAAATAAATCCAACTTTTCTCAACGCATTTCATTAATAAAATACATATCCCTTTTGTATACGTAGAAGCAAAGAGGATTTGGATATAAAAAGTGCATTAAGATTATAGTATTATAAAAACTTATGAATAATATTTACCTTTCTCTATTTTGACAGTGATAACCATGTGCTGTAAAAGTGGCATAAATCTTTGAGTCTTAAGAATTGAATGTGTGTGGTTTTTCAAAAATGTTTCCATTTACAGCTAAGAAGCCTGAAAATGGTGAGATCTCCCCACTATTGAAATTGTATATTTGTCCAATACTAGAGCTCCAGCTATTAACCTAACCATTTATTTGTCAGACCTTTCAGGTATATATATTCATTGACAGGTTATCTATATTAACAGTTCTTATTTGACTCACTTATATAATAGTACTCAGAAAGAAAATTCCTGATAATGTGAATTATATAATCTTGGGTTGGGGGTGACTGCCCATTGTCTGGGAAGACTTTGTAACAAGCAGTGAAAATCATTTCTTATTCTGCAAATTGAAACACAGCTAAGGCTTTACCAATCCTCAGAGCGAATGATGCTCTATGCTGTGCAGAGAATAGAAGATTCCTCATGACCCTAACAGCAGTGATCAGAAGTTGACAGGCAAAGACTAGGCACTGCTTACTGCTCCTCCCTAGCTCACCTTCCCATCTGAAGCCTGGCTAAATTGCCTTTTCATTCATTCCGTCATCATATTTTTTTTTTTTAGTCTTGACTGCTGCTGCTTTATTTGGACAATATTCATAGTCTATCATCTCGTCACTTAAGTATCTGTGTCATATGTTATAACACCCTAGCATGACGGGCAATGTAAAAAGTGTTGGTGGTACTTTATTTAGAAAGTAGATAGTTGAAAATGCATTTCACAAATTTGTTTAGCCGTGACATAGGATGTCCAACACCAGGTAATTTTATTTCTGAAATGCTGTGGGAGTATTTTGGAAAGTCATGCATTTGGATCCATGTAATGAAGAAGGCAGTTTGCGCTCCCCAGAGTGTGTGGTCATCCTCGTTCCACCATTGAAACAGACCAAACAAACGGAGTAAGTGTGGAAGTTTAAGGCGGATCTTAGACTTCACTGTATTTGGACTGGGAGTTACCAGCCTCGGTGCTTCTCGTTCACAGGCTTCAGACTCAACTCAACTATAACAAGCTTCCTGATGTTGTATAGGGCGATGATGAGACTTCTAAACTTCCATAAGATGACACACAATGCTCTGCAATAAATCTCTTCACACACACACTGACATACAACACACTCTCTTTCACACACACACACACACACACACACTCACACAAACACATTTTGGACTTTTACATAATATCATTCTCATGCTGATGAGAATGAAAGTTCTTTCTGCCCTCTGTGAGCAGTTTAAATTCAAGTTATAACTCAAGTACTTTTACATTGAGAATGTTCTCATTGAATTTAAGTAGGCATATGAATGCTCAGATCATTTACTCATTTATAAGTAAGGATATTAGAATTTCTCCTCTCCCTTCAAAACTTTCCCCAATGTGTCTTCACAGCAATTACAGAAATCAAAGTGGCAATAGGATAGTTTTTTGACACGTTCTTGTCCGGAGATTTTGATACAGTCTGATTTTCCAAGGCTTTATCACCACAAATAAATTAAGCTTTATGCTTTGAGAAAGTAAAATTCCTTTAAATTTATTTATCACAGACTTCATTTCCCTTGGTGGAGTTAAGGAGAGAGTTTTGGAAATTTTGTTGTTATTAAGAAACTGAATTAATTATTTGGGTCATGAAAAGTCACAAGGCAAATTTCTATGCTAATGTATTCCTGTTCAATGTCATTCAAAAGTTAAGAATCTTGGTTTAGAAAATAAACATCATAGATTTGAACATGTTCTTAAGTATATCATTTAATATACTATTTATTGTACGATTTGCTAATTGCAAGCTTCTTAGTATTTGTCCTAAATATATGCAAGCATTTTCAAATTTAGAAGTCTTAGGATGAAATTGTGGTCTAAAGGGAAACCATGGAGTCAGTTACTAAACATCAAAGCAAAGTTTCAGGATGGCAAACAAACAAACATATAGAAACCCAGAGAAAATGGCATTTGAAAAGAAATTTGAAAGCATTCAAAGTATCAATTTCTTTCAACCAGAGAATGAATGGAGAAAAGTTAATTTTGAAAATCTTCTATCAAATCCGGAATCATTCTTCTGGGGATACTGAGTACTCTTGTTGTTTCACACAATATTCCTATCTATGTACTCTCATTTCTATACAGATATGTGAATGCATGTGATATACATGTACACGTAAAACTGACATGAATATCAAGTACTTCTTGATACCAGTAATTTTGTGACCCTCCACCCATTTTCTTTTAACTAGCATACAAATGTTTGAATGTGAGAATTTTGTTTACTAATAGATTACTTATTCTTTGTAGAATGATGTACGATGCTTACTGGAGGACATTAAACAACACACACCTGTACATTGTCACTCACAAAAATCCTCAAGAAGACATGTTGTTATAAAGCATCATAACCTTGGTAGCTAATGGATAGGGACATAAGGTTCACTTGTTAGCCTTGCTTCAGTTTACCTGCGTAATTGCTGACCTCTTTGGCACCAAGAGTTCAAACCTTTTAGGTACTCGTTTTTTTATGTGTGTTTTTTCAAGACAAGGTTTTTCTGTAACAGTCCTGGATGTCATGGAACTAGCTCTTGTAGACTAGGCTGATCTTGAACTCACAAAGATCCACAGTCCTCTGACTCCTGAGTGCTGGGTTTAAAGGCATGTGCCACCACTGCCCAGCTCCTTTAGGGGCTCTGAATCACACAGGATTTTAGTTATTTTTTTTTTTTTTGGTTGTTTTTTGTTTTGTTTTGTTTTGTTTTTGTTTGTTTGTTTTTGTTTTTGTTTTTCGAGACAGGGTTTCTCTGTGGCTTTGGAGCCTGTCCTGGAACTAGCTCTTGTAGACCAGGCTGGTCTCGAACTCACAGAGATCCGCCTGCCTCTCACACAGGATTTTAAAGCATATTGAACTGTCTTCCTTCTAATTGAAGACTTCTACAACACTCTATGACTTGAGCAGTGTGTTCTACAAAATTTAAGTGGCTCTTGAAATGTTCAAATCTCTTTGTGTCTCCTTCAAACTTCAGGCTGTTTTGTTCTATCACAATGTCTTCAAAGGGCATTTGTGACATTATTTTTCATTGCCCTATTGACAATATACTAAACTTTACTTGGCGACATGCTGCTTTCAGGAACCACCTGAACATACATCTCACTAAACTACCCCTAGAACATTCTTAAAATTTTGTGAGCTTTCCCCACACCAAGTGAAAAGAGGCCTTGTAGTTTGGAACAGTCTTCAGATGTGTATCCTATCTGGACATCCTTTAAATATTTTATCCCTTTGTTTTGCTACAAAATGATTTCAGTTCTTCTCTAACTCTGAGCTTGTTTGTACTCTTCTGCTTTTGCTGTGACATCTTGACCTTTTTCCAGCAATGGATGCTCTGTTCTGACAATTAATTGCTATGGTTGGTGGCCTTTGGTTAATTGTCTCAATTGCTTTTTGCATTGTATCAACCCAACTGCTGACATGGTCAATATGCATAATGACTATTTCATTTAGAATTAATTTCTGAGTTTGGATCAAAAGCTTGCCAATTACGTTCACTGAATATATTTCACATATGCTATCTCAGCCAATTAATTCACTCTAAGAATTGTTGATTGTATTTATTATAACCATTAAGTATCTACTTATTTGAGATGTTTCATAAATGAGTACTATTGATCAAAAGAATGATGATTCAATTTCCAAAGTAATTTTAAGATAAAACAATATATGCAATGATCAAGACATAATATACTTTTATTTATGTTTTATTTACTGATAATATGCCAAGAGTTTAATTGAAATGAAGATTTTTGTTTTTATCCTGTCTTTGGCTCTACAAGAATCTTCATTTCTTTATTTCCTTTTTATTATGATACAAAGAATCAATATGAAAACCAGGTTTGCTTAAGACTTATAATTCTCCTGCCTCGGTTATTTAAGTACTGACAATATAGGCGTTTACCACCAAGCTGTTACAGCATGTTAAGAATTAGAAAATATGATTTAATAAAGCTTAAAGTTGGTTAGACCGTTCTTGTTCACCCTCCAATGTTCTACTTGAATTTCCATATAAATTTCACAATTGACTATAGTTATAAAAATCTTTCCTGTGATTTGATAAGAATTGTTTTGAATATGTTTATAAATTTGAGAATATTGCCCTATTTATAGTGAATTTTATAATCTCTGAATGTTGTGTGTCTTTCTAGTTATTTACAATATTTAGCTTCCTTGACTTTCTAGGAATCTCTCCAGATTTAACTATCTCTATGTGCCAATGTTAAGGTTACACGTATGTGAAGCCGTGCTTAGTTTCCATTTGTGTGAGTTTTGGGGACTAATGCCCATGTACTCTTGCCTTCAAAGCAAGCATTTTTACCACCTGAGCAATTCCTTTGGATCCTTGACATGATATTTATAACAATAGTCATTCCTAAAATGAATTACTTTCATATTGTTATTGGAAATCAATCAGCTGTGAGAGTCTGAGTTCATTTTTGAGTCCGAATCCCAAATCTATTCCTTAGGCAATTATGCCTATCCCTAAGTCAGGATAAAATAATTTGATTGTAGTGACTTCATAATAAACTTTGAAATCGGGAATGTGAGAAGCTCAATTTTGTCGTGAAGTAAAGGTTGGCTTGATATTTGCAGTATTTGCATTTCTTTATGAATTTTAGACTCAGCTGTCAGTTTCAGAGGTAAAGTGCTAAAAATTTCAATAGGGTCTTTGTTGATTCTTTAGAACAGCTAAAGAAAACAGCACTTCTGACTCACAGGAATGAAGTACCAGACTTTATAGTTACACATTTTTATTTCATTAGCATTAGAGGGTTCTGATGCTCAATCCTTGTCCTCAGTTCACATACATTATGTCACTTTGGTACATTTGCAAATGAGTTGTTTTCTTAATTTCCTTTTCAGTTATTCATTGCTAATGTTTAGAAATATAATTGACTTTTTTGTATTGATCTTTGACCAATGATCTTAGTGAAATGCTTATTAGTTTTAAACATTTTTTGTGGATTATGTGGGTTTTTCACATAAATAATACATCTGTGGACATAGAAAAATAATATATTTTCTTTTAAATAATTCAAAATTTTCCTAATCAGTTACCCAAACTCCAGTTTTCAATATGGTATTAAAGAGAAGTGGTGAAAATATATGGACTGACTATCTTCCTTATCAAAGGGAGAAATCATACTTTGTGTTTTACCATTAAGTGAGAGCTTCTCACAAATAGGTTTAACAGGAAAACTGTTTCCTCCCACTTTTAAGACGTTGCAGTGAAGGCATCAAAGTCTCTTGTGGTACTCTCAGGTTTGACTTCACCACCATTGTGACCTTCTGGAAGAAGAGGAGGGGGAGAATGAGGAGGAGGAGGAGGCGAAGAAGAAGAAGAAGAAGAAGAAGAAGAAGAAGAAGAAGAAGAAGAAGAAGAAGAAGAAGAAGAAGAAGAAGAAGAAGAAGAAGAAGAAGAAGAAGAAGAAGGTCATCTAATTTGTGTTGCCCATATACTTACTGAAGCATGGTCAAACTCCCAGTGGCCAGCCCTTTAAAGAAAACTGAGTCCTTCACCACCCAAAACTTCATCAGAAGCCATCAGTTATTGCAAGGTACATCTTAGTATCTTTATCACAATTTTTTAAGAGTTCTCTTCTAATGATTTCTGTCTAGATTGTTTCTTTTCTTTGGGAGAGGGGGATTGGAGTTAGAGATTGTCACAGAAGCCTTCTATGTCCCTCTTTGTAACCGTGAGTCTATAGTCATGGATGTCACAGCAAAATAATTTTATTGCCCCTTATAGTCAGTGGTAGCATGAATCATGAAAATCCAAATGGTTTCTGGCAAACAGCATGGACGACCCACCTTCATATGGTCCTTGGAGTCTCACCATGTTTCACCAATCTCAGCAAGCGTGGTCTCTGGTGGCAGTACAGAACATGGCCATCAATATGATACCCAGTTGCAGTGCAACCATAGACCCAGACACGTCCCTTGGCATCAAGCGGTATATACTATGTACCTCAGCATTGCCTCAGGAGGCTGAAAAGGCCACTCATATAAACCTGGTCCATGGTGGCAGCAGGGTCCACGAACATCACCATAATTTCAGGCTGCAGCAGCACGGCCCTCGGACATAGAAATAGGCTTTAGTGGTAATGTGGCTGACAGACATCAGCACAGCCCCCTGGCTGCTCTGTATTTGCAGCATATCAATGTCATACTTTTGTCAGTATTTGGACATGATACTCCTTATTGTCAAGAATTTAATGACATTTAGTTAAATGTCTATTTCAAACAGTTCTACCATCTTGACATCCTTAGATACAAACCCTATTAGCTCCTTCTTAATCTAAGTATAAGTAATACAATTTTCCTACTCAATTGCTTGCTTCATAGTTTTGAGGTGCAAAGCAGACATTCAAATTATACTGTATTATTTCTGGAACTCATAATCCTCCTCCAAGAACCAATATTGATTATGTATGTTTATTGTCGCAGTTTTTGCTGCTTTAGTTTATTTTCATAATGGCTTCTTGATTCTGGGAAGAACCGATTATTTTTTGTAACTAACGCTGAAGACTTACTTGTGGTTAGTTCAGTGGTAGGCTAGATATTGAACAAATAAATATTTTTTTATGCTTGAAAACAGGTTCCTTTATTGGAGGAGCCTCCTATGAGTGTGTTGCAGTGGCCTCTCTATATTCTAACAGGTAGTTTGAAACCCTGCTTCTGTTTGTACTAAGACTTAAGGATAATGTGAGTAAGCAAAACCTTCCATGTCTTTCATAAACATATACACAGCCATGGTTACACACATAATTTTCTAGGCTTCCAATAATATTTCAAAACCTTTTAAAATCCATTTTAGACATCTCTTTATCAAATATTTGCTTTTAGTTGATTAAAAGTAAATCTTACTAGTTTCAGTGGAACTGTAGGGGCTGCAAATTTTAGCAGTTTCCTCTTACTGTTCTCAGTGAACACTGCTGGGTAGACTCTGTTTGCACAAAGTGTTTTAAATCATATCAAATAACCCCTGAGAGTGAACATTTAATCAAGCTTCCAGACAGACACAATAGTGACAGCTTTCTGTGGATCAGGCTTTCGTGGCTCCTAAATTCATTCAGCTCCTGTAATGCCTACTAGACAGCTGAGCTTGACAGCTACAGTATTTATAAGGTTGTAGGTTTTCAAGGCATTGAAAAGTAGTGAGCAAACAAAGGGAGTTAAAGCAGCACAAACCTACAGTCTTTTTCTGAATCATTATCTCTCTGATTTTTGCAACATTTGGACCGGCTTATTCTTCATTTTTTAATTGTATTATAAAAATGCTAATTATGGTAGGTTTTCCTAATGCCCTATTTTTTTCAAAGAAGGACTAATTTAAAACATCTTTTTCTTATTTTTTGTGCTTTTGTCTCCAGATTATTTTTGTCTAGAATCATATTCTAATGATATTGTACTTCTATAAAACCTATGTCAACTAATGAAATTGGCTTATTAAATAGAGCCAAATAATTTATTTAAATGTCTCAATATTCTGATCCCCTACCAATCACTTAACTTTTTCTATAAACACTTAAATTATATCCTTCAACTTTTACAATCTGTTATGTTCTTAGACTTACTTCAAATGTTTAAAATTATATATGTTTTCAAAACTAAATGTAAATATGCCTGGAATGCTAGAGAGAGAGAGTATCTATAACAAAAATATTTAATGAATCAGACATGAATAATATCTATAAATAATATCCATTGATAAAATATTATATGGAAATATATCAGTCAATACTTATTGTTTCATGAATCATTTAATTATTATATTAATGAAGTAATACAGAAATTATACATAAATAAATACTAGTCTCTTATAGAGAAATAGCTATTTCTAACTTTTACTATTAAGCAATAGTTCTTAATCTGGTCCTTTGTATATGATAAAAATATATTAAATTACTAAATGATGAAAGAAAATATTGAGACTCAAATGGAAAGTTTCACTAAGCAATTACTGTATATTTAGGTGATGGAGGAGGGTCATCTGTCTATGTGTTACTTTCATTGGTTAATAAAGAAACTGCCTTGGCCCTTTAATAGGACAGAAAATTAGGTAGGCGGAGTAGACAGAACAGAATTGTTGGAGAAAGAAAGCAGAGTTAGGCAGACACCATGCCTCTCCTCTCTGAGAAAGACACAGCTTAAGATCTTTCCTGGTAAGCCACACCTCATGGTGATACACAGATTACTAAATATGGATTAAAGCAAGATGTGAGAATTAGCCAATAAGAGGCTAGAGCTAATGGGCCAAGCAGTGTTTAAAAAGAAAACAATTTGTGTGTTGTTATTTTCAGGCATAAGCTAGCCAGGCGACTGGGAAGCAGCCCTCTGCTCCAACTACATTTAGGCATTTTACTTTATCAAGACACAACTAGGCAATCATTAACACTGAAATAATTTTAGAAAAATAATTTTCTGATATAAGATATTTATCTTTTGAATACAATAGTTAGTGAACCAAATACTTTCACTTTAAAGTATTAAAATTAAAATATTAATTAATATTAACCACAGTCAAAATTGTTGTCAGCTAATAGTCTGTATTCTACAACTTTGAATAAAGTAGTAATTTGATTTTTTATTTGTAAATATGTATAAAGATGACTATGTCAATACAAATTTAAATATGGGAAAATAAAAACATTTGAATTGACAACAATCTATGTCCATATGGCATAACAAAGACTCTTGATTCTGATTTTAAGGATACTGTATTTAATTTATTAATGGAATTGTAGAGGCCCAAAAATGTGAGCTTATTTCCACCTTGTCTGATGGTCAAAGAGTTGGAGGCTGTTCAAAGTGGCTGATGAGCATAGTTGCAAGTCACAACTCAGAATGTAATTATTTAGTTCTTTTGACATTAAGATAACTCATACAAGTAGGTCCATTGAATCCTGACAGATGGTCAGGATACGCAAATGTAGTTCTGCTCCTTCTTTTGTAACTCTGAGGTCACCTGGGGAGTGGCTGCCTTCAGGATATGTGGTCTAGGACAGCTTTACTACCTAAACAACAGAATGATAATGATTTGATATCTCAATGTGTTAAAGCAATTAACTGTTTGAGTTGTCCTTTTTATCATACTAATAAAGTCTTTTGTTACATTCCCCTCCATTTGTATTTGGGTATAAAAACATGGAAAAATAAACATGGGTAATTTCAGTATTCACTGGAATGCCCTCCAAGTACATTCCATGGTTTCTTTTCTGATTATTTTTAAGCATCTTCATATTCTTTACATATATTTCTAAATTCCCATGCCCCTACCCTGATAAGAGGTATTTTTGTTGAGGCTGATCTACAACATATGGCAGCCGAATGTGGCATAGTTACTGACATGGAAAAAAAACTATCTTTTAAAATATTGGACATTTTTCTAAGTTAAGACAGAGTAATTTAAATAATAGAAAGGCTATAGTCTAAAATTTCACCCCCATTTTATTGCAAAATTGGGGTATATAGACTCAATTTTAACTGTAGTAGTGATAAAATAATCTAAGTTAGTGTTTGAGAATGACTAATCTTATCAAGTTGAAATTGTTTAGAGACATTTGCAATGAGAATTATAGCTAAGACCATTCAGCTTCTTTTGACAAATCTCCTTTTGTAAAATTTTGTTTTGAATGCAAAATGAGGGAGGTTAGGCCCTAGTTTCACTTATCTGTCCTCAAGATGGGCATTCTTCAGAAAGTTCTTTACAAAGGCAGTTCTGCAGAAGTATTTGTCTGAGTAGCCAGTTTCCAAATTAGGACAAAAAAAAGTCTCCTGCATTTGTTATTTGTGGATACTAAAATTGAGCAGAGCATACATTGAAGACTAGGTTTCCCATTATTAACTTTTCATTTCTTTCTCTTCATTTCTTGGTAAAATTTGTCATTGTTTGTAACCCAAGACTGGAAGTAGAAATGTTGCTGCAGAACCAATTCTACAAGGTACCCAAACAAGTGAAAAGTTCAGTCAAAACTAATGATGGATGAGCCACAGTGCAAAGATACATAAACTCCACCACAGAGAAAAAAATGTGAATGCAAGCATCATGAAGTGCACCATCCACATTTCCAAAGCAAATGATTATGTGAAATCTACTTTTAAAGCATAACATATTTTAAATGATAGGTCATATTGATAATGATGTATTAACTTGTTAAAATGTCATATATACATATTAAGATTAGATGACTTATATGCCAAGGACTGTTAAGAATTATTTCTGAAATCTCATTGTATGTATATTTCAAAATGACACAACATATACACACTAATACTGTATGTTACAGTGTATATAATAACAGTACTAATTTAAGCAGGTCATGATATTGAGAAGTAGTAAGATATATATGGAACAATTGAAGGAAAGAGAAGGATAAGTGGAAATATGTAAATTTAGTACCTATGTTTAAAATTCTCAAAAATATAAATAAAAGTAATCAAAAAGAAAATAAAGACAATTAAAAACAAGTTCAGAAATCTAACAGGGACAAACTTACCTCGTGTGATCTTGAAATAAGTTACTTTTAGAAATTCCCTGGAAACTAAAACAAAATCTTCAAAGGTTTAATGCCATATCTTTGGATAATAGTGTCTAAAGGGGGCGGTAGTGTTATTTCCTATTTGCTGTAATTTTCTCAGTGGCATGATTTACCACTTCTACACCCATGAGTTCTCTGTCTCTGTTTCCAATGGACCAATGGTTGTAGCTGGCTCAAAGTTTATATGTTGAACTATAGCTGTGATTGGGTTAGTGGTGGAGGGTAGTTGTCTTTAAGAGGTAATGTGGTTCATATACTATCATGAGTCAAGGTATGTTATGGTGAGAGTCCTGTTCTTAATGAAAGCAAGTCAGAATCAAAAGAACAGTTAGACAACAGCTACTAGCAAGAAAAAAATTGATTGGCTACAGTAAGAACCAAATCTTTAGCTTTCTTTTTTATATATAATTTATTTTATTTTATTAATTTTTAAAAAGAAAGCAAACTATCTTTTCTTCATTTTACATAGCAACCACAGATCCTACTCCCTCCCTTCCTCCCATTTTCTCTACCTACACCCCAACCCACCCCCATATACTCCTTAAAAGGGTAAGGGACATTGTTATGCAGAAGGTCCAAGACCTCCCCTATAATATCTAGGCTGAGAAATATCCAAAGAAAATAGTTTCCAAAAAAGTCAGTATAAGCAGTAAGGATAAATCCTGGTGCCACTGCCAGTGGCCTCGAAGTCTTCCCCAGACATACAACTGTCATCCACATTCAGAGAAACTCGTTTGGACCTATGATAGTTCCTTCCCTGTGTAACTAGTGCTGGTAAGCTACCATTAACTCAGGTAAACTGTTTCAGTGGGTGTCCACATAATGGTCTTGACCTCTGCAAACTTATGCAACTACTCTGGAAATCAGTATGGCAGTTTCTCTGAAAACTGGAAATCAACCTACCTCAGAACCCGCAATACCACTCTTGGGTATATGCCCAAAAGATGCTCAATCATACTACAAAGACATTTGTTCAACTATGTTCATAGCAGCATTATTTGTAATAGCCAGAACCTGGAAACAACCTAGATGCCCCTCAACCAAGGAATGGATAAAGAAAATGTGGCATGTTTACACATTGTAGTACTACTCAGCGGTAACAAAAACAATCTTTGGCTTTCTAAATCCACTATTCTGAAAGGTAAATGCTTAGCATTCAAGCCACTAATTTCATGATGATTTAAATAGTAACCATTCTGACTAAAGTGACCATGAATTTACACTGAAGTTGCCAATAATCAGAACACAGCTAAAATGAAAGTTGTATTAAGTTTAAAGCATAGAACTCTAGAACTTTGCTTTCTAACTCCAGGATTTTCAATTTTCAAGATTCTTCTACCCAGAAATGCATGCTGAACTATGGAAATAAAAGGATGTGTGGACTGTGTGTTCTGGATCCACACAAACAGTTGACCGCCTATCACACAATGATATCTCTTAATGATAGAGTCAGTTGAGCCTTCAAACAACTTCAACCCATATCTACTTGCAACTACCTAAAAGTCTTAAAGCAACAAAACACTTATATGAACCCATTAAACTCAAAGAAGGATATGATATCATATCCCAGGAAGGATAGGATAGGGCAGTTATTGGGGAAATTTTGTTACAGAGATGAGATTTGTAACCCATGTATTTTGTCATTGTCATTGGTATGTTAGAACAGTTACCTAATCTCTTTCAAATTTTCTGATTTTATGACAATGGGACTTACTTGTAGAAGCTAACTCACAATCCTGCTGGGATAAAACTCTTAGAAGTCCCACTGTGCCACATCTAATCAGGATATTGCTATAGAATAAACGAGGAAAAGATGATGTGTGTTAGGGTGCCTAGGGAAATCTGCTAGTCAGAGCTGGTGAGATGGTTCAGTAGTTAAGAGCAGGTATTGTTTTTGCAGAGGAACCAAGTTCAAGGCCTAGCACCAATACTGAGTGGATTGGAACCACCTTTAACTACAGTTCCACAAGAATCTCTGGCCTCCATAGGCACCTGCACACACAAACACACACACACACACACACACACACACACACACACACACGCTAAAAATTAAAATGTAAACAAATCTCTAAAAAATAAAATATGATAGTTATGCAATTAATGGAGCTTTAAAAACGAAGCAATTAATACTAGGAAAATGAGTAGAGCACCCAAACACAACACAAGATCTAACATCAGCATGAGCATCATTTTGTAACTGGCTACTCACAAATAGTGAACTACAAAGGCCGTAGGTAGGTTATATGATTTAAAACTGAATGAGCAGCTTGACCAGAAATTTAGAGAATCAAAGATGAAGCAAAGCCAGATGGATCACCCCTTCTGTCTCTAGAAGCCACTTTCTTGATTCGAATATGTTAATTTGAAATGAGGCAATTAAATAAAAGGAAAAGCACAGCTGGGTTTAGTTATCATCTTTTTATAAAGAATCATGTCTTAACCAGCATATAAAATCACAAAGTGGCAATTATGGTTTCTGAAAAGTTAAACTCATTCAAGCAGCAAAGTAAAAATCTAGAAATATTCCTTTAAAGAATGAGAAACTAGAAAAGTATGTGCTGATATATGGCAGGCTATTTTTCCTAACTTAAAATGTACATATGCAAATTAATATGAAAAACCAAAAACACACAAGTCAATAGAAAAAATAGGATGTTAAAAGAACGTTTTCACAAATAGGAAGTGGAAATGAAACATAAGGAAAATTCTTCTCAGTTTATCTTATAAATAAAAATAATATGAAGGGACTTTCATATAATTTCTGCTAGAGCAGCTTTAATTATGAAAACAAACAGCAAATAGTTTCTTCCACTGAGATCACTATACATCCAAAATACATGCCCTACTTTAAACCAGGCTTGTGTTGTCCTGACACTTGGTATATACATCTCATTTACCTTTCTCATCATCTAGTACAAGAAAATTGATCATCAATAAATTATCAATCCCCTTCTAGTGTAAATTTCAGGGTTTGTCCACAGAACTATTAACATACCTTGAAATGAACATCGTTTTTAATTATTTATATAACTTATCAAAATATTAATATGTCATGAAGTATTTTATATTACAGAAATACTACACATGTCTTCCTGGTAGTTTCTCCTTAGGCTTCAATTTTTCAGTAAAATGGAGGAAAAGAGGAAACAGTTGTTTCTTTGAATACACAGTAGATGTTAAAGGCAAGAACTGCCTATAGGACCTTAGATTTAGTCACCAGGCTCCCTCAAAAAGCTTAAATTCCTACTCCAGTTTCCTTGCTGCTGACCTAGACCTCTATAGAGAGCACACTTTGGAGGCATTTCTGGAAGAACTGGCTTTTACAGTTTTGGTTGCTAGAAACTAGGATTCCTGTTTTAAAATGCTCAAAGCATTTTCATTGATTACAACTCTGCATATACTTGTAATTCTTCTAAAATAACTCCTAAAATACTATTAAGTTGGATCTTGCTCATATTTTATCCTCTTATTCCCACTAGGTTTATTTTCTCTAGAACAAACAAATGATCTCTTCGGTCTTAACTATCTAAACAAAGGATTGTTCCAGAAACTTGTATATAATTAAAGAGGTGAAATTTTCATTTATTTTCTTCTTTACTGAAGTGTTCTAGTTTGTGTTCTGTTGCTGTGATAAACAGCTAACCAAAAGAAAGTTGGGTTTGTTTAGTTTGTGCTGTGGGACAATGGTCTTATATTCTATAAAAGTTTGTCAGTTTTACTGGTTTAATAAAACACTAATTGGGTGTGGGACAATGGTCTTCTACCCTCTGTCATCAAATTGCACCCAATGTGGGTCAGCTAAATCCACCTAAAACCTGAGAGAGTTTGGGAAGGAATTCTAGACACACAAAGCACATAGGTAAGTATGGCTTCTTGATAGCAGCATTTTCTCAGGTGGGCCCTGTTTGCTAGAGAAAAGCACACCTCATTTAAGAGAGGCTTCCTGATTCAGCTTTAGTTGCAAAAAAAAACTTGCCGCTCTTTTAAAAGGCCCAACCACCAAACACTTAAATGGTGTTGATGTTTAGCCAATAGCATGATTCTTGGTGGTGGCAGGGACCTTGAAATGCCATAGAGTTGTAGCAATAAACATGGCTCCAGCCAGTACCTCCACCATGAGGCAGACTCTCAGAAAGCTAAGGAATGGGGTGAATCTAGCTATCAAAGCCATGGCTTTAATCCTAGCAACATTGCTTAGCCAATTAAAGACTCATGTGGTCAGAAAAAGAGAGATATACAGTAAAGATAGATTCAGATGAAGAAATCCCCTAAATGGTTTATAGTGTGTTTAAAAATATATAAATACTTGAGAGAAAAAATAAGAATGATAAGGTCCTTTAAAAAGAAGACAGAAAAAGAGCAGTTGGGTGTAGTGACACACACCTTTAATAGCAACTCTTGAGAAGCAGAGGCAGGCAGATCTCTGACTTCAGGGTGTTATAGCATGTACCTTTAATCCCAACACTTGTGAATCAGAGGCAGGCAGATCTCTGCGAGTTCAAGGACATCTTGGTCTGCAGAGTAAGTTCCAGGGCAGACTAAGATACACAGAGAAACCCTGTCTCAAAAATTCAAAAATTAAAAATAAAAGAAATAGAGTTTAAAATAAAGCCATGTAAAGATGGAAAATACACAGAGAATCTGGATACTGTATGTCATTGTGTTGTCTTTGAATTGCTTGATGGTTGAGGAAGGAGCAACAACTGCTAAAAGACATTTGACTATAAAGGCTGATGAATTAATCCAACATATATATTTTGAAAATGCTTTGGCTTTGAAATTTAAGTTAAAGAAGTATTTTACATTTGGGAAGAACTTTTGCTTTTATTTCCACAGGAAATGTGAAGCTGTGGAATCATTGCAAGTTAAGAAAAATCATGTTTAATCAAAAAAGATTCCCTGAAGAGTCCTTGATTGGAGCAGATGGCCCAGGTGATCCAAAATTTCAATAGACCTCTGTTGGAGTTTTCTCTGAGTTCTAGTTTTAATACTGCAGACTGAGATGATCAAACCTCACAGAATATTCCAGTCAGGACTTAATCACAATTCTAAGTTTTCTTTAGGTCCCCATAAGATTAGCACTGCCCCCAATCAGCAAGAAGTATCCTAGAAAACTATGCCCACATTCCCAAAAATGGATTATGGATGCTTGTCTTTGTTTAGAATTACAAGTTATTATGGATATTGGGCAGGATAAAAGCTATAAAAAGGATATTTAATTCAAAGTTCCTTTTTTAAAAAAAGGAGGGGGGAAGTGCTGTGGGACAATGGTCTTGTCACTTGTATTTTAATAAAATTTTGATTGGCCAGTAGCCAGGCAGGAGGTATAGGCTGGGTCACCAGGCAGGAAGTAGAGGCAGAGTGATGAGAACAGGAGAATTCTGGGAAAAGAAAAGGTTCAGTCTGCAATTGTCAACCAGACACAGAGGATACAAGATGAGAATGCCTCACTGATAAAAGGTACCAAACCATGGGGCTAACACAGACAAGAATTATGGGTTAATGTAAGTCATAAGTGTTAAGAAGAAACTTGAGCTGCTAGGCTAACCAGTTTATGTAAGGCTCTGTGTGTTTCTTTGGGACTGAACAGCTGCAGGACTTGGTGGGACAGAAACCTGTCAACAGTCTTATCAAAGAGTAAAGTCAGGGCAGGAAAGGAAGAAAGAATCTGAAAGCAGGAACTGATGCAGAGGGCAAGGCCTGCTCTTCATGACTTACTCAACTTGCTTTCTGATACCACCCAGAAGCATCTGCCCAAGGGTAGCACCACCCACAGTGAAGCAGACCATTCCAAGAAAAGACATGTTCTCAGGCCAGTCCAATGAAGTTGTTTATATTTATAAATTATTTTAATGTATAGAACTAGAACTTTATTTCACTAATCCTAGACTTTATGTTCACATTTAAGATGAGGTCAGGCCTGATGTCTTTTCTGGTAAGAGCTTTATTTTCTCTTGGAATGTATTTTCTATTCTTCCCTTGTGTCATGGATCTCCTCTGCTTTTATGTTCTCAGCATAACTTTGGAAAAGACATTCTTTGTGAGCCACGCATTGGCTTCCAGTACCTGAATGAACTACTCATGCTTTACCTACTATTACAGTTCAGTCCTGAGGACTTCTAGAATAAATTGGAAGAGGTTCTGCTTCACATGTCTCTAAATTTTCTAGAAAACTGGAAAAAAACAAATAAAATATGAAATTAGTATGTTAAACATTATGACTGCCTATACTTAAATTTAAAAGAAAACAATACCTCAAATTCCAATAACATTATACATATATCCACATCAACAGCAGACTTGTAACAATGAGTGGCAGGACAGGCAGAGAGCTATGGAGAAGTGGAAAGGAGAAGCTAGAAAGAGGGCTTAAGGTGACCTAAGACACCTGCTAGACACCTGTTGCTTTCTCTTGTGGTAAAACAAGTTATCCAAAAGCAACTTGTGTAAGAAACTATTTGTTTTTGCAAATGATACCAAAAGAGTTGTAGCAACCGAATTAAATTCATGTTAACTTATTTCCTTTTCAATTCTGCATTTGTTCATCTTTTCTATTTTCACTGAATTTTCTATATCTTGATTTTACATTTTCTCCCCTAATTGTATTTTTATTTCTACATTCACTATTTTAATGCTTTTTTATTTTTAAATTTTCTTTACAACATTTTTATTCATATGTGCGGAAAAACCCTTAGCTTTGTCTTTACCTTTAGGTCTTTATCAAGTAGGATGAGTGGCTTAGAAAATTTGACCTTGATAACTCATATTATAACTCTACTATGTTAAAAATTTTGCTGTAGTACTATTTTAATGATAAATTTATTATTACTATCATTATCCAATATCTGCTTAAATTGACTTACATATTGATAAATACTATTTTTTCGACACTTCTGTTCCTTTGTCTGGGCTCAGGTTAGTCAATATAAAGTAAGTGCACCCAAGGTTTCTGTGAAGCTGTGTTCTGCAGTAGACATCTGCAGCTCTAATGCCCTGGAACACTTCTTGATTTCACTCATCTCTTAACAGTTGCCTGTGCTGTGTAGTTATGGACTGACTTTTCTAACCTTCAGATTTTGATAATGTTCCTACTTCTCCTAGCTTTCAAATTTTCTTGGAGTTATATGCATCTAAATGTTGTTTCCTTTATAACAAATACATGACCCTTTTCTGTTTGTACTTTAAAATAACTTTTTTTGTCATTTTTGAAATTATGTTCTGTCAAATGTGCACATGGATTTCTACTGACCTCTCTGGACATAGTAAGCTCATAGGTCCTGTGGTGGGAGCAGGACTCATTACTAAAACACAGTTTTTACCTATTCCTCTATTCTATTCCAAGAATGAGAAAACCATGTGTTAATATTGCATATTACTTTCTTCACCCATCTCCATGTTCTAGGATGACTTACAATTTGTTGCCTTCAAGAATTTTCCTGTCAATACAGAGTAGTTACCTCAGAGCACTTCCTTCTCTGAGTTTTTGTAGGCTGTGATCTGTAACTCTCTATACATCTTAAAGACCTATAAATCTATACAATCTATAAGTTAGTGAATCAATTTTGATAAGTTTAGAGTGAGAAGGAGTGGAAAATGGCACTCTGTGTTAAGAGACGAAAGGTGGCAGTGAGAAAAAGTAAAAATTGACAAATTTCTATCCTTGCCTCTCTCTAGAGATGTTTTGAGGTAACCACTGCATGTTCATTGCATATTTTAACCCATTAGTATGTAGACAAAATCTTAAATTTTCCCATATACTGCCATGTAAATTTTAATTCATTTTAAACCATTTAAATGTCTGTAGGACTAAAGCTTATGATTTTATGTAATGAATTTTGGCTAGAAGGACTTTTGCAATACTTTGGGAATAATTTTCCAATATTATAAATTTAAAATTATATTTAATTAAATTAAAATTTAATTTAATTTTTTGTTTTTTATTTTTTATATGTTTTTTTTTATATTTAAAAATTTCCATCTTCTCCCCTCCTCCTTCCCCTTCCCTCCCCTCCCCTCCACCTATACACCCCCTTCTCCAGGCCAAGGAGCCATCGGGGTTCCCTACTCTATGTTAAGACCAAGGTCCTCCCAACTCCCCCCAGGTCCAGGAAGGTGACCAACCAAGCTGAGAAGGCTCCCACAGAGCCCGTCCATGCAGAAGAATCAAAGCCCAGCGCCTTTGTCCTTGGCTTCTCAGTCAGCCTCCACCGTTGGCCACATTCAGAGAGTCCGGTTTGGTCTCATGTTCCATCAGTCCCATTCCAACTGGAGTTGGTGGTCTCCCATTAGTTCTGTTCCACCGTCTCCATGAGTGAACGCACCCCTCATGGTCCTGACTTTCTTTCTCATGTTCTTCCTCCTTCTGCTCCTCATCAGGACCTTGGGAGCTCAGTCCGGCGCTCCAATGTGGGGCTCAGTCATTTTCTTCATCTATCGCCAGGTGGAGGTTCTATGGTGATATGCAAGAAATTCATCAGTATGGCTATAGGAACTGGCCTTTTCAGGCTCCCTTTCCTCAGCTGCCCAAGGAACTAGCTGGGGGTGTCTCCCTGGAAACCCAGGAACCCCTCTAGAGTCAAGTCTCTTGACAACCCTCAGATGGCTCCCTAAATTAAGATATATGCTTCCCTGCTCCCATATCCACCCTTCCTGTATCCCAAGCATCCCAAACTTATTTTATTACTTGAATATTCCATATTTTTCTGTAAAATTTATGGAGAGAAGATGAATAAAAAATATCTTTTGTTAAGACACAGTGATGAATATGTATCTATCAGATTTACTATACACTTATTTTCTCTTTCTCTGTTTTTGTTCACTTGATGTGTTTGGGGACAGAAAAGAAATGCCTTTCATAATATTCTTGTTACTCTTCAATTATATGTTCTTTTTATTATATCACCTATTAGAAAGGTATTTGTAAATGCTATATTGTTATGAATCATTCTGCCTTTGTTAAGATAATTTTTGCTTCTTTTTAGTGGTTACTATGTGCTTAATTTTTCTCCTATATCTACCACCAATGTTCTTTAATAGTGCTTTCAGTCTGTAAAATTAAGCTATTCTTTTATTATCAAGTTTAACTAATAATGTCTGACACTCAGCTATTGTATATTGGCTGTACTATTTGTCTTAGCCTCTTCCCCTTTATTTCCCACTTTTCATGGTTTCTTCTTTGTAAGAACATATACAATTCACACTCAATTCTAACACTCTTATTATACCTTTAATCTTTTTTAAATCCTAAATATTTTGTCATCTACCTTTCATTGTAACTATTCCCCCTTTTGTTTTGTTTGTTTTCAACTTTTTCTAAATTGTACAAATGTGTCCTGAATCCTTCCTTCCCACCACCTCTGAGCTTTGTAATTTGAAGAACATCAGGTATGGCTCACATTAGATATTTCCAGTGGGAAAGGACTGGAAAGAAGAGCCATTAAACTGATACTATGCATAAGGATGTGGTGAAGAATTAGCTGACAAGAAGCCCTTCAAGATAGAAATGGTTCTTGTAAACTGAGGTGATATAGTCTATTGTGGTGGGGAAGGTGTTGTGGTAGGAATGAGGCAGTTGGTCACACTTTATCCACACTCTGTAAGCAGTGGCAGATACATGCTGGAGCTCCATTTTCTTTCTCTTTTGCATCCAGTCCAAATCCATAGCCCAGATAATGGTCCACACACACTCAAAATGACTCTCTCCTCCTCAGTTAAACCTTTCTGGAAATACTTAAATGAATCTAAATCCAGTTACACTGACAGTGAAGATTAACACTCACACGGACCTACAGAGATGCGATGACACTAGCTGCAGCTTAAACAAGGGTACGTGCAACCCAAGATGAATACCTAATGTTGGTCCTGACATGCATACCCATACAAATAACATCATTCTAGGCAATTAACCTTTACAAATCCAAGGATGAAGTAAATTGTGCTTTAATGTTTTTTAAACGACACTACTCTGTGCCCTGTAATTACTGGGTACTTAGGCACTCAGAACTGGATTTATTGTGCATCCTCTCAAGCCAAGCGTGGATGCTGTGCAAAGATCCAGCAGGACCAGGAGTCATGACAATCCTGCCCTCCTGAATGGGCAGTCATTAGTTTTGCTTCTTCTGCTGCCTTTCTTTGAATTTTCAAGTTTTCTGTTCTAACAATATTTGTTTATTTTTTGAAACATCTAATGTTATAGCAAGTGTAAAAGTCATCCACTTGACTCACTGTGTTATGTTCAAGCAGAATAATAGTATCAATTTAGGGGGAGGTACCATGTAATACATCAGTCAATAAGAAAAATATCATATTTGAAAAATTAAAATGTCTGACAAGCATATATATGGTGACAACTTGCCTGAATTAGACAATTTAACTAATTACAATCCATTATTGTTTCTCCTCATTTTATTAAGTACAATGTGCCTTTGCTTGGAAAAGGAAGCAGTGGAATATATACTGATCTTAAATGGAATTAGTACAAGGAGTTTGCTTTACATAAAAACATTAATATTCTGCCTGAGATTCAACTCATTTGGTAGAATGCTTGACTAACATTCAGAAAACCCTGTTTGAGTCCCAGCACTGCATAAAATGAACACTACAGAACATGCCTGCAATCCTAGCACTTAGGAGATAGAAACAGCAGGACCAGAAATTCAAAGTCATCAGCTATGGATTGAGTTAGCACTAGTCTGCCAAACAGGAGATCTGTTTTCGAAAAAAAATTAATAAAAGAAAGAGAACAAAAATGTTCAAATTCTTTTTCTATAACTGTGGACAGAATATTTTGCAAACCTGTCTTTCTTGGCTATACTCTATGAAACTGAAACTCTGAGAAAGTCTGAGAACTTGAACTACTCCTTGCTCAGTGTGATAGAACTCAGATGGTGGTAGATTTGTCATTGGGATGTTTATATAAATAATAGAGTTCCTCCTGTCTACGTTAGCCTCAGTGTTTACCCTCAAGCACAGCAGAGCACTTTGATTCTACTTCCAGACATAGGTGGCCAGCCCTCTGTACTGAAGGAGTAACTAGGTCACAGAGACATGGAGGACTGCATCTCCATTCTGTGAAGTGTTTCCCCACAGTTAGTGGCTTTCCAGGATGCTGCACTCTGGGTATGGGTTTGACAGTTGTTCAACCCAGATTGGTGATTGCTTTCCCCTAATTTTTTTCTGCTATGTCAACTTTATAGCTTCCTTAAATTCTCTCCCTTGAGCTTCTTACAACATAGTCATGTCCTAAATAACTAAGAAGTGGAAAGTGTCTACAGGGTGATCTACCAGGCCACTGGAAACAATCAAGATGTGAAATACATTGTGTCAATAATGAGAAATGTGGGAGGGGAGAGGTCAAGGGAAGAGCCAGTCCACCCATACTCCCTGCTTTGAACACCAGAGAATACTCAAGAGTGGAAGAGCAAACTTTAAGTGTCAACCAGTGACTTCTAGCACCCATATGTGCACCCTTCTGATGGGCAAATTCAAGGACAGTACAGGCTATTTAAGAAAATATTCACTGAAAGAAGAAGAGATAGGTTTTGGTGTCTCTGATCCAGTACACGACTCTGGAAACTGTTCATAAATGAGAATCAGGAGATAAAGGGTGTAACATTTGGAGGCAGGAAAATCGATTGGTAATATTCAGAGAAAATGTAATTATTAACTAAATGAGTGGACTAATTAAATCAAAATGCACTGCTTTGTCTGAAATAAATAAATGACGTTATGTCTTGCATTATGCTTCCCTTCTGGATTTTCTAAAACACATCAAAAATAAAAACAGTTTATTACTTCTAAAATACAATCTTGACTTTCATAGTTAAAAAAAAAAAAAAACAAACCAAAGCAGAACACTGACACACAATAAGAAATGCATTTTGATCGGATTTCAGTACAAATGTATGTGCATTCATACTCCTCAAAATAAAGGCCCCACAGAAAAAAACTGACACAGTTATGCAACCTGATGATTTCTATTACATACTTTCTAACCTGCATTTCTGTTATTCTAAGAAATTACCAAAACTGTAATTTTTGCCAACTCTGAAGCACATTCTACATTGACTGTGCCTATGCCACACAGCATGAAAAAGCCTCTACCTAGAACTTTTTCCTTCCTTGAGACACAGAAAACTAAAAGACCAGAGACAGCCCTTGCTGATACACAAATACCTAAATAAATAGAATGGAATTGTAAATATAAAACCTCTATTAAAACAATTAGTGTTTTCACAGATATTGCTTTCCTGCATTTTTATTAAAAGATGAATTTAATGATATTAACTTTCAATTCCTTTTTGGAGAAATTGCAGTGGGCAATAACCCATTATAAATACATTATTTTTATGGCAGGGCAATTATTATCACTGACTGACAAACAGGAGAAAAAAGAGAAGATTAAGTGATATGTTGATGGTGAATTAGCAGAGTAGCAGAGCTAAAATCATAGCCAAGACCACCAACTTTAAGGAATATGCTTTTGTAAGCCTTGATAATATATAAAACAACATAAAATTTAGGTCTGTAATCATTTTAACTTCACAAAAAGTGGAATTAAATACATTTTCTATGAATCCATCACTACCAGTCGCCCACAAAGAAGTCTTTCTCAACTTCCTACAGGAATCTCTGTATCCCGTTAGAAAATCACTCCTCTGTCGCTGGCTATCATATTCTCCTCTGTCTTTGAATTGAATATTGTTCATGTGTGAAATCATACAGAACTTATCCCTTATGATAGGCTCACCTGACTTAACTGGCTTAGCATCCGGCATCAGTAAAATTCATGAATATTGTAGCTAGCCCTTTTTATCTTTTCAGATTTGCCTTTTTTTAACAGACTTAATAACTTCATATATAGCTTTATAAGTAAATACATATACATGAAAACATTTACTCTTTTGATAAATAGTAAGGTTGTTTTTCTTTTGTCTTCTATGCATACTTTTTTGAGCATAGATCTACAGAAGCCCTGTCACTCACTCGAGTCGTCTGGATATATACTCGAAAGCAGAATCAGTGAAGCATATGTCAATTCCATGCTTGATTTTTCAAAAGCAGTTGGATCATTTTACATTCCCACTAGCAATAAACAAAGGTGTCACTTCTTTTTTAGCCATATCAAAGCTTATACTTTTCTGTTTCTGTTCATATTAGCAGTCACCTTAAGGAATGTAGCATAGTGTCTCATTGTAGTTTTGATGGAAATTCTTTTCTGGAGCATCTGACATGCCTGTGCATTCCTTCCTGGAGCTACTTGTACATTATTTGTCATCAGTGTATCATCTTCAGAAGATGCTCAGTCAATTTCTTGCTTCTCTTTTGGATCAGTGAATTTTGTGGTTGCTGAGGTTGAGGACTCCCTTATATTCTAGGTAATGATACTTTATGAAATACATGATGTGAGAATATTTCTTCATTAGGTAAGTTGTCATTTTTTGTTCAATATCCTTTGATACAGAAATATTAATTTAGATAAAATCCACTTTTTCTTTTACAGCCTGTGCCTTAGAACTCAGATATGAGAAAGCTCTCTTAGATCCATTGTTATGAACCTTTTCCTTATGACTTCCCTCAAATCTTCCTTCTGATATTTTTATTCATTTAGATCTTACATTTAGGTCTTTGATCAATTTTTAGCCAATTTTTGCAAATGATGTTATGTAAGGGATCAACCTACTTACTTTTAAGTGAAAATTCAATTTCCACAAATAGCAGCTTTTATAGACTGGTCTTTGTAATTTACTCCATAGATCTATAAATCGTTTTTAACACAATACAACAAAATACTACATTCACTTTGGAGCAATTGTGAAATTAAAAAAAAAACAGAAATTTTCAGTTGTATTCCACTTTCTTAATATTTTTGTCTGATTGAATTTCCTTAAAATTCTATGTAATCTTAGGAAGGTTATCTTTCGTATTTCTTTAAAAAGCAATTCTAGGAATACGATTGGGATTAAATTAAATCTGTAGAAAATGTAGGTAACTGGGACCTTAGAGGAAATTTGAAGCACAGGCTGTGACTGGACAGAGAGGACCAAGAGGTGAGTGAGTGATCACCACCCAGCTGGATACCTCACTCTCTAGACACTTGGTCCTGGGATAAAACTCTGGGCCTCTCCCCCACCTGGCTCAGCTGTTCTAGCCAGCCAACAGGCAAGCTTCATGCAGGTAGTTTGTTCCAATGCTCCTGCCCCATCAATAAGACCCTATAAGCTAGAAGTCCCACTCTGCCCCCAAACTCTTTAACCCCCAACGACCTCAGAGGAACTCTGCAACTGCACAGATTGAACCAAAACTGTGTACCAAGACTGCAGACCAAGAGAGTACAAGAGAGGGGGCCAAGTGAGACCTCAGTGACTCCCTGAGACACAAACAGTGACAGTAAAGAGCAGACCAAGAACAGCTCCCAAAGACACAGAGAGCAACAGCAAGGATTGGACCAAGAGGCAAAGACACTGCCATCACCAATTGGAGGAAGAGATAGGTAGCACAAATGCAAGAATTCATTAAACAACCTAAAAAGCAACATGGGAACACCAGAACACAATGGTAATACCTCAGGAAGATTTGATCATGCTAACCTAGAAGTAAAAGAAAATAATTTCAAATGTAACTTTATGGGGATAATGGAGACCATTAAAGAGGAAATTAAAATTTTCCTTAAAGAAATGGAGGAAAAGACAAACAAAAAATGGAAGAAATCAGTAAATCACTTAAAGAAACCCAAGAAAAAAAGTCAAACAGGTGAAGCAAACAGTTCAAAACTTGTAAAATGAAATAGAGGCAATAAAGAAAACACAAACTGACGAAATTCTGGAAATGGAAAATCTGTGTAAATGAACAGGAGCTACAGATGCAAGCATAACCAACAGAATACAAAGAGATGGAAGAGAGAACCTCAGGTGTTGAAGATACTATAGAGGAAATAGCATTCATCTGTTGAAGAAAATGTTAAATCTTAAAATTTTTAACACAAAATATCTAGTAAATCTGGGAAACCATGAAAAGACCAAACCTAGGAATAATATGGACAGAAGGAGGAGAAGTTCAGCTCAAAGGATGGGAAGTATATTCAACAAAATCACAGAAAAAAACCTTTTTCCAACCTAAAGAAGGATTTCCCTATGAAGGTACAAAACTTTACAAATACTAGCTCTAAAGCAAAGGATAACAAACCTATAGTCCACAAACCCAGAGGGGCTAAGTAACAAAGAGAACCCTGAGAGAAACACATATAGATCCCCTGGAAGGGGAAACAGACAAGATTGCCTAAGGAAATTAAGAGCATGGTGGAAGGGGGGGAGGAGGGGAGAGGGGAAACGGGGAGAAAAGCATGAGGGAATGGGATAGTTAAGATGTGGGGAAGACAGAGATAGAGACCAAGGAAAGAGATATCTCCAATTGAGGAAGCCATCATGGGGCTAACAAAAATCCTGGCACTAGAGAAATTCTCAGGAATCCACAAGGATGGACCCCAGCTAAGACTCCAAGCAATAGTGGAGAGGGTGGCCAATCTAGCCTTGCCTTGTAGTCAGATTGATGACTGTCTTAAATCTCACCATAGAACCTTCATCCAGCAACTGATGGAAGCAGAGGCAGAGAAACACAAATTCCAGACAAAGAGTAGAAGGTGTGAGAATATAAACAAAGAGGTCATGACCATGATGGGACATCTGTTGAAACAGTTTACCTGAGCTAATGGGAGCCCACAAACTCTGGCCAGAAAGGGGAGGAACCATCACAGGATGAAACTAGGCCATCAGAATGTGGGTGAGAGTTGTATGGCTGGGGCAGACTGTGGGATCATTGGCAGTGGGATCAGGATTTATCTCTACTGCTTGTACTGGCTTTTTGGAACCCATTCTTTTTGGAGGTATGCCTTGATCAGCCTAGATATAGTAGGAAGACCTTGGACCTTCCTCAAAGCAATGTTCCTTAACCTCTTGAAGAGTGGATAGGGAGTGGTGAGGGGGTGAAGGTGGAATAAATGGAAGGAAGGGAGGGAGTGGGAACTGGAATTGGTATGATGAAAAAATAATTTTAAAAGAGAAATAAAAAAGAAGAAAAAAACTTCAAAAGTAAAGATAGCAGTAAAATGAAATGATATACAAAAAGAAAATGTGGGTAATATAGATACCTTGTAATGATAAAAAAGTATTCTAATTAACAGGTATAGGATGTATTTCCATTTATTTGCAATTTTTTTGTTTTTTCAACAATGTTTTATGATTTTCAATATTTGTGTACCTGCCTCCTTGTCTATAACAATTCTTATTCCTTTTGATATAACTATAACTGAAATCTTTTATTTCTTTCAGATACAGTTTTATTAAAAACAAACCCATCTCTTCCTAGTTTGTGGGCTACTTTTACTTAATCATGAATATTTTTAAATTTTATCAATTATTTCACTCAAAATATTGAGACTATCATGGTGTGTACTAGTTATATAGTATATAAATTATTTTGTTCTTTTTAAATATAAATTTTAAATATAATAAAATTAATTACTTAAGAATTTAATATATAAAAATAATTTATTTTGATAATATTCACTATTCTATTGTCTTCCTAATGCCTCCCAGAGTCACCACTTCCCCAACCAATCTGAACTTTCTGAGTCCATATCTTGTTTTTGTTTGCTTGTTAGTATAACTCACCAGGCTCAATTTGTGGTGACTATATATTCAAGGTTGTAGAGAAAGCCACTAGTGTGTCATCAACCTACCAGAGGACAAGCCCTTTAAGAAAACTGATGATCTTTCCCCATGAAACCATCAACTGTCAGTAAATCAAGTTGGTCCTAATCAGAGTGGTTCAACTTTTTAACTAGCTTTCATAGTACGGCATAGTTTCATTCACATTGCTGGGAAGAAGAGTCATCAACAAGAAGTCTTATTTTGCTCTTGGTCCTGTGTGTAGATGAAAGCTTCTATCCTGCCCTGTCCCACAGCTGTTCAGTGCCCAAGAAACACAAAGAGGCTCTTCTTAATTATAAACTGACTTATTAGCTCAGGCTTATTATTAACTAGCCCTTAGAAATTAGATTATTCCATAATTTTTCTCTATGTTTAGCCACATAGCTTGGTGCCTTTTTCAGTAATGCAATCTCATCTTGCTTCCTCTGCATCTGGCTTGTGACTGACTCTGTCGTTCCTCTTCCCAGAATTCAGGTTGCCCTTCCTATATTTTCTGCCTGGCTTCTGGCTAATCATCATTTTCGTAAACCAATACGGGTGACAAACCTTTACAGTGTGCAAGAGCATTAGCCTATTGCATTTCCCCTTGTTTTCTTTTCAAAACAAGATATCCAAATCTAATTTCCTTTGTTTAGTTTTTTTCCTGACCATTTATCTATAACAGCTTATAATCAACATTCTAAACAAAGACAAATATCCAGTTTTTGAAAATATGGACATAGTTTTCAAGACTACTTCCTGCTGATTGAGCGTACTGATAATTTTATGGGGGCCAAAGAAAATTTAAGAACTTGGACAAATCCTGGCTGGATTATTATGTGATGCTTGATCATCCCTCAGCCAGCAGTCCTGAAGCTGTTCTGTCTGCAGAATTCAGAAGAAACTACACCAAAGGTGCTCGGAAATGTTGGATCTCCTGGGCCATCTGCTCCCATTGGAGATTTTTCAGGGGTCTTCCTTGATTATACCTCATTTTTCTTAACCTACAATGAATCCACAGCCTCTCATTTCTTGTGGAAACAAAAGCAAAACCTCTTCTATGAAGTAACATAAATTTTGAAGTCAAAGAAATTTCGAAGTATGTAAATTGCATTAATCCAGCAACATTTATAATCAATTGTCTTTTAGCAACTGTTGCTTCTTCCTTGGCAGTCAAAAAAATTCAAAGACAATACAATAGCATACAGTATTCAGATTTTCTGTGTATTTTGCAACTTTACATAGCTTTCTTTCTTACTCTATTTCTTTTTTAAGGACTTTATCTATTCTATTTCTTTCTCTCCTAAGCCTACATATATTCTTGAATACAATATAATTTAGAACTTTTGTTTTTCATCTGAATCTGTCTTTACTGTATATATCTATCTTCTTTTGACCATGTGAGCCATTAATCTGCTAAGTGACATGACTAGGATTAATGTTTGGTAAACTTTAACACTAAAACCACTCCCAAATACATTTTGCCAGAATATTCTAAAATGACAATTTATTTGTTTTACTAGGTATGAGTTGATCTGTATTTTTACATGCACTTTTTAAGTTTTTTAATTTAATTTATTTATTCTCCTCTCATACAGTATATCACAACCATATCCTCCCTTCCTTCCCCTCTTTCCACTGCCCCCCCCCCATTTTCCCTCTTCAGCAAACCCATTGCTTCACTATTTCCCTTCAGAAAATATCAGGCCTCCCTTGATATCAACCAAAGTCGGCATAATAAGATACATTAAGAGTCCCTAGTCAATGGTACCATATATGAAAATTGGCAATAGTGCATCTTTAATGAAATGGTGTATGTGTGAGACACTCCTTTCAGTGCTTGAACTTCATCCTCTATAATCCTCTAATGTATGGAGGGGCATTACCCTGTAGAACCCTATCTTCTTTAATCCTCCAATGTACAGAGGAATATTACCCATGGAACAGGATCCTCTATAATTTTCTGATGTACAGAGGACATTACCCTGTTGCAGTTGAATAAACTGAAAATGGAACTAAAGTAAGTTGTTAAAGTGTATATAGAATTTAGAGCTTCTTGGTTTAGAATGTCAAAATCCTCATGGGTATTCTTTTAATGTAGCATCTGGGACATGTCTACAGGGAATTTTACTTAAATCAGTGACTCATATTAATTTTATTTAGTGGAGGAGTTATTCTGATTCATACAAGTGAAGAGAAAACTATTGTTTTAAAAATGTTTATTCAACAATCACTGTTAGCAATGATATCTTTATTTACCCTTCCTCTCAACATTTGGGTAAGTCATATTGACCATGATTCCTCTTTCTTTATCCCAAGCCAAACTCAATTTTGTAAAGTCTTTATGAAACATTTATATCAAATATTTAGATAAATCCGTAAAAAATCTTGTTAGCAGAGATATTAAACAAAAATACAAAAAAATCCATAAGGTCTTCTTTCTCCCTCCCTTTATATTTGTAAATTGATGTTTGAGAATTTTAATTGATTGTCCAAGATATCACAAGGAGACAAAGGAGATTTCTTTCTTTTTAAACAATTTTAATGTCTTCTTCTCTCATACAATATCGGAATCACAGCCTCCCCTTTCTCCCCTCCTCCCAAGCACTCACACTTCAATTCTACCTCTGATCAACTGCTTCTGTTTTCTTTCAGAAAAGGCCAGGCCTTCCAGGGATATCAACCAAACTTGGCAAAGCAAGATGCATTAAGACTAGGCACATAATCTCATACCAAGGCTGGGTGAGGCAACTCAATAGAAGGAAAAAGGTACCATGAGCAGGCAAAAGAGTCAGACATCTCCACTCTGGCTATAGAAGTCCAACAACAATGCCTAAACGAAAGAACCACAGCATATATGCTGAGCACTCGGTACTTGCTGCAGACCCATACAGGTTTTATGGTTGCTGCTTCCATCTCTTTGAACTCCTATGAGCCCTGCTTACTTGATGACGTGGACTGTTCTCCTGATGTCCTCAATCCCTCCTGCTCCTACAAGCATATCTCTCCCTCTACTGTGGGATACCTGGAGTTCTACCACTATGTTTGGCTGTGTGTCTCTGTATATGCACCCATCAACTGTTGGGGAAAGCCTCTTTGATGAACATTGGGCTAAGCATCTATCCTATGAGTAGAAGAAAATATAATCAGAAATTATATTTCGTTGACTTTTTGTGTAGTTTGGTTTTCATCAGTTATGTTTGGAGTTACCCCAATTCTCTGAGCTTTCCAGCTTCCTGATCTTGGTCATCTAGGCAGTGTGGGACATTGGCTCCTTCTCATGGTGTAGGACTCATGTTAGACCAGTTAGACCAGTGATTGGCCCCTCCCACAAGCTCTGAGCTCCCATTACCCCAGTGCATCTTGCAGGCAGGCACTTGTGAGTCACGGACTTTGTAAAAAAGGGCTGGTGTCCCAGTTCATCACTGGTTATTGATGATAGCTGGTTGGGTCTTAATAGGTTCCAGGAAGTTTCCACTGCGCTGGGTCTCCACATAAACCCTTAAATACCCACTTCTTTCAGTCATCTTTTCTTTTTCCATCTCTCCTTCCATCTCTCCTTCCCGCACACTTTTACCAAGTTAATTTTTATTTTTTATTTAAAATTATCTTTTATCATTTCACATAACAATTCCAGTTTCCACTCCCTCCCCTCCTCCTGTTCCCTTCACCTTTTCCCCCCATCTCACACCCAAACATTCCTCAGAGAAGGTAAGGCTTCCATGGGGAGTCAACACAGTCTAGCACGTTGCTTTGAGGCAGAACCAAGACCCTCCTACTAAATATCTACACTGAGCAAGGTATCCCTCCAAAAGGAATGGGTTGAAAAAACCAGTACAAGCAGTAGGGATAAATGTAGTGGGCCCAAAGTCTGCCCTAGCCTTACAACTGTCACCCACATTCAGAGGGCCTGGTTTGGTCTTATGCTGGTTTCTTCCTCGTCAAGATGGAGATGGTGGGCTCCAATTAGTTCAGGTAAACTGTGTCAGTCGGTGTGCCCATCATGGTCTTGACCTCTTTGCTCTTACCCTCACTCCTCCCACTCTTTAACTAGATTTTGGGATCTTAGCCCAGTTCCCTGCTGTGGATCTCTGCCTCTGCTTTCATCAGTTACTGGATGAAGGTTTTGTAGTGACATTTAAGACAATCATCAATCTTACTACAGGGCAAGACCAATTTGGGCACCCTCTCCACTTTTGCTTAGCATCTTACCTGGAGTCATTCTTGTGGATTTCTGGGAATTTCTCTAGTGCCAGGTTTCTTGGTAGCCCCATAATGACTCCCTTAATTAAGATGGCTCTTTCTGGGGCTGGTGAGATGGTTCAGAGGTTAAGGATATTGGCTGTTCTTTCAGAGGTCCTGGGTTCAATCCCCAGCAACCACATTGTGGCTCACAACCATCTGTAATGAGATCTGGTGCCTTCTTCTGACCTATAAACATACATTCAGACAGACACTGTGTACATAATAAAAAAATCTTTAAAAAAGATATCTCTTTCCTTGCCTTCTGTGTCTGAGGTTTCCCCATCTTGACCATATTGTTCCCTCAAGTTCTCCTTGCCCTCCCCATCTCTCCTATTTCTCTACTTCTGCCCTCCCTTCTTACTGCATCACCATGCTCCTAGTTTTCTCAGGAGTTCTAGCCTATTTCCCCTGCCTAGGATGATCTATATATGTTTCTCTTAGGGTTCCCCTTATTAACTTAGCTTCACTGGGGTCATGGATTATAAGCTTGTTTTCTTTTGCTTTAAAGGTAGTATCCACTTAAGTGTGAGTACATACCATGCTCATCTTTCTGGGTCAGAGTTACCTCACTCAAGATGATATTTTTTCTAGTTCCATCCATTTGCATTCAAATTTCAAGACGTCATTGTTTTTTACTACTGAGTACTCCATTGTATAAATATACTATATTTTCTTAACCATTCTTTGATTGGGGGCATCTAGCACATTTCTAGGTTCTGGCTTTTACAAATAATGCTATTATGAACATAGTTGAACAAATGTCCTGATAGTATGATTGAGCATCCTTTGGGTATATGCCCAAGAGTGGTATTGCTGGGTCTTGAGGTAGGTTAATTCTGAATTTTCTGAGAAACTGTCATACTGATTTCCAAGGTGGTTGTACAAATTTGTGCTCCCACCAGCAATGGAGGAGTGTTTCCTGTATTCCACATCTTCTCCAGCATGAGTTATCTATCACTGGTGTTTTTTTTTTAATCTTAGCCATTCTGACAGGTATAAGATGGTATTTCATAGTCATTTTGATTTATATTTCCCTGATGACTAAGGATATTGAACATTCCCTTAAGTATCTTTTGGCCATTTAAGAATCTTCTGTTGAGAATTCTCTTTTTAGATCAGCACCCCATTTTTAATTGTATTTTAAGTGTATTTTGGTATTTTGATATCTAATTACTTAAATTCTTTATATATTTTGGAGATCAGTCCTTGTCTGATGTGGGGTTGGTGAAGATATTTTCCCATTCAGTAGGCTGCCTTTTTGTCTTATTGACTGTGCCCTTTGCTTTACAGAAGCTTATCAGTTTCAGGAAATCCCATTTATTTCTTCTTACTTCCAGTTCCTGTGCTACTGGTGTTATATTTAGGAAGTGATCTCCTGTGCTCATACATTGAAGGCTACTTCTCTATCTGTTTGCTTTACCTGTTTGATTGTTTTAATTTGGTTTTCTTCAAGAGATTTATTGATTTCTTCTATTCTTTGTTTGTCCTTTCCTCCATTTCTTTAAGGGAATTTTTCATTTCCTTTATAAGTGCCTCTATCTTCTTTATAAAGTTATATTTAAAAGCATTTTCTTGCCGGGCGGTGGTGGTGCACGCCTTTAATCCCAGCACTGGGAAGGCAGAGGCAGACGGATCTCTGTGAGTTCGAGGCCAGCCTGGTCTACAAGAGCTAGTTCCAGGACAGGCTCCAAAGCCACAGAGAAACTCTGTCTCAAAAAACCAAAAAAAAAAAAAAAAAAAAAAAGCATTTTCTTCCGTTTCTTCTAGGTTAGGATGATCTAGTCTTCCTATTGTATAAACACTGTGTTCTGGTGTTACCATGTTGCTTTTTAGGTTATTTAATGAATTCTTGCATTGGCAACTACCCATGTCTTCTTACAGTTGGTGCAGGCAGTATCTTTGCTTCTTGATCCAATCCTTGCAGTTTCTGTCTGTGTCTTAGGGACCTGCTCTTCGTCTACTCTGTGCAGTTGCTGTCTGTGTCTCAGGGAGCTGCTGAGGTTTCTCTTGCCCCACTCTCTTGCTCTCTTGGCCTGCTTTCTGGAATTTTGACATATAGTTTGTTGTTTCTCTCTTTTTAAAATTCATTATCTCTCCCTTTAGATTTTGACAACGATTTGGTCCTATTGTAAGACAGTACATCCTCCTCTTCTTCCTGAATTCTGTATTTTAAATCCTAACTGCTCATCCACCTCTTCTTTCTCCCCCTCTAATTTACCTATACTGAAACAGGTATGATATATATATAAACACAGATTATATGTTTAAATAGTGGTAGAGTTACAAATCTCTGCAAAAAACAGAGAGAAATAATAACAATACCAAAAGAAAAATTTCTATATGTCTGTGAAAAACACATGCCCAATGATATTTTCCATGTTCTATTATTAGTAGATAACATCTAAATTGAGTTTAGTAAGTTTATTTGAAATTAAATGTATTTAATTTCAAAAATCAAATACATGAGTTTTCTAGAAAATAATTGCTCTGTGCTTTTGTAAGATTTATTAGCAAAACGGAATAAAATCAAAATTGGTTAGTTCAAAATTATTAGCAAATCTATTCAAGATTCAAAATATTCACTATGAAGAGACGTTTGGTACAAACACACATGCACAGACAAAGAGAGAGACAAAAATTGTATAACCAAAGAAATTAAAATATCACTATCTACTAATTAATACCACAATTTTAATGTTCGTGTCTTTGAGTGCAAAGCTGTTGGAGGATGTCAGAAGGAGTACCTAAGGAACAACAAAGAGAGAAGACATAATAAGTTACAGACATAATTATTTTAACACTCTGTACCACAGTTTCTTCTAGAAAACATCAAAACAGACAAGAGAAGCTCCTGTGGCCTTCAAGATGAAACCTAGTAGTCTCACTTTTACCTAGGAGTCTTTTAAGATCTACCAACTTAAGATCCACTCTAGCTGCCGCAATTCCTCTCTCCCTAAATCCCATCAGGTGACAAGGTCTAAGCATAAGGACCCTTTTATGATGCTCTGCTTTTCTGGGTTTCTACTGAATTGTTCGTATTTTATCTTCAGAATGTTGTGTAGTAACGCCTTGGTTATTCTGTGCTTTAGTCCCCCCTTAGAGTATTTCTTTGAACTCTAAATCCCCCCGTGTGTGTGTGAGTGTGTGTGTGTGTGTGTGTGTGTGTGTGTGTGTGAGTGTGTGTGTGTGTGAGTGTGTGTGTGTGTGTGTGTGTGTCTGTCTGTCCTCAACTCTTTCATTTCTCATATGAATCCTCCTAAGATGAAAACCATGCCATATTTATTTGTTTTCCCCCCAAACTGAACATAATGAATAATAGATGTTTGATAAATATTGAAGAATAAATCAATTGAGGAATAAATACCATCATGACCTCCGTATGTTCTCAGGCTTCTGAGCAGAAAGGCAAACTGCCTGGCAAAGATTGGGAAAGGGCAAGTGAGTCCGTGTTAAACCCGGAACAGAGCAGCATAGTGAAACATACGAAATCTCACCCTCTTCATTTGAAAACAGAGAGTTATTGCTCAGTGTATTCTTGAAACTGTTCATAGATCTGGGGAACTTGAGGAAAAAGACATAGTTCTTATACTCAATGATCTTGAAATCTAATGGGAAAATAAAATGTTTGAGAAGTTTGAAGAGAGTAGCATAAATTTAGTGTAGGTAAGAGAAAAAAATCAGAAAAAAAATGCTTGGAAGGGTCTTGAAAGGTGCATGAAAGTTAGATAGATAGAAATGGGAAGGAAGCAGGAAAACCAAAAGGGCATCATAAAAGTAAACCAAGCTGTAGTGTTGAAGAAGATAGGTGGGGAAGCAGAGGGAGTAAACATCAGAATGTTTGCGTGCTGCTCTATTTCCCCAGCCCCACTCCATTAGTTCAGAGTCCTAATGCTGCTGTGTGGTATACAGCTTTCTGTCCCTCCAGACTGCGCCCATTCCTTTCCTGAGTACCCTTTGGTTTATTCTTGACTATATTATGCGACATATTTCTAGTAAGTAATCAAATCAATACTACTTTAGCTAAGCTTTGTAAAGGAGCTAAATTTTCCATTTCTTCATACCTTAGTTTTTTATAGAAGTTTTGTCATGATTTTTCTGCTATCTGCTCTCTAGCTGAAACTCATGCATATTTCTAAATTGAAGATCATATTAACCCATTGAAGCTATTTATACTTTGAGCATCCTAAAATCACCCTTTCATATATTAGCAGAAGGATTACTTGGATTAGGAAAAAAATATGCTCCCCCTTTCTTTGCCTGTCTCTCATGTGTCTGTAATGTAAAATGTTACAGAACATTCACCATGTGTTGAATAGAGGGATATATGTGAGTATGGGACTGCAGTCCTCATGGAATCCTTGACATAACTTCACAAATAGATTGTATCTCCAATACAAGATTAATTTCCTCCTTTGTGACACAGAAGACATTTCATTTGAATACATTTTGTTTTTCTCACTCTATATGCTGAATATAAACATCTGATCACTCTATCTACAACTACAGAACTCCATGACACTGTGCAAAAATAAATATGATTTTTTAATAGTTTTTTTTTAAGTTTCTTTAATTTAGAGAAGTTTTTAAAAGTGAATAAATGACTAATGATTAATTTAAATTTAGGGTTTTTTCATGTATGACTATATGCCATTCAGAATTCATTTTCATGAGCCATATGAAAAGTCCTATGCTGAGAAAAACATGAATTATCATTACTAAAATAAATTAGATATGTCCAGCCACTTTCACAATGTCTTTACCCATTTCTCTTCTTCATCAATGAAATCCTTGTTTAAGGAGCAATCACCATGGCCAGAAAGCTTTCTACAACTCTAATAATATATGACATAAACCCGTACATAAAAGTAAATTTTATTCTGGCTCGTGTTTTCAAAAGTTTCAGCCCATGTCCACGTGACCCAGGTGTTTTGGGGCCTGTGGTGAGGAAGAACATCAGTGTGTGACTACAGAACCCAGGAGGGTAATTAAGAAGCAGAAGTATGGAAGTATGAAAATTAAATTATATGCCCTGTGCAGCCAGACGGGAGGAGTAGGAAACATGGAGGACATCACAGAACCAGTCTTTCAGTGGATGACCAACCACAAATATTGAAAAGGGGTAAATTCTGCTCCGTCTTGTTCTTTAAATTCTAGCACTATCAAATGAAGTCATTACTAACAATTATAGTAGATAATAGAAAGCTCGTTAAATATCTGAGAAGGAGAGACAGGCCAGCTATTTGACTTGAATTTTATGTGGAGCCAAAGATAATTTAATTTTCTCAGGGTAGTGTGGTAGCAGGCAAAAAAAAAAGTACAAACAATATACCAGATTATAGTATCTGAGAATGAGGATATAAGAGACGTTAAAGACAATGTCAACAATGGAGCTAAAAGGCTGAGAGAAAGCTTGTCAGATAGGGAAAATCTGAAGGTGATTTGCCCAGGCAGAAGTGAAGTCATTTTAAACAAGCTGCTATCAGCTAATGAGTTAGCCATGTGCAGATGTCAGCAGGTAACCTAGGTTCATAGAGTGGTGGGTCTGGGCTTTACTTTTAACCCTCACACACATAGCTGTTAGAGGAGTTTAGGGCATCACCATTGAAGGGGGAAAATATGGGAAGAAGACCAAACACTAAAGACAGAGAAAGATGAGGAGAACACAGAAATGTCCTTTTTACGGGAAAACCAGCAATCAGAGTCCCACTGCTGGAAGGAGCAGCCTGGTCCCCTGCCTGTCAGTGGGCAGCTGTGGACTCTGCCACAGTAAAAACCATAGCCTAATGGATATTTCTATTTATCAGACTTTCTTAACAAAATCTAGTATATAGTCATCTATCTCTAAAACCACATTTTCTATTTTGAGTTTTGTTGATTTACCTGATACAGGGAAGGTCTCCATGCTATGCAGACAATGAGGCATTTTGGGGGTATTTTCAGAATGCTGACTCTGGACTTTGTATGTAACTTGCTCTGTTCCCTGGGACACTTTAGAAACACCTAATAAATATTTTAAAAGTAAAAGGTTAATTTTATGCTTTCTTTGATTGATATGAGGAAGGAAACCTTAAAAAATTAAACATATTCTTTATATTCTGCCTTTAAATCAACTGGAATGCCTGCCATTCACTCGTCTTCAGGCTGCTTCAGTCTTAGGTCTTTTCTAAAGATACATCTAAAGTAACATGGATTTTACATTATTATTTTTTTCTTTTGTTTTTTGTTTTTTGTTTTTCGAGACAGGGTTTCTCTGTAGCTTTGGAACCTGTCCTGGAACTAGCTCTTGTAGACCAGGCTGGCCTCGAACTCACAGAGATCCGCCTGCCTCTGTCTCCTAAGTGCTGGGATTAAAGGCGTGCACCACCGCCGCCCGGTTTACATTATTATTTTTAACATATTAGAAAGTTCCCTGAATAGACATATTCTACTCACATATCTATCAGTAATAAGCATCAAAATAGGCAAAATACTATAAAAATGGACATGACCTTTAAGTATAATGAAGTTCTCTCTATTTGTAGACAGAAAGATATGCCTTTCTCCAAAATGATATGAATGGGTGTAAGAGTTTTCAGCCTTGTGCCATAATATATAACAATGGCAGAGCCCAGAGTACGTAAGTTTTTCCTAGTCTTAGCAAGTTGGAAAGGCTGCAAAATTGCAACTGACAATGATTGGTGTAATTTTGATACAGTAATCTATTTCATTTATGGCCTTAGTCATGTTTTAATAGGCTTTCATATTAGTGTCCTTGATCCTTTCGGCATTGTAACTAGCTCCCAAGTCATCTCTGACGTTATAGACATTTATTTTCTACGCTGCATCTGTGAATTAACTCCACACACGCCTTCTCAATGGTATGGATAAATGACTGCCTTAAAAAAGTCTTTTCATCTTAACCTTAAGAAATTGCCTTTTGATCTAACTAGAAACTTATTAAAAGTATTTAGTAGAATCGGGTAGCGATTTCTTGCCCCTGCAGAGCATATGTTAAGAGTCCAGAGCTGACCTGGAATCTGTGTGGTTCACGAGACTGGTTACCTGACCTTGCTCAAACAATTTGTACTTGAGATTTTCAAACCACACAAGCAGACATGATAACACTCACAAATCATTGTACATAGTCATTCAAGAGACAACTGCTGAGTCCCGAGGGATGGCTCTGTCATTAACAGTATTTCTTGTTCTTCCAGAGTGCCTTTTTAAAAATCAGTTCCCAACTTCCATATCTGATGGCTCACTCCTTCTCTAGGGAACCTCACTCCCTCTTCTGGCCTTCACAGACACCTGCAAATACATGACATACACCCACATAGACAGACATACTCTAAATAAAAATAAGTACTTTTTTTATGGTAATAATTCACTCAAAGTAAGCTGTCACAAGCCATGTTTTCCTATAGTTACTAGGCAACTTCAGTTCGTGACAATCTATTCATAGTCTGCTTTGGGAAACAGAAAGAAAAAAACCAATCAGTGTAACATATATATTACACACACACGTACACAAAAACTGTTAGCAAGAGTGATGTCTTTCAAAATATTCTACATTCAGGATTCTCTGTCATACTCCAAAGACAAAGCAGAAACTCAAACAAATTCTCACATGGAAAATACACCATGTGCCAATCTTATTAATATCTAAATAGAAAAGCTTAAGCCAGAATACATGTTTTACTTATATATGTATATATTTATATGTGTAAATATTCATATATGTAAATATTAATATATATTATTTGTTAGTTGTGTCTTGTTTGATAACTCAAAAGTATTACCTGTGAGATCATATTAATAAGATGAACGATGTCAGTTTTATCAGCAGTTAACAAAAGCAAAACTCTATATGTACTGCATAATTATTTAACCGTGGATGGCCTTTTCTTGCTAGTCTTTTTCAGTCTGTTTAGTGTCATATTCACATCAGAAGGCTTCTCAGGCAACTTCCAATGTAGTACTTCGAATGGAAAGAGTTCTCACAGGAAAGTTTGTACATCAGTCTGGGACAAGCTGAAAAGAAGCAAAGAACAATAGCAAAAGAAACATGCTGAATATATGTAGACAGTGCCTGAAATAGCAAAGGAAATAAAGTTTCAATAAGGTCAGTAAATGTACTATATAGAAATATGTCTACTTGTAGTTCACAGTTCCTTTCAAAGGAGAATTCAATTTTAGATGGGCAGTGTGTTCCGCCATAGCAGTAACATATTCACAGCTTTTATTTCTAATAAATTTTAAGATGAATGTCTACTTTCTCTTTTGAACTCAATTATTTTCACTAGAGATTGATATTTTGCACACCTACAGCCTGTGGCTTTCAGAGGAGAGAACATAGATTTGCCTTTATATGTGTATGTAGTTTCATAGACAGGGAATCCTTGAACAGTGGTAGATTTTCCTTAGTTTGTTTTACTGCTGTTGCCAGCAGAAAAGTATCCCTCAAAAGGAATAAATATATTTTTTTTTAAATGCCAGCACTGTAAACAGAAAAACTAGTGGCCTCTTACAGTACAGGCTTCTTATTAACTAACATTTACATCTTAAATTAACCCATTTCTATTATTCTGTGTATCGCTACAAGGCTGTGGCTTACCCGGTGAGATTCTGTTTTGGTGTCTTTCTCCTTTATCATAGTATCTCTATGACTCTGCCTACTCTCTATATTTCTTCCAGTCTGGCTATATTTTGTCCTACTATAAACTAAAGCAGCTTCTTTATTAACCAATGGTAATAAAGCATATTCATAGCATACAGAGGAGAATCCCACATCCGAACCTCATTATAGGTAACACTTTTCCCCAACTTCTTATGTCAGCAAGTTGCTTTGATTTATGTATGCAATGTCTGCTCCTTATTTTTTCCCACTTCTGTGTATCTCTGCGTCCTAACCTGATTCTCTTCCCACAAGACAGCCAGCTAGTTACACTCTTTCAGTCAAGTCCTAGCCTTGGAGTAGAAATGCTACCATCACAGCCAACCTGATGCCAGAGCATGGCATGTTCTAGCTCTTGGTGTTTCTTTCACCCATTCTAGCTATCGCGCTGATGAATGCCTTCAGCTGCAGAGAGAAAAATACTTATCCAACAGAGATGTAAGGGAATCCTTCTTTGATTTCCACCCGTCTTACAGTTTGCTTTTCTTCCTCAAACATGTTGCTTCATGACCACAGATAACTGCTGGAGTTCTAGACATTCAAGTCATTATCTCCTTCCAGGGATAAATCTATTTTACCTGTAACTAATTATCCAGTTAAGTTATTGGCATTGTGACTGAAAACACCCTTTTTTTACAAGATTAAAATTATATCTGTATACATTCATGGAAGTTGGTAAATGTAGTGATCATTTTACTGGATTATGTACTTACCAGAGATGATACATAAACATTAAGAGGATAAAATATATGATTAATAATCATTATTTGTGTAAGCACGTGTGCCTTAGTTTTTGAGACATCACTACAGAAATAATTCTCGGGAATAATTTTTCTGTTATTTTTCATTTTATATTCACTATCTGAACTTCTTAGGCAAAAGCCTGCTTTATTAAAAGTATGTGTACATACATTATGTTTTGTTAGTGCTTTTTATATCAGCGTTTGTACAAAATCCATTAATTTAACTTGTTTATTAGTTTATGAACTATAGAAGTTTATAAGCTAATAGGCCAAACAATGTTGTAATTAATATAGTTTCTTGTGAATATTCGGGTCAGAGCAGTCAGGAATGAAAGAGCAACTTCTGTTTACAAGGCTCTAAGTATAGAGGGTTTAAAGAGGCTCGTAGTAGTAATATTCAAAACACAATCATTGGTTTCGGTTCTGCAAGTCCAGAAATAAAGCTAAGCAAGCTTTTTTCCCTTGTATGGTTTAATTTCTTCCTAATATTAATCATATGCAATATTGATTGCATCAAGCACCAACCTTCAAGCAATAAGCATTATTTACTAACTTGGAGAGAGTCAAATTGATTAACACCTTTGACATTTGAAGATTACAAAACTTGCCTAAAGTCACCAAAAATGGGCACTCAAGGGTCTTATTAACACCTTTTTGCTTAGTCCACTGGGGACTGGCTGGTCTATTTTTGTCAAAATTTTAAAAGAAATAAATCATTCATATCCTAATTATGGAAAGTTATTAGTTCAGCTAGTTATTAAAATTCACAATTGAATGAAAAGTAAAAGGAGATTGTAGGAATTTAGGGGAATTAAGTGAAGACATAGTTAACATATACAAGTAAAGCAAAAGCACGAAAACTAAGAATGAACTTAAAAATGACATATTATCTGAGAGAATTCAGAAAACACTATATGACAAGAAACTCCTGAGAGGCTCTTCTCTGTTCATCCTTACAAAGCAAAGGCTGGATCCTTTGACATTCTGTAAAATACCGCAAGCTTCCAGGTTGCATTCTTTAAGTAATTAAGACTGTTGTAAATAAAATATAAATCCTAGCAGCAGACATATGCATTGGGAAGCCCCATTTTCAGGGATATTGCCAGTGTTTGTTTTCCCCTAGAAACGTGGCAAGGAAAATCAGTTTCTAGTCCCCAGCCTTTTATCGATTTTTTTGTTCTACATATAAACTTTCCTGTTAAGTACTCTCCCGAATGGCAAGGGTTCAGCAAAGGGGACCACGATGTAATATATCTCTTTACAAAAGCCTTCTTTAGAGTTTTGTACACTACATTCCGAGAACAATACTATTCTCCTAGTCAGTACACATTGCTCTCCTTTCAGTACTTTTAACAAAGGAATATAGGCATATTAAATGTAAGTTTGGTGTCATGTCAAGGATATAGACTGCCTCCCAAAGTTTGTGTGCTAGAGACTAGGTTACCAAAGTATTAAGAATGTACTGGGAACTGATAGAAACTTTAACAGGTGAGCCCTGGTGAAAATAATGGTAATGTCACTGGAGAAATTACCTATAATTATAATTAATGTAACTTTTTATATAAGACGAAGCTCGGCCCAAAGATATCTTTCTGGTCACCTGTCTGCCATGTAACTCCTTCCGTTTTGAATACTTGATACCATCATAATGCTACCTGCATGCTGGGTTCCACCAAAAGTGCCTTTACCAGATAGGTTCCAGAGTGGTGAACTAGGTAAATCCCTATCCTTAAAGTATCAAACCTAGATGATACCCCACGAATAGTGGAGTAGAATTCCAAGAGGAATCTAACTTACAGTCAATTAATTGGAAGATGAAGATTCAAACAACCTTTGATGGCATCTGTCAATCTGAAATGATCTGTAGGTTGGTATCATGTACCTTCATCTGATTGTTTTAGTTGCTGCTTTCAATAGGTAATCTCAGGAAATGGAGAGGGAGCTCTGTGTTTAAGACCTGGCACTACTCTTGTTAGAAGATGCAAGTTCAGTTCCCAGCACCCATGTCAGTTGGCCCGTATGCACCCATAACTTCAATTTGAAAGGTATCTATTATCTTTGGCCTACTCAAGCACCTGCACTTGCATGCATATACTCACATATACATCATAAAATAATTAAATGTATTTTAGAATAATGTCATTTTATAATAAGTACTAAATTATAAAGCAGTGTTTAATGACTTAGGGGAAATAAAGCACATGTAGTTTGTGAAGGGCGTATGTATATGGTTTTCTCTTCAAAAATATTTATCCGACATTTAAACCACAGGAAAGTATAGGGGAACTCAAAGTTTATAGTAAGCTTTTCTCTGGATAGTTGATTTCCATGATATACAATACATTATTTAACATGTACAGTGTTGTTCATCTACTGTACCTGAGAGTTGTATTACATTTTAAGCTAAGAAATCAAGTTTCTCATTAGTAAAATCAGCATTTAAGTTAAATAGAAAGTCTGTGTGTATAGAGATACTGTCTCTGGGAGGCACCAAGATGTTGGTGGAGGAGAACAGACCCAATGGTGACAACATAGGTCTACCAGGTGAATGAGTTTTGTTTTCTTCTTGGTCTTTTGTCTTTGAAGACAGGCAACATTGAAGAAATGATATAATTTTATTATAATTATAAAAAGAAACAATTCTTAAATATGACTTTAAATTGATTTAGAGGGACATTAAAGGTTTATTCTTCCTAACTTTTGACTTACTATAATAATATACAGTGCCTTCTGAGGTACAAGTGGCAGAGGGAGACATCTTGGCTCCTACCCAGATGCCTCTAAGGAAAAATTCCTATTAATCACATTTAGGTAGGCTGATGAAAAGCTTTAGCCATAAAAAAAATCCTTTTTCTTTTTCTTTTATTTTCTCAAGTTTAAATGCATGTTTTACTTTTTTATCATTCCTTTTTGGTTCCCCCTATCTATTATCAGATATTTTTATTATAATTTAAACTTTCCTTTGGACAGCTGGTCTCTCAGTATTGAAGGAGTACCTTGTACTAAAAAGTCTTTGCCATGATTTTTAAATTTCTTGAAGAGGTAAACGGTTGAAAATTTTAAAAAGCACTGGAAATCAAGGGCAAGTCCTGTCAGGAAGAAGGTGCCAGGTAGCTTCTCTTGAAAAGTCTCCATTTTTCCCAAGGATTCATTCACAAAGCTGAGTTAGTAGCCAAACACGTTTACAAGGGAAGACACTAATGTGTTTTTCTTCCCAGCAGAGTTCTAGATCCACCTCACCTTGAGCTGAATTACTGTTACTGTCTGATTGTGGCCAATGTTACTTGGTGGATTGCAGTGGAGATAGAATAGAAAGGCGAATGAGAGATAGAAATGTTTAAAGTAAGACTTGCGAACAGATTTTAAATATTCTTTTTGTAACCAACACATAATCACATGTATCTGAAATATTTCCATAAAGGAACTGTCAACTACTTGAACACTTTAAGACGGCCGTGTTTCTTTGAGATATGTTATTCAATAATAATAAAATGTTTTATTAGCTAAATAAATATAGAACTTCATAATTAAATATAATACAATTGAAATTATATGCAAACATGCCTTCTTAACTCAGAACTACCTAAAATTTGACATAAAGGAAAAATTATTGTGGAAAACAAATTATATATTTGTCAGTTGAGATACATATGGTTAACTGATGAATTATTCTATCTTTTCTGAAATGTACTGGCTTTATAATAGCATTCTTAGTAAATTAGCTTTAAATTAATTTCAATGCCCTTTACTTTTGAGAAGGTATCAAATGAGTATGATGCTGTTTCAATTTGGGTTATTAGTTTAAAATCTTGATGTATGTGTTGGTTTAAAAGTGTCCCCACATCTTTCTGGCTACATGAAATAAACAGTATTCTAAGGGCAAAAAAAAATATGGACAAACAGCCTTCAGATCCCCTGAGAATTGTTAACTCATACACATTATAAAATTAGGCAATAATTCAAACTGCCTTTTTTTCTGGCCTCCTAGGATCTCCCACAGAGACCCAAGTTATTTGGTCTTTCAAAATAGCACAGCACAAAGCAGAGCATGAAATGCATTTGGACCACTGTGCACAAGAGCAGCAGTGAGCCAGCAGTCAGCCACAGCGCTCCATTCCAACGGCCACAGATCATTCTGCTCAATACCAAGAGAAAATTTTCCTGTCCAGTTATATAAAGTAAATATTCTCCTCCCAGAAAATAGGGCAGTTCCCCAGAGATCTGCTTTAATCCTTATGGTCACTGGTGAACTCGGGGCATCCCTGTTTCATACTCTTTCTGGTAACCTGTCAGAGATAACACTTAAGAGAAGTACTCAGAGAAAGGTAGATGTGCTCAGTGAACAACTCAGGCCTGAAGGCAAAGCAAGTTGTTGGAAAACCATGTTCAGAAGAGGTTGAGTCCAGTAATAATGGGCCAAGTTCAAGGAAGGAAAACATAGATACAGATATTCTCAAATTCAGCTTAGCAGCAACCTGTGGTTTGGCTTCCACTACTCTTTTACATGATGCACGGGTATCTCTGCTCTCAGGGTTTGAATCGCTATATATGCCATTTCCAGTGGTTCGAGGTTATTTGTTCCTCACCACAGGTAGATTGCTTTTTATTTTGTAGCCATTGTTCTCTGTATTTAACTCTTTTCATTTTCCTTATACATAGTAAACACAATAGCACTTTATAGATTGTATTTTAATTACAAACAGTTCTCTTTTCCTCCCTTCAACCCTTCCTACTCTCCTCGAAAATATATGGCTACTTTTTATCATCAATTTATATTGTGTGTGTGTGTGTGTGTGTGCTCAAATATAACCTGTTGAGTTGAGTACATACAATGTTATTTGTAGGTGATATTTACTCTAAATCCCCTACTGAGATGTTTGTAATCTCAGTGTGACCATTTCAACTCTGTCAAGTCTTTTAGTTCTCATTTGTGAAGACTTGTGCAGTGACTTTTTGCATTTCAAATGAAATATTGTCCTTTGACCTTTGTATGGGACTTTATTGAGATATCTACTGAGGGTTTAGACTAACATCACTTTCTTCAACAAATCTCTAGAGGCATGACCAAACAAGAGCATCTTGCTGTTAAAGAGATTACTAGGTAGGTTAGTGAATTCCATCCACTCCTCTGGTAGCATTAATTCAAAAGACAACCCAGAATGCAAGTGGGCATCCAGTGCTGTAGGATTTTAAGATGGTCTTCTCAGTACTACTCAAAGTAACAAGAGGCTGTGTGTTTGAAAGGAGACTTGAGCCCATCTTGCCAAAGGAGTAAAGCTTGCAGGAATCTATGAAGAGCCTGTGTTTAGACTACCCACCATATCTCCATTATAACTGTTTGCTTCTTTCTTACTTGTATGATGCAGTCATTGAAGAAGAAGCCTGAATTGTTTCTCATGATTATTACTGTCATGTCACATTTGTATCATGTCTGAATTCTCCTCAATTTTCGTGCCAGGATAGCCTAGCATTTTGTTTCCATATGGGGAATTTGTTGATTGCACCAATCTGCCAAAAGTAGAAGTTACCAGTGTTTTAAAATTTTTAATGTTTTCATTGTGTTCTCCCAAGGACTATGTTTGTAACTAAGTATTTGTAAAGGGTTTGATACAGAGTGTGACTAGATTAATTTTACTGAGCAGAGCAAATAATTTATACGACATTTTTTAGGGGACTTCCATGGAGGAGAGAACTAACTTCTGAAAGTTGCCTTCTCACTTGTGTGTGAATGTATATCTCTCTGTGTGTATTTGTGTGTGTTGTGTGCCTGTGTGCATCTGTCTGTGTCTTTGTGTATTTTATACCTTGTATCTTTGTTTCTCTTACATATGTGTATGTATCTGTATGTGTCTGTGTGTATGTTTCTGTGTGTGTCTGTTGTGTCATGTGTTATATGTGTGTTCATGTCTGTATGGCACATCTGTGTATGTCTCTCTGTGTGTTTCTGTGTGTGTGTTTCTGTCAGTTGTATGAGTGTGTATTGTTTTTGTATGTGTGTGCTTGTGTGAGTACAAGTTGACTAAGGTTTCTGTCCCACCCAGTTCTGCAGTCATTCAGTCCCAAGAAATACACAGAGGTCTACATTAATTATAAATTAGTTGGCCTATTAACTCAGTCTTCTTATTAACTCTTACATTCTACATTAACCCATAATTCTTATCTGTGTTAGCCATGTGGCCTGGTACATTTTATCATCAAGGCATTCTCATCTTGATTCCTCTGTGTCTGGGTGACGGCTGCAGACTGAGGCTTTCCAGAATTCTCCTGTTCTGGTTGCCCCACCTATACTTCCTACCCAGTTGCCTGACTATACTTCTTACCAGGCAACTGGCCAGTCAGCATTTTATTAAAGCAATACAACTGACAATCTTCACAGGGTACAAGATCATTGTGTCACAGCAAGTATGTGTGTCCACACACATACGTTCATAGGCATATGCAGATAAAATATGAATAAAGTATAAAATATCATAGATCCAGAGGTAGTGGATCACTTCCAGGAAACATTTTCTGGAAACAACAGGGCTTATGTGTATATGAGTTCACAGAAATTGTGACAGCATGCTCATGCTAGATCAAATCCCAAAGATAGAGTAGGGCAAGAGGACACCAAGTTCCACTCCTAGACAAGAAGCTAGTTGCAAATAATAGCTACTAGAAAAGGAAAAAATCATCCTCTTCAATGAAGTGGCACTGAACATGTCAACCACACTCTGGGTTCAGCCCCATGATTAAGGGTAGCAGCCTATACAATTTTTATTCCATTTTTGCTAGTTTCTTTCTTTGAAGAGAGAGATAGAACAATGAGTTGGGTGGATAGGAGGGTAGGGAAGACCTAGGGAAGTTGGGAAAGTTGAGGGAGGAGGAAAGAATATGATCAAAGTATATTACACAGAGTTTTCTTTCAAATAAAAATTATTATTAATTTACTAAAATTTATGTGTTATAAAACTAACCCTTCCTTATACTTTGCCTTAAATATCAGCAAATGCAATAAGTTAGTAGCCAGGTAAATGAGAAACCTGAGTAACTAATTCTCCTTTCTAATGAAAGGCAGACAAAGGTTTCCAGATGTCTGCTTCTCTGTCTGTGTTATGCAATGTATATCACACATCACTCCAAGACTTTGAATAGATAATTATTTTAATTTTTTCTATGACATCAACATTTTATTTCCTCAGATATATTTGAAATAAGACATGAGACACTTAACCAGTTATTTATTATTAGTCTTTAATATTCCCTATGGGGCACTATAAAATAAAGATAAAGACAACTGCTTCATATATAAAAGAGGGAGCACACCAATCAAATATACATTTTCCCCTCCACTGACTTGAATCATTTCAGTGTCAAACAAACCTTTACAGCAGTCTCAGCTGATAAATACCCATCTTGATCAAGCATGAAATAAAACTTTAAGGAAAAGAAACTCAATAAAATACTACTGTCAAGAAATATTTTTATTCTCATATCCCTTAATGGGAATAGCTATGCTACAATAAAAATAATAAATACTTCTCAAAGGCTTTGAAAATAAATTTATGCTAAATCCCTGAGCAATGGCTCAATGTTTCATAGTAGCATTGACCTAATTACTTCAGTTAGAAAATTCTGTAACTATATTGAACTCCATGTATCTGAATGTCATAAAACCTTATCCGTTATTTCTCCTGTGTAGAATCAAAGTAGAGATAAGACAAAGAACCCTTACTGTCCTAAACCAAATACATACAGGCTTTAATTAACTATAAGAATCAGTCAAGTTGACTTAAACTATGGTCTTCATTTGTGGCATTTTTATATCAATGAATTATTAAAACTGTCTTTGTAAAATATTTGAGAAAAAAACAAAGAAGATAATTTTTAAAAAGAGAGATAGATAACTTATGCAGAATATGTGTGATGGTTAATGGATCATTCAGGCATTTCAATGAGGCAGAACCAAAACTACAACTCATTGGTTTAAAAAGTCATTTGCCTCTTTGCTGGTGGAAGCATGGAAGATGGAAGCTATAAAAAAAAGCAAGTCAAATGTGGGAGATATAACCAAGAAAATGACTAGTGATACTGTGACCCTTTTCAGTTTATGAACCATTTACACAACATGTTATTGAAGTCATGCACTGTGGTCCCCAAGGAAGGCTCAGGAGAGGCATCAGAACACTTTGTACAGATGAGGTAACTCATGCGGCAAATCTCTTTTCTCAAGATCAAAACACTTATAAGCAGCAGAATCAGAGGTGGAGATCAGGTCACCTTGTTGTTCTCATTCCAAATGATGGGATCCTGGATTGTGACTGATAAAATAACTTGTGCCAGCATAACATAAGAAGATATGACTTTACAGCACATTTATAATGTATATTATATATATACATGCATGAATACATTTATATTTGCATATATACAAAGCATATGATCAGCTAAATAATTGACTAATGCAACAAAAATGTAGACTAATGTGAAATGATTAACCTCTACATTTCTTTGTTCAGATCACAACACAGATATTTCATAGGGTTCTGGACCTCTGCTCTTGAAAATTTCTGAGTCAGTATCCCTACAAGACAACAGACTTAAACAGAAGTCTAGTAGGAAATTGAAAACACACGTCTTTAGGTATCATTTGATTCCCATAGGCCCTCCACTCTCTACTGTCTATTCCCCATATATACATATTAACACATTATTTTTTTTATTTCTTCACACTTGGCAGAAATATATATTTACCATTATAAAGACTCTTTTTCAATAGGAGTGCCTAGATGGTGAAGAGACAAGCTATATTGCTTGATACACAATTAAGTGGTAGTGTAATCCAAGAAAGAAAGGGCATGACTATTTTTTTAGAAATATGTTCTTTCGTTGTTCAGCTGAAGCCATCCTTCTCGAAGCCTCTGACCTTTCCAACAGAGCTCAGTGCTGTTGGCTCAAGCTCCAGTACTCTTCCCAGGCAGGGTTACTTTCCCTACTTATGAATATTATAAGACTTTAGGGAAGTCATCACTGCAGGCCTTGGCACAAAAGGTTTTCAGTTAATACTTATCAATCGGTACTTCTATTTCCTTTTCAATATTTGAAAAAGAAAACTATATTATATGACTGAGGATTAAACCAAAAAAAAAAAAATCACAGCTGAAGCAGAGATGAAAATGTCTTCCTAGAGGCAGGAGTGAGAGAGATAACCAAGGTTTGCTACAATAGCCTTTGGCAGGGACCAAAGTCCCAGTTAACCCTGGATACGGAGTCTTTTTGGAAGACCTTTGAGATGGCCGCAGTCCCTCTTGCCAAAACCGTATGCATGCTTGTGTGGGAAGAGGTCGTCGTGCACAGGGCACCACAAAAAGGTTTGGGGAGGTCTGCAGGTAGAACGTAATTTTACTTCTGTAATCTAACATTTTGGCTGGTGAAAGGCAATAGGAAGGGGCAGTGTGGGGACTGAGTGTGGTTCTGGGAACTCTTGCTGAGGTTTCCAGCATGTTCCCAAATGACTGACTCTGTCAGAGCCTCTACCACACACAAACCTTCCTCAGGTTCATGACCAACAACAGAACCCACATGCCCTTTTGTGAGAGATACACACTGTACCCGTTAAAGCACCCAGGAATCTGGGGACATTGAATCAAATCACATGAATAAATAATAGAGGTAAATGCTTAAAATGATATTAGAGAAAATCATCTTAGGTTATTTTGGTTTTAACTTTTCATCTTTTCATTAAGGCTTCAACCCTTTCCTTCCCACTTTTTTGTCTGTTTTGCTTCATGTGTTCACAATTGTGGCTCCTCTTTTCCCCAACTACTGTTTGCCAACAGATGCATCTGTATCCCTTTAGAGGATTTTGTACTCTTAATATTGTTGCTTTTGCCTCTCGGCAGTTTTTAGATTTATTTCAAATTAAACTGAGTTATGGAGAGTGAACAATACCTGAAACATTTGTCTGACAATTGAACACAAAGCTTCTGCCCAGAAATCACCCAGACACAAGAGTAGAAAATTTACACCATAGAGTGCCACAAGGTTTTTTTGTTTGTTTACTTGCTTGTTTCGGTTTTTTTGTTTGTTTGCTTTGCTTTTGTTTTTCTTTTCTAGACAGGGTTTCTTTGTAGATTTGGAGCCTGTCCTGGAACTTTTTCCGTAGACCAGGCTGGCCTCAAACTCACAGGGTTTGCCTGTCTCTTTATCCCTCCTGAGTGCTGGGATTAAAGGCCTGCACCACCACCACCTGTCATATTACACATTTCTAAAGAACACTCAAATATTACAAACTCAGTTATGGAACAAGGCTTTTCAAAGTTAGGCAATGCAAGATCCCAGGAAAAGACTCCATTTGTTCATACACTAATACTACTGCTAACACTGGGTCATGATTAGTCCATTTGGGAATGCCATACAGAAGGTGTTAAGCTGCACGTTTTCTCAAGAACAGAACTTTATTTGGATAATGGTTCTAGGAACTGAGAAGACTGAGATGAATAGACTATCTAATGAAAGCCCGCTTTGTTTCTTTTAAAATTTTGTTTGTATTTTAATAGTCTCTCTCTTCTCTCCATCCCTTCCTCCCTCCCTTTTTCCTTCCCTCCCTCCCTCCGTCTCTCCCCTCCCCTCTTTCTTTGTGTGTGTGTGTGTGTGTGTGTGTGTGTGTGTGTGTGTGTGTGTGCTGTACATCGTGTATTTGGGGAATGGGGCATATGCCTACTATGGCACATGTAGAGGCCAGAGGAAAGTCTTCATTGTTGAAGTCTGTTCTAGGTATCAAACTCGGGGTGCTTGCCTGGCATGTCTATCAGCTGAAGATGGAACAATCAACCCACAACAAAAGTACAAGTAGAACAGAGAAGGAATGGGAAGAAAAGAGGAACAGGAAGAAGAGGAAAGAGAGGGGTGCAGAGAATAATGGAATGAGAGGAGGGCAGGAATCAACTCCTATGATAACAAACCCACTCCTTACATGGTGTCATTAATCTATGGTACAGTTGTCTCTCTTAATACAGTCACAATGGTAATTAAGTTTCTGACATATGCTTTTGTTATTCCAACCACAGTATTGTTTTTGTATGTCTAGGTAAGGCTTAAGGAAAACTAATCCCTTTCAAATGCCTAGATCCCCCAAGCCTTTAAAAAGTGACTTCTAAAAACTTATTTAAAATTTGTTACTGAGAACAAATGTTGTTCAAGATGTTGAATTTACTTCCACCTAGATAACAAAATAAATCTCTAATCCTACTTAAGTGTAAACTGGTGACAAGAACTATATGAAACTATAAAGGGATCAATAGAAAATAACCCTTGTCACTACAAAGTAAAGAGTCAAAAACATATTGACATATATTCTTTCATAATACATCTGTCTTTATTGATCTTTTCCTAGGTTCAAAGACCAGTTTTCCCAGGGAACTGATAGAAAGCAAGGATTCTTTCCTTTGTATGCTGTGTAATGAAACTAGCAAACAATACCTAGTTTATGCCTGTATTACAGCACGTGTCTACAGATATGGTGCCTTCAAGAATGTGCCCATTTATTCTTTAGTATGCTTCCGTTTCCATGAGAAAGGGAAGATCATTCCTCCTATCATAGCCGATGGCTTTCTGAACAATCAAATCTTAAGTGATATGTGCAAATGAGACACAAATGTCATCCTGAAAGAAGCAAGTATATCACCCGTACATGCTAAGTAATTAACTGTAGTCTGATGTGACTGCAATGCCTAAGGGGCACTGAATTCCTGAATGGTGCATGTGCAGAGACTGAACACCTTATAGCCTTGCCTTAATTCTGTCAGCTGTTATGTCACTTCTTCCTGTAGAGGTGTAAACAACACCTATCATTCTAGATAGGACACTAACAAGGTATCCTAAAAACAACTCCCCTAGCTGAATTTAATAAATTAGTTTTCTATGGTTGCTTAAGGATCTGTGAGTGATAGACTGCTCACAGGAACACGTGTGGCCTCATCACTGAGAAGCCACATTAGTATGGGTGACAATTCACAGATGTATACCTAGAGCAGCTTCATACCTATATTATTAGTGGCTACTACTAATCTGCTGATAAGAATTTTCCTTCCCCAGAAATTATTATTGTTATTATAAGGTTGGGGGGAGCTTTGCAGATCTCATAACTTTTGGAAAGTTCCTCAGACTTGCAGATAACAGTTTGTAGTGATGAGCTGAGGGCAGGCCTGCTTTTTGTCCCGCCCGGTTCCTGGCTGCCTGGCTAACTTATGCCCCAAAATAACAACACAAATAGTATTCATTTAAACACTGCTTGGCCCATTAGCTTCAGCCTCTTACTGGCTAACTCTCACATTTTGATTAACCCATATTTAGTAATGTGTGTAGCACCACGAGGGGTGGCTTACCGGGAAGATTCTAGCCTACGTCCATCTTGGGTGGGGGCTTCATTGCATCTGACTCACTTCCCTTCTTCCCAGCATTCTGTCTGTCTACTCCACCCACCTATGTCCTAACCTATCAGGCCAAGCAGTTTTCTTTATTAATTAACCAATGAAATCAACAGATTGATAGAAGACACACCTACATCAACAGTTGCTTCCCTTGTTTTATGAGCAACCCTTTCTCCTTTCAGGAAAGACTACTCCAATTAAAAGGAAACTGCTATTCAACAACCTAAGATCACTCAAGCTAAGCTCTGCAATATCACACATGAGGCTCCTTCCTTCTCTTCTCTCTCTCTTTCTCTCTCTCTCTCTCTCTCTCACACACACACACATACACATACACATACACATGTGCATGCATGTAGTTATTTGCTGGAGCTGTTCTTGTTTTTCTGCATAACTACTAAATTTAGTCTAGGAACAGTCTGCAAAAATTTTCTTTCTTCCCTATAAACTACTTCCTTCGAAACTAATTAGCCATAGATTGTCAGTCAGTATTAGGCTATTAGGAGACTGCCATTCTATTGCTGTAATGAATCATTCTAGACAATCCAAGTGATGAAAGGAACCTGTTATGCATTCATTTTCTATTGATTTAGGGACAATTTTCAGATCTAATTTTAAATCTATCAATTTTCCACCTTCAAATCAATATCATTCAATGCTTCATCCCACTCCCAATTATGCTTCTGTTCTTAGAGTGTTCATTTCTCTTGGGTATGGATGGTGGGATAAATTATCCTAATAGTGCTATCTGTGTTGAAGCTAATGACCTGTCTGAAAGAATTACCTCTCTAGTTAACAATTTGAGAAATGCAGGTTGCAAAGCAGAAGGTAGGAGAATTTTTACTAGAATGACATTAGGTGGACTGGTACAAAGAAATACTTTTTTTGAGTGGTTGATGTGTTTTGTTTTTAAGATTTGTTAATCTCATGCTATTTGAACATTGATTTTAGTGGACATTAAGAATGAGGCTCAGTACGTTCAATTAATACTTGGCTTGGAAGAGAAAAAAGCTCACAAAGAACAGAGTTTCAAGTAATGCCAATAAAACATATCAGCAACTCATAAATTCTATACAAAACAAAGTTATATTTGCTTTGATACAGAAGATAAAGTAATTTGGAAATAACCCATGGTTCAGGTACACTGATTTTTTAAGTCATATAATCAAATAACTGCATGAAGGATTTTTGCATATTTCAAGTCTGACCCAAATATTCTGTGTTGTTTCTGAGACCCTTTTTAACTAGAATTCAGGTAAAGACTCAAAAGTCAACTTCAAGCATCAGCATTTAGAAAAATACTCCTATTTTCATCCTTATTTTTTTCTGCCAAGTAAGCTAATTTTATTGCCTGAGAATAAAATTGTAGGAATATATAAATACTGTGAAAATTATAGACTTATCTTTCATGATGTGAGAAATTTTCAAAGTGAAAAATAAAACCATACTTTTAAACCCACAAAAATATCTTAAAATCATCTTTTCAATTAACTTAATAGAAAAACATCTAGAAGTACTCACAAAGTATCATTTTAACAATAGGCAAAAAACATACCAGACGTTAGAATTGAACATGTAACAGAAACTTGATATAACATTCGGGTAAATGAATGTAAGCTTTATTTTCTTAAATTTCAGGTTGTTTTGGTATAAAGACAGTGCTTTTATACTGAAAATTCAAAAATACTAAAGTATGTTGATTATGAGTTCATTGTCTCTTAGATGCAATTTTTCCTCTGATTTGAACACCTCAAACTCACCGAGAATGCAGTGATCAAGTTCACTAGTAATGAATACTAAGGAATATGGAAAGAGTAGATTGTTCCTATTGTTCTACTGACTTGGTGTCCAGCCTGTGTGTTGCTAGCTGATCAGTGTTCCAGACACTTTGAAGTTCTTCTATAGTTCACAATCAAAGTTCACATACAAATGTACTTCACAAACAAAACATCTGGAAAAGTTCAACCATTCCCCAGAGATGTTCCTGTCTTTCATGTTTATCAAGCAATCTATGAATGCCAAAATATGTTCTCATAAGCAAATTTAAACTTTCAATTGTCTTCATGGCCTTGAGCTACATATATCCCCCAATGTACCCATCTTTTGCAAACTTTGACTTGAAACTTAGCATTTTCAGAAATATGCCCATCTTTAAAGTACATTCATATACATGTATATATTCATATTCATATATATATATACATATACATCTTTCCTATATATGTAAATCAGCTAATAAACAACTGTTAATTTGAGGAAGGAATTGTTTGAGAAAAAAATTCCAGTGATTTGCTGAACTGTCAGACATCATAAATCTTTACTAATTTCATATCCGTATTTTGGGGGGCTTCCACTTAAGAAGAGGTGAATAATTGCATCTGGTTATAGTGAAACATCCAGTGGAGGTCCTCCTATAGGATGTTGCCCAAGAAACGTTGGCACATTCATGACCTTGGTACTTGCACTGGCAATGACATTTCAATAGCCTACTAATCTCAGAAATCATACAGTTCCCCACTGACCCACCCACTGCAACATTGACTAGATTTATATTTCCCTCTACATGCTCTAGGGTATCTTATAAATAGGGTCCAATATTGTGTAAGGTCACACATAGCACACGTGTGAGACATAAATTTACTGGGAAACTCTTTGCATTTGTTGAGTGCTAATTGATAAAGGAAGAAACGGATGCCTTTGTCTCAGACTCAAGTAGGTCCTCCAAATTCCCTGTCCTGAGTCAGGTCAGACTCTGGCTCTGTAACCAGAACAAAAGGAGGCCAACAAACAGCTAATGGTACAAAAGATCCCACGTAGCCAAATACATTCTGGGAAGAGAACAAATCTGAGGTATTACACTATGTAATTTAAAGTTATGTTACAGAGCAGCAGTTAAGCAAGGCAGCACAGGTATAGCTTCTGTTATTACTAGGAGACAAACCTCACCACAAAATAATTGACATAATGCTGGTTCTTACAACCTTTCAAAAAGTCTCACCCGCATCACTGCTCAAAATCGAGATGAACAACAATAACACCAATGAACATGCCAAACTGGACCAGGCAAAGCCCATAATGTCTCAATCATACACAAACATCAGTAGGCAACTGAGGAAAATTAGGAGCAAGAGAGGTGACCTTCCCAATGGAGGAACACACCAATTGGCTGTCCAGTGCCAGTCATTTCTAGGAAAACAAACATACAAGTAACATCATATTGACTGAGCAGGTTATATTTAGAAATATGCATGTATATACTTATATGCATACATATACATATGCATATACACATATAGACATACACAAACATAACTTATGTGTGTGTATGTGTGTATGTGATAACAATTACTGTAAAAAGAGGCCATGAATTTGAAGGAGATCATGGAGGGGTATATAAGAGGGTTTCCAAGGAGGAAAGGGAAGACGGAAATACAGTAATTTATAATTTCAAAATTAAAACAACAATTAAAAAAGGAAAGGCAGCTTGAGACTGGCACCAAAACAGATAATGCATACAGGACTGAACAGAATGGGAACATTGACTATAAATGCATAACATCTCCCACCCGATTTTAAATAAAAAAGATAAAAACTTGCACTGGAGGAAAGATAGCCTTTTCAATGCATGCTCCAGACACAACTGGGAGGAAAAGGAGAAAATGGATGTGAAAGAGGATAACATGGGGTGAATAAGACCACAGACCATGATGCAATTTAGAGTAAACAGACTTTATGCAATCCATCACTATGCACAACAAATGCACAGCAATGAAATTAATAAAAATTACATATGTGTGTATATGCATATTCTATTTGTTTTTATTACTTCGTTTTGTCATCGTTTGCTTCAGGCCTTTAACAACATAACTTTTGAAACGTAACCAGTAATGGTGTGAGGTGTTCTGATGACAAAATGATTGAAACTAGTATCACCCAAGAAAACAAAGAAGATTAAAAATAATATGACAAAGAAAAATGCATTGAAACAGTAGAAAGTTTTAATTAACATATTATTAAAATAAATGCCTTTGTGAAAACACATATCAAACTTCTGAAAGTAAAACTATATTGGGAAACTCAAATTGCTGAACTGAACCCACAAGGTAATACAAATTTTTAATGATCCAAAGTAATCCATCTGAAAAGTTGAAACTAACATCCAATTAATAAAAATATGTCATCCTGCTTCTATTCATGTTGTAGGAAAAGAAACTAGCACCATTCTTCAACTCTGCTACTTTTTGATACATACAAAAATGTCTCAGATTTTACTACATTGTGCTTTTCAAACCCATAATTGCATATTGTTTGCTAACATTTTATTTTAATAAACTTTAATAAACTTCAAAATTTGAAAAAAAAGTATTAGTCAGATTGTTTTTGTGACTTGTCCCTTCTTAATTAAATTGTAAATGATGCATTTTGGGGGGTTTTGTTTTCTTGGTTTTTAGAGACAGGGTTTCTCTGTAGCTGTGGAGCCTGTTCTGGAACTAGATCTTATAGCCCAGGCTGGCCTAGAACTCACAGAGATCCACCTGCCTCTGCCTCCTGAGTGCTAAGATTAAAGGCGTGCGCCACCACCACCCAGCAATGCTTTATTTTTAATTCAGTACAGACAGACACACAAACACACACATGGACACGCACACACACACACACACACACACAGACAGAGACAGAGAGACAGAGAAACAGAGAGAGAGAGACAGACAGACAGACACACACACACACACTGCAAGACTATAGAAACACAGTTAAGTTTGTATTATAGTGTTCATCATGCAATCTTGGTGAACTCAATCCTTTAGTAATTTTCTTAAAGTCATGACTTTCTATGGAGAACACCAGGTTTTTTACAGGTAAAGGACATTTTATTTATTCCTTTCCAGTATTTATGCCACTTACTTTCTTGATATTTGCACTTGTCCAAACCTCGGTACTGGGTTGAATTCATGATTTTAGAAACAAATAATTCCATCTTTGTTATATTATTGAAGCTGCTTTTGGTCAAGTTGAAGAGTCCCCTTCTTTCATATTTTATAAGTTTTTGTAGTAAATAAATGTTGAATTAAGTGAAATACTGATTGTAAATAAAATTATATAACCTTGTGAATATTTGATATTTAGCTTATTAATATGTGCTTACATGCTATTCAAATATAGAAGTAACTTGAATTTTTAGAATACCTGAAAAATATTTTAGTTATCTTACCTATTGTTAAATTGTATTTCCTAAAATCCCTTAAGGGCTTTTAGATCTAACTATTGAAAGATAGTTAGTCTTTATTTTTCAATACTGTATTTGTTTGGTTTTAAAATCTGTGCAATGTTGGCCTCTTAAAATTTATTTTAAGATGTTTCTTTCTGTTATATTTTAGGAAGAAATTATGCAGAAATCCTTCCATAAACTTTAATTCTGCAAATAAAATAAATATTTCCATCATGGGTGTTTTGAAATCAAGAATTCAATAACTTTCATAGCTAAAGAATTATTTAAACTATGTATATTTATACCTTGTGACTTGTGACAGTGTGTATGTCTTGAGGAACTGTTGTGTTATTTTCTAAATTGTCTTATTATGTGTGCAGTTTCTTGTCAGAGTCCCCTCCTAGTAGCTTGAAGTCTGCAAACCCCGCGGAGTGACTTCTGCTTCTTTTCTAATATTGAAGAACTGTGTCTTCTGTCTAGCCTTTTCTAGTGTCTCAAGATACCTGTTTATTTTATTGTATTTGCAAAGAATGAGATTGTTTCACTGGATTTATATACGTCTTGTTTCCGTTTTATTTCTGCTTTTAATTAAATTGCTTTTATTAATTAAATTCTGCTTTTATTAAATTGTTCCAGCCAGAAAAACTAAGCTTTTGCCATTAAAGCTTAAGCTTTTTAGAAATATTTTCTTCTAATTTCTACATATTTTTCTATTTTAGTATTCTAAAACCTCCTCTTAGCAATGTCTACCAGTGTAACACAAATTTAACATTGCATGTGCCTTTTCACTCAGATCTATGTATCTGAAATTAAAACATTGAGTGACCCTCGAGGACTATATTCTGCTGCTATAAAACCAGTGATAAATGTCCATCAGATTCTATTGTTTGATGGTGGTAAACTGTTTTTATTCGAGTTTTATATCTTATTTTTTTGTACACCACACACCCCTACACAATTATACTGGTGTGATTTTACTGCCTAGTAGCCTTTCAGTTGCCTTGAGGAATGCTGAAGCTTTCAAACTCAATGTCGATTTTTATCCTTTTGCCATCCATTTACGTTCATTCAGATTGGGTTAATCCATTTTGAAGGTCTGTTATTTGGTGCCTAAGCCTTTTCTTGTCTCAGAGAACCAAGGTGTTCATCATTATATAATGCAACATTATATAATGTCCTGCTCTTTCCCTGGCCATTTCATTTCTAATGAAATCTTTTCAATCCAATATTAACATTGTAAGAAGAGGAGGCCTGCTTTTTGGGGTTTCTGTCCCGCCCGGTACCCCACAGCTGGCAAGCCCCAAAGAAATAACACAGCTATCCCTATAAGTTATAAAGCTGATTGGCCCATTAGCTCTACCCTCTTACTGGCTAACTCTCACATCTTGATTAACTCATTTTTCTGATCTATTTTAGCCATGTGGCTCAGTATCTTTTTCAGCGGGGCATATCACATCCTGCTGCTTTGGTGGTCTGGGCAGGAGTGGGAGGAATCAGCTTCCTCCTTCCCAGAATTCTCCTGTTCTCCTTGCATCATTTCTACTTCCTGTTTGGTTTTCCTGCCTATACTTCCTGCCTGGACAATCAGTGTTTATTTAAAACATGATTGACTGAATACAGACAATTCTCCCACACCATAACACGGTCATTATTTTCTTTGTTTTAGAGTTGAATCATGTATCCTTTCCTGTATATTTTATTATATTTAATAGATATTATGGTTTGTAATGCTCTCTGCCTTTTTGGAAATAAGTGATGTCTGGGCTGTTTGAAAAATATTATTTAACTGTTAAGGTTTAAGCCTTGTAATTTTTATTTTGTTTTCTGTTCATTCTACTTTTATTCTCTGTATTCATTTTCATGTTTTTCTGCAGGTTCTTTGACATATTCCTCATAACTTCATTTCTATTTGTGTATAAGCACAGCCTTTTGGAAGCATTTCAGTATTTCTGAGGTCTTATGTGATGCATCCCAGTCTCTGATGATACCATTACAACAGTTCAAATCTAGTTCATACAACATTTTCCTTTCCTTCATCATCACACATGTATGCAAATCACTTAGGCATTTTCTCTGCATGTATTTATGATCACATCCAATATCATTTAACTTTTGGCTTCAAAAATCAGATTAATCTCAGGAGTTTCAAAATAGAAAGTATTTTTCCATATGTTTGTGTTTTCACTGTTTTCCCTAATGTTCACTATAAACTTCTCCATTTAGAAAACGTCATCTGATCACTCCTCAACTCTAAATCTTCTGTTACAAACTCTCTTAGATTTTTCCACCTGACATGTGTTGACCTTCCCCATGATTCAGTATTGTATTTCACTGGCTGTAGGATTCTGGTCTAGGTCTCCCTTTCAGCATTTGCAGACTGCTACAGCTCTGGCATCTGTTTTTTAGATGAGAAAGCAATGGTGTTCATGTTGTTCTTTTCATTTATGTAAGGATGCTTCTCATTCACTGCAGGAAGACTCTTTTGGCTCTGTTCATTCATCTCTTCAAAGTATTGCCTGCTGTATTCTCTGTAGAGCTAGCCATATGGACGAGGATTAGTTTAGCCTTTTTGTTTTAAGAAAATAATTTCTCCTTCAACTATGCCTGGTAGTTTTGCTGGGTGCAGGAGTCTAGGTTGGCACCTGTGGTCTTTTAGATTGTGGACAAGACTGCTCCAGACTTTTCTTTCTTTTAAAATTTTTGTGGAGAAATCAGCTTTCACTCTAATGGGTTTTACCTTATATATGACTTATGGGCCTTCTATTACAGCTTTCAGTCACTCCCTTTCTTTTTGTTCTGGATAGTTAGTGTTTTAACTAGCCTGTGCTGGAGGAGTGTCTTTTCTGCTCCTTTCTATTTGGTGCTTTGTGTGCTTCTTTTATCTTTATAGTTATGTCTTTCTTTAGTTAGTAAAAGTTTTCTTCTATGATCTTATTGAAGATCTGATCCTGTGACCTGAGAGTTTTCTGAATTATAAATTTAATTTAAAGATTTGATATTTCCACAGTGTCCCAATTCCTGCCTGTTCTTTTGTGTTATTTTGAAATTTTAATATTTTAATGTGGTCTACTTCTTCTATTTTATCTTTGAGCCTCAATATTCTATCTTCTTCTTGACTCAGACACTTGTAGCACTTTCCCTTGAGTTTCCTAATTGGACTACTGAGCTTTTCAATTTCAACTTCATCTTATTCCAAGTTTCCAAAAATATTTTTGCCTCTTTATTGAATTCAGTTTTCAGATCCTGAATGGTCTACAGAATTTAATTCAGCATATGTACATGTTTTTAGAGATGACTGCTTGGTAAGTTGAAAGCAGAGGGTTCATTCCTTGGGAATAGTAATTCTAATTTGCTCAGCAAACCTAGAAAAATAATTCAGGTCTTGTTTGAGCAGCCATGTTGCCAATATTTCATAGTTTTTGCTTTCATGTCATTTCTAGGGGACAAGTATGATCCTGTTGCTGAAGACATCACATGTTGGACAGAGAATTTGTTGTAAATAACCTGGATCCAATTTTTTTTTTTTTTTTTTTTTTTTTTGGTTTTTCGAGACAGGGTTTCTCTGTGGCTTTGGAGCCTGTCCTGGAACTAGCTCTTGTAGACCAGGCTGGTCTCGAACTCACAGAGATCCGCCTGCCTCTGCCTCCCGAGTGCTGGGATTAAAGGCGTGCGCCACCACCGCCCGGCTACCTGGGTCCAATCTTAAAGCCTCTTCCTTGAGGATTAGCTTTCATAGTACTGGAAGTTACAATGTAATCTGCCGAGGGAGAAAAGCTATTAATAGTCCCACCCAGCTACATCATCTTAAAAACACAACTTTGACCAACATGGCAAGATATCCATAAATGTTCAATAGTGGCATCCATATCTAACCAGTAAACAAAATTATTTAATTACTTAAGACCTGCTCAATTCATGCTTTGTCCTCTAAATCTAACCAATTACCCATGGCTACTGAAGTCATAGCACCTACAGAATAAACTGCTACTGCCATTTTCCTAAACTAGTATAATCTGTAACTGCATTACTAATGCTTATCCGTATACCCACAGATAAGCGTGGCTTTCACCACTCATTAAAGAATATTTTTGTTCCAAATGAAGAGCATTACAGAAAGTCACAACTGGTCAAAATGCAGAGAACAACTGGCTGTGGGAAGCCCAGCCCAAATTGATACATTTACAACACAGCTCCTGCAAATAAGGCTCAGAGAGCATTGTTGAAGAGGGAGTGGAAAAAACTATAAAAGCCAGAGGGTCAGGATGTCTGTTGAAAAACTACATCTTCTATATACAGTAAAGAAGATGAACATATGAATTCTTAACAATATGGTTTCTCAAACAAGACCTGAACAATTCCAACACCAGTTTTAATGTGAGAACAGATGGGAAATCTTACAAGTTTTCACTTCTTGATGAAAAGCAACAAGAAATTAGTGACTAATGAGGGAGGAAAAAATCAATCCTTCCCAGTGAAGATCTCTCTAGTTACTTATCTAATAGTGCAGTTGTTGTGGGCTTGTTGTTGCTGCCTGTTGTGTGATCCCCGTTTCCCAGGGGGCAGGGATTGAGAAGATGTGGACTCGGAGAGACTCCAATACAGAAGCTCTTTATTGTAAGAAGGTTGGGGGGGGGGACTTTATGGGGTTTCGGAAATTAAACTGCTGAATATTTTTGATTGGTCCTTTGATATTGCCGGTCACTGTTGGCTTGTTGTGATTGGTTAGGAATGTGTATCATTAATTACTGTGCTTTTGGTCTGCAGACAGGTTGTTTTGGCCAATTTTGCTAATTCATTGTGAACTTGCATGTACTTGCTTGTGCTTAAGCTATTGCTCTGCCTCATCTCAAACTTTCTATTTTTTTATTTTTATTGGAACACCCAGTGAGAGTTATGGATTTTTATAATCCCACTTTGGAGAACACCCCCGCCCAGCATTTTGGGCTGTACCTGTCTTAGGTTGGCCTGCCATACAGCTCTAACTTGTCTTTGACTACTAGTCCTCAAAGTGTTAGGTCACAAGAAGGTCCCAAGAAGTCAGAAGCAAGAGGAGACATTTACTAGAACCTGGGCTTTAAATAGCCTCCTGTATTTGCACTAGCCAAGTACAAACCACTTCCATAATTATTAACACCTGGAGTGCTGCTTTATTCACCTGATGCTGTCAGGATCTTAGCTGTAGGAGATACTTAAGCAGAAATATTAGAGCCACTACCACCTTCCCATAAGGCACCATGCAACAAGTTTAGAAGTGTCTAGAATGGATTTTATGTAAGCCCATACTTAACCAAAGAATGTAGTAGACAAATCCAATGGTTTGACTCATGCTGAGTTAAGTTGCATAGGTTCTGATTAAATGTTTCCAGCTGGACAAGGGTAAGCCAGGTGAAAGCTTTTGCAAATTTTGAGGGTAGCTGTTGGTAGGAGGCAATTGCAAGTCATGCTGAGGGGGAGATTTAGGTACAGGTGACATTTTTGTGGGCCTACTTCCAGCCTCCATAGGGGCAGAGGGTTGAATATCTTCCCAATGATAGACAGACTCAGTGGAGCAAGGTATGTTGGGGGGACAAGGCACTGGAAGGTTTATGTGGCAGCTCCATCATGTCCCCTGTTGAGAATTCAGGATATGGCAGAGGGGCCTCCAATGAGAGGGAGAACTTCTTTTGCATAAGGTTGCCCATGACAGGGTATAGAGGAAATGGTCAAGCTTTTGGCAGTAGCCGCTATCTGTGGAGAATGTTTCAATCCTGGAAGGGAAAGGGGATTTAACCACAGTCAAACAGCCAAAGTCTTCCCGTGTATTAAGAGATTGGCCACCACCCTAATAGCCTTTAATAGGTGATCACGCAACTATATTAGTTGAGAAGAGAGACTAGGAGAGGAAAGAAGTTCAACAATCCACACTCTGAAGAGCAGTTGGGACTCCTTGTAAAGCAAGAGAGCCTTCAGACAATCCCAGATAGCAGCCAAGGGCAGAAGTCTCAGGCCAGCATAAAGACAGGGACTGAAGGAATGGGAAAGAAGTATTCGAGAACCGAGTATGCTGGTTATAGTAAGGGACTTCTACAGTTTGTTAGGCCACCTCCGTAAGCTCACACAGAGTTGCCTTGCAAAAAAGGACCTGTCAAAGGGTCCTTTATTGGTTTTACCGTCTGGATGGTCAGTATTTATGTGGAGGTATCTGGATGAAATGAGTAATGATGGAGAGTTCATAACCACGAAGACAAATGGGAAAGAAAAGAAAATATAGGGATAGGAAAGAAAGCCCCAACTCACCAAGGGCTTAGAAAATGAAAATAGGGGACAACTCACCGAAAACAGCTAGTAATAAAGAAAGAGAGGCCATGTTTTGAGGAGTTGGGAGGAGTGGGGAGCACAAGAGAGTTAGATTGGAGGATTTGAGGGATTAATTAATATAGTATACACAAATGAAATTTTAAAAATAAATTGTAAAAATGCTTAAAAGATTGTTTTCTTTGCCATTAGTTTTCTAAGCTCTTCTATAGTGTTGGCTGCTATTGATTTCTTTCTTTCTTTCTTTCTTTCTTTCTTTCTTTCTTTCTTTCTTTCTTTCTTTTTCTATTTTTTTTTTTTTGATTTTTCAAGACAGGGTTTCTCTGTTTAGCCCTGGTTATCCTGGAACTCACTCTGTAAACCAGGCTGGCCTCAAACTCACAAACTCATTGAGATCAGGCTGCCTATGCCTCCCTAGTGCTGGGATTAAAAGCATGCACCACCACCACCAGGGCCAATTTCTTATGTTTCCTAAGTTGGCTTCATGAAGCTTTTTGAATGTACAGATTATTTCTTAGCTAAATCCGAAAACTGAATATTAATACTTTAAGTGCCCTTTCAATCCTAAGCAGTTGCTTTTTCTTTTCTGAACTGATTTATTTGCAAAAGGCAATAGGTTCTTGGTGCTGGTAAGGGGTTTGGTTGCTAGTCAGCTTGTTTGTTTGGCTGATTGGTTGGTTGGTTGGTTGGTTGGTTGCTTGGTTGGTTTAGTTTGGTGTCTATTTTCATCTGTTATTCAAGTTAAACAATTTCTTTTATCTTCAATTTAACCACATCACTTTCCTTTCTCTTGGGAGCATTATTTGAGAATTTTTACTTTTAAAAATTTATTATACTATGTCTCTGCATGTTGTAGGGTGGAGACACACTTGCCATATGTGTATGTAGAGGTCTCATGACAATTTTGTGCATGAAGTCAGTTTTCTCCTTCCATCTATACATGAGTTCCATGTTTAGAACTCAATGCATCAGGTTTAGCAGCAAGGGACTTTACATTCTGAGAAACCTCAAATTTCATTACTCATTGAATTTTAAAATTAGATTTGTTTGAAATTTTTCATTAAAAAAATCCCAGTTAGCTCATTTTTATATCTTTATAGCAAGACTTTATCTTTTCAATTATTTTAAATGTTTAGCTTTGTTGCTTGGTTTTTGCTCATTTGTTAAAAATGTTTAACCCAGGCTTCTCTTATATTTATGTTCCTCCTGCCTCTGTACGACCAATACTGGAAATACTGGCATACTCTACCACCTTGGTTATATCAGATGTGTTTTAATAGCTTATTGAAGAGGATTTATGATGGATTTTAAAGTGTATTTTTTCCAGATAAATCTAAAACCTTTGTAAAATCTATGTTATCATTTATTTCTTGTCCTTATCAATGGTGCTTGAGATCTCCTTGGTACTTAGCAAGATGAAGGGCTTTCTCTGTGCGCCTGAAATTTATGGATACTGTATTATGAGACTCTGAAGCTTTTTCTAAACTTCGTTAACAGCTTCTTTTCTGACTTGATTCTGGCAGATAAAATGGCAGTCTTTCTTGTTTATTGTTCTCCAGTCTTATAAATTAGGTCTCCCCACTTTCCCCCACTATTGATACTTAAGCTGAGAATTCTAAATTATTCTTTGAGGTCAGGAATATTATGTTTTCAAAGCCTGTCCTGCACACACATCAGTGGCTGGGACTAGTAGAAGTGCCTTGTCATGATTCATCAATTGATTTCAAAAAACACAATGGACTTGAATTGGTGGCCTTCTGATTTAAAAAAAAAAGTGGCAAAAAAAGAGATTTCAGTGTTTAAGAGCACTGACTGTTCTTCTGAGGACCCAAGTTCAATCTCCAGCATTCACATGCCTGCATATACCTATCTGAAACTCTTGTCCCAGGAGATTCCTTGCCCTCTCCTGGCTTCTATAAGCACATGGCATGAACATGGTTGTTTTAAACCAAATCTCAATGATTCAATTTTACCAATAAAGATTCAGAAGCCAGATGCTGAAATCGAAGCCTACTAGCTCATAGAGCAGAAAAAGCACCCAACTAACCTTTGTCCTCCACGGACATACCAGAAAGAGCTTTCTCCTAGACATTCTCAAACAGTATGTCCCTCCCTTCTACTTCCTGTGCCTTTCTATGTCCATCCTCCTGACTCCCTCTTACTTTCTATGCTTTTTTTTCCTGTCAACTGGTTGCTTCACTTCTTAACCTATGGTTGGCTTTATTCAATCTCGTTTACACTATTCAAGCAGAAAGTTCTTAGGTTAAAAGTGTGTGCTAGGGTGAGCCACACCAAAACCAAAAACATTTTTTTCCAGTAGATAATGCAATCTCAGGGTTCACTATGTGATCAAATATTATGCAATACATGATACACAAACAGATGCAGGCAAAATACCTATATACATAAAAATTAATTAATGACTTAATTAAATGAAAGAATGATGCCATTGCTATCTATGTGGATAGAACAGCAGAACTTCTATGTGGTTTCTACTGAAAGATGTTCCCCATCCTGATGAGAATACAGCCAAAGTCCTTTTCTGTGTGGATACAGCACAGACATCTTCAGACTTTTCTGATGGTCCTACAGTTTAGACTCTCTTCATGTTTTTTCTGTTTTCAGCATGGTGTACCATTCTACCGCCTACTGATAATTTGCGAGCATACCTAATGGGGGGGGGGGTCTCATGTTGTAACTGGAGATTGGCTGTGTTACAAAAGCTTTTTTACAAATTTTAGTACTAAGCTAGAGAATTCAGACTTTTATTGAGAAAGATAAAAATGAGGAGTGTATGTGTGATTCCATTCATTTTTAATAGGCTGAGATATAAGAGGCAGTGATCAAAACAAAATAACTCATGGAATCCAACATCATGATGTTTTTCAACTAATCCAAAGATCTCTAGATGCTATATGTGCTCTCAAGGTACTTTCATGTCCTTTAATTCTTTAAATATTATTTATTTTCTATGTCTTGCTTGTGTGTGTACCTGTGTTCCAGGTATGTATCTGGTGCCCACAGAGTTCAGAAGAGAGCATCAGATCCTGTGGGAGTATAGTTGGAGTTGGTTGTGAGCTACAGTGCAGGTGATTGGAATTTAACCAAGATCTTCTGAAAAAGCAACCAGTTCATAAGCACTGAGTCATTTCTCAAGCCTCATATGTTTTTTAGATAATGACCATAACTCTTAATTTTAAGAATCCTGATAAGTAGGGGATGTGCATCCTTACAGAACAAGAAATAACTTCTAAACATTCTTTTTTTTATCAACTTCTTTTATAATGTTTTTGTCCTTTGAGACCAGTTGCAAGAATTAGATATTCCCTGACTGTTAGAGAATAAATTGCCATGTCTTTCTCTACACATTGTCCATACTTTTTAGCTTGCATTTAGTTCATTAGCTGGTTGTATTACACCTCTCAAATATAACTCTCTCGTTCCCTTTCCAATCAGATTTTTTCTTTCTTTTTTTATTAAATTATATAATTTTACAAATTTTCACCTCCTCTCCTCCTCCCATTTTCCTTCCCCTCCTCCCATCCCCCTCCCCCTCCTTCTCCAGTCCAAGGAGCAGTCAGGGTTCCCTGCCATGTGGCCCTTTACTATAGCCACACTGATGATTGTTTTGCATATCACCATAGAACCTTCAGCTGACGTTGGATGGAGACTGAGACAGAGACCCACATTGGAGCACTGGACTGAGCTCCCAAGGTTCAAATGAGGAGCAGAAGGAGGGAGATCATGAGCAAGGAAGTCAGGACAGTGAGGGGTGTGTCCATTCACCGAGACAATGAGATTGATCTAATGGGAGCTCACCAAGGCCAACTGGACTGGGACTGATGGAGCATGTGATCAAACCAGACTCTGAACCTGGCTGATGAGGAGGGCTGACTGAGAAGCCAAGGACAATGGCACTGGGTTTTGATTCTACTGTATGTACTGGCTTTGTGGGAACCTAGTCTGTTTGGATCCTTACCTTCCTAGATTTGGATGGATGGGGGAGGAACTTCTAAAACATTCTTAACAAAACTGTCAGAAAACACAAGGCCAAGGATGTGAGATTGAGATCAGAAAATTGGGTGTTTGATATCTAACTGGAACCCCTCTTATCTCTGTGAACACAGGATAACTAATGACTCATTAAAGTGTCAGTGTCTTCATATCCAAAAAAAGAGCCAATACTATGACAGATGTCATAGGATTGCTGTGAACAGTAAGTGAGAGGCGCATGTGAAAGCTTTGTCACCATGCCTGTCGCTGCTTCAGTGATACAAAAGTTAGGAACAGACTGACATTTCACTGCTCCCCTTAATCTCATGGAAGGGAAGACACTGAAGTCACGTCTACTTGCCCGTGGAAGACTTCTTGGAAAATACATGGGTGCTTTTGCTACAGAGGTAGCAGGACAGTCTGTATTTATGGGATAGTTTCAGTGGAATATGCCAGGTTTGTACAGTAATGTTTATTAGAAGAAATCAGCAATGTTTGAACTTATGAAAATAAAAAAAAAACTCTGTGGAAAAGGTCACATGGGCTTATAAATATTAGGTTTTAAAAAGTTTAATCAGTGTCCATCTAGGTTCCTTGTGTGGAGGCTTTCTAAGTTCCCTCTGTGTCACGGTCCACCAGAGGCACATGAAAGGGCCAAAAAAGGAGTCAGCAGCTAAATTTCTCCCTATCGTATCCATGCCTCACTCAGAACATCCTGAACTGTAAGACATTCTTGGTAAAGGCTGATCCTGTCTAAATACTCACATTTTGTGTATATCTGACTTGCAAACCAACTTTGTGTGTCTTCTTATTAATGTACAAAATTATCCACAAATTATGCATGTACGGCCATATTGCTGAGCATATATTACTATGTTATTAGAACAAATGCAAAGCAACATTCCAATGTCATACCAGTCTAAAAATATTCTGTGATTTTTATGACCATGTAAATCACATGTCAAGATCTGTTCTTGCACACTTCTCTGGTTATGTTTTAGGACTTGGTGCTCAGATCTGTTAATTGAGCAGGATTTGCCAATTTTTAAATGGAAAGCACACAAAATAATTGGGCCATCATTGTGGTATGAGCTTCTCTTTTATGTCCTGCCACTGACAGAGCTTCTTCTTCAGGGAATAAAATAATAAACAAAACACTTTTACTTATGTGTGTATTTTGTCCTTCAATGAAGGCCCCTGTTGTGTAAAAGAGCTTGACGAAAGCTTAAAAACTCACTTCCAAACTCTTGATACAGTGCATCCAGCTGACAACTTAAACATTATTTTTAATAGGCAGAACCTGGAATCAATGTAGATGCTCCTCCACCAAAGAATGGATAAAGGAAGTGTGGCACATTTCCACATTAGAGTACTACTCAGTGTCAAAAAAACAAAAACAAAACAAAACAAAAAAAAGACATCTTGAATTTTGCATGTAAATGGATGAAACTAGAAAACACCATCTTAAGTGAGGTAACCAAGACCCCAAAAGATGAATATGGCATGTGCTCACTCATAGTTTACTAGCTATAAACAAAGGATATTGAGCCTATAGTTCATGATCGTAGAGAAGCTAAGTAACAAGGTGAACCCTAAGAAAAATGTATATAGATACACCTGGAGAATCAAAATAGACAAGATCACCTGAGAAAATTGGGAACATAGGGGTGGGGGGAGAAGGGAGGGTGAAAGGGGAAGAGGAGAGAAGAAAGGGAGGAGAGAGGAGAACTTGAGGGAATGGGATAGTCAAGATGGAGGAAGGACAGAGATGAGAGCAGGGAAAGAGATATCTTGATTGAGGGAGCAATTAAGTTTAGCAAGAAACTTGGCTCTAGAGAAATTTCCAGGAATCCACAAGGATGATCCCAGCGAAGACCCTAAGCAATAGAGGAGAAGGTGCCCAAACTGGCCTTGCCCTGTAGTCAAACTGATGAATATCTTAAATATCACCATAAAACCTTTATCCAGCAATTGATGGAAACAGGCAGAAACCAGCACCGGAGCACTGGACGGAGCTCCCAAAACCCAGTTAAAAAGTGGGAGGAATGAGAATATGAGCAAAGAGTTAAAAATGTATCGTAAAAAACTGCAGCGCATCTTTTCATCAATAAACAAGTGTTCCACAGCATAAACAAATGTAACACATCTTCGGCTAATACTCCACAGCACTAGGATTTGCAGAAGCATTTTGGAGAGGCCAGAGAGAGGATCTATTACTAGAAATAAGATGCAGAAGATCAATAAAGTACAAGACTGCTTGGGCTGCTGAAGCACAGATGTAGTGAATGGTGAAAAAGAGAACACAAAGGCAAGAGAAGCTGGAATGAAGACATTGAAGCTAAAGACCTGCAAGGGGAGGTCTTAGGACAGAAAGTTTCCTGGTAAAACTGATATTACTCTTTCTGATTTTGATTTAGAAACAGGAAGGATTTTTCCCAAGAGAAAGAAAGAGGTTTGTTCATGTATATCTCCATTAAGTTTTGTGCCTTGCTTTTGCCCATGGCTGATGGTTCTAGTCTGTCCTCTGCTCTATATATTTCCGGAGCAACCAAAATGTGGCAGTACCTATTTCATCCCTTCTGTCAGTCAAATAGTAGGGTTATGAATGGCGAATCTCTTGGGTCTTTTCAGGGATCTCTTACTTAATATCTTTTTTTCTGTGACAATGTTTACGTTTTATTTGATCTTGCTTCTATGAACCAGAAATGAAAATTCCCAGACAACAAGCAGACCAAAAAGTCAGAATTCCATTATTAAAGTTAACCTCCATCTCATTGTTATAAATGTACTTCTCTTCTTTGTTTGATGAGAAGGAATTGCATCCCATAGAAGTGCCATCTGTCTTCCTGATCTCCCTTTGCAATAGTGGATGGTAATTTTGGACACAGTTGTGTCTGAGACACATCAGTTGTTTACAAATGCCATTCATTTGAGTTACTGTTACACCAAACTAGTGAGGATATGTTTTGAATATCACTTCTGGTGTAATTATTTTCTCTGAAATTGCCTGATAATACTATTGAGAAGGTAGTTTTGCCTTAGTCATGAGTCAGTCTCAGCAATGTGAAATAATACTTGACGTCTAGTTGGTGCTGGCAATTCCAGGGCAAGAGAAAATTATCATTTCTAACTCTGCACTGTTCTCTTAAGAAGGACTTTAAAATATGGAAATAAAATACTGAAAAACAAGAACAATTACACATATAGGATGCAGCAAAACATACTCCAATTTTTATTTTGTTTTCTGGTTTTCTTTTTCTCTTTGGTTACTTGTCCCAGCCATCACATCATTTCATCTTTTTATATTTCATTTTGTGCCCTCAAGGGACATAAACAATTTCTGTTTTAAACTGATTCCCATTAACATTCATAGCAAGGTGCACAGTAAATCCTTACCAACTGACATCCAGCATATAATCAGTTGTCACAAGGATTTTTTTTTTAAATCTTTCTTCGTTTGCTCTGCTGCCTTACTTTACTTCTCTGTTGCTGCAAGAAAAGCAACTTGGGAAAGAAGCAGTTTATTTAAGCGTATTGCCATCTTTCATGAAGGGAATTCAGAGCCAAAACCACAAGCCAGACACAGGAGGCAGGAACTTAGTAAAGGTTATAGAAGGATGCTGCTTGCTGACTTGCTTCTTCTGGCTTGCTCAACCTGCTTCTCCTACCAGAAATATTATATTCAAAATAGATTGAATGACAAATCAATCTATTTTGTCATTCAATCTATTTTTGTCTATTAAATATTATCTATTATGTGTTTATCATTTATCTATACACATTTCCATCTGATATATATTTTGTATGACAATGCATGTGTATAAGGAATCTTTCTCTGTCCCACCAGCCAAATCCTAAAAACTGACAGAAACTTGTATTATTTATAAAAGTTTGGCCTGTAGCTTAGGTTTGTTCCTTACTAGCTCTTCTAGATTAAATTAAAACATATTTTTATTTATTTAGAGTATTCCCTGTGGCTTTTAACTTTATCCCATTCTGGATGTCAGTCTTGTTCTACGTTTGACTGCTTTCTCTGTCTCTCTTCTTCCCAGAGTCTTCTCTGTGCCTAGAAGCAGGTGTCTTGACATCTTCACATTGTAAAAGCAGATTATTCCACAACACCTCCTCTTTGAATCTGAAGAGACATTCTCATACCTAATCCAGTTTCATCACTAAGTCACACAGAGTTCATTCCTTTTCTTCCTTGTAATTTCTTATACCATGCGCATGCTCCACTTTCTCAAGTCCATCTAGCCAAGCATGAAACTTCATTATTTATTGTGCACTTGTACCTTCAAATATAACCTGAGACCCATCTTCTCAGATTGAATTCTTGAAAGTCAATGATAATAGACAACCAAAGGAAAAGTCACAGCTATTAGAATAATTAGGTTTTCATTATGTTTAACTTTTACCTGAAGTTTTTAAACAAGAATTGACTCATAGAACTTGTGTCAGGATTGTTAGCCTTGGGTAGTAAATTCCAAAGAGATGGTATATGCCTGTCCAATGTTCTTTACACAACAATTAATAAAGTATGCAAATACAGAGCCTAAATATTTTCATGGTGATAAAATTTAATAACTTTTAAATAACCTAGTCTGTTTAAATTGTAAAAGGGAAATATCAGTGTCAGTATACTTCACAATATACCCTCATGTGTTTGAAAAGAAAATTCAGATATGAAATATTTTTGATATTTACATATAATTTTCTAAAATTATATTACTTTTTCAGGAAAAATCTAAATGCCATTGAGTGGAGAGTAACTTTGAGATTAATACTCTATTAATATCCAATGAATGACTCAAGATTTTAATCATGAGGATTTATTCAATTTAAATTTTTTTCATTTAAAATCTTGAAGATTAAATTACATTTAAAGTTATTGTACTTTCTTAAGGACACAAATATAGAACACCAGTAAGTATACAACTCTTTAGAGACTAACATGATACTTATATTCTCAGTTTCTGGTTATTGTTAAAATTGTGGTGCATGTATGTAACCCCAGTACTTGAGAGCTGAACACAGAAGAGTCAGGAGTCTAAAAGGTCACTCACTAATAGTGAGCAGGAGGCCAACCTGAGCTACACAAGACCTTGTGTTGCTGTCAGATATCAAAAATCATGTAGACACAATAAAAGACAGCATTAAATTATAGAATGAAGTAGATAATAATACATTGTATTCCAATGAATTTAGGTACAGTTTTTGGAAATGTTACATTATCTATTGTGAAATGAATTAATTTTAGAAAACAATATTTTTATTATTGTTCAGTGTATCATATATATTGCACTTTAGATTTTTCTCTGCTCCCCTCTCTTTCTTACTTCTTACTGCTGAGGACTTAATTTTTAAAATTTATCTAGCTTATTAACATGCATGTGTGTTTACGTGTCTAAGTGGTGTGAGTGTGTGCACATATGTGAAGGCATATATCAAGACCAGAAAAGGGTGTCAGATCCACAAGAGCTGGAGTGCTCAGCAGTGGTGAGCCTCCCTATGTGAATACTGGGAACTGAACTCAGGTCCTGGTCAATAATTGCAGGTTTTGCATCTTCTGTGCCATGTCAAGAGCTCCCAAAGACCAATCTTTTTATTTCTAGTCATCTCAGAGCACGAAAATGAATTTATTACAATTATTATGCTCTCAGAAAAAAAGTCTGCTCCAAAATTTTTAAGACAAACACAATTTTAAGGATTGTACAAAATACAAAAAGAGTAGCATTACTCATTTGGGGGATATAGTATCATATAAGCACAATGTCACATCAAAGACAATATTATCGAATTTCTTTTCAAATGACAGCCCATGAGATATCAAATATTTTACTATTCTGAGTAATAATGTAGCATGTTTATAGTTCACTTAGAACATGGAAAAAACATAGCTTCTTTTAATGTCAAGTTCTTAAATTACACTGCAAATAAGAAATGCTCTGGAAAGGCTGCATGACATTTCTCATTCTGCTGGGGCTGCTCCCCTGAAGATATGCTTGGCTGCAACCTTCCAATTGGTGAATCTAAGAATGTTCTAGCTTCTGGGAAGTCTTTCTTTTCCCTTCTGGCAAAATTTTGCCTTTCTTCTTTCTTGGAATGTGCCCTCTCCCTCCTTAAGATTGATGTTCAAACTAGGCAGGATGGCATGTGTCTGGACTCCTAGCACTCAGAAGACTAATTCTGTGGGATTCTGAGCTTGAGGACAACTTCAACTACATGGCATGATTCAGTTTTAAAGAAATTAATTCTTTAAAGATATTTGCAAATTTCCAAGCAGGGACTTCTTCTAAATGAAGGCTTCTGTAATTATATTTGCCCATAATTTTCTGAACTCAGTCAAATCTGTTAGTGAAGAGTCATAAAAATTCTATTTTGTGACCATTTCATTTTTATTATTTACCTTTTATTTTATTTAAATTTTTATGTTCTTATTTTTTTCTGTAGTCATAGGAATAATCAGGTGGAACTGTAACATATTCACTACATTGCCAAGTACAGTACACCAAGATTGTTCAGTAAATACCACTAAAAGGAAGAAATAAAGAAGGTGTATGAATGAGATGGTCTACAGGAATTCTCATGCTAAGTTTACATGACACAGTCCTATGAAGTTTGCCCACGTGGGCATGCCAAATCTGAGCTTGATGATAAGAGGTAACGGCATTTCTATTGATACAGCATACACAGAGCCCAGGCTGTAAGCTCAACTGGCTAAACACTGTGAAGAGCCTTGCTTGTTAGTCTCGGCTGTTTTTTAATGGGTCAGATCTAGTTATAGGCCTGGAAATCTTGGCAACAAAGACATCTATATAAATTGAATAATCATTTAGAGCAGCATTTGTTTTTACAAGAAAAGCGTGAGTGAGACTAGCAAATAAGAGAGCAGGTACGCGTGCCTATTTAGATGAGGTAAATTCAATGTGGAGTCAAGGCAAACACAGTCTTCATTATTTTACCTGTTAGAAGTAAGCAAGTAGCAGAGTAAATAGCTTCTCAATTGAATTTCAGAGGCAAGCAAGTTTTTGAGGAATAATTTCACACTGAGCACTCAGATTTTGATGGCATGGAGTTGGGAATTCACTCGTAATTCATTTAACTTGCTGGTTTAATTGCTAAACTGAAATCTTAAACACACATATATACAAAGAGAGAGCAAAGATTAGACATGTTCAAGAATAAAAAACAACAAATGGAAAATATTTAAACTTCAATGTTTTGTTTTCTTTTATAGCACTTTATAATCATAGTAACAGGAAAATAAAAAATAACAATGGAAATTTTTCAATATTAAAACAAAGGTAAGCTGGGCGGTGGTGGCGCAAGCCTTTAATCCCAGCACTCGGGAAGCAGAGGCAGACGATCTCTGTGAGTTCGAGGCCAGCCTGGTCTACAAGAGCTAGTTCCAGGACAGGCTCCAAAGCCACAGAGAAACTCTGTCTCGAAAAACCAAAATAAATAAATAAATAAATAAATAAATAAACAAACAAACAAACAAAACAAAGGTAAATCCTTTAAAAACAGTAATTTTCCTTTATTACATTTGCAATGAATTTATCTTATTGCCCAAGAGCTTGCATCATACTATGCATTGTCTAAGATATTTGAATCCAGACACTTTGTGACCCTGAGTACTTTGGTTTGTTCAAAAGTTTACTTTACTGTTCTGTTTTTTTATACACACCTACCAGAGAAATATGCAGTATCTTACCAAATAATGGAAAATGAAGTAATAAATATTAAAATTGGTGTTAAAACTATAATTTTAATGAATATAATTTAAAACAATAATTTTCATGATTTCAAAAAGGTTTAGAATATCCTAAGTTTGTGAAAGTTCTTGAATCTTCAGCCAGGATTATTAAGAATAATTTTAAGTTTTCTGAGTTATCTGTTCTAGAAGGAGAAGCCACTTGTTTTGTTGCTGGCCTCCCGATTAGCTCAGATCTGAAATAATCACACAGAAACTGTATTAATTAAAGCACTGCTTGGCCGATTAGCTCTAGCTTCTTATTAGCTAACTCTTATATGTTAATTTAACCCATCACCATTAATCTGTGTATCACCTGAGGTCAGGGCCTACCAGCAAAATTTCAGCACGTCTATCTCCAGTAGTGGAATCATGGCATCCATCTGACTCCACCCTTCTTCCTCCCAGCATACAGCCCAGCTTTCTCCGCCTAGTTCTGTTCTTTCCTGCCATAGGCTCAAAGCAGTTCTTTATTCATTAACCAGTAAAAGCAACACACAGACACAAGAACTTCCCACACCAATCTATCACACTTTTATTTTTATTTAATGTTGTATTTTCATTTTAACTACTGGACATGGAAAAAATAAAAATATAACTTATTAATGTCCTGGAAATGTTTATACTCTACTTTCCAATGGATGTTGCAGTTGGCATACTCAAAAGAATAACTAAAAGAATTTAGACTCCATACCAGTCTTATGGACTGTTGAAAGAACATTGAAACCAACCTAACATATAACTCCAAATCTTGATTTGTGGATGTTTCTTCTTTTATTATGAGATTTTAGTATTGCTCTCTCCCTTACCTGCCTTCTAAACTCAGATTACCTTGAAACCTCAGCCCATATAATAACCCTTTTCTTTCTTCTCCTTGCTGTTTTATCTTTGTTCTTCTTCCTCTTCATTTTTTCACAGATAACCAAATATGTGCCTTTTGAGAGGCAAATAATCTCTTCTTTAATATTGCTTGCTGTAATATCTTAACATTTTTACAAACTTCATGATTCCTAAAATGAGAAGAGAGTGAAAGTATTCACTTGGTTATGTTTGCAGATGTGGAAATATCTATACATTAATAATTTCTGCTATTAATGTATTTTGACCTTGATAGTTAGAAGCTATATTTATTTAGTAAGAGGTTAGTAGTAGTTTCTACTCTCAGGTCTATGACCTCTTCAACCATAGGTAGTTGGCTAGGTTTACAGTGTTAAACGTGAGTTCCCTACCATTGAACAGGCCTGGGCTTAAGTTCTGCTGTGTAGCAGTTTCTTTCGAGGTTAAAACCTTTCGTCTTGGAAGGGAAACATCTTAAGCTAGGAGGGTAAAGGGAAGTAAAACAATATGACATTTTTAGGATAGGATATTTACAAGGAGATGAAACTAGTGTGTGTGTGTGTGTGTGTGTGTGTGCGTGTGTGTGCGCGCGTGTGTGTGTGTGTTGTATCTTCTTCCTTGGCAGCTGTGCAGAATTTTCTGTCCCAGTGCTCAGAGGTGAAGACAAGCGGATTCCAAGGAAGCGTTGGCAGACATACTAGTCTGATCCACCAGCTCTAGTTCCCTATGAAAGTCGCTATCTTAAAATGCAAGGTTGACTACAGCTAAGGAATGACACCTAAAGCTGATTCTACTCTCCACAACCATGTGTATGCTTATGCAAGTGTGGGTGCATATGCACGAGCACACACACATATATACCTACATATACACATACACATAGAAACAGAAAGAGAAAGAGACAGAGAACTTCTCCTTAGTTCATTTTCAAGTATTTTCTAACTGAACTCAATATTTTCTTTTCTAGGCTTGTCTCTCTATTTTCATTCACCCATGCAACTCACACTGATTTCCTTCCTAGGCAACCATGCCCATGACAGTATTCTAATCCTCTCATTGCTCTCTTTCTTACCTCCTGGACTCATTCTCCACAAAGCAGATGGAGTGATACTTTTAAAAACAAAAATCATTCTCACTTGGTTTCCGTTGATTGTCTTATGGCTATATTTCATATGGATATCCTACTAAGCACATGATCTGAGCAAAGGCTCATCTTCTCCGGCTTCCTGTATCTTAATGCTTCCCCAGCTTCTCTGGCTTCTTTCCTTTCTTGGAACCCTCCATTATGTCTCAGCTTGTTTTCACTTGCTTTTAGATTGATGCAAATGCTCCTGGCCCTTTGCATGGCTGGGGTTTTAATGAGTTCTGAGTAACTTCAGCACACACCTGACATAATCAAATGATAGAAAAAAATGTGATGTGGGCTCAGAGATTCGGAGGTTTCAGATTATAATGGTTAGGTTTTTTGCTTTGCATTTCTCATGATGCATCATGGTGGGTGCATGTGGGAAAACAGTTCACAGACAGTAGCTGTGACATGGAGGAGATGAAGAAGAACAGAATAGGGTCTGATTCAACATTAAGAAGATATCTCTGGTGATTTGAAACCTGCCATTAAATCTTATCTCCTAGACATCCTCTCACGTCGCAATAGTATCTTGCATGGAGTCAAGCCTTCTGGGGACATTTTAGTCCAACAGTAATAGTGACCTCCTTCCTCCATTTCTTCTCTCATTTTCAAAATCTTCTCTCCTCCATTATTCTGTAGATATGGTAGCATAAATATTTTATTTTAAACAATTCCAAATTTTACATTTATTGGTACCCTGTTATTTTCTGTTCACAATCTTGGGCTGAATGTTTGCAGAAGACAGGCTTTTTTGTTTTGCTTGTTTTTTTTTTTTTTTTGTTGTTGTTGTTGGTTTGAGATACAGTTTTTCTTTTATTGTTTTTTTTGTTTTTTTAAGATTAAAGACTTTTAGTTTCAGATTTAACAGACATAAATGTGGTCTTATCAAATTGTTTCAAAATTCCATCTGCTTGTTTAGGTCTCGGCCTTTTGCAAAAGTTATGTCCTGACCATGTCTTCTCTTCAGACTGCTCCTTTGAAGTTTCCATCTCTTCACTCCCTGTAAAAAGCTCTGAATTTTCTAGTCATAGTGCCCTTCTTGGGTCTTCATTCTGTGTCTCAGATGGATGCTTCGATGTTTTTTCAAACTCGATGAACTCCAAGTCGAATTCATTTGACAGAGAAAATAAAATTTGCTGCATGCTTTGTGAATGCCCAGGCACTTTGCTGAAGAGCTAGAGATGAAATCTTAGTCTGGAAGGGAATGCCGCCGGGAACAGCTCCCAGACTCTGTCTCCCTACCACACTAGTCTTTCCTCAACTTTTGAACTACCCAATTCTGTCATAACAGAATTATGTATCTAAGGCTGTATCAGCAGCATGGTTTATGGAGATGCAGCTGTTCTCAAAGTGAAAGGACCAAGGTCAGCAGGGCAGAGAATGAAGCTAAGGCCTGTGTCCTTGTTGGACCCTACCTGAAGTGTGGACTTATGGGTAGCTCTGTAAGTAATCGAATCCCTTGAGTTGATCCTAGTTGGATACTGGCAAGGTACTTTCTGTACATGACTGTCAACTAACCATGCAGCACGGATGACTACATCCCGGAGGGTGCTATTGTAAATTCCCCATATTTCTGTTCCCCTGTGCTTCCACAGATTGAATGAGGACCACAGTGGCCCTCCTACAAAGCAGCTAGAGAAACCACACATCAGCTGATAAAGACATCTGGTTGACCACCAAACAAGCCCAGTAAAACACCAGCACTACCTTGAGGGTCAGAATTACTAGATGTGAAGCCACGCCTGATTTTTCACTAACATTTGTTTGCTTGTTTTTAATATGGGAACTCACTGTGTAGCCAAGGCTAGCCAGGAGCTTCTTTATTTCTCCCAAAACAGCCTTGAACACTCAACCCTTCTGTCTATGCTTTCCAGATGCTGAGAATACAGGCATGCGTCATAATGCCCATCCTGCTCCATTACACATCTTCATATTTTTTGAGAGCTTTTGCTTCTCCTTTAGGAATAAAGGAGAGATACAGTTTTTCTGTGTAGCTTTGACTGTCCTGAAACTCACTCACTAGACTGGACTGTCCTCAAACTCAGAGATGCCAAGTGCTGGGATTAAAGGGGTGTGCCATTACTCTGCACTGCCCAGTGAAGTAAGACAGTTTTTAAACTGCCTTATCATGAATTTTAGTTATTCTCCAAAAACAGCCATAAGGTATAAAAGAAGGGAAATAAAGGAGAAATCACTGTAACCCCATCTTAGCCACATAACTACTGCATAACATTATCCTAATAAATGTAACACATTGACTGAATAATTTAATTTCACTTGTTTACACCTGACTCTCAATATTTTAGCTTCATTTAGACTACTGACAAATGTAAGAACAACTGAAGCAATATGGATTCTGCTGTGGGACAATGGTCTTGTACCCTGTAAAGTTTTGTCAGTTTTACTGGTTTAATAAAATGCTGATTGGCCAGTAGCCAGGCAGGATGTATAGGTGGGTCAACCAGAACAAGAGAATTCTGGGAGGAGGCTCAGTCTGTGGTTGTCACCCAGATGCAGAGGAAGCAAAATGAGATATGCTTCACTAATAAAAGGTACCAAGCCACGTAGCTAACACAGACAAGAATTTTGGGTTAATGTTAGGTGTAAGAGTTAATAAGAAGCCAATAATAATAATAAGAGCTAATAGGCCAACCAGTTTATAATTAATATAGACCTCTGCATATTTATTTGGGACTGAACAGCTGCAGGACTGGGTGGGACAGAAACTTCTGTCAACAGGATTCCAATAGGTCTCAAATTAAAGCAATATCTGAAGTTTGTGACTATTTTGAAAACAAGTGAGCTTAGGGGTCCCTCTCTAGGCACAGATCACAGTGAGTATGTCATCTGCTTCTTATCTTCTTTGACAAGAAAACTTTGGGCATCATGGAACATACACACATAAGCTCTTTAGTATAATAATGCCATGAGAGGAAATCAGTGTGGGCACTAGCCTTTATAACAGTCATACTCCAAGCGTCACTTGCATAGCTGATGTCATGGGAGACGATACCGCAAGGCAGATCACAAATGAACCCAACTCAAAGCCAGTTCAGATATATGAAAGAATTCACAATAAACTTTTGAGGCAAATTGCTTGATTTAACAGTGGTCTGTTACATAATAGTGGGTTAACAAAAACGGGGATGACGTGTTTCCCTTTTGTTTACTAATGAATGAGAAAAAAGATAAAAGAAAATGGAATTGTTTAGCTGAGGTTAGTTATAGTTAGCTTAACATTATGTAATGGAAACTCAAGTTTATCTAAAACAGATCAAGCTATCATGTCCTACATGGACCCCATTTAATCAACTATCCATCTCTTTCGTTTTTTATACTTTGGTCATTCAATCCACCCTTATATCCAGCCATTCCCACTTTGTCTATTCATTTAACACTTATGGAGATCCTACTCAAAAATAAACTCTTTGCCAGACCATGAGAATATAGAATTGAATAAAATGAGTTCTGCATCTCATAAAAAATATGACAAGAAAATTTTTTTCCCAAAAACTGGAGATGAGGTTTTACAGTCATAATAATGGATGGTGCTGTTTTATTTTGTTTCTCTTTGGTATTTTTGAAAACAGTTATTATTATTACTAGTCTCAAATAGTCAAACTCACATAATTTTTCTCCTATATACCAATAAAGCAAGACCTCTCTAAAATTTGACAATATATTGAGGTAGGTGTGTTGCTGGTAGCTGATGGATGCAGGAAGAAATGTGGCGTGCAGAGAAAAAACAGTGTAACTGAAAATAATTGTAAAACACTTGTCCTGTCTCCCTTCCAACTATCTGCTTTCCAGAGGACAGCAGCATGGCCAGAAGAATGGAGTCAGAAATCTGAAACAGCATTGTATGGCTGGTTGTAGAACCATCAGGTACCCTAGGCTTTGTGTTTGCAGCTGATTTGTCCACTTGACTGATGTAGGATATATAAAACATTGAGTACTAACTGGAGGGTCATATTAGATAATTTACAGTTTATTATCCCAGAATTTCTGCATCTCATATGCATCTTTACTATTGGTAATAGAAAATGTTTGCATTACATGGTGGGGGTTCTTCCCATCTTACTAGTGGTTTTTCTGTAAGTGTGTTTATCTTTGGCACTGAGATCTTCTGCGTGCAGTTGAACCATAAAAAATTCATAAGTTTCTCAAGCTTTCTTCAAAAGCACTACCTGATCTGTCAAAACACATTTTAAAATGTCAAAATGCCTTTCCATTATGGCCTCATTTGGAGCCGCTGTGCTTCATAAATCCATTCTACTGGGAGGAAAGGAGGTGAAAGTCTCACATGGAAGTGGCTGCATGGGCAAGCAGAATGCTTGACAGTGAGCAGAGCAACCATAAACCCAGGAATAGCTCAATAATTCATGCTATAAATTATGTGCATGCACACTCAGACCTTGAAGAAAGCATGGGCTTTGTTAAGCTGAAATTAAAATCATTATGCCTTTAAATAATTTAGTATAAAATTATCTAGATTATCTCTTATCAGCTAAAACTCAATTTCAAGGCACATGACAACCAGTAAAGCTGTTTCTACCCAGTTTACACTTTCCTTATAATATGATGAGACCTCTGTAGGTCCAGAAGAGTCTTTATCAACTAAGACCTAGCCTGGCTTGTCAGACAGCAGATAATCACATACTGGTAACCAAAGCCAATTTATGTTTTAAATAATCTTTACTTACTATGAAACCTGAATTTGATTCTCAGGAAAGGGCCTCTGCCTCACACCCGCTGAATTCATCATGGCCCAGATGTCACTATCCATTCAGTCACTTTGGTCTCTCACTGGGGAAAATTTTCGTGAAGACAGAAACTCATTGTTTTTCATGTTTATGTCATCTTATATTGCCTAGCAATAGCTCTTCAATGAATATCTGTTACCTAAGTGGATAAAAGTCAAGATTTGCATTATTTTTAATATGTACAGTGTTTATCGCTTTAAAGATGCCACAATCCCAATGATTATGATAGAAACTACGTAGTAGGAAGAAGACAAACAGCAAATCTCTCATCTAAATGTCTTACTGTACAGCAGAAGACCTATTGAGGTTTCTCACTCTGCATTGGCCTGTGGTGAGAAGGCTGTCTATAGTCTCTCTCTGGGTCTTACATCTTTGTACCATTCTGTAAGTACACCTGCCTCCCGGGAATCTCAAAGATGTAAGCGAACAGATTTCCAGGGCCAAGCATAGGCAGTTTTTTGTTTGTTTTTGTTTTGTTTTCATTTTTGCATTTTCTTGCAAGTAGTGTGAGGTATGAAACATTAGTCCCTGCCCTGCAACCTGAGATAGATTTCAAAGTTTAAGAAAATAACAAGAGAGATACAAATGCCTTTAGCCTCCAAGGTCACCCTGTACTCTTGGAAAAAGTATACTGACTTTCTAAGGGAATTTCAGGTTTTCAGACTTGTTAGAGCCTTAAAAGGTTGCTCTCCATGAAGGTGATTTCCCCCAGGCCTGGAAGGATTAGGCTTTGCAAGCCACGGGTGAAATGCTTTAAGAATAACCAGGATTAATAGGTGGGTTGTACTTGCTTGTTTATTCTCCAGGCTAATCTGCTAAAAAGAAAAAGAAATACTTTCACTGCCCATAACAAATGAGAGTAGTTGGAAAAAGACAGATACCTATAGGCTAGGAAAGCCTCTGAAAATGATAATTGTACATCAGGTTTCTGCCATGCCCTGCTTTCTTGAATTTTTTTTTGCATTCTCTCTGTCATTGACTTTACTTTCAACTTGTCTGCCATTCCCATCATGCATACAAATTACAGACAAAATTATTGACAGGATATTTCAAAAAATTGACTCCATTCAAATCAGGTTTCTTCCATTTCCATTCGGGTACCACTCTTTACTACTCAAGTCATTGGGACTTTTCTCCATTTTTGTCTCTCCTGATTCCTTAGGTCCCCTGAATAGTCTTCTTTGCTGTATAGTGATTTATATTATGCAGAAATTAAGCATCACTTCAGCAAACACGTAAAATTATCGCCAGTGGATATTTTTTGTTAAAACAATTTGCTTGATAAAAAACAAACATTAAAGTTTCTAAAATCTGCTGTAATCTGGCTCTGAAGTACTAAACAGCTTAGTGACAAGTTAAATTACAGAAAAAATAGACATGTGCTATCTGTGTTTCCAAAAGATGAATTATGTTCTGTAATGAATCCTTACCAGAGCTTACATGTAATTTCATGACAGTAACAAGGAAAGAGAAGGATGCCTGTGGCTACAGGAACAATTATTCCCACTGAGTGTTGAACAGCTCCACCCTTCTGATTATTCACTTGAAATAGTTGCTTGAAAATACTTCTAAAGTATCCTAGAGGCATTTTGAAGCTTGTTGAATCTGATTTTACTACATTCTACAATATTGAAGATTATGGATTAACATATTTCGAGATACTATTATTGTATTTCCATTCATTGATTTTCCCTGTTACAAAAGTACCACAGCATCTCAAAAAGAAGTGAGAAATGTGGATAAGTTATAAGCAACATGGAAGTCTCTAATAATCTCAATACTGAAAATGACTGTTTGCATACTTATAAATATGTTTGTATATAAATATAAATACTATGTGTAAATATGTGTATGCAAGCTTACAGAGAGACATGCTTATCAAAAGAGCGGAAGATGACCTAATATCACAAGTCTAAAATCCCTGTTCTTGGAAGTTAGAGGCAAGAAAATCAAAATTTCATGACCAGCCTTTGATTTAATCCCCAATACTTCAAGAATAAGAAAGATTATCATAAATTTATTATGTTTTCCATTGAGTAAAATAATTTACCTTTGTGAAATACTAAATATGATTCTTCACGATCTTAAAAAGAAAAAATAAGTTTGAAATGAAAGGTAGGAGGATAGAATTCTAGAAGCTGTGAGTTCTTGTAGGAAAATTAGCAAAGTACAAAAATATAGGGAAATGGCATCAGTGCAGTCAGGAGAGAAGTCAGTAAAGAGAAATGTTTAAGACACTGAGCAAAGCAAAGAGTGAAACTGGATGCAAGTAGAGAGAGTGGTCCATATCAGATGAGGCAGTATTTGGTAGTTAGTTGTATGGATCACGTTTACTTTGGTAAACCTGAGGGAACTGCAAACTTTCTGCAGAGACAGTGGTATGCTTTGGTAAACTTGAGGATTCTTAACTGTAGAGCTATTGGCATTCTCAGACAGGTACCTCTTTGTTATAAAGGCTGAGCTTTATATTGTACTTGGTTTCTGGAGGTTGTGCCCTCCAAATTATTAGATGAAAGGAATACTCTCAATAATTGCAGGAATGAAAACAAGTGCTTTGTATGCTACAGAAGCAATCACATTGTTGAAGAAACACTAGCTCAAATGGTCTAACTAAGGGAAGGACCAATTTACTCCTCTCCCTATGAGAGCATTTCTGATCATAGCAGGCAGCCATCTTGTCATCATAAGGTTACACGCCCTGAGAGGATTCTAGAAAGTGTATTTCAAAAATGTATTGCGGATTCTACAAGCATGATGAATTGCTGGCTAAAAAGAAGCAATATTACGTCTGACATATTGTCTTATTTAATCAAATGGATGGAATGATGATAAGAGTAGACACGACACAATGTAAAAAGTCAGTGAAGAGGACTGACTATATCGGTGAAGACGATGTTCTGGGAACTGGTGTCTTTTAAGTTATGTCTGCGGTTCATAGCATTGTGGAGAATATAATAGTTAAGACATCTTTGGAGATAGGAAAGAGAGAATTTGACTCTATACTTTATTTAGTACAATTCTCAACTTATTTCTTCATTCTACTGCCAGTGCTCACCATTGTTCTCCATGTTTTAGATAACAATGAAAACACACATGCTGTGCAATGCCTTGGTATTATGACAAACATTACTGTATGGAAAACGCAGTAGAAGAGCGTTCTCAATAGAGTTGGAACAAATGTCATTCTAAATTATAAAATAATATTCTTCCTTAACTATAGCAAAGACATGAACTTGGAAAATAAGAGTTTGAGGGCTGCTGATGTAGTTTAGTGGTGTATGTATCAAGACTGTTAACCTGAGTTCCATCTGGGAATACCCACATGGGTAGATATATAAAGAAGAGATAAAACTCCCACAAGCTGTCTTATGATCTCCACAAACTCAGCATTATACATGCACACAACACACATACACACTCATGCACACCACACATACACACTCACACTAACAAGTATTAAAAAGTTAAAGCAAAAAGAGATACTGAAAGAAAATCTGTCCATAATGTTGTTGCTAAGATGGGTATTTAGAGATACTACAGAAATTAACCTCAATTAAAGAAGAGTAGCTTAAATATAAACCATCATGGAGAACCTTTTCTATTTTATTAAAGATTTCATAAACTATTCCAATATATTACAAGATAATACTTCATAATAATCTGACTAGGCATAGGATTTAAACGTAGAATTGTAAGATCTTCTTAGCATCCAAAAGAAAACCATTAATTGAGATTATGTGCCAAGTAGACCATAACTGAATCATACTACATAACCTGCTATATATCTATATCACCTATATCTACTAATTATAGATAGACAGATGATCTATAGTAAAATTTTAGTCATAGGTATAACAAAATAATAAAATGTGAAAATAATGAAAATACCCTATTTATCATTTATTTATTTCTATATATAATAATTTCCCTTAATTGAAATTTCTTGTTTAGAAGATAGTATATGCCACCTTGTAGTTTATAAAGATGTTTTAAGATGGTTATACCAATTTATATTTTCACCAGTAGTAGGAAACTGGGAAGGAAAAAAGAACAATAGAGTCTATAAAGAAAGTCAAAGGCCACTCTTTAGTGAAAATTTGTTTAATTTTAAAACGTGGGTAGGGACTAGGATATAGTTCATAAGCTCTGCTTGACTAGCATGCACAAAGCCCTATATTCAGTCTCTAGTACCTCAAAGAAATAAGTAAAATTAAGATAGAGAGTGATTATCAGAATGGGCCAAACAGGTATATAAAATTTTCAAAGGTCCACCAAATTTAAATGTCCAGCAATAAAGTATACTTATTTTATATGATTATACATGTATATATACAATCTGTGTGCTAAACATTAAAAAAAGATAAAATTCAATAGTTTGTTTCCATGGAAGAAAATCTCAGTGTGCATCTGGGAAGGTAAAAATAAAGACTTAAAATTCATAGTATTTACGGAGTCTCTAAAAGACTTAGAAGTTTGTCTGTCTTCAACATCCTATTATCCACATATTTCTGCTCCTTTTACATTATAAGGCATTTTAAATGTTACATTGAGAACATCAAAGTTACCTGAAAGAGGCACAAGATGCATCATGAGAGCATGAGCTGGAAATGGTCTGCTGTCTGAGACATGGCAGAGTTCCAAGTGATCCTGGGTGGAGTCGAGTGGAATCCAGACAACCTACAGGCTGGAACCTCACTTCCCTGCTCCCAGATATCATTAGGTAGGCTAAGTTATGTTGCCTTTCTGTGCCTGCCTTTGTGCAGTTGACAGAGTTAGTTAAAGTGTTAGCATACATGCCATGGGACACATGTAAAGGCCAGAGGACAACTTTGTGGAGTCGGGAATTGAACTCAGGTTACTGGGCTTGCATACCAGAAGATGTCATGTTTGAAAAGATTTCCCTTAGTAAAAAAAATATAAAATGGAACTTCAGGATGGGATACCTTACCTAAACCCATCAACCATCACTTGCCAGGTTAGATCAACCTTAACACAGGGACTATGTCTCCAAATACTTGTTATATAAACATGCTGTGATTCTCATGAACTTTTCAGTTAAGACAGACACAGCACATGTATGATGATAAAAGAAAAAGTGGGCATTTCTGCCTACAAATATTTAAAGAGAGGAATGAGGAACATACTTAAAGAGAGGAAATATTTAATCAAGAACTGGTCCTTCTAAGAGGGAAGTAGAGATTACATATTTGAACACAGTGTGTGAGTGCTAGTGTGTAGTGACTTGTAGAGTGTTAAGCAGCAGGAAGCGTGGTTTTCTGCTGTGTTCTGAAAGCTGAAGAAGAAGCCCATAGTCATTGGCTTTATGAATTTCTTTGCTCTTGACTTTGCTATTCTATATTTCTGTTTAGTTCTGGTCAATCAATTAACTTAGTGTGATGTTTGCTAGGTGCCATATCCTTCTAAATACTGGTATAGAATTAGATAAGATTATAGTTAGCTCTTGAGTTGGTAATAACAAATACAAAGGTCAATGTAAACAAGCAAACAAATACATTTGTAGCCTCATTGGAGAAAGATGCAAGTAGCTGGGAATGTTCTCTGTCACAAAGCAGTCCTCCAGAGAAAGTCACTCATTTGCCAACTTTAATCTGGCTACTTTTCATGGGGTTTTTCCCTTAAAAACAATGTACAGGATCTTGACAGCTTTTTCAGTTGACACATATTTTTGTTATAATGCTCCAGGTCCCCATATTGTTTGAGAAAAAAAAAAGATGTGAAACCCACAAAACTTTTAGAACCATATCGGTACGAAAGAAACACTACTTAATTATTGCACCATCCTCTTTCCACATTTTGGCAACAATTCCTTCAAGAAAGAATAATGTTTTTAGAAGTAGATGTTAGTATCCACTAGATAGTTGACAAAATGAAACAAGTGTTTGTATCTCTTCAAGTAGATCTAATATGTATGTACATTTGTATACTCTTTGTATATATGTAAATACCTATTTTCCTTGATTCTTGTCCTAAAGTTCTGTTATTCAGTGGGCACAAATTCAATGACAAAATGTCAGAAATCAGATTAAACTTTTATTTTTAGTCATGGTGAGCATCATCACTACCCTCCACAGAAAGATTCTGTTGCAGGAGAAAAATTAATTATTCAATTTTAATGACTAATTATAAGCCTCAGAGGTTACATCTTGCTTTCATAAATAGACAATGAGATAATCAGCATAGAGAACCAGTCTGGGTTAGTGACATTGCATAAAAATAATTCTGAACTGCCTACTTAATTAGAAATTTAGCTTTTATGTTTATTCAAGGAATGATATGTGTACTGTTTTTAACCAAAATCATTTTTTTATCTTTGTTCTAGGACTGTTTCTAATTATTGTCAGGAGTGATGTTTAATATCTCATAAATACAATGAATGGGTAAACAAGATAATCAACCCTGTTGTGATGTGAAGATATTGGAAAAGTTTCTTTTATGTTGTAATTTTTACAGAGAAGTAAATCATTCACAGTTGTTTTAGTTAATGTTTTGGTTGTTGTGAAAAGCTGTACAAAAATCTTTGGTAGGAAAAGGTTTATTTCACTTACACATGATGTAGGAGGGTCTTCTATCTATCTGTTGCTTTCATTGGTTAATTAATAAAGAAAACTGCTTGGCTTGATAGGTCAGAACATAGGTAGGCAGAGAAGAAAGAAGAGAATTGTGGGAGAAAGAAAGCAGAGACAGACAGACACCATGAATTTCTGGCCAAAGATGGACGTAGGTTAGAATCTACCCCGTAAGCCACGACCCCATGGTGCTAGACAGATTAGTAGATATGGGTTAAAACAAGATGTGAAAGTTAGCCAAGAAGAGGCTAGATATAATGAGCCAAGCAGTGTTTAAATGAATACAGTTTCTGTGTAATTATTTCAGGTGTAAACTAGTCAAGGAGCTAGGCGGCAGGAATGCAGCCCGCCGCTCCCTTTACATACACACACATTATAGTCCATCACAGAAGGAAGAGAAGTCAGGAACTCAAGTAGTCCATGAACCTGGAAGCTGGAACTGATGTAGAGGCCATAGAAGAGTATTGTTTATTGGCTTGTACTTCATGGCTTTCTTATAGCAACAAGGACTACTTACCCAGGAGTGGAACAATCCTCAGTAATCTGGTCCCGCCCATCAATCAAAAAAAAAAAAATCACAGTCTTGACCACAAGCCTTAGTGGGGACATTTTCTCAATCAAGTTTCTCTCTTCCAAACTGACTTTAGCTTACATTAAGTTGACATAAAACTATCCAAAACAACAGTGTGTAATAATTTATCTTAACACTAGCTAATAACTATTTTAGTTGAATAATGATTTCCTTAGATTGTAAATAGGCATAATGTTTAATTTTAAAGCTTTTCTATTCAAAATAATTGTTTATTGAACAAATACAATGTATCTCATGCATAAGTGATCCATGGATGAATCATAAATCTCCAATATTTCAGCATGTAGCTTTTTTATTTTTTAGAAAAAACGAAATATACCTATGCAGGTATATTTTTTGTGATATGTATCCTACAAAGGAGTTTCTGCTAGACAAAGGCATTGAGTGAAGTGGAAGAGACAAGATCACTTAGTGAGTCTGTATCCTCTCTCATTATAAGCAATTTTTGTATCAGCAAAAAACAAACAAAATTAAAACAATGTACACAGACGCACACATATATACACACACATGTACAAACACACATGCATAACAAGTTGCATTTAGGAATAACCTTACTTTACTGGATTGACATATAATATAAGTAGAGTTTCTACAATTTTTTGGCTATTTGCTGTGCTTGTATAAACCCTATAAAACTGGCTTAAATACATTTTTTGGAAGTTAGGAGTAGAAATAAGCTTACAATAAATAATAGTATAAAATAAGTTCATAATAACTATTCTGTTGTGATGGTGTATTTATATATAGAAATAATATAGTTTATAGAATTGCCATTTGATCAAATACTTCATAATCAAGTTTTGTTTGGAAGCATTGAAAGAAGTAAATGAGTCACTAAAATGCTAAATATAAGACCAAAATTAGAATAAAATCTCTACATTTTTCAGTTGAAAAGAATCCTAAGTACAACGGTTTTAAAAAGGAAATTATGATAGCCTGAGTATGATCATGTTTTATTCTCTCCAAACAATAGAATAAAGAACATGCATTCTGCTTTTAAAAATAACTGATATCAGGGTCATATAAATAGTAACAGATTAAGGTAGAGAAGTATAATTTAGTGGATGAAAAGAATATTTAAGGTTCTGCACTTGTAAATAATTCCTGATTTGGTGCATCCAAATGTGCTGGGGGAAAGGTACTCAGGATAATTTTGACAAAACACTTTACTACATGAGTCTGGTGAGGCCAAAGGGGTTCCTAGAATCACTTCATTCAAATGTTCATTAAATTTTGGCATTATGTGATCTTACAGATGATAGGAAGGAAAAATTTCTTAAGTATGTGTAAGTGCAGATATAAGAATACAACTGTTTCTGAATTTTAAGAAATCATCTTAATAACTCTCATTAATTATGAAGGGCAAGCATTATGCATGAAACTGCAATGGAAGGTTGGCGAAAAGATCAATTTGTTAAGAAAGAAAGATGCATAAAACAGCTTTTCCCATTCATCGCAAAATAAGTGGCAATATCTTTATAATATCATGTATTACTTTAAATTTAATATCCTATTTGAAATTTAAAATCAAGGACTGGGCCAAGGGAAGATGGGGAGAGAAAAGTGTGAAGGGGAGAATGGGGGGAGCTCGGAGGAATGGGATGCTTGGGCTACAGGAAGGGTGGATATGGGAGCAGGGAAGCATATATCTTAATTTAAGGAGCCACCTGAGGGTTGTCAAGAGACTTGACCCTAGAGGGGTTCCCAGGTTTCCAGGGAGACGCCCCCAGTTAGTTCCTTGGGCAGCTGAGGAGAGGGAGCCTGAAAAGCCCAGTTCCTATAGCCATACTGATGAATTTCTTGCATATCACCATAGAACCTCCACCTGACGATAGATGAAGAAAATGACAGAGCCCTACATTGGAGCAACGGACTGAGCTCCCAAGGTCCTGAGGAGGAGCAGAAGGAGAGAGAACATGAGGAAGAAAGTCAGGACCGTGAGGGAACCTCCATCTGGCGATAGATGAAGAAAATGACTGAGCCCCACATTGGAGCACTGGACTGAGCTCCCAGGGTCCTGATGAGGAGCAGAAGGAGAGAGAACATGAGAAAGAAAGTCAGGAACGTGAGGGGTGCGTTCACTCATGGAGACGGTGGGACAGAACTAATGGGAGATCACCAACTCCAGTTGGAATGGGACTGATGGATCATGCGACCAAACCCGTCTCTCTGAATGTGGCCAACAGCGGGGGCTGACTGAGAAGCAAAGGACAATGGCGCTGGGCTCTGATTCTTCTGCATGGACGGGCTCTGTGGGAGCCTTCTCAGCTTAGTCGATCACCTTCCTGGACCTGGGAGGAGTTGGGAGGACCTTGGTCTTAGCATAGAGTAGGGAACCCTGATGGCTCCTTGGCCTTGAGAGGGAGGGAGGGGAGGTATGGGTGGAGGGGAGGGGAGGGAAGGGGGAGGAGGAGGGGAGGAGATGGAAATTTTTAAATATAAAAAAATAAACCATGAGAAAAAAATTTGCCTTATTGATAGAAATTTAAGGTCAATTGTGTTATATGTATATGTATTTCTGAAAAAAAAAAAGAAATTATAAACCAAATAAGCCCTATAGTCTCCAGCTTGCTTCTGGTCGTTGCTTGTTGCTGCAATAGAAACCATAGCTAAGATATTAGACTTTAAAACAATTTAATAAAAAATTTTAAAACTTATAAGAAAGACTTTTAGAAAACCAGTAGCCAAATCAGGAAAAGGGGACAATGGAATCAGTAAGTCTAGAAATAGTAGTGAGTCTATATAAACTTTAAGTTAAAGGTAATTGATGCATTGAGGGAATAAGGCAAGTAGTTATCTGGAATCAGTGAACATCATAAAAGAGCTCTAAATAAACCATAGCTTTAAAAGTGACTAGCACAATAAAATAGATACAGTTAACAATAATTAACTGAATATTTTAAAATATCCAGTGGAGAGAACTTGAAACATTCCCGACACCAGAAAAAAATGAATGTTTGAAATGACAGATACACCAGTTGTGATCTAGTAGAGCATATATATGGGTGTAATCTTTTATACATCAATTTCTGTGTGTTAACTAGAAGCAAAAGTATATCTGAAGAAATAAAATCAGGTGACTGACATTAGAGAATCAAAAAGAAAATTTTATAACCAGAAAATAAATTCTGGAGAAAATAAAAAAAGAACATGGGAAATAAAGAGGGGCAAATTAAAGAAAAAAGGATAGTGATTAAAAGATGTGGATACAATATTGACACCCCAGAAAGAGAAACTAGGACTGAATTTACACATAAGGAGTTATGGCTGAGATTTTTTCTTTCTGTTTAGTGAAAGTCATAAATCAAGGCTCTTTTCAGAGACACTGGAAGAAATATCAGATAAGTGGGTTAGAGCAGAAAAGAAACACCCTGCTATAGGCTGAGAATTTTCTTAGTCTTTTGTCTGACAGAGAATAGTTGTTAGTTAATATTTTTCAATGGCTTTGGCCTATTAGTTACAGGGTCATATTAGGTCAGACAGAGAGGTAGGCAAGTAATGGCTATATTAAGTGGGCTAAAGATAGCTCAAGATAAATTTTAATTAGACTGTGAGCTTGCCTCATGCCAACATCTCCACAATTATTAAAGTTCCAATCAAGTAATCAGTCTTAGAGACAATTCTGTGTGAGGTGATATTCTTCTCAGGAATTTTGGCTCACAAAAGTAATGCAGATGCATCACAAGCTATTGGGACAAACAGAAAATGCTGATTTGCTCAGGAAATGTTATTGGCTTAGTAATTACGAATGTCACTAATAACAAAATGTATTTGAATGATTGAGATGGATTAACAAAGCATTACATTTTGAATATAGAACTAAATTCTTTATATAAGACAAACATTTCAAATATAACACTGAATAATATAAAAGTATCATGTAATAATTGACTTAAATATGCTGATATAGCTATGCTAATATATACAAGAGCACTTAAGACAAAAAATGTCACCTTGACAATCAGTGACTAAAAATGTCATTAAAGATATTATTCACAATGACATATAGGAGCTCTAAATTCTAAATATGTAAGCAAGAACTAAATTACACAAAAATAACATATCTATGATTCCATATGATGATGTACATATTTCCATGTATGTATGTGATTGGTCATTGAAAACCAACAAGACAGAACAACAGATAAAGTAAACTTTTTCAAACATCTTTCTGTAATTTCAACATGCCTCTATAACCAAAAGGGTAAGCAGAACACAGTTAATTACATCACAAGGTATTTCACAATAAGATTTAGAAATTTTTATAAAAGCTAAATACAGAATATATACCAAAATGTAAGCATCTGAGGGGAACATCTGCTTGCCCCTAAATTCTAGACTTAGGGGGTTAGAATGAGAAGATTGTGAACTCAAGGCCAGTCTGGGTTATAGAGTGAGTGCCTACCTCAAAGGATACAAAAGAAAACACTTCAGAAGTACTTGTGAAACACTGTTTTAACATTGCAGATACACTAACATGCAGAGCAAGTCTCCACAAACATTAATATGGTTGTCATACATCTCTGATACCATGACAATTAAATTGTCAAAATCTAATAATAACAAATGATTTCCACTGCTTGAAAATTAAGACTTGAAATTCAATATGCTTAATAAGACAGAAATAAAATCACAAATTAGAAGCAAAACTGAAATTATCATATAATTATCTTACAAATACATTAATGTTACTAAATGCAATTGTATGGCATAAAATGTCAACATAACATGTCAGAAGAAATAAAAATCTCATGATATCATGATCATATTATTTAGCTCCTTAAGATTAATAAAAAGTTACAAAAAGGGGGAGTCATAATGACAAATAGTAAAAAAAAAAATAGAAAACGAATATGCAGTAGGGAACCACTGGAGAGTAAAGTAAAATGAGGAGTAAACCAAATTCTGATTTTATATATAAAGATATAGAAACATTACATAAATCAAAACAAGAGTGTTGCTGAAGCTACTAAAAACGTTAAAAACAATACTAAGTAAGGGTAATCCTGAGCAACTTTTTACTTCTAAGTTTAAATAGTCAATAATATGTTTTAAATATTAGATCATAAACAATAACTGATGTGTAAAAATAAGGAAAAGTCTAACTTGACCTGAAACTTTTAAAGAAATTAATTCTGCAATTAAGAAATATCTTTCTAACAAAAGTAATTCAATCCTCAAGAATCCTGTTTTCATTGATGAATGGGATCATTATTTAAGAAATAACTAGTGAAATATTGAAGATATTCTGTCAAAGTAGAGAAAAACCCAAGCACACTCTCAACCCCTTCATGAAATTGAATCATTTTCCAATATATTGCATATATTAGAGATAAATATCATAGACCACCAATGAGTTGTTGGAAAGATTTTAAGGCCTAGATGCCTAGAAGAATTTGTATGAAATAGTCATATGTATGTGAAAGGAACACCGGACTGAGCTCCCAAGGTCCTGATGAGGAGCAGAAGGAGAGAGAACATGACCTGCACAAGATGAACCCAATGAATAGTCCAGTGTCCACAAGAGAGTGTGCCACAGCTGAACTATTTTTCAAGTGATGGCTACCGGGGGAGGGAACAGTTATTTTTCTTCAGGGATGTTTCCTTTGGTAGGTTCCCCATGACGGTATAGGCATCATTGATTGTTCTCATTGTATTATTTGTCTTTCTTGTTGTCCTGATGAGGAGCAAAAGGAGGGAGATCATGAGCAAGGAAGTCAGGACCGTGAGGAGTGTGTTTACCCATTGAGACGGTGGGACAGATCTAACGGGAGACCATCAAGTCCAGTTGGAATGGGGCTGATGGAGCAGGGGACCAAACCGGACTCTCTGAATGTGGCTGACGGTGGAGGAGGACTGAAACCAAGGACAACGGCGATGAGCATGAACTCTACAGCATGGACGGGCTCACTGTGAGCCTTGTCAGTTTGGTTGCTCACCTTCCTGGACTTAGGGGGAGCTGGGAGGACCTTGGACTTAACATAGTGAAGGGAACCCTGATGGCTCTTTGGCTTGGAGAGGGGCGGAGTGGGGGTATGGGTGGAAGGGAGGGGAGGGAAGGGGGAGGAGGAGGGGAGGAGATGGAAATCTTTAATAAAAAATGAGAAAAATAAATAAATAAATAAATAAATAAATAAATAAATAAATAAATCAACGAAGGGCAATAGCATAGTCTATATTGTTTTGTGGGACTCTTTAACCTAAACTGACTAGTAACTTAAATGGGAGATTATCTTTGCAAGGAAATAGGGTTTTGTTAGACCATCGTTTATGGCTCCTGAAGGGAACATTATTATCCAATATCTTACACGTAATAAATGTGTGTGTGTGTGTGTGTGTGTGTGTGTGTGTGTGTAGTATACATGTGTGTATACATGTACATAGTGTATATAATATAATGTATATTGTATACATATATCATACATGTATCTTTAAGTAATCTTATAAAATATGTTTCCTTATGGCTTTTTCAAACATGCTTAGTGTTATTTACGTCTCCCTCCATCTTCTTTTACATTACCCTAATGTCCTTCTCTCTAATTATGTTACTTCATTTCCCTTTCCCTTATTATATTACCTACGATCTCCCTCTCTGGAGCTTCCTCTTCCTCTCCCATCATCCGTTCTTTTTCTCAAGACTTCTGAAGTTACTCCAAGTTATATATTCTAAGGACTGGATCTATGATCTACAAATGAGAAAGGATATCCAGAGTATTTTTCTTGGTCTGGATTATCCTATTGAGTATACTTTCCAGCTCATTCATTTAAATGCAAATTCATGATCATACATCCTTTATGACTGAATAGGATTCCATTTGTATACATGCCACATTTTTATCATTCACCCATTAGTTGGTTGTCTAGGCTGCTTGTACATCAGAACAGCTGTGAATAGGGTAGCAATGATCATGGCTGAGCAAGTATCTCTGCAGTAGATACTCACATCTTTGGATATATGCCAACCAGTGATGCAGCTAGATACATTTTTAGCTTAAAGAGAATTACCGCTGTGATTTCCATAGTGGTTGCAGAGCTGTGCATCCCACCAATAAGATGAGCGAGGGTTTTCCTGTCTCCTCGTGATCACCACATTTGTTGTTAGTTGTTCTCTGAAACTTATTCAGTCTGACTGGGATAAGATGAAATTTCAAAGTAGTTTTGATTCACATTTCCCTAATTTATAAGGGTGTTGAACACTTTCTAGGCATTTCTTCTTTTGAAAACTCTCTCTTTATATTTATAGCCCATTTTAATTGGAGGCATTTGTTTTTATTTGCTGTGAGAAGCCCTAATTCAATTTACCCTTGATTTGAAGAGAAATATTAAAGATCAGATGAATGTTATCACTCTTACACTAGAACCATAAAGTGAAAAGGGCACCAAGGGGTTGAAGAGATGATTTAATGGTTAAGAGAACTAGCTACTCTTTAAAGGATTTGGGTTCAATTTCCAGGAATCACATGGATGCTCACAACCTTCTAAAACTCCAATCTCAGGGGATCTGATTCCTGCTCTGGCCTTTCGGTGTATCAATCATACACATAGTGCAAGACATATATATAGGTAAAATAATCATACATACATAAATATATAAATATAATTTTCAAAGACTCAGAAATTCTATTAAAATAGAAAAACAAAAGTTAGATCGTACATAGTACATTTCAACAATGTTATGCAAACTTTCCATCCTTAGTTACTATGAGAAATGGACAGCGCAAGGACTATAGACATGGCCATCTTAGAACACGTGATCAGGTTCTCAGCCAGGCTTAGGGTTTTTATGTGTTCTGTCTATATAGACGACACATGACAAACTGCTCTGTTCCAAAAGTTGGCAAACTATGAATTATGGACCGATTTTAGTATGCTACTTAAGAATAAAATCAAACTTTTTGTAACACAGCCATGCCTAATTATTTATAGGCGTCCGGTGACTTCTTTTACCAAACAACAGAATCGTGTAGCTGCCACAGGGACCACACGACTGTCACAAACTATGTGGCACCTCCTCCTTTATCTTCATGTTTTACCACTGCCACAAGACATTTACTTCCAAATCTTGCATTTAAAACCAAAGTCTGAAGTTTTACTACTACAATTCTTTAATATTTTCAAAGTAAATAAAACTTAGATATGTTAAAAAAGTTTGCTGTTTTGCATTGAATTTGTAGAACTTTTGGCTTTATGATGTTGCTTATAAGCAAATTTGAAGATTGTACATTCATGCATTCATGATCAAGTTCTGTTTGTTTGCTTTGCTAATAAATATGAGATAATTGTGAGTATAAATGTGAGGTCATTGCAAATGTATTCCCTAAACTAGGGCTTAAAAGAAAAATTATTTGCTAAGGGTAAGTTAATTTGATAACACAATAATTACTGAGTTTCTAAAAATATAATCAATTCCACACCTACATAGTTACATTGTATTTAAAGACACTATCTATAGACATAATAAGATTCTAGACATAATACATCTATGCATGAAATGCAGGCCTAAGACTACTGGTCTAAGTCACCAGCTTCACAGAATAATTTGAAAGTGTAATAACGAAGGTTCAAATATGTATCCGAAATGGCTTCTAAGATAGAACTCTCTTCCTTTGAAGTAATGTTTCAAAAACAAAAAAACAACTGTAGATAATTTAGAAATTCACAAAAATTATTGTTTAAAGAAATGTTGGTTTGTGAAGACAATGTTAAACAAAATAAAAAATTATTTCATGCATTTGAAGTTAAGAACAATAATTGAATGAAGTAACATTGTAAGATAGTAGAAGAGCAGCTTAGTAAGAAAAAAGGAAATAAATGAAGCAGCTCAATGAGAGTCAAAAGTAAGAATGATTATTGGAAAGAATGAGAGAGTTGTTATTTATGTCATTTGTTTGCTAAGGCATAAAAGCAATATTTAGAGAAATCTATTCGAAAAAATATAACTAGTTCCTAGGCTACAACATGAATCTTTATAAATTAAAGTTTATTTATACTCTAGAAAAGTCCATGAAGTTTAAAGGTGATGAATTATTGCTTTCTAAAATTGTATTGTTATTTAAAACAATATATTGTTATCTTGACATGAATGGAAGAAACCTAAACAAAGAACAAAAAAAAAATTCTGCTGCAAAGTCTTTTTAAAAAGGCATAAAAATGTGAGATGTTTGTTTTCTTAAAAATTTAAGTCATATTTCTGGGAGAGTCTTTTCAATAAATGTGCATAGATATTCAACATACTTTCAAATAACCTCCAGATATACAGATAGATAGACAGATGTAGAGATTTAATCACCTTGGGGTTCACCAGAAAAGAACTGACAGAAGTAGAATGGTCTCCTGTGACAGTGAAAAATGAGGCCTTCTTATCCATGTAGAGCACTAAAGTGTAACTGGAAGTTCAAATGATTAGCTTTCTGCTTATAGGTAGCAGATTAAACACAGGCTTTCTTGCATTCCTTATAGAAATAACAGAATTTGTTTGTTTTATTTTGTTTTTCTTTAAGAATAAGGAGAATAGAAAAAGAAGGAATAGAAAGAAAATTGGAATAATTGAAAACAATTATTACAAGTAAATGTCTGTAAAATTAGTTAGCAGTCTCCAAAAGTCAAATGCTAAGCAGGCTCTGGGGGACCCCAACTATGCTACAGAACATTCAGAAGCCTGGAGGACTGAAGGCATCAAGGGGCCTATGGAACGCAATGAAGGCACAGCGCTGGTTCAAGTGCAATAGTTAGCTAAATCTCCTTTCTGAATACTGGGGGTGGGGGAAGACCCCAGGGTTTCACTATTCAAGCAGACTACCCTGGCTAGTTTATAGCCAACTCAACCCAAGTTAAAGTTATTTATGAAGAGCGTGTTTCAACTGGGAAAATGCCCCCATATGATTTGCCTGATTTAAGTCTGTAGTGCATTTTCTTAGTGACTGATATGAGTGTACACAGCCCTTGTGGAGCTTGTCGCCCCTGAGCAGGTGGTGGTCCTGGGATGTATAAAAAAAAGCAGATTGATCTAGCCCGGAGGGGCAGGCCAGTATGCAGCTCTCCCCTGTGCTGTCTGCTTCAGTTCCTTGTCCTGCTTGACTTTCTGCCTTGATTTTCCTCATTAATGGACTGTTACTTGAAAATGTGAGATGAAATAAACCCTAACTCTCAGCAAGTTGGTTTTAACTTTATTGAAAGCAATAGAAAACCCAACCAAGTCACCGACTGAAGGCTTTTGATGGTCTGGGAACTACTGGTAAAGGTGGAGAAGAAAGCCTACCACTTAGTAAACAGAGGCCTCAGGGAAACTCTTCTGACTAAAGTGGGAACATTCTGGTATGGCCTCTGCATAACCTTCCCAGAACGATAGTTTGCACCCTCTAGATGGTTGATCAGAGATTATTTTCTGAAGAATCTGTCTAACTCAACAACAACAAAAAAGGTACACTGAGATAGAAGCAATATTCCAAAGTATCACAGAAGAATCAAGCTCTACAGCATCAGGACTTCTGTTGTGTACAATCAACCTTTCTTTTCAATATGTAGAAAACTACTAGGCTTATACATTTCTTGGAAAAATTGAGGGAAAAACCTATTTTTTCTCAGGAACACATTTTGAAAAGACAAGGCATAATGAAATCCACAAGGCTCTCATGCATAGAAATCTTGTTCAGCTTTCCTTGTACTTTTCTCCCAAGTGAAAAATGTCTGTGAAAATCCTCTATCATAAGAATAGGAGCCAAAACAAACAAACAAGCAAATAAGCAAGTAAAGAAAAGAATATATTTAGAAAAAATATTATTACTAAAACGTGCATCCGCGCGGCAAGAAGGCTCTTAAATAAATGCGTATTTTTGAAAAAGAATTTTGGAAAGACATAAATGTGTTAGCTGAGAGGAAGAAACAAAATGATTGGCAGATAAACCAGGATATTGTTCTGGGATACAGTTAAAAGAAGAGAATAAAACATAGTGAAGAGAATTATTAGAATTCTAGAAATAAAATAAAATGATGAAAAGAATAATGAAGGAAATTTATCAGAATCAATATCAGGAAACAAAATATCAAAGATCCAGGACAATGAAGAAAACAGTCTCATGCATGGTAGAAAAATAAAGCCAGGTTCATTCAACAGAATTAATAACCCAGATTTATGTAATGGTGAGATTAGGAGCAAAAACTGATGTGATAACATCTTTAACATTTTAAAGAAATGAAGATTTCTTCCACCTTGGCATTATGTCATGCACAGAATTTATATAAAATTCCAAAGTAGCAGAGTACTCGCTTTCAGACATATACTTCCCTTAGAATCTTATCTTCAATGAACCTTTCCCAAGAAAGAAACCCAAAGAATAAAACAAGCAAAAAGAAATAATAGAATTCCGAACACTGGCTATTCAAGGAAGAAAACAGAATGAAGCTGGTAATGAAGGGAGCTGCAGCAGACCTGGGAGTAACAGTCCTTGAGGAAGTTAATCCTGCACCTGGAAAAGATGTCTAGAACAGAGGGAAAAGATGGAAATACCATGGTTTGTAGAAGCACTGAAAAATAATTGAAGTACAATTAAGCCACGGGAATATTTTGAGGGCATGCCACATAAAGATACTACTGAATTAACTTTAAGGCAGAAAAAGTAGGAGAACAACGGAGGCATATTAGCTCACGTGGTTCTTCTATGGATTAACTTTACATAGATGAAATATGTAAAACCAAAAATAATCTGACCAGAATTGAAAAATGGTGGGAAACATGAGGAGAAAGGGACTATGCATGGATCTTGTTAATAATTTCTCTCCTAGTTTTCTTTTTGTTGCTGTGATAAGACTCAGTAAAAACCAACTTGGGAAACAAAAATGTTCATTTGCCTTAAACTTCTACATCATAGTCAATCATTGAAGGAGGTCAGGACAAGAACATATGCTATAACTGGAGGTAGGAACTGAAGCAGTGACCACAGAGGAAAGGTGATTAATGGTTTTCCTCCTGTTTACAGCCCAGGCCCACCTGCCTAAGGGTAGTACTAACTTCATTAGTCTGGGCCCTTCATCACCCACCTGTGAGCAATTAAGAAATGCCCCCACTGCCATGCCCACAGGCCACACTGATAGAGACGCAATCCCTCAGTTGAGGATTTCTCTTCCCAGGTGACTCTTGTGACAAGTTGACAAAATCTAACCAGCAGTGTCAGAGAAGCACTAGGCTCAGAGATGAAGAAAACACTAAAAGAAAATACCAGAACAGTTACAGGAGCTGGACACAAGGAAACCAGAAGAAAGTGAGAAAACAGTGCTTCCCTAAGACAAAACGTAAAGCGCTGTCGAAAGTAGGTCAGAACTACAGTCAAATGACGTAAAGACAAACATCGGGAATGTGACCGCTGATGTCACCGGGGTGAAATGCCTATCTGGAGCAAGCCACATAATTTTACTAAAGCCAATAGGACGGTGTATGTATTTAATAATAAGACTTTATTTCTTGAGAATAACCTTTTAAATTACAACAATTTCATTTATAGGTGTAAGGGTCCCTTTGAAAATTCATATTGAAAGTCATAGCTAATTATTTTCACCAAGCAAAATATGATCACATGCAAACACACACACACACACACCGAGAGAGAGAGAGAGAGAGAGAGAGAGAGAGAGAGAGAGAGAGAGAGAGAGAGAGAGAGAGAGAGAGAGAGAGAGGAAGAGGAGGAGAGATTGAGAGAGAGAGAAAGAAACACATTAAAATTCTCACACGTTATCCTCAGAGGAGAAACACTTGAAGATTTACTAATTAAATTAAAGAAAATGGTATTATTGACTTTTTTATAAAAAGCAAAATATAGTAAAACAGTTAAAAATCAGCAAAATATAAAATTATATTTACTTGATGAATTGTACCTTAAAATAAATATTGATAAGTTAGCAGTCATGAAATTAGTATACAGAGAGCAATGCTTTTTATATAATCATTTGGACTTAATCTAAAAAAAACATCAATTCCAATAGTCACAAAAATATAAATCATCAGAAAAGGAATGTTACGATAAATAACTAAAACCTTTATGGAGAAAATATTCAAACACCCATAAAAGGCAAGGGAAAATTCTTGAACAAGTGAAAATCAGTAACATGCTCTTCCAATTAGGGTTTCAGCCACATTATGCCATTATTCCTAAAGCATATGTTTATAATTGTATTAATTCTTAGAGAATTTCATGCAATGTATCTTGATCACCCTTCCTTCCTTACTTCATGCCTTCATTATATTAAAAGAAGAAATAATCTTGGAACAGCAGTCTTGTCTTGATCCTCTTTCTCTTACACCCTTCCCACTCCACCTTCTAAGACAGTCCCTAAGCCTTAAGGAACAGGGTTGTTATGTAAATGCCTTAAATGGAGGCAAGCACCCTGCAGTGGGTTCATCTCTGTATTTTGACCAATGGTGTTTTTTGTTTTTTTTGTTTTTTTTTTTTTTGTGGTCTCCATCTGTCGCAAACAAACAAACAAATAGAAAATGAAGAGAGAGAGAGAGAGAGAGAGAGAGAGAGAGAGAGAGAGAGAGAGAGAGAGAGAGAAATTTCTTTGATAAGGGATGAGAGATACAGCTGCACTTGTCTATGGATATAAGGATGATATTAAGAATGTAGTTACAGATTATATTTATTTAGGAAACTGGGAACTGGCAGTGATGGGTTCTTCTCTAGTTTCCATGACCTAACCAATGACAGGTTATTGATACAGTGCCAAGCATGAATTTGCTTTCTCCTATTCAGTGGGCCTTATTCCAAATAGACGGCTGTTGGTTACCTCTAGGACTTAAGTGCCACTATGGCAATTTGCAGGATATCTTGCCAGAGTGGTCATTATTGTAACTTGTTAGTATTACAGCTGGAGAGGATTTCCATTGCTTTACTCTTTTTGCATACTTGGTCACCAGCTGGATAGCTCTTTCTGAAGCTATGAGGGCTAGTCATAGCTTGGAGGACTAGTTTCCAGGTAAGATCCACCTTGATCCCTCAAAATCAAATGTTCAATATGTGTGGTATGGTCAACAATGGGGTCCTACCTTCTTTTATAAGAAGCAGCAAGGACCATACAATAGCCTGTATTGTTTCAGGGGATATCTTTGACTGCTCTGACCAGCAAGTTAAAAGATTCCTATAATGAGACCAGAAGTTTGTGTTAAGTAGTGTTTTTTTTTGGGGGGGGGGGGAGACCATTGTCAACACCAATTCAATTAATACAAACATACATATATGTTTATATATTAAATGTAAAGTAGCTATAAAATAATATATGTCCTTATGGCTTTTTCTAACATCCTTAGGTTACTTATCTCTAGATGGAGAGACTGTTCATTCGTTTCCCAGACCTGAATAATAATACAAAAACTATACTAATTACAATATTGTTTGGCCGGTAGCTTGGGCATCTTTCTAGCTAATTCTTGCATCTTAAATTAACCCATTTCTATTATTCTATGTATCACCATGAGGCTGTGGCTTACTGGTAAGGTTATGGCTGGCACTGGCATCTTTCTCCTTTTGCAGCTACATTGTGTCTCTCTCACTCCACCTACTTTCTATATCTCAGTTCGGATTTCCTTCCTAGCTTTACTCTACTAAACCATTGACTGAAACAGCTTCTTGAATAACCAATGGTTGTCCCATGTAGAAACATGAGAGATATTTCCAATAGGCCAAAGACCCAGCATACATATTCGGGCTAGCCACTTCAGTCAACTCCATGTTGGGTGCCACTCTGTAGAAGGAGCTGCAGGCTGCTTCCTGCCACCCAGCTAGCTTTACCAGAAATAATTTCACGGAAACTGTATTCTTTTAAACACTGCTTGGCCCATTAGTTTCAGCCTCTTATTGGCTAATTCTCACATCTTGCTTAACCCATTTCTATTAATGTGTGTAGCACCACGAGGAGGTAGCTTACCAGGAGAGATCTTAACCTGCATCTGTCTTGGAGAGGAGAGGCATGACGACAGCCTGAGGCGTCTGCATGACTCTGCTTTCTTTCTTCCACAATTCTGTTTTGTCTACTCCACCCACCTAAGTTCTGACCTTTCAGGCCAAGCAGTTTTCTTTATTAATTAACCAATGAGAGTAACACATAGACAGATGACCCTCCTCCATCAAATGGTAATAAAACATATTCATAGCATACAGAGGGGAATACAACATCATCTCCTCTTTTCTGTATAAATAAAAAGGAGGTTTTAACTTTAGCATAGTAAAATTATGTATAGCAAAACAGGTATCAAGCAAGAATTACAGTTATAATATTTGTATCTATTTTATATTTTATTATAATTAAGAAAAACTATGGTTAGATAGCTATGTATTTTTAAACTCCATCAAAACTCCAGGAGGATATAATATTACCTATGTTAACAGGAAGTACATTGTAAGCAACTTTCAAAACTCTAGAATTGACAGAGATATCTCTCTGCCTGGACAGTCATCCAGAGTTCTTCTGTAACATTGGGGCATCCATCTTCAGCCTATAGGCCCATAGTACCCAGTAGACTTTTTCATGAAGCAAGAAATTTGAAGACTGTTTTGCCTATATTGGCAGTTTGTCAGGCACTTTCTTCTGTGTCCTGCAGAATGTCTGGCAGACTCTTTAATGAAGCAGGAGCCCTGAAAGATTGTCTCACCTTTAGGAGAGTTCAGTAATCATTTTTCTGTGGGTCTTGCATGTCCAGTTTATACAGCAAACCATCAACTAGTGCAGGCAAGAGCAGTTTCTTTCCCAAATGGCTAACCAACTCCATAAGGAGCCTCTTCAATGCCCATCATCCTCCTGAAGTGGACTGGTACTCCCAGGAGCAGAAGTGTCTCATTGTTGACAAAAGTCTAAGTTCTTAAAAGATTTTAAATGCCATATTTTGTTTGTCATTGAAAGATTTGAAAAATACCTACCCATCTGAATTATATATAACTCTGTACATCTAAAAAACCTAACTAATATAATACAAGTTTGACTGTTATAAATGACTATCTATTAACCTGTATTTTTAAATTTTACATTGATTTTTAAATGAGCTGCACAAACAAAATAACTCTATTAAGAGCAGAAAAATACATATATCAAAACTGACCTTAAATTTATACCAATAAACCAAGATCCATACCAATGCAAAGTATTCATTTCTATAGTATATCCCCCTTTTAAACTAAACAAACATTTATAAACAATTATTTAGGGATTTGGGGCATTGTCTTTTAGACTACTTTTTGCTAATTGGTGAGTTGTCAATTAGGTTTTTATGGGTTTTTTTTGTGTGGTAGATCCATCTCAGCTTGGTTGCAGTGGTCCTCAATGTTGGCTTTACCTCTCTCAGCCTTTCTATATAGTGGAGGTGCCTTTCTCACCAACTCTGGGACTCCTGGGTAGAAGCTGTCCTCACCACAACTCTGGTAAGCATTTGACCCATGCTGCCTTTAAGTAACTTGCAGGAAGCTGCCCACAATCCCCATTTGAGTGTTCAGCCTCCTGAAAGAGCCAGAGCTGTCCCTGCAACTAACATGAACCAAAACAAAAACTGGGTGGAGTCACACAGTTTTTGAAGCTACCACTGAGGCAGGAAGCCTTTTCTTAAAGGAATCATGCCTCTACTTGCTTCTAGCAAACAGAACAAATCTGAGAAAAATACAGATATCAAGAACTCATGCTTTTGTGCCTAGGATTTCTTCCCAAGCTCTCTCAGGTTTTATGTGCACGTGGTTGCCTCATGTTGGTGCACCATTTTGTAGACAGAGACGGTTTCTCATTTTGCAGCCACAAATAATAACACAAAAGCTATATTAATTACAACATTGTTTGGCCAATAGCTTAGGCCGTGGCCTGCCTGTGAGGTTCTGTCTGGCAGCTGGCATCGTTTTCCTTCAGCAGCTACACTGTGTCTCTCTGACTCTACCTACTGTCTCTCTATATCTCTGTTCAGATTTCTCACCTGCTTTTACTCTAGTAAAGCCATTGGCTGAAACAGCTTCATTAATAACCAATGGTAATAAAACACATTCATAGCATACAGAGAGGAATCCCACATCATTTATCTGTCCTCTTTCCTCTTCCTCATGTTGCCCACACTCCTCCCTCCCAAGAAATCTTCTGCACCCATTTAATTGTCCTACAATCACCTCCCTTTTATCTTTGATTTAACTTCAGATTTATATTTCCCCAGAAATTGTCAGACAACATTCAAACCTATAAAAGGTGCCTAACATCACTCAGCACAAGGAAAGCTGCAAATGTGATCCCACCGCACAATCATATTAGCAGTCAAGTCTTGATACTATTACAATCATAGTAAGTCAAAAAGAAAGCATGCAATTTCATGTAATTCCAATGATTCTGAAAACAAACTACTCCAAATCACATAGAAGATGGTTTGCGCAGAACCACAACTCCACATCTTTTCACAATGACTCCATTTTTGTTAAGACGGTTGGTTATTGCACTTGTCACTGATAATTTTTGTACTTACAGGTTTTCTTAGTGTGATTGCTAGAGCAGAAGACACCGTCAATTAAGGACTGGATAAATAAATCATACCACCCATAAAATGGATGTGTCAACAGTAGAACACTGGCCTAGCATACAGGGGACTCTGGGTCAGATGCTGCATCACAAAACAAAGACAACAACAAAAAATTCACTAAGTTGTTTGTAATTTAAAATGAACTGTTTTCTGGGTATATTGTTACATGTCAAATTAAAGTTATTCTTTTTGTGCAAGAAAACAATCCTATGGAATGGTATGTATGGCATAATTATTAATGTTTATTAGTTTTGGGGGTTGTCACGGGATCCAAAAAGATTACAAGCAAAAGCAAGAAGAAAAATCTTCACTGAAAAACCATTGAGTATCTTGGAGTTTTGATCAGTATCAGTTAAACCATTCTATTTAAACTTTGAAACACAACTTTAAAATTTATCCAGAAACTTATACAGAGTAGACAAAAGGCTAAAATTTTTCCTCCTCAATTACATGCTAAAAATAATAACTAGAATGTTGATGTGTATCAGTATTAAAAGCATTAAATAAGGTCTCAGATTCTAGAAACATAGCTACATGTATCCAACGTGTAGTATATAGTAATGCCATCACAGAAACAATAAATTATTTCACGAGTGGTAATGTGTACCGTTTAAGAGAGAAAAGAAAAACTTACATTCTTATCTCATGCCTTATTTTGAATTCGAAAAAGAAAATGTTCTTATTGCCAAAAGAATTCTAAATGTTGTATATGATCATAGCATTTGGAACCCATGTCCAAAAGTAATTCAAATGTTCTGTAAAGAGGTAAAATTAGAACATTCTCATGGAAGAGATCCACCAGTCCTAGCTGAATCCCAATGGCCCATAAAAACCCAGTTATTTCAAATCTGTCCTCTACAGGCCGTTAAGCACGGGCTTCTCTCGCTTATGCTGCAACCTACTTTCTTCGTGCAGACACACAAATCACAGCTCCTCTCTGTTGTCGTCTTAAACTCACCAACAAGAATAGTTTTGATTATTCCCTTTAGGCTTGAAGTAATGTGTTTTGTAATTGGCCTGTCATCCTGAATCTCTTGTTGATATTCTGGTTATTTTCCTAACAAGGAACTTCACTTTTGTTGGAACTCTAGACTTAATCTCAACAGGAAATGGCCTTTTCTGGACTATTCTCCTAGCATTATTATTTTCATGAATTTATACTATGGTTATTGATTTGCTTGCAAGTTGGGAACATTATTTTAAAATATCAAATTATGCTTCTCATGGGCATTCTTTATGTTCTTTTCTCCTGTCCCCTTTCTCTGTATCAAAGATTTTGTTTCTAACATTCAAAAGTATGACAATTATACAGAAAGCAAAAATAATGCTCAAATATATTTCTGAAAGCATTTGGAGTATTTCTATCTTGTGTTTGTTTTATTCATTGTTTCTGTAAAGTTAGGGGATATAAATGAAGTTCAAATATGACAGTGTTCAATCCTTGTAAAACCTGCTCTGTAGGCTATCACAAACACATGACTTCAGTTGGCTGGGACCGATTCCTACACAGAAACTCTGGATGCCAGAACCTGACTCATTACATTGTTAGGAGGATTTAGTTAAAATTCACCCATGATTCTAACCCACTGACTTAACAATAAATGTTAATTCCTTACCCCCTCTTTTACATAACTTAACACTTGGGCAGTTATGAATGCTGACACTTCCCTTGGAAGGATGATACGCAGTGAATCAGCAATCGCCAGCCAGTCTCAGTGTGAACACCTGTCTGTTAGTACCCTGGGCTTGTTAGCCTCGCTCTGAAACAGATTGTCAATGTAAGTTTAGTCTCAATACTAAGAAGTGATTTTTCTCTCAAGCCATAATTCCTCAGAGTGCTTTCAGACAAGGAAAGCAAGCCCTTTGGAACTATCCTCAGAGTCCAGAAGCCCCACAGCAAGGTGTGCAGCTGCTTGTGGGAGAAATGCTCCTCTGCAGAAGGGCGGGAGGAGGGTAGACTCTCACAGAAGCTAAACTGAGGAGATAGGATAGGGACAGACAGCAAGACTAGAATATGGATCACAAGGAACAAACTCACTAAGATGATAAACTATGCTTCTTCCTTGGGAATGTACTAGAGAAGCTTTAAGCCAAGCCTCCAAGTGAGCAGGGTATCATGACAGAAGCATTCAATGCACTGCTCCAGCACCCAGAGAGATTTGCTTCAGGATTGCAGTCTGCATGTGTGCTCATCTTGAAGTCCCACACAACCCTCAATAGTCATCTATGAAAATGATGGTTAGGGAGGATTTAACCCTAAACACACACATGAACACATCTACCTACAAGACACACACCTACATCCACTCAGCCAAAGTTATTTGGTGTTGCCTACCTATATCCATACTGAACAATGTCTGCACATGAGTGTGGCCACGGGATTCAGTGAGAATCATGAACACTGGAAATTCATGAGGATAGTTTGCCGAGAGTTCTGGCACAAAGCCCCCAGAAAAATCACCTTGGAAGATGAAGAAACAGATTGATTCTCTAATAGGTCAGATGTTTAGCAGTTAAAAATTTTAAGGTAGGAGAAAAATGGCTATTCTAAGCTATTTGTTTCTCCACATAACCATTAGTGTTTGTCAATGTACATAAAGTAACTTACTGATATTTTGCTTGTCTTGCATTTGAACTGTAGAGCAAGTTAAGGAAAACTGATCTCTTGACATACTGAGTGTTCCTTTTCATAAACATAGAGCATCTCTCCATTTATTTGTCAATGTCATGTATTGTTTCATCTTTATTGAGATGTGTTCTGTGGGAATTTCCTCTAAGATAAACTATTCTATTTTGTTGGGAAGGTTCTTCCTCAGGAAGTAAACAACTCAAAATGTCAGGAAGTCCCTAAAACTGACCAGATTCTCTATGCTTCTCCTTTGCTTTGTATGTGTATGAACAGTTAAGGACTACTGAGAAATACTCAGACAAGCTGAGCTCCCTAAATGAGGTCAGACCATCTGAACCATCCAGAAGAGGCAGAGACCAGAGGAGCTTCCTAAGAGTTTCAGACCAAGTAAATAACCTGGAAAGGGGAAGCTCGAAGCTGTTGAGCTGCCTGCAGGTTCTACAGTGCCATCCAGGTCTCCAGGTGCCTGAGCTGACAAGCGTGCTGATGCGGGCTTTTGCTAATGCAGTTATCCTTGAGGCATTCTTGTCCTGTAAATGACTCCTCACCCATCCTGTGTGTAATCTGAATAAACCTATGACTCACCACGCTGGGCTTTGGTGGTTTCTATACTTTGGTCTCTCAAATGTTCCCTGTCTTATGGGTATATTTGCCTTCCCTAGATTAGGACACAAAACAAAATATAATTCATAATCTGTATAGACACTTGACTTAGAATATATAAATAATGTATTGGTATAATTATAAAATTATAAAAATGCCCAAATGTCACAGTCTAATTCGTAAACATGTTTATCATGTCCCAAGGAGCCTTAGCACATTAACAATCACTGTATTTTCTTTCATGCGTAGACTCTGTAGGCAATGTCTAGTCTACTGTCTGTTTATTAATTCCGAACAGATCAGTTAAAGGAATCATATAATATATAATACCTTATTATAAACTTCCTTTTTTTATTTAATTTCACTGTTTTAACTCAAACATATACAATTCTTTGTCTAGGTCATAGATTGTTTATTCATTTACTGGCTGTTAGAAATTATTTGTTTTTAGGTTTTGGCTAGCGATTCAATTTTAGCATAGTCATTCAAGCTCCTTTGGACTTGCTGTACACATGATATGTAATTTCTCAATATTCCAGTTTGATAAATCTGTATATTTGAATACAAAGTGTATTTCCCATATTAAAAGAATAAATCTTGTTTAAGCCAAGAAATTTTCATTTAATATTATTAATACAATTATGTGTGTACTTCTTATTTTGAGTTTTGTTTGCTTTTGCACATGTGTGTGAGGGAGAAAGACAGAGAGAGAAAGACAGAGACTGCTTATTCATTTCCCAAACACCAAGACCAAAATAGTTACACAGTACTATATTAATTTCAACACTATTTGATCAATGACTCGGGTGTATTTCTATCTAGCTCTTACATCTTAAATTAACCCATTTCTATTAATCTGTGTATCTGCCTGAGGCTGTAGCCTACCAGTAAGTTTCCAAAATCTGTTTCCTTCCGCAGCTACATGACATCTCTCTGACTCTGCCTACTATCTCTCTCTATCTCTATGGAATTTCTGCCTGGCTTTACTCTGCTAAACTGTTAGCCAAAACAGATTTATTCATCAACCAATAAAAGCAACACATATACAGAAGGACTTCCCATATCAAACATTTATAAACATGTATGTGTAGACATATGTTCATTGTTATATTATTCATGTTTTTGTTTTTGTTTTTGTTTTTTTGCTAACAGTCTCACTGTGAAAGCAACATTTGTTATATTCTTATTGTGTGACAATTTACTCTTTTGGCTTTTGGGTCTCTTTTGGGGGTACTGCCACCCAGATTCCAAACAAATCACACACAAAGACTTATTCTAAATTAGAAATGTCTGGCATTAGCTTGGCTTGTTTTTTCCAGCTTTTCTAATTTAAATTATCCCAACTATTTTATGCCTCTGGGCTTTTTCCTTTTCTTACTTCTGTATATCTTACATTCACTATTACTCCGTGGCTGGCTAGGTGGCTGACTGAATGGCCCTTAGTGGCTTCCTCTCCATCTTTTGTTGCTCTTTTCTCCTCAGTTCTCCATAAAATTATACTCTCTGCATGCAGGCCATGCCTATCCTTGCTCCTGCCTTGCTACCGGCGATTTGGCTCTTTATTATGACCATCAGGTGTTTTAGACAGGCCAAGAATCACAGCGTCACAGAGTTAAATAAATGCAGCATAAACAAAGCCACACACCTTAAAATAATATTCTCCAACACTTTCTCTTAGTTTTGTCAACATTCTGATATGATTAAAGTGGTATCTTGCTTTTTTTTTTTTAATTTGAGTTTCCCTAATGGGTAGTGACATTGAGTATCCCTTAAAGTTTATATTTATTCTTTGGAGATAGATGTATTGAAATCCTTTGCCTATTTTTGCCATACTGTTTATTTTTGTATTGTTGAATTCTAAAAGTTTTACACTGTGGAAAGTAGACCTTTATTAATTTGTATTTTTGTTGCATTTTGTGGTTAATCTGTTCACTTTCTGTAGAGCACCCTTTGAAGTACAGAAGCTTTTACTTTTGTTAAAGACCAATTTATCATTTACAATTCTGATGCCATAGCCAAGATCATTGTTAATAATCTTGTTTGCTTTTGTCTAAGAGTATATCTTAGATGAAACATTAAGTCCCTCTCTAACATATCTTTAATTACTTTTAGGTACAGAATGAGGTGTGGCCACTGAAGTTTCTGCTCTGTTAGTGTATTGATCAGCTAATAATTGGAAAAGATTTCTTTAAGTGTATACTAGTCTTTGCCAAGGAACTCTGCATGCTCACATGTATATCGTCAGTGTTACGCTCTGCTTTTATCTGCCTTTGCCTTTCTTTCCCACTTACACAAGCCCTCAATGTTAACTAACTGTGAAATTTCAGAACTCGCTCAGTTCTTCCCAGAGCAACCACACAACCATGATCACATACAGAGCTGGACACCTATATGTGCCTTTCTAGAATCCAGGAAAGCTCATTTCTCTTCCAGTCCCCATGTGAACCTCTTATGGTCAAGTTGTTTTCTCTTTAAAGCCTTTATTGGTTATCAAAATCCTCAACATTTTCTACTGTTTCAAACAACTATAATATTAAACTATTGACACTTTTTTAATATTATGTTTTATTTTTACAGATCCTTGATGAAAAAAATCTGTTAACACTAACTGACTGATTATTTCAAATAAAGATAGTTTCCTGGAGATTTTCAAGGAATTAAAAGCTTTTAAGTGATGGCCATTTTCTAAGAAGGTTCTAGACCCCCAATGTCACCTGTCACTTCTAATGTCTAACAGATTGTTACTAAGACAATAGAGTTCTAGTCTTCAAAGCAACCTTGAAGCTAAGAGAAGAACTAATGGGTGGTTATAATATTATAAAACTATCGAGTCAAATGTTTTTCTCTTTGCAAAACACTGGCTTCATTTAATTTTTATTTTTATTATATTTAGTGTTTTATAATTTCAAATATGTATATCTTGCATACTGGCCACTCTCACTTCCAATGTTCCTCCAATTTCAGCCACCTCCCTCTGCACAAATCTGTCTCTCATGTTCATATCTATTGCTTGGGCATACTGTGACCAACCAAGATTAAACAGGGTCATTTGTGTCACTGTATGCTGAAAAGCTAATTATTGCAAGTTTATTTCTTAAATGAATATTTCCCGAATTGTGTTAAGTCTAGTCATTTCTAAAATTTTGAAAAATTTAATTTTCACCACGTTTTTGCCTATGTTCTCACTGCTTTTATGAAAGAGATAATTTTTAGAGCATCCCACTATGAAATCACTACCATGCATTTAATTTTAATGTTCTCAGTAAAAATGCTGAGAGTATTTTTATACTGCTCTTATCTCCAAGGAAATATTGACAAGGTACAGTCTGTTCCACCTCCCAGGGACAATCTTGCATAAACACAAGATATTCATCCAGTCTCTGGATTCTCTTATAAATTGTCATCTCTGTATGGATGTTAAAAATCTGGCACTTCTTCCAGTGATTGAATTTTTGTTTAAATAGAATATGACTATTCATTAATATGTTTGTGTATTTATATTTTCTTTCTCTTTCTAAAATAATTTTAAAACAGATATTGTATGTGATCCATTTTGGTATCCATACATGCCTAGAAATTGGCCAGATATATAAAGTTAATTCAATGGAATATTTACATGAATCAAAGTTTCAAACTTGATTGTAGAAATTATTACCAAATTTGTATATATAATGTATTTTCCAGCTGGGTTGTTTTAGATCAAAAAATAATTATTATGTTGGCTAAGTATTCAGACTGTTTTTGAGACACTTTTTGTCAGTTTCATGGAGAACCAGCTTAGAACTTCACAATAGTTTAAATATTTACCATGCCTCAAATTTTACTTGCCAGATAACTTACAGTTACCGTGCTAATAGTGCTATCAGCGTCTTTATATTTTACTGAGTAGAGGACCAGTGGTATATTTGGTGATATGTCATTATTGAAAAAGAATTCATTATTGCAAAACTGCCTTGATTTTCTTAACAAATCCTAGACTTTGAGGAATTTACATTAACAAAAAAACCCAACTTAATGCAAAAGGATGTTTATCATTTATAAAATGCAGTTGCAATGAAGAGGATTGAAGAAATTATCCTAAGTGTATTTGCTTGTCATTAGGAAACCATTAAAGACAAACCATACTATACTGTGTGCATGCATGTACACACACAGACACACACATACACATACAGAGATACACACACACAGATATACCCACATACACAGAGACACGCGTATACACAGACATGTGCACACACACAAACTCCACAGACACACACAATACACACAAAGAGACATACACATACATACTCATGCGCTCACAGGTGTGCATACACACAAACTACACACACATACACACACACACACACACACACGCACACACACACCGCACTGAAGCAGTGACTGAATTTTCTCCTTCTCTCAGATATACCACTTACATTCCAGGGAAGGCTGATGCTCCTGAGCCTCACTGAATTTTTAAAATATTCATGACATAGCAGCTGTGTCTTCTCTAATGCAAGCACTAAGAATGGAGTGATTATATATAACTTAATAATACCTTTTCCTGTTTCCCTTCAAATACGTTTGAATTTTGCTAGAAACTGATAGGATAAGCTGGGTTCTCTTTCCTTTCTTCATTTCCTCCCTCCCTCCATGAGAAGTGAATAGGCACGGAAGACAATAAACTCAGTCTATGTTTAGACTGGAAGAGACTTCAGGTAGGCAGCCCTTCATCTGTGCTATTGGTCCACATTAAACAACCGTGCTTCCTTTGCCTGTGCTTCTCCTGCTAAGAGCTGCCACTTCCACACACAAACAGCCAGTTCCCCTCTCCTGGGTTTGAAGGGATGTAAGTGATGAGGCATAATATAAACTTCACACAATCTGAAGGCTTTTTCCCCCCCTCAGGAAAATTCTCCCCAGCAGGATAGAGAAATCACTTTGGTAATCAGAGGTGGAAACAAAGACCAGAAATGACTTCCACAGCCAAACAGTTAAGCATCTCTTAATTCCCCTACATAGTAAGATTTTTAAGTCAACACTTATAGATAAATGCCATTCCAATGACTCTGTGGAGTTGCTGTGATTGGTATTAACTAAGATCAACACTTCTAATGGCTTGAAGAGGTAGTTGGCCACAACCAAGAAGTGATTAAGGGATTAAACATGTGAATATTTACGTGTGAAAACAAATGCTAATGAAAAGTCTTTATCATGTCTATAAATTTCTTTTGCCTAAAATATTTTTACTTTCTACATTTTCAAGCACTGTGATAAAAATTCTGATTAAATATTGAAAGCAAATTAAAATTCATTTCTACAATAGAAGTATAATAGAAAAAATCAAGCAATGTTTACAACCAATTCTCTGGAAGGCAGCTGATTCATGTTCTCATGATTTCATAACTGAGAATTTACCCATTGCCTCTTGAAATTCAATCTAAACGGACAGAGCCAGTGTTAAACATTTTCTAACCCTTACTTACACTTCTGAAGAAGTTTCAACAGCACCTTCCAGTTTTCGGTATTGGATCTGAGTCTACTCTGTTGCTGCCTGACCTTTGTCATGTTTCTAAAGAAGATAAAATTAAGACATTTCCAAATGAGAGATTTAGGGTGCTGCCACCCTTCTCTTAAGGCTCTTTAGATTCCAGACCATATTCAGTGTCGTGTGTAAATTGTTAACAGGTTGGCATTGCATTTCTCTACTACCTGCTCTCTTGCTCTAAACTCCCTGGAAACTGGGCCTGAATAAGTCTCGCTGTAGTTTTCCCTCTGCTACCACTGTCCAAAGACTGTGACATCTGTATGGAAGGAAAGATGCCCATTGATTTCAAGTACAAATACGTACATTTTACATGGGGTGTACTTTTCTACCTTTAGATACAATGCAGATTTTCTCTAATATGTGTCTTCTTGTCATCGAAACATGTTCTTGAAATCTTTTATTAGCTACAATAATGTATCTCATATTTCTGTCTTTCCTATAATTTGAATGATAGTTTTAGGTGGATTTTATTTTCATTTCAAAAGTGCATGATGAGTCAGGAACTGTGACGTACTACTGTAATCCCAGTACTACAGGAAGTTGAGGAAAGAAGGTTGCTAAGTCACACTCAAGCCTGAAATTTATAGCAGAAAAAAGAAGGAAGGAAAATATGGTCAGGGAAGGGGTGGTGGCAGGAGAGAAAGTATTGGGAGAGGGAGAGAGGGACGGAGGGCAAGCACATCCTCACAGAAGACATCCTGGTTCTTTTGCTTTTAAAATATTTCCATCTCCTGTTCCAGGATGTTTCCTGAGTCATGGGTATGGGTATTGGATTACAGAGACATCACCTGGGGCTGGGCACCCCTAGTCAGTTGTTATCTGTATTCTGATCAGTTGTGACTTTCTGTAGTGCTCTCCTTTGCAAGACTAAGATTCTTTCAAGAAGGGTGAGAACTGCAGTTATATTTGGTGTAAGGAGTCCATATTTAGAATGAAGTTACAAATTTCACTGGTTTGGAAAAATGACAGTAGGAGGTTCTTCCTGTTGAATGTATCTTGGGTTCAGTTAGATAGTTTGGGGTTACCCCCAAGATATAAGAGCTATTGTTGCACCTTTGTGGTATATCTTGCTGTGCTGATCATTGCTGCAGTTCCTAGGCATCGCTAGTGAGTGGGAACATTGATTCTTTCCCTCTTAGCAGCTTACCTAGCAGTGTCCAGTACTAGGAGAGCTAGTTCACAGGGAGGAAGCTTCTGGATCAAAGGGAGCTTGATTATCTGAAGTGTGTGGTGTCTTCAGCAATAGGAACTTGACTTCAAGTTCTGGAAAACAACTAAGGACAATGATAGCAACCTTTACTATTATTATCATTATTATTATTATTATTATTATTATTATTATGGGTTTCTCTTGGACATTCCTGCACAACAAACCAAAAAGAGTTTTCTCATGCCTGATACTGGCTCGTGCAATATAGTACAATGAACAATAAAAACTCTAGTTAACATGCCAAACTGAAAAGGAGAAATCTCAAAAGACCCTGCTTCTAGATGGAGAGCTATAAGCAATTAATGACTGACGAGGGAGAGAGAATCAATATCTCCTAATGATTAGCTGCCTAATTGCTTATCGAGCATCAAGTAGCCAACACTAAAAACATAAACATATATACAACACTAACTGGATTCATAAAATTCTACTTATATAGAACTACACACACACACACACACACACACACACACATATATAAATAAAGATGAAAGGAAATACTCTAGATAATACATGAAATTAGAAGAAGGCCTTATAGGTAGAAGAAGGGGAACAGTAGAAGCTGGGAACAGGATATGAAAAAGAACCATTGGTAATCAAACTATAAACATGTAAGGAATGTTATAACAGCCCCATTATTTTGTTCAATTAATTAATAAATGCTGATAAAAATTTACAAAAAAAGAAGGGAGATAAAGAGAAAAGGATGGGAGGAAGGGAAGAAATAAAAAAGAGGGAAGAGAAAGTGAAGAAGGAGAACTTGAAAAGAGGAAGGGAGGGGGAGGGAGAAAGGTACAGAGGGAGGGAGAAAACAGTATATGGCATAGTGTGTAAAATATAAGATTTGTTGAAAACTTAGAGGACATTGGCTTGACATTCAATGATGCTATTCAAAATTTTAATATCATTTTATCCACATCATTTTTGTTGGAAAAGTAAACAAGACAGAATTAGAATCAAATGTTATGTTTAATTGATCTCTACACTGAGATTCACAAAGTTTAACTAGAATCAGTTGACTGAAGAGTTAGTTTTAATCTGCTGCCTTGTATTTACTGAGAGAGAGGAAAGGACTATGCCAATGTGTAGAAGTGACCCTCTGAGGTTTGCTTCTAGCTGTCTACATTGGTTTGTGATTTCAAACATCTCAAACGCCTCTAAGGTGAAAAGTCAAATGAAATTTTCTTATTTTATGATAAGAACTCAAAGCTCTGCACAGACTAAAAGAAGCAGTTGTTGCTTCAGTCATGCAAAATAAAAGCAAGATTAGGGACTGAAGCTAGCGGGAAATGAGCCCCACATATTTTAGCCCCTTCAATCCTGACCTGACTGTTTACTTGAACTGTCCCCAGTGAGAACTTGCATTTCAATTTTAGTCTACCCAGCTCTTGTGGCATGGTGGATTATAACCTAGACATCTTGGTTATAATTCTGGCAAGAGACTAAAGTAAAACAAAACAAAACAAACATACTGATCTCTGCTTTCTATTTGGCTGTTCTTAAGAAAAACAGAGGAAACACATAGTAGAGAAAGGTAAAAAACTGTCCTCATCTATCTGTGACTTTAGTGTCTCATACCTTGGATTTCTTTTCTTAATTCTTTGATAATGTCATACAATTGTTCAATATATTTAAATTGTTGCAAGGGTATTTAAATTGCACTCTGTTCCCACTTCTCCCTCTGACAACTTTAGGACCTTCCTTCATATTTACTTCCCAATTTTATCACTTCCTCCTACTTCTCTTCCTTCTCCTCTTTTTTCTCCTCGTCCTCCTTTTTATGACCTTGCCCCTTCTCTTCCTCCTTTTCCTTTTTCTCCTCCTTTTTTCTGGACCTCCTTCTCCTCATTCTCCTACTTCTCTTCCTCCTTCTCCTCTTTCTTCTTTGTTTTCTATTGTACCCTTTCTTATTGCCTCATGGTAATTGTTTGAGAAGCTACTACAGTATAGTAAGAAAGAATTTTTAAACATTTATTTAATTGAGTGTATGCATATTTTTCTAGTGGGAAGATAAATACAGATTCACTCAGGCACTGGAAGCATGGGATGAGATCACCTGGTGCTGGAGTTACAGGTAGTTGTAAATCTCCTGACATGGATCCTGAGAACCCAATTCACGTCCTCTACAAGAGCAACAAGCATTCTTAACCACTGAGTCATTTCTTCAGCTCCCAGAGACAGAATTCTTGAATCATTTTTATTTTAGAAAGTTATTCATTGAACTGTTAGAGTACTAATTTGTTAAATGCTTATTGTTTAAGCACAAGGAACTGAGTTCAGTCTCCTAGACCACACTCTGACATGCTGGGTGTGGTGGCCTGAATTTGTATTTTGGAAATAGGAACAGGGGGATCCCTTGAGTTTGCTAGCCAATCAGCCTTGCCTAATTGGAGAGTTCCAGGTCAGTAAAAGACAGTGTCTTGAAAAATAAAGAGTGCAGATAGAATCCAAGAAACAGCACCCATGATGGTTCTCTGATCTCCATTCACACATGCAAACAGGTGCACACATGCATTTTCACATATAAACACATGTCCACATGCATTCACATACAGTTATCTTTATTATCATTCTTTAAGAAAAGTATTGGCATTAATGATGTTGAATTACATGGTTCCCATAATGTTTTCCTTCACCTTCTACTAATCTCACTGGTCTGACATATGTAACTAGTGCCAAACTTGCTATAATGTAACTAGCATACAGTCTTCTTTTTCATAATAGACTTCATGGAAAGGTTGTCTTCTTGCATTGTTAAAATTTAAGTGTGCTGAAAGAATTTTTCTGGATGTTTGTAAATGCCCACAAATTATTTTCCAGAAAGCTTTCCATATATTAAAATAATTATAAGAAATTAAGTGTACATTAATTATATACTTCCTTGAGAATTTAGGTCAATATTGAATTACAGACTTCTCAAATGCAATTTAATTCAATATATGAATCAATATATTGTATAAATTTATTTAAATGTCAAATTTCATGAAACATATGAAATATAATTAAATATATTTTTACATAAACCAAATAAGTTATTAAGTTTAATGATTCTAATAATATTCTGCAAGATGTAAGGAACAGTAGTTGCATAAGGCATATTTTCCAAAAAAAATTCCAGTCTTTGTGTTGTAGCAATTTTATATTTGACCTAATTTTTAAATTGTATAGGCAATATTTTCTTAATCCCACAAGTCTGATCTATGTGACTCTGTAGGGTTGATTGTCCCACTGAAGACATGGTTCTTCAGTGTCTGTTGTCAATAATGTTACTCTAGCATCTGAGTTGACACTCACATAAAAACTTGCCCTGAAGCTATCAGAGCCTCCAAAACTCACCTGCTGCAGAATATGTCACTTTGATTTATAAATTTTAACCAGAATGAACAAAGCAAAGACAGGGACAGGAAATTTGGAACAGTACAAGGAAAATTCTATTAATGCTACTGTTTTATTAAAGAAGACAGCTTCAGTCACACACAGTGCTACATATTTTAGTAGATAGCCCTCAGGTATCTACTGAATTTTGGGTCATTTTTTAATTTCTGTTTTTTTTTCTTTTTAGTATAAAGAGAGGTGTCACTCCACTGATTACTAAAGCAGGACATATTTCCTTCTCCTAGAGGAATATTGTAAGTGAAGTTACATCATTTTTGGACATGTGAACCACATTCTAGGTAACAGTTCTCAGAGATACATCTTACATGTCATTGCAATAAAGGATGCCTCAGCTAGAGTAACTAAAGATCCATCTCTGGCAGGCTGATCTTCTGTCAATTTCTTAGCCCAGCCTTGTCACACACTTGACAATTCCCTACTGTTTTCTAGTTTATTCCATCAAATATATGTAACTCATAACAAAGCTCCTATATCAGTTAGTTATCATACTGCAAGCATCAATGCCTCATGGGAAGCATGATCAGAGAATTACTATAATGTATGAGATTTTGCAAAGTACAGAACTAAAAAAGAATCTCTAAAAGACAGAAATTCTTCTGGTAGTAGAAACATCTGCACTATTTACAATTTTCCCCTAATATAGAAAAAAAGTAAAGAGCTACTCAACACTTCAAATCTTTCCTTGTAGTGGTTTAGTCTTGTGTACTTAAGAGAGTTGACTGTTTCTTTATGGCTTTTATATCCAATAAAATAAGTCTTCTCCTTGTTCATGATAATATTATTATCTGTATTTATTTGAGCAGTATATAGTGATTTCCTGTCAGAAATTTGATAAATATGAAGTTCAAAATGATGAATTTATGGACACAGGTTTGATTGCTATCTAGCATGTCTAATGCACCATTCTGAGGAAATGTTTAATCAAAAATGAAATCTTAGTGATTAGAAGTAGCTATTCTTTCACCCAACAAAGGTTAAAATAATCCAGATGATAGTTTATAATTATTCTGGAGGGTTTTGAGAATTATATGAACAAAGGATTGTTATTTTTATTTGTCATCAACTTTGCTCCGTCTCTCAAAACAATTATCATTACTATGCTTTGCTGAAACAGAAATACACATGCAAACACACACACACACACACACACACGTATTTATTTTTTAGTAATATCAAATATTTACTTTTAAATGGCTACATATTTTATGCTAGCATAGATACATTTTAAAAGATTAAAGTGATTATCTTTGTTTTATTTTTCTGTATATATAATTTGGTTTTGATTTATACTTTAAGATTCATTGATTGTACAAATGAATATATCTCACTGTGATCATTCCAAACACATGTACAACATTCATCAATCACATGCATCCCCCTTCTTTCATCTGAGAAGCCCTTACACCAGCGCTCTGAACAGTCCCTATAGACCACTCTTAATTTCTGTGCATTCTCCCTTTCCCCCAACATCTCTTTATCTCTACTCTCTACTATTCCATTCCTTCCAAGATCGACTTATTGTTTACATATATGAATGAGACATGTACTATTTTTAATGTGGTCTGTTTCACTCAAAATAATATTTTTTGAGTTCTATCCATTCTGTTGCAATTCAGAGTTTTATTTTTTATGGCTGAGTAGTATCCCATTATGTAAACATATTGATTGCATTTGCCTTATCTAGCTGTCTGCTTAAGGTTATTTGCCTCAGTTCTAATTTTGGCTATTAAGAGTAACCTGAACCCAAGAGGCATCCATCTGGTTCAAAGCACCCGTTTCTCTTCTTCCTTTTCAGCATTTGTGCAATTACATTGTTTTTGTTGTTGCTGTTTTAGTTGTGTGTTGTTTGACTTTTGGTTCTTTGAATTATTTTTGTAGCAGCCATTCTAACTAGAGTGAGACACTCACTCTTGGAGTTTTGACTTGCATTTTTCTGGTGATTTATGAAACTGAGCATTCTTCATGTGTTTGTTAATCATTTGAAAATCTGTAAAGTATTTGATTGTTTTTTTATCCAGTATTGAAACTGGAGTGCTTTTTTTGACATTTATCTTTTTCCATTTCCTTGTATATTCTGCATGTCAATCTCCTGTCAGATATCCCAGTTACAAATATTTTCTTCCATTTTGAGTGTTATTTCTTAAAAGCTATTAATGATTTTACTTGCTGTAAAGAGACTTCTTAACTTGATACTATCCCATTTTTCTGTTTTCACCTTTGCTGATTATTAAAACATTTCCACTTTGTTTTCTTATAGTAGTTTTTTAATTAGGTGTTTAAGATTCAGGCCTTTGATCTGTTTTGAGTTTATTTATTTATATGAGAATGGGCTGATGTTTTATTTTTTGCATACAAACATCCCACTTAGAGCCATTCACTGAAAAGCCTGTCATTTCCCTAGCATGTGATTTTCATAGTTTTATCTGAACTGGGTTCTTTTCCACTGTCAGTTTTTGTATCAGAACCATCCTGGGTTTTGTTGTTTGGTACTTATTCTGTGCTAGAACTAGAAACTAGGGTTGATACATGCTAGGTAAAATGCTCTACTACTGAGTTCTAGTTCAGTTCTTAGTGTTTTGGCAAAGTCTCACTATATACGGTTGGCCTGGAATTTGTAAAAGGTGCCCAGGACTGCTCTTGAACCAAAGACCAATGTTCTCCATCTCCAAAGTACTGATATTAACCAGGGTTGTGCCACCATGTCTGGCACTGATACCATAGTGTTTTATGTTTTATTAACTATAGCTTTCCAGATGTATTCAAGCTAGGTAATAAATACAATGATTTCATTTTTAGTATTGTTATTCTTTATTATATTTTGTTTGGTTTTGTTTCCTCAGAATTACCTTGATTATTCTGTATGCATCTAAGTATTTTTTAAGAAAACTATTGATTTTTTGGTAGGAATTGCAATGAACACAAAAATCTGATGGAGTATCTCTCCATTTATTTTGTGTCCTTTGTAATTTCTTTCAGGGATGCTTTAGAGTTTGCAATACAGTAAACTTTTACTTCCTGTTATTTTTGTAAAAGAAGTTTGGATACAATTGTTTTACTTTCCAGTAACTTCATTATTTATGCATAAAAATACTTTTATTAATTTTGGAAATGGCTTCTTAATTAGTTTCATTTATAAATTATATAATTCATTTTAATGACATATTTTGGTTTCCTTATGTACAGAAATATACCATCTGAAACCCATGTGTAGCATAAATTCATTCTTTCCAATTGGAATGATCTTTGTCTATTTCTTTGCCTAACTGCTATCAGTAAGACTTCTAGTTCTATATTAAGTAAGAATGCTAATGGTGATCAGTATTGTTTTATTCTTAAAGGAACAATTTATCCCAATTTAGTGTGAGATTGATTATTTGTTTTCATATGTAACCTTATCATTTTGAGCTATGTTCTTGTTACTGCTCTTTTGTTGAGGGATTCTTTGTTTTTATATAAATGAAGATTAAGTGTTGTATCTTTTATTTATTTATTAAAATAATGATAGATATTTTGTCTTTTGTCTGTTAATATACATTTATTCATGTATACATTTGAACCATCTTTGAATGGCAGGAATGAGTTTCACTTGGTCAGGTGTATGAGCTCATAGGCAATTGGTTCTGTTTTAATGTATTGGATTGAGGACTTTTGCACCGATATTTATCAAAGATGTAATTTCCAGTTTTGTTGATATTGTGTACTTTGTTTATTTTGGCAAAGTTCCTTTCATTTCAAGATTGGTAAGACTTTGATTTTATTTTCCAGCCATGAGCATATATCCTTTGCACCAGAAAATGTTCCCCTTGATTATGACTTTGTATCTCATAGATGATCCCTGTGTTGTGAATAGCCCAACAGTGACATCCTAGTATATTGTGAGTTCTGTTACTGTACCCATCCTAGAAGGGGGAATGGAACCTTCTGTGATCTGTTTAGGGGTTTTTATTTGTCTTAGAGTGGGCCTATATGGACATTTTCTTAGAGTTTATTATTTTAATTAAAGAACAGTGAATTTTAATCCGTTCTGGGGAAGACGATGAAAGCTGGACTTGGAAGATGGTTCAGTTAATAACATGCTTTCTGAACAAGCATGAGTTCCTCAGATAGGATTCCCAATACCAACATAAAGCCAGAACTATGAGGTTGTACTTTACAGATTCAACTAAACACAGATTGAAAATAGTTTGGGAATAAAATGTGTGTGCATGCTAAGCATATTTCCATGTGTCACTATTCTCTAAACCATATGGAATAAGAGTGGTATACTAAGCAAGTCTATTTTCATTATATATTATAAACAGTCTGGAAATGATTGAATCCATGTTGAAAAGTGCATGCAGATGTGAAAATATTGCTGACATTCATAAAGAAAACCTGAGCATACATGGTTTCTAGTGTTAAGACTGGGAAATGAGTCACAATGGATAGCTAGGAACAGCTATACACACACATGATTATGTCTCATTTTTAAAAATAGCCACGCATATGCATTTCAATATTGGTGTTTCATCTCTGATCATAGTTACCTTTTCTTGTCTTAGATTTGGAAACCAAACCCCGATACTTTTTTCTGAATGCTAGAAACAGTCATCGAAATGTAAACTAATTATTTTTGTTTAAAATACTCAAATACATTTATTTCTGTTCATTATGATATGACTCACCAATACTTCATTAAGCCTTTTATGATAAATGAACTTTGATTCAAAAAAAAAAACTAGGTCCAAGAATCTATTCTCTACACAGATATAATATCATAATATAATATTATGACCCTTTTCTAAAAACCTAGGAAAATAAAGGTCTCAGAATGTTAGGGATAAGGTAGGGGAGATCTCAGAGACGGTACTGTCTGTCAACCTTTTAAAACATCTGTCCTTGTGTCAGGACTTGAAGGAATAGACTACCATTACAAGACTTGTTATCAAAGCACCCACATTTGCTTCTCGCTCTCTGTCCATACCAAGACTCTAGCAAATTCCCAGTTCAAGATACTTCAACTTTTTCCTAACATTCAAAATAGACATTTTTATTCATTGTACATTTTATATTTATCCAAATAGTTATTTTCTCATGACGAAAATAGAGAATTTTTAGAGATTTCTATAGTGTTTTCATACCTAAGAAGTTTAGATTATATTAGTCATAAGGCTTCAAAACTTATAATTCTCTCAGTTTTGGAGAGAACTCATTTTAAGGACTTGAATTTGGCTGCCAGAAATGATTCAACTAAGCACAGGGACCACAATCTGGTCCTCCTTTCAGTGGATAAGAAAACTACTGAAGGACTCCATAATCTACTATCTCAATCAATCCTTGGAGAGACATCTTACCATACCAGGGGGCACTGACTTTTTTTTCTGAGACTTTCACCTCCATTTCTTTGGATTATCTCAACAGAAGACAGACAGAAACCCAGTTTAACATGAAACTTCCATGCTGACTTGGGTGCTAGCAATTATAGCAGCCTTGTGTAATGAGCCAATGCAGGAGTTATTGATTAAAAATGACTTCCCTAAAAGCAATAATGCCTTCCATATGATTACCTTATCCTCCCTATTGGATTCTAGAGACAGCTTTACCTAAGAGAAAAATGAAAAAAAAAAAAAAACCCAGAGGGTAGAGACTCTATATGTGTATTTCAGTAACATGGGTCCCCAAATGGCATATCCTGGTGAGCCACAAGGCCAACCTAGAAGAGCTGCTAGACTGGAACACTCAGGAATCCGTGTACCAGGGTGGTACTGTAAAAGAAGATGCATGCATTGTTGTAGGATAGCCATTCCAGAGCTATAGTAAAGAGTTTTATTAATCCATATGAATCAATAACTCAACAACAAACTACAAAGGCACTTCACTCTACTCTTCATCTAGCCTTCTTTTCCTACCCATTCCATCCAGAGGGCTGCATGCCAGTTAATTTTTAGTTTTAAAATGGTCACCAACATCAAATGACATCCTCTCAGGCAGCATTTTCTCATTTCTTCCCGGGACGCTCTGATTACCCTACAATTGTCACTTAGATGCTCTCTGGCCCAAATAATGCCCCCTTTTGAACCTCACCTACGTCTAGACTAGTACTTGTGAATCTTAATTCTGTTCTGGTTCTTTTCTTGCTTTTACTACATAAAGAACATTTTGCTAAGCTCCCTTGAAAGGTGAAAAGCAATTTATTTGTATCTTTCATAATTTAAAGATTTTATTAATTTTCAAACTCAGTTCACATTTAGCTAACCATTAAATTACAGATTAAAATTATTTTCAATGGGAACATTTTAGAAATAGCTTTATATTTATGTAGCACTCAGTATAGTTGAAGGCAAACATTAAGAAAGTCCTAGTGTTTTCTATGTGGCTGTGGGAGGTTTAGGATTTTGTAGGATCTTTGCAGACAGGTCTGACTATATATACTTGTCACCAGGCACTCGCATGCGTTCTGGTGCTCATGTGGGTTGTCACAAGCTTTGTTTACAGTGCTTTCCTTTTATATTTTAATATTCCTATTTCTTTTTAACTGAAGTCTGGTGGGCTAATGGGGCAACTGTGGGTGCTGTCTAGCTGTTGACATGGAGATGTTCACAGCTGCCTACTCCTTATACGTATAGCAAACTATATACTGATTAGATTCTCCCCTATACCCCTGCCCAGGGATCTTGGCTACTCTTTATCAGCAGGACTGTGTGTGGTCATAGCAACACTGATGTTGGATGCTTAAGTATCCAGAATGGAATACATTTGTTGTGTCACTAGCAGGAAATAGGACCTGTCCTTTTGAGTGACTGTGCCCCAATACCCACTAGCATCCGCAGGAATGCTGTCGCCTTGTTCATCATCATGCTCAAAGGAGCCACCATTCATATCCAGCCATAAGTCCTGTTAAAAAACAACAGCAACAACAACAAAACGCTGAGAGACTGAAGATTAAAGAAAACTGTGAAGCCAGGTTGATATCTATGGTCTGTTCTGCCAATGAGGGTCGTGTCTGGTTCCATGAGGAAGCCCTGTTGATGTTGATGTCTGTGATCTGACTAACCATCCAAGGCCAGGAGGATGTCCATGGTCTGTGCTGGTTCCCTGAAGTCATGTTGATATTTATGGGTTGTGCTGCTGTGGAGCCATGTTAATGGGAATGTCGTGAGCTGCCATATGAGGTCATGTTGATATTCATGTGATGTGGAATTTTCCTCTGCATGCTGTGAATATGTTTGCTGCTTTGGGCTTATTGCAGTGCAGAATAGGGCAAGAAAGGAGTTCCAAGCATATAGAGGAGGAGAGAGTAGTAGGTAGAGTAAAAGAGACATTATGAAGCTGCTAAAGGAGACAGACACTGCAACTTTACCTAATAAGCCTCACATGGCAATACACAAATTAATAGTGTTTTAATTAATACAGTTTCTGTGTGATTATTTTGGGTCTGGGTGGCCAGGAAATGAACAAGCAGTCTCTGCCTACAGAGACTAAGTAATCTGCCCAACGTGGTCTGATTACATCCACATAAAACCTGAGAGAGCTTTAAAAAGAATTCTAGACACACACACACACACACACACACACACACACACACACATACACACAGTTTAGCACAGCTTCTTGGCAGCCACATTAATTTTTCTCTGAAGGACTCTGTTTGCTGGCAGTGAGCAGGGGAACTACAGCTCCTTTAAAAGAGGTCTTCCTGATGTAACATGGCTTTATTAGGGGAGTGCTTCCTGGATCATGCTACTTGGATGAACAACTCTGGCTATTTCAGGATGCTGAGCCCTTGAATGGGATTTGTGGGCAGCATATTCCAAGTTACTTGGTGGCAGCATGGGCCAACTGCTTACCAGAGCTGAGGTGGTGTAAGTATGGCTCTCACCTGGAGGTCCCAGATCTGGCCATACGGTACCTTTGTTGTATTAAAAGTCTGAGAGAGAAAGAGCCAGCATCCAGGGCTACCACAACCACTCTGCTTACCATTTTAAAGTGCTCTTGGTCAAAAAATAATTACAGATATGCAATAAAGACAGATTCAGATAAAAATAAACCTCTGTATGGGTCACAGTATATTTTAAAAATGTATGCAGGCTTGAGAGAAAAAATATTTTAAAAAATAAAATCTTCAAAGAAACAGAGTATTTCCTGATTCATGGAAAAGTCTGCGAGAAATTATGGATCTGTAGGCTAAATATGGATGCTATAGCATTATAAAAAAAAACTTTGAGTTACTGTTCAATTACTGAGATGTCTCTGTCAATTTTAGAGTTTTGGGAGTTGCTTACAATGCACTTCCTATTAACTTAGGTAATATCATATCCTTCTGGTGGTCTATAATAGAGTTAAAGAATAGATAGTTATAATTATAGTTTTCCTTAGTTATGATAAAAGATAAAGTAGATATAAATATTGTAACTGTAATTCTTGCTTGATACCTGTTTTATTATATATAATTTTAGTATGTTTAAGTTAAAACCTTCTTTTTTCTTTAGATAGAAAGGGGGAGGTGATATGGGATTAACCTTTGTATGCTGTGAATATGTTTTATTATCATTGGTTAATAAAAAAGCTGCTTTGGGCCTATGGCAGCACGGAACATAGCAAGGCAGGAATTCCAAACAGAGATAGAGGGGGAAAAGGTGGAGTCAGGGAGACACTATGTAGTAGACCGACATCTGGGAATCTTACTGGTAAACCACAAACCTCATTGTAAAATACAATATAATAGAAATGGGTTAATTTAAGATATAAGAGCGAGCTAAAAAGATGCCTAAGCTATTGGCTTAGCAGTGTTGTAATTAATACATTTTCTGTGTGATTATTTTAGGTCCAGGTAGACAAAGAGCCTCTGTCTACATTTGTGGACTGAATTGCCTTTGGGAACCATATGTGCACTTGGCCCATATTGATCCCATTGACCTATGCTATACTCTATAGCTATGATGGTGCCCATAGCCTGTGCTACAGCAGAGGACTGTGTTGATATCCATGGTATGTACTGCCATCAAGAACCATGTTGAGGTGGGTGGCACACACTTATCCTCAAGACCAGGTACATTTTTATAGTCCATTCTGTTGCCAGAAACCATGTGGAAATTCATGACCCATGCTCCTGCTGACTGTAAAAGGCAAGGAAGCTACTTTGACAGTGGCATCCATGACTGTAGACTCACAGTTAAGAAAGAGGGACATAGAAGGTGTCTTAGCATTTCTATAGCTGTCAAGAGACACCATAACCATGGTAAGTAAAGAAAAACATTTAATTGGAGTAGCTTACAGTTTCAGAGATTTAGTTTATTATCATGGCAGGACATGACAGAGTGCAAGCAGACATGGTGTTGCAGAAGAAGCTGAGAGTTCTGCATATTTATCTGTAGTCAACAAGAAATGAACTGTATCACTGGGCATAGCTTGAACATCAGAAACCTCAAATTTCACCCCCACAGTGACATTCCAACAAAGTCACACCTACTCTAACAAAGCCACAACTCCTAATGGTGCCACTCTTGGGGGCCATTTTCTTTCAAACCACCACAGAAAGCTGCTGTGATGACCCCTTTCCCCACTCCACATCTTGAAACACAAGCACAAATCAGAGAGAGGAACCTGCAAGTGGTGCAGACTCTTTAAATTCTCAACCTCCTGCTGTGACATATTTCTCTAGCAAGGGTACGTCTTCTAAACCTACACCAAATAAAGCCCCTAGCTGTGCTTAAAGTATGCAAACATCTGAACTTTGGGAAACATCTTTATTCAAACCAGGATACTCCATTATCTTTGAATTTTCTTTTTTTCCATCTTCCTTTTTCTGGAAATACTCATTTATTCATCCATTCATTGTGTTTTTACCTTCTGTTGGTATCAAATCCCTGCCTTGTCCATGCTAAGAAAGTACTCTATCATGAAGCTACAAGCCTGACTCTAGGGCTGTTTGTTTCCATCTTTCCTGAGCAGTATGAAGTTTCTCCCTCAGTGGTTCCCAAACCTTAGGCATGAGGTTATCCTTCAGGAGAACACACTAACAGACATGAATAACCCCCTGAAGCTTGGCGATAGTGCAAGCACAGGCAAGCACAAGCAAACTCCCAATGAATAAGCAAAAACTGACAAAACAATGTCTCTAAATCAAAAGGATGGCAACTAACGATGCACACTCCCCTACCCAATCATAACAAACCAGCAGTGACCTCCAGTTTCAAAAAGATGAACCAAAAACCTTCCTGAGGCAGCTTAATTACCCTATTCCGATAAGCCCCCTTCCCCAACCTTTTTACAATAAAGACCTTCTGTATTGGAATCTCTCTGAGTCTATGTCATTGCCAACATGAGAAATGGGGATAGCACAACAGGCAGCAGCAACAAGCCCGCAACAACTACAACCTTCCCCACCCCCTACCCCGCATCTGCTGGGCTTCCTAACTGTCTCAAAGAAGAAAATCTTGTCGTGGCTGCTTTTTTATTAGTGGGTTCACAAAAATCAACACCTACCTGATAATTTATTTTTTTGATCAGTCAGAAACCATAGCCTTTTACATCAGCATGTACTTAACCTGCCCTCTCCTCCTTTTACACTCTGAGTACTCTTATTAATTGAGGCTTTTGAATGTAGGTAAGCTGTAACCATATTCCACTTCATAAATATGCCTTAACATTAGCCAGGGACAACCTTCCTACACACACGGGGCAAAAAGAGGTTAATGTGTTTCAATACCTCTTCCCACACACTCCAATACCCCCGTTTTCAGTGTTAACCACATGCTTGACTTCTGTGGTACTTGTCACTTCTAAGTGCTTCTTCAGGTTAAGCATGCTTACTCTTCAGCCAGGACCTCCTGCAGCCAAAGTGGATTGACCTCACTACGGCATATCCATCAATTTTTATTTTTCATCTGAATTTCCACTCACATATTTCCCTCTACATGCTCCTTATAGTTGAATTTGTAAAACTTATTTTTTTCATAAGATTTTAAACAACTGAAAGGATATGTATATTTAATATAACTACTTTAAGTGGAGTGCATAATGATCATTGCAATGACCGAATAGTATTTGTATTTTAGAATGAATTATATTTTACACTTATATGTAGCTGTATATTGTAGGAACGAAAGTCTCTACACACATTTTCATATAACAACTTACCAAGAATTTCAGTAGTGACATTGTGGAGTTGGACTTCATGCATTATTAAAATGTTGATGCATTCACAAATGCTTTATTTATGAGACATCTCCTATTGGTATCAATCCAGCATAGAGTTTGTTATTAACTTAATAGTATAAGTGTGTTCCTTGCAATTACTCACACAAATTTGTTTAAACTGGTGAAAATGTTAAATTTTATTAAATATTCGTCAATTTTACTTTTAAAATGTATGCTTTATTTTCTTCATACTATCAATAGGTTGAACTGCCCCAAAGATGAACTAATGTTGAGTTATCTTTTATTTCTAAAGACTTCTCACTTGATTGTGGCATATTGTCATTTAAAACAATTCATTCCCTAGTTGTTAGCTTTAAATTTGGATATTTATTAGGCAAAATATTTACTCTGAAACTAACATTTTACTCTTTTTGTGGTTGTAGTTGTTGCTTTTTTTGTTTTGAAGCATGCTTTCAGGTAGCTCATGCTGGCCTGGAGCTTGCTCTATAATGAGAATGAGTTTTAAATCTCTGATACATTTCTCCCCATTTGCAGTGTCAGAACTATAGGTGTACATTACTACACTTAGCTGTGACTTCCTTTAAACATTTGGTACAACTCTTACACTTGCTTAGTTAAAAGACCTGAGATTTCCTTTCCAAACTAAAGTTCCAACTGTACTATCATAAGACATCTGTTTTGAATGCCATTAGTTAAATTGTTGATCCAAACAATTATCTTAGTTATTTACTAACAAAATAAGCTATTTAAAACTACACTAAAGCATATTACATAACTTTTAGCATGATACTGAAAGAAACACCATAGGAGGCTTTGTTTGGGAGACTCACAATATAATAAAGCTTCATCTTACCTGAGAATTATCCCATAGCTGAGTTCTGTCTATGCAAATTAGTGATTATATAATTTCTTTGAGCATTATATACGTGAGATAATAGGATACATGTAAAATAGTGACAGACTATTACTCTAAATAAACTCTCGCATTTCTAGTAGTAGTTTAAAATCTCCTCTAGAATAATGTTGTCGTATTTTAATAAAACAATAAAATGCAATAATATAGAAAAAATAGGAATAATAGAATCTACCAAGCATTAAATGAGAATTTGTTTCTCAATTTAGTTTCTAGAAACAGCTAGCAAATATATTAAGCATCAGAAATTCTTTTTTAATATGAATTATGGAAGGTGAAAATATCTCAAAATACATCCATGAGAACTAAAATCCCTGGTGAAATTTTGGACCTGAGAATCCCTGGCAGGGCTTTCTGTAGGCTTATAACTGGCAGGTTCATTGGGCACTCTAGTAGAGCCGCTTCTCCATCTAAATTATGCATCAGAGTCGGGACAAAGCAGCCTTGCCATAAATTATGATGAATGTTTAAAGTGATAGATATGCTAATTAGCATTATTTATATCATATAAAATATTTATGTGAAAGTAGCATCCATAAATATATAAGTTTTTCAAGTGTAATCTTATAAAAGTAAGACAGAAAGACAAATAACTTAGAAGACTCCTTAAAGCTTCCTAAGATTTGTTGGTCATCAAGAGGCTAAAGACTCCCAAGACAATACAGGCTCTTAGTCCTCATAGCTGTCTGACAGAACTAGTTGATAAAGTCCTAACACTGACGGTAGCATCCGTCTTTGTTGTAAGAAACAGTGAAGTAAACCTGGAACTGAGCTAGATGCATCCTCCTTAATGGGTAGCTTCTCCAGCTTCCACAGAGGTATAATATACTATCTGTTGAAATCAAGAATCCTACCCAATATAATACCACCAAGATGTACCCACCAAGGCCATAGTGACATGACAATTATGGAAGAAGCCAACCATTCTCTGATTGTATTCAAGGTCTACTCCCTAGGAGGGAATCCATACCTGGTTATATAAAACTCACCCAAAATCCCATGCCTGAGAAGTTCTTATTCCCTAGGTGGGAACTTACTGCCATGTTTAATTAAATTGGCATAGATCCAAAAGAAAAATTTTAACAAAAGCTATTTGATCTAAAAGCACAATTATTTTAATTCAGCAGGTTCTTCAGTTTGGCCAAATAATTTGCATTTTAACAAGATGTCAGACAATGAGCAGGTTGCTGTACCATTCTCACTTTGAATAATTATTTCCATAAAATAATCCTTCCACAAGTGAGTTAAATCAGATTCTTCAAAGGTGACTACAAGTCACTACAATTCCAGCAACTGATATTATGCTCTCTGTATTTTTCTTTACATGAGAAAATAACTGAGCAATTTTTCAAAAATGATTAGATAATGTCAGGAAAATACTAGAAACATGACCTGGATCAACAGAATCACTTGGATATCAGAAACTCTTAAGAAAACAATTAATTAAATAGTCAATGCCCTCCATGACTTCATGGTAAAATCACCATCACAATTCATCATTTTAGTTAATGATGCCTGAGTTTTATATATGCACAAAGAAAGACTGTTAATGCTGGGGGTTTTTAGGAGTGTAGGTGATATAGTGATGGTGTAAGCATACTAAATGCATGCTAGATTCCAGGAGAGCCACAGGCTTTCTCTTTCAAGAAAGAACCTACTTGTATATGTAGTTAAGCATGGAAATCACTTTATTAGTATTTAGTATGAGCATTTACTTCTTTGATAATTGCTTTAAAATTTTATCTTTATTCTTTTTATTTGTGTGTGTCTATATATGTAGGAGGACATGTATGTGTCACATGATGGAGGAATGTCTATATGTTACTTTCATTATTAATAAAGAAACTGCCTTGGCCCTTTAAGAGACAGAAAATTAGGTAGGCGGAGTAGACAACAGAATTCTGGGAAAGAGGGGGAGATGCTTCAGGCAGTCGCCATAGTGAGTCGCCATGCTTCTCCTCTCTGAGATGGATGCAGGTTAAGATCTCTCCTGGTAAGCGATCCACCTAGTGGTGTTATATAAATTACTAAATATAGGTTAAAGCAAGATATGAGAATCAACCAATAAGAAGCTACAGATAATGGGCCAGGGGCCAGGCAGTATTTAAATGAATACAGTTTCCATGTAATTATTTTGGGTAAAGCTAGCTGGGTGGCGGGACGCAGCCCCACCACTCCATTCAACAGTCACACAGTGCATATGTAGTAGTTAGTAGACAACTTTTAAAGGTTGTTTTTCTATTTCACCATGTGGGTCCCAAGAGTAGAATTCTGGTCACACATTGGTGGCCAAACCATCAATGGGCCCATACTAGGAAAAAACATTTACTTCTTTTGAACTCTTTAGTTTTGAGTTTTCTCTGGTTCTCAGAACCAGAATGAAGTTTCCCAAAGTGGGTTATTTTGGAACACCAAAGCAAATATTGAATCCTGAATTATATATTATGGATTCTACAACAACTTAGTAAAAGGTATTTTAATAGTGTAAGAAAGGCCAAATGTAGATGCATGCTGGGAACCCAGATATACTAGAAACTGAGGGAGACGAATCAAAACTTCAAGGCTAACCTGAGGAATTTTCTGGGACCATTGCTGAAAATGAAAGTTTTAAACCTAGTACTCAGGTATAGCTCAGTGGCAGACCGCTTGCCTAGAGTTTGCAAACCTCTAGGTTCAACCTCCAGCACTACAAAGTCAAAAGAAAATTTTGCTATGTGGACTGCTATATATGTCAAAGTTAAGTTCTACTGCTGTGATGAATCACCATGACCAAAGAGGGTGGAAGGGATTTATTTCATTTTACACTTCCAGGTAACCATCCATCACTGAGGAAAGTCAGGGCAGAAATTCAAAGCAGTAACCTGGAGGCAGGAACTAACACAAAGACCATTTGAACACTTCTCACTGACTTATTCCTCATGTCTTACTAAATGTTGGCCCCTCTGCACCACAGACTCAATGTACTGACCCCCCAGAAATATTCCCCAGAAGATTCCTCCTCAGTGATGTTAGTTTCTTCTTAATCACCACTAATTTCTTAGCTCCAACGGACATCCATCAATCATTCCAGTAAAACAAAGTCTCCACTTTAGTGGATCTGGTCTCTAAAACGGCAGTGAGAAATTCCAAAATTTTTAAAATAAGTGATTTATCAGAATATGTTTCTTCTTAAAAATGGTATATTTTGGTAAAATATTTCAAAATAAATAATACATTCTATGGTATTATTTTATATAGTGCCATTAGAAAGAGTTACTGTCTGAAGATGAAGTAATGATCAAAGTTTATAGTACCAAATTACTTTATTAATTCATTGAGAATTCATGCAAATTATTTTGATTATATTTGTCCCTCCTCATCCATCACGCCAAATTCTTTTTTATAATAACGCAAGTTAAATTTGTGATGTCCATACACATGGATATGGGGCCATTCAAAGCAGAAAGGTGGACCTACTGTGTGCCACACCCTTAAAGAAAACTGATTCTCTGTCTCACAGAAACCATCAGCTGTCAACAGCTTCTAAGTAAGCACACAGTGGAGATTCATGAGCCATGCTACAATACTTTTTGTTCTGGTATGTGCAGATATAATGCAGGTAACCACAGCTACTCTGAGTTCATGGGGGCGTAAGTACAGCAGTCCTGGCATGAGCAGAAGGTGCTGTATCACTCCAGATTTCTTTAAGCTTTGTTTCCTGCGCTCAACCTCATCTTCAGAGAGGGTCCCTGAAACTTAGGGAGCTGGGTATAGTAATGTTACATTTGTAGTTAGACACTTCACTGACCCTTTTCTTTGCACTTTGAACAGTCATGAGTTTTTGTGTTAAACACGGCAAACAAAGAGAAACTTCTATGAGGTTTGAGTATGCTCTAATGTTTGGGTAGAGAGGTACCAATTTAGGTAACAGTTCAAAACAGTATTTGCTTAGTAGAATAATAGTTGTAGGCTTGATCTTAAAGGCTGAGATGGCTCAGCCTTTAAGAGCATTGATTGCTTTTCCAGGGGATGCAAGTTCAATTCCTAGCACCCATATGGTGGCTGACAGTCATCTGTGCTCCAGCTCCAGGGGATCTTAAGCCCTCTTCTGGACTCTAAGTATAAATATGGTACATATACATATAGATAAAACACTTATACACATAAAAACAATATTTTTAAATCTTTAAAAATCATAGCATATTTATTATTGTTGCTTGTGATCTTTCCAACAAAGTGTTTTTGATAGATTGACAGTACCAGACTTGTTTTTTTTTTCTGCGCAATAGGTCTTATGTTGGTTAAACCTATAAAATGAATTCCAGTACCACCATGGGTGTTTCTTGACATCCTGGTAATATATATTACTTAGTAATTATACTTATATTGCTTATAATACATTTATTATGTATTTAATTTATCCTCAACATTCTGGCTAGTGTATTAGCTTCCTATTTTTATTATGATAAGCTACTACAGTTACTGGGTCTTAATAACTCAAAATTTATTTTCCTAGAATACAAGACTAAGAAATAGCTCAGAAAACTGTCTATATCTTCTTGGACTAGCCAAAGAAGCAAGATGGGGGAAGGCAAAGATGAGGAGGAGCACTGGAAGATTATTTTGATTTAATTGAAAATATTGTGTTTTCCAGCTCATACTCTCAAGCCTAGTTATATACAAAAAAATTTAATCCATCACTTTAGATGTCCTTCTCTTTGCGTCATTTTTCTCCTCTGCAAAATAAGGGCAATAATTAAAGCTATGTCATTGTATATACAAGGATTAAATAGTTAATTTAAATTCCTTAAATTAACATATCCCCCAATGTTATCTGTTGCTACAATAGTGTCTCTCTTTTTCCTGAGAGAGACATGAGAATCAAGATGAGCAGGACAGGAGCCTGGAGGTTTTGTGGACTTGCCTTCTGACTGCATGCTTTGACAACCACTGGTTGAATACCTGCCAACCCATACCTAACACGATACAATAAATGTGTCATTCTCCTTTTATAGTAGCAACTGATGATGCAAAATCAGTAAGCAGCCTACAGTCTGCAGAACACAGTTATGCCTAGTCAAGGAAATCCCTTGTCACCATGTCCCGAAACAGTGACACATTTGGGGATTATTTTAGCATTTAAAAAAGATCCCAGTCACTGGTTTACTTGTGTTAGGATACACCTACAGCTTTAATATTATCTATCTTTCTTAGTGATTCTGGAATACAGCAAGTTGAGAGACAAAGCCCTTGCTTAGCCATGAAGTGAGAAGAAATATCAGTTTTGCCAAGAAATGAGGTGTTTCATTTTGCATTCATAGCTTTGCATTCATGTAGCTGTTTTATCCTTTGAACTGCTGTAAATATAGCATAATGAACCACACTTAATTTAAATTACTAGACACAACACTTTTGACATACACAAGTGGCAATTTTGTATTCAGCATTTGATTTTTGCAGACCCATGCAATACAATTGTCCATTTATGGCTAAATGTATAAAGAAAATGTGGTCTGTACCTAGAATGAAACGCCACTCAGTTGTAAGACAGAAGTTGATATCTCATGCAACTTCCCCAAACCTTGTAGACATGGCCCTAAATAAAACAAGTCGGTACAGAAAAACAGCCACAGCATAACTTAGAAATGTTGTCTTGTAGAAACACCAAAAAATCATGGATGTCTGGGCTTAGAAAAGTGAAAATGGAGCACTCCTATTCAAAGAGCACAGAGCATCAATCAAACAAGATGACAAGTTCCTATATCTACAGCAAAAACTGTGTTTATACTATAATCCTGTACATATTTAACATCAAGAGATAAGCTTCAAGATTATCTATCTATCTATCTATCTATCTATCTATCTATCTATCTATCATCTATCTATCTATCTATCTATCTATCTATCTATCTATCTACCTACCTATCTATCTATCTATCTATCTATCTATCTATTTATTTTTACTAATTTTGGAGCTACTGACTTTCTTACAAAACAAAGTAACATCTTCTACCGTTTCCATATAGAAGGTCCTCACCTGTAACTCTGCTTGCTGAATTCTTACCTAATCTTGAAGCCTTCATTTCACTACTGCATTTTCCATCACTGGGATAAGTTGGGCAATGCAGAGAACCTTGCCAATGACACAAGATCCAAGAAAGATGACAAGAAAAGGCAGAAATAGAGCAGTCTTTCTCCAAAGACTCATCAGAGGTTAAGGTTTAAAAATCAGCTTGAAAATTGAAGAGTGAGAAAATGTGACAGTGAATCACATTGGAGTCATAGACATTGCAAGGATGCAAGGACGGTCTCCATACACAAGTCAAAGTGACATCCCTCATCTACAGAAGAAGGGAAAAAAAGTAGGCAACAATTTACACAGATACAGAAAAAGCATTTGATAAAGTCCTACATCCAGTCACCATAAAAAAAAAAACAAACAGAAAAAACACTGAGCAAGTTTAGTGTAGAGGGAAACAACTTTGATAGAACATGCTGGCCTCATACCGGGGTAAAGCTGAGATTGCTTGAGTTCTGGGACAGAAAAGGACCTGTACTTTCATCATTTTTGTTTTTAATAATTTCAAACATAAGTGCAATGCATTTTGGTTATATCCACCCTTCCCTCCCCTCCTTTATCTCATTCCATGTTCCCATATCCTTTCTTCATGTCCAGATAGATGATAGATTATAGAAAATAGAGAAATAGATAGATAGATAGATAGATAGATAGATAGATAGATAGATAGATAGATAGATAGATTATAGACAATAGATAGATAAATAAAAAGATATATGGATAAAGGATAGATCATATGGATATGTTTAAGACTGACCATTTAGGCATGGGTAAGCTATTAAGGAGCTCCTCCCTAAAGAAAACAGATTCAACTTTCCTACAGCATCCTGTAGTTTCCCATCCAGAGGTGGGCCTCATGAGTCCTTTTTCTGTTCATGATAGAATGCAACATGCAAGAAAGATAAGGAATGACAAGAAATATTGGAAGAAAAAATAAAATTGTCATAGTTTGCATATGATACATTATGTGTAGAAAGCTACCTCCAAAGAATTCAGTATAAACCTATGAGAATAATATGTACATTAATCAAATTTTCTGAAATAAAAATAAATATAAAAATTACTAGCACTTTACATATTAATTGCAATTTTCTGAAACAGTAATAGACAGAGAAATATCATTTATAACAGTCCCAAGCATTAAAATTTCTAGAAATAAATTTAACTAATTTAAAAAGTGATTTAAAAGTAACTGGTGAAAATTATATTTCATCAATGAATGAAAATGAAGAATAAAAGTATGCACATGATTGTACATACATAGATATAAACATATACATATGCAGGGATACAAATACACACATTCACTCATGTATGCATGCATATACATACATATACAAGTATAAACCTACATGCATGCACACATGTATACAAAGGAATGACATCCTGTGCTCATTGACTAGAAAATTTAATATTAAAATGTCTGTACCAGCTGAAGTGACCTAAAGATGTGATACAATCCTTACAAAAATATTAATGGCATTCTTCTAAGAAAAAAAGAAAGCAAAGTGATTTGTGAGCAAAAAAAAAGAAGCAGAAGATATTTCACTGGCTAACATCAAAATCTAAGATGATAGGTTAGGAATCACAATAGCTTCTGACTGTTTTGTCATAAAAGCAGACACAGAAACCAGTAAAAGAAATAAAACACAAGAATCAACTATGCATCCACAGCCAACTGAATATCAACAAAAGATGAACTTTTTTATTAGAGAAAAGGCTCTTTTCCACAAGCACTGCTGAAAAACTCAGCATTCACATATAAGGTAATGATATTAGACTTCTATCTCAACAATTGCAAAATCAGCAAAAGATAAACTATTAGCCTGAAACTAGTAAATTTTTTGGATGTAAGAAGGAAGAGAGACACTCCAGACAGTTGAAACAAATTACTATGTTTTGAGCATAATTTCAAAGCATAGGAAATAAAGAGAAAATATATAAATAACTAGCATGAAAAGTAAATCATGCTTATAATGAAAGAAATTGTCAAAGCAGCAGAGACAATCTACAGAATGGTTATATATATATATATATATATATATATATATATATATATATATCACAAGTTCATAACTAAACAAGGCACAAATACCTGGAGATGCAAGAATGATAAGAAAAAATTGAGAGGGGAAGAGAGAGAGAAGAGAAAAAGGTGAAAAGGTGAACAATTCAACATTTCTCAAAAGAAACTAATAAAAAATGTATCTACCCAGAAGGTAAAAAAATGTTTTGCAGAATTAATCATGAGCAACATGCAAATCAAAATCAGAACCACAGAGATAGTATCAAAGTTTAATAAAAATAAGGATATATATTTTAAAGTGATAGAGAAGTTGTGAAGTTGGAACACTAGCATGCTGTCACTATGAAAAAAATAAAATTTATGTCCTGGCAATGTTGAAACATGCATTTGCAGCCTGTATATGGCAATTTTGTTGAACTTGTCCATATTGGGTTTCTTGGTCTAAGTTGAAGATGATGTTATCACTAGTATAGACAATATGAAAATCAGCATGCAGGTTCCTCTAAAGAATTAAAATCAAAGCTACCACATGACTCAGAATTCTCTCTACTCAGTATATATCCAAAGATAATGAAATATGTCTGTCAAAATGTCTCTACACATCCATTTTTACTGCAGTATCACTCATAATAGCCAAGAATTGTTAACAAATTAATTCTTCATCTACAGATGAGTAAGGAAAATATAATTTATACACACATGGAATACTATTTAGTCACACAAAGGCCGAAATTCTTATCATTTGGAACAACCAGAAAATCACTAAATTTAATAAAAAAGCACACATAGAAAAACAAGTAGCATTGCATTAAGAAGATTTCTTATTAATTATGAAATCTTAGCCTTTAGTTTAAGCTTGTCCCACTAACTCTTATAACTTAATCTGTTTCTATTAATCTAAGTTGTTATGTGTTTTTTAAACCACTCCTTAATCCTATATGTGTGACTTCCTTCATGTCTCCCTGGTATCTCTGCCTCTCTTCTTCTAGAGTCTTCTCTTCCCCCTGGAAATCCCACCTATCCTCTCCTGACTAGCATTAAACCAATCAGAAGGTGCTTTGGCAAAGACACATTTTCAGAGTGTACAAAAATATTATTTCACATCATAGCATATAGTATCACTCATAAATAAAAAAATGAACCTCATAAAATTTGAATGTAGAATGTTTGTAACCAGAGGCTAGGAATAGTAGTTGAGAAGGAGAGATGGGAAGAGGATTAAGAAATGGTGTTAACAAGGAAGTAATATCCATTGTGAAACAAAAACTCAAAGCTAAACAGCCACAACATGTGTGGAGAAGACCTGGTACAAACCCATACTGTAGCTGTCCCTTCAATCTCTGTGGCCACTTCTGAGTCCTGCTTAGTTGATTCTGCAGGCAGTAGTCTGGTATTCTCATCCCCTCTGACTCCTATAGTCCTTCCTCCCCTTCTTTCACAGAGTTTCCCAAGGTCCTCCTACTATTTGTCTGAGGGTTTCTGTATCTGCTCCCATCAGCTACTAGAGGAAGCCTCTCTGATCTGACGATAGCTGGGACAGGCACCAATCCTATCAGCAGAGCAGAATGTCATTAGAAATCTTTTCATTGACTGTTTTATTTTTGTCAGTCCTGTTTGGTTTTACTTTAGGTCTCTGAGACATCCAGATCAGTGAGAAGGGGGGTGTCTCTAACTCCTTTAGCTGCTTGAGGGCAGGCATTCCCTTTTCCTCCTCCTGGGTTGCTTTGTTCAGGCTTGATGTGAGAGTTTATGTCTAGTTGTTGCTTTTTTGTTTATTTTGTGGTGCCATGTTTGGGTGATATCACTAGAAAACCTGCTCTTTTCTAAAGAGAAATAGAAAGGCAATAGATATGGGGGAGAGAAGAGATAGAGGGACACTAGGAAGAGGGGAAGTTGAGGTTAGTGTGTATTATATGAGAGAAGAATAGGAAAAAAGGAAAAGAAAAAGAAATGATACTAAGTTATAGTCAGATGGAACCAATAAGATCTGGAATGCTAGTCCACAGAAGGGTAAATACAGAAAATAATGTACTCTATGTTTCAAATAGTTAAATAAATGTATTTTGAATACTTTTATCATTAAGTAAGGATATTTAGGGGCTAGAGAGGACTTAATGTTAAGACCAAGTACTGCACCTTTGTCAGGTGGTTCAAACAGCCTGTAACACCAGACCCAGAAACTCCAGTGACTTCTTCTGACCTAGTCAGGCAATCACATTTATGCATTTATACCCACACAGAGGTATTATTAAAAAAATAAATGAAGAGCCAAGAGATAGTAGTTTTAATCCCAGCACTTTGGAGGCAGAGGCAGGCAGATCTCTGTGAGTTCAAAGCCACCCTACTCTACAAGAGCTAGTTCCAGGATAGTTAGGGCTATTACACAGAGAAACCTATCTTGAGAAATCATAATAGATAGATAGATAGATAGATAGATAGATAGATAGATAGATAGATGATAGATAGATAGATAGATAGATAGATAGATAGAGATAGATAGAGATAGATATATATATAGATAGATAGATAGATAGATAGATAGATAGATAGATAGATAGATAGATAGATGAGAGTTAAAGTCTAATGAGATATGTTTAGCTTGGCTTTATACTGTACATTTATACATGCATCAAAACATTACAAGGTACCCACTAAATCTGCAATATTGTATATTTTATGTGTGAATTTAATTTCCTTTTAATTTTGAAAAGGTGGATATAAGAATTTATTTCTAACATCAAATTATAAGATTATGCCTATTTCCTATCCTCTCTCATCTTCTCTTCTTCCTGCAGCACCATTCTCTGTGACCTTTGTTCTACTTACAACTTCTTTGAGAAGAATGTCATAAGTATTACAAATCAGTGACAATAAATTTGTAATTAGTTTTAAAACAAGGCAAAAAGAACATATGAGAAAGATAGGAAGGAATGGTAACAATGGCATTGAGTTCCACAAATTACAAAACAAAATAGAAACAAAAGGAAAGTTAAAATGAGAATAATGTGGGAAACATGACCTCATGCAATAATGGAGAACATGATCACCTAATTGGATAGCGCTGAGACCAACTGAAAATAGGAAGATTAGAAAGTGTGTATGTGTGTGTGTGTGTGTGTGTGTCTGTGTGTGTGTGATTCTTGGCACCAGTTGGCAAAGCCACAATAGCTTCAAGCAATTAGATATTGGAATTAAATTATGCTCAATGCTGTTACATTTATATCCAATTCAAATTGCATGTAATTAAGAAAACTAGATTAAGAGATTGACATGAGCTGTTTACATAATTTTCTTTTTGGCAAACTCAATTGAAAGAAATAAGTGGATGGTGAACTAAGGCCGCAAGGCACCACCTCTTACTTGTTCCTGCTCTCCGAAGGTCCCTGTGTACACATGGTAGCAAATGTGTTGGTGTCTGCAATGTGCTGAGGAAGAAGAATATCTCAGGATACACCTGGAGAGTTTTCAAAGATACCAGCCACCTGGGAATTTTAGTTCCACCTCCCAAGATTGGAGTCTCCCGGAAACAGTGAGAAGACCCCATTTCTCAGGCCCACGGAGTTCTAGGACTTGAAGAGACAGAGACACACTTTCACTAACAACTCTCCTTAGCTATTGCTTGCCCTTGACTTGGGCACTTGGATTATGATGCTTACTGCCAAGGTTTAAATGAACTTCAGAGGAAACAGCCTGAAACATCCAGAAGGAAGAGTGTTAAGACTGATGAGTAAAGGAAAACCAAGCCACTATTGTTGCTGATGGTGACGGATAGGGGTCCCATTATAGTAAGCAGTAATCAAATGGTAATAGCAACTAGACTTCTGCTCGTCAACAATGGATCACCTAGGAAATTATGGCTGTGCACAGGAAAAGACATGAGTGTAACATGCTGAGAGATGACAGTGGTAGTGTAATGCCTCCAGGCCATTAGACTATGAAAGCAGCTATTAGGCCAGTGAGCCAGAGTGTAAGAGATATTCCTGGGTTACTTTGCTAGAGATGGTTTGAGAATTATGAAGGCATACAAGACAAGTTGGGAACCAATAGTATTAAGAGAACAATATTAGGTTTTCAACTAAATACACTAGACTTTGGTTTGCACCTCCATTTTGGATGCACAAAGCATCCTTCAACCAATATGATACCAGCAGTTAAAGTTCAAAACTACTGGAAAAATTAATCAGGAGCTAGACATATTAAATCATGTGGCTTTTCTTGGAGACATGTATGAAAATATCTAGGAAACTGATGACAGACCAAAGGAACAATCCCACTAAAGTACACCACCGAGTTTATTTGGATTTCTTTTAGGAGTATGGGTGAGTACCTATCTACGGAGTTTGAACAAGGTCAAGACAAATAACTTCATCATAGTAAGGCCCAAGCCAGCATGGATAACAACTTGGGAAAGCAACATCCCTGTAGATGCCTATAACTTAACAGGTCTGTAGAGTCTCATCTCCCCAGCAGTCTTTATGTTAGGGTCGATGAAATGTCCCATAAAAAGACCACCAGTCAATATGTAATTAGCAAGAACATTTTATTAAAATTCTGACATGTTAGAGCTGGACATGATGACATCTGGAGAGGCTCATAGGCTCCTTTTAAACAAGGTTAGGGGCATTCCTGGGAGGAGAGATTACTCTGGGGACTGATTGGTGAGAGGAGATTAGTCTGGAGGCTGATTGATAGGTGGCTCTAGTGCTTAGAGACTTTCCAGCAGCAGTGTAGGGAAAGCTATCTTTAGCTATCTGGAGACTTCGGTCATCTGCTGAGCTAGCAGAAGGCTAAGGAGGTGCCTGTTGATTGGTCACCCCTGAGTTGTGATTTCTCCCAAGAACTGTTAGCTTGGCATCAGGCACCTCCAGTAAACAGAAACCAAGGCCTGGTCCCTGGCAGGGGCTATTAGAAATCTGTCATGGCTCTGGTCTGGCTATGTAGCCCCCTTTACTGTTCATATACTCTTGGGTAGGAAGCCCTGTGAAACTTGTAATTTCCAGGAGCTTCCTGGGAGTTAGGAATTTTACTTCATGAGATCAGCAGTTTTGTTTCCTTTCTGAGTCTGAAGGGACCTCCCTCAAGAATAGAACATTTTAATACAAAGGGATTATTACATAACAAATTAAAGCATAGCCAACTTTAAATAACAATTATCAGATGTATATAAAATATTCCTCATATTAGAGTGAACATGCTGAGGCTGTAGACAATAAAAAATCCAAATTCATATTGAATACAAAGAATTTGTGTTTATAGAGTAGGAGTAATAGATCACAGAAAACTGTGGAAGTTCTGTGAAAATATACGGTGCTTCTTAGTGACCTTAAATTGGTTCACCACAGATAGACTTGTTTTGAATTATAATCCAAGCATCACTGACATCTGACATTTCATGGCTAAACCCAGAACTTTTCCAAAAAACAAAGGAAACCAAGAAATTGCATCCCACATAATAAATAAGAGTTTATAGACTCTACTCTACTGCCACTACAACACCAGGAACAGAAAAGAAGTAAAACATCAGGATCAAATATATCACCATTTGTGAAGTACAGTGCCAAACACAAGAAAAGTGAAGGGTACTGGGTTTCACATTTCAGAGAGTAATGCATACTCAAAGTTGGCTGGTAGTTAAATTATGTGCCCATCAAATGCATTCCAAACCTTCTCCCCATGAGACTGCACGCAGTTTCTTGCTACCTTGAATCCATTTTATGAATAATACTCTAAAAAATCATGTCATTACTTGAGGCCTGGCTCTGAAAGCATTTCCTATAAGAAGCTTTCTTTGCTCCAAGATCCAGGAATAGCATCTGTTTCCATCTTTGATGTTCTATGTGTTCCAGACATCTATGTGTCTATAGCTTCTGCTCTTGGTGGCTGGTCTCTCCTCTTCTCCACCCATTGGTAAGTGACCACATCCATTCCCAAGGACTTCAATGCCATCTATACTACCTTCCTTTTCTCCAACATTGACTTCTCTGATTTAAGCCATTTATATTTTATTTGTAGTTGGATGTTAGCCAAAGTCTCAGATTTAACATAGGCAAAGCAGAAATTTTACTTCTATCTCATCAAATTATTCTCAACTGTTCTAAAAAGGGAGACAAGAACCTGTGATTCAGCCTAGATTAATAAGTATGGCTACATGATTCTGTCCTTCCTGTAGATTCCCCAATGCCCAAACATATCCTACAAACAGATTTCCAACTAAGACCCCTACACATCTACCCCTCGCTCAAGACTCCCATCACATATAGACGATGGCTAAATTTTTAAATATTCTAGGAGAAAAAATTGTGACAACTAATGTCTCAGTTTGATGACCTTCATCTCTTTAAAACTAAGACTAGAACCAAAACACTTGAGCAATTGCTGCCTGTGATTTAAAAGCAACAGGAGATTAGACTGTGACATTCATGAAAGATCATGAAGGCCAAACTAAGGGCAATGTGATGGAGACAAGGGGGAAAGAAGAGGTTCCATGGTAGAAGGCTAGTTACTAATATTTAATAATGTGTTAATAATATATTTAATCTAACTTAAATATGTTAAAAGGAAAAGGCATTGGAACATGAGAAATCAAAGTAACTTTAAAGTTTTGATGATCATGTCAAAACCAAACAAGAATATAAGAAAGAGGCAAAAAAATTAATGAGCTAAAGCTCCAATTATTTCAATGAGAGAAAAGATAAGAAAAAGGAATAGCTAAGAATGGAAAAGAAATTCAACAAAGATTTGTATACTAAAGACTAAACTTACATTCCTTAAGCATTAGAAGTAGGCATGGTGGCACATTCTGTAATTTGAAGGAAGCTGGACTAAGGGGAAATCCCACGTTTGGGGTCAGTCTGTGCAATGTAGGAAGAATCAGTCTCAAAAATTATAAAAACAAAGTAAACAAAAAAGTAGGTGATCAGTGTTTAAGATGTTGCAGCTTGAGATGATGGGTGAGTGTTGGTCTTGGGATCTAAAAGAATGGGAGATGCAAATATGTTTTCTAAGAGAGATAATAAGCACTATGACTGCTCTATTGTGTCTTAGGTCAACCAGATCAGCTATGTTGTCTTAGCAAAAGAAGAGATCCACCATAATGAAGTTCACTTGTGTTGGACTTAAGCACAGCTTAACGTTTAATATTGGTTTTCCACTGTCTTAATTGAAAGAGCAATTACCTGAATAATATTACATTCTAAAATTCTCAGACAACAGCAACATGGCAACTATGTTCCTTGGTGTGGAAGGAGGTACAAAGAGAAGTAAATTAACTTAAGAGTTTTCAAATGAACTCCAGGGTATTTGAATTGCAACATTTGCATTATAATATAGAAATACATTGAAAATCAAACCCTGTTCAGCGTCTTCTGAATGGTACATTAATAAGTCAAAATGGCACCACAAGATGGTTATTTTCCTAAGAATAATGAATTAGTTAAATCCACATTATCAAAAGATATTCATTTGTAAGGTAGGGTATCAAACTTCAAGCACTCTCTAGTTTTAATAAAAGCATCATGATAGAGAGACACACATTTTTATTTGTTTTTTCATGTAATCTCTATCTTATGACTGAGTCCTCACCAAGTGAAGTTAATGCAAGAAGAAAGGCACAACTTGAATTTTATTTTTGTTAAATCTATTTTGTTTTGACAGCAAATGAATCTGTTTTGCGTATATAATCTTATATAATCCTTTTAGACATATATGGAGTCTTGGACTTCACTTTTATTGCCTTAAAATATTATCCATCTCCCTCTCCAAAATAATCTTAAAATGTTAAAAGCAGTCCTCCTGTATGTGCATTCTTTGGCATAGGCACATATCTAAAGCTGAACTTCTGAAGTTTAACCATACCCTCAAGTCAACAAATACTCAGAGCCTGAACAAGTCTCATAGTTGCAACCATACATAGCCATGTGTGTCACTTAAGATGATACAACACAACTTTTACAGTGAGGTTCCAATAACCCCAAACTAACACTTTCCCATTATTTATAAACTGTGAGTGTTCTTGAATTATTCATGAAAGTTCTGCAAGTTCTATGGTAATGCTCTTAATCATGCTGAGCCATCCCACCTGAAAGACATCTTTAGCTGTCAATAGGTGGTATGCATTACCAGAATAAAAACAGATTTAAAAACTGAAGAGAGAAGGATAGAAAATATTATTTTCACAACTCTGTTTTTCCACATCATAAAGCTGAAAGTATAAGGCTAAACAGGTCATTAATATTTGCACTGGATTCCCTTTACTGTGTTACATGGTGCACTGCAGCATCAACTCTAGTTATAGCATTATATCCACCTCTGGTGGGTGAATCAGCAAAGTCTGCAACTGTTTATACAGAATCTGGAGTTACTTATTCCATCAGAAAAAAAAAACTGCCAAAAATAATTTTCTTTAGATCCATCATGCAGAAAACATATAGATTTCAACTAAACGTTACAAGTTCTTATGGAGGTCATTTCTTCTCTTTGTGGTTTGAGCACTTGGAGGAAGAGATGTAATGAAGGTCATCTTTCAGCCTCGCCCCCTCATATGAACTCCCTTGAACATAATAATAAGTGACATGAGTTTACAGACTCAGGTATAAATGTCTCCACTCTACAAGCAAAACAGAACCCTCTCTCTGACCTAAATGCAGCCTCACCTGCATTAAATGATCAGGAACATGCTGAGAGCAGCAGCATTGTACCAGATTCTCTTACACCTGGTAAATTAACATAGACAAACTTGCTTCTAGGCATTCCTGCTGCCCACAGCAGCCACATTACAGCAGGATCATCTACTCTGAGTCCCAGGACCTTTCATAAACAGAACCAGGAAGATGTAGGCATCTTTGGGAACAAGGTAGTGAAATCTTCCCTCAAATATTCCACTCACTTCTTACATGGGGTATATCCAACTATACTCAGCTGACAGCAGGAGGCAAGGTAGAAAACTTCTCAAGAAAACGAGGTTCCAGTGTGCAGCCTGATGAAAAGATTTTCGAGAATTTTTTCACACACAAAAAATAAATTAATCAGTACCTTACAATATGATCCCCAGATAAAAGAACAAATACCTTTAAAAGTTTAATCGTAGCTCTGGTCTTGAAATTAAGCACAGCAGGAAATGAAAGTTATGAACTTCAAAAGACATGGCTCCATCTTTTCTAAGCTTCACTTGGCATATTTCTATATAACTTCCAACACTTTTGTGTAGCTGCAAAGGCAGCATGAAGGTAACAGGAAGACTCTACAGGCAACCAAGACAACCAGGAGGTAGAGTAAATGTCTTCAAATAGCTTATTCTGGGCTCATAAGGCACATCAGTGGATAAAGGCACTTTTGCCAAGACCCACGGGGAAGAAAGAGAGGAAAACTCCCACATGCCATTCTCTGACCTCTGCACACCTTCTGTGGCATGTGTAGGTGCACACACACACACACACACCACAAACCAAATAAATAACTGAATAAATAAAAATAACAGCAATTTAAAATAACTTCTCATTAATTATAATAGGACAGAAATATAGTAACACTAATTTATCAAATGAATGCCGAATATTATGTTAGATAATTGACAATAGTGTTATATAAATTTTGTAGTCCATTAACAAAGACTTTTTAATCTCTGTAATAATGTCAGTAAATGTTCATAGGTTTAGTTTATATGGTTTATACTGAAGATGTGGTATGAACAAACTAAGATGAATGTCATATAAGCTTCCACTCCACTTGAGGATGATAAAACGTAAGATGTACATGAGTTAGAAGTTGATGAGTACTAGAAAAAAGTGAAATTTAGGAGAGGAGCGCTATTATAAGGGAGCAGAGGAGGGAATTTCTCAGGTATTAGTTAGTAGCAGTTTTTACTAGGGCTTCAGGGGGAGATTGAATAGATACAGCAGTGAATATGGGTTGAACACATACTAATGTCTATAGAAAAATGGTCCAGGTAGAGGAAAGAGCAAGCAGAAGTGGAACCATAACTGGGATAACGAGAAAGAGCACAGAGCCAAGGGGAATGTATGGATAAGGAAGAACAGCAGCCCCAAGAAGAGGACCTTGCAGTTGTGCATCTTATATTCGCTTTCATTGTATGGCATGATAAGCAGAGCTGTCTTTTGTCAAAGTTTTCAAAGAGAACTTTGTTTATCAAGCTAAGAATAGACCTGGATAAATTCAGAAACAGAGAAGAATGCTGCGGAGGCCAAGGGGACAAGAATATACAATAGCATCAAATGATGCTTTAAATATCTGCTAAGTTTTTGCTAACTCGAAAAAACAATGTAAGTATAAAATACATAATTTGTGACTATGTTGTGTATGTGGGAAAATAAGGTATTGTCTATCAACTGAAAAAAAATAAGAGTTATGTGACTATGTGTTAAGTAGCCATCTTCTCAATGTGTTGGGAGTGTTAGGAATTTTATACTGACAGAGTGGACATGGGATGTGGAAGAAGGGAAAGAGTGAAAGAGTCAAGGGAGATTCCAAGTTGATTTCATTTTCTTTAAAACATGAGACACCAGAAAAATGGATTTGCCTTATAAGAGACTGACTGCACTGGAGGTCAGTCATGTTCAGGAGCAAAAGGGAGAATTGGAGTTTGTATAGGCAGACATCATGCTACGATAGCTTTCACATTGCTGATTGCTGATCCTAAAGGAGGCAACAGTCTAAGAAATATAAACTTCAATGTTGCCGGAAAGAAGATGGTTTATAAAGCCAGGCACTGGATGCAAGGACTAAGGTGTGCCAAGAAAGGATAAAAGGGAAAGAGAGAGCTCCTAGTACTGAGGCCCGGGACACACAACAACATTCAGTGTTAGAGAACAGAGAAGCAACCTGGGAAGATGCAAATGGGAGTTGATGATGTAAGAGGAGAGGGAAATCACAGAATGGGCCTTGAAAATCAGGTGAAGAAAATGTTTCAAGGAGACATCTCTGTTGTGAATGTTGATGTATCAGTAAGATCATTTATCATCATCATTATTTTAATATCTATCAGACTTTCAGAATTTAGATATCTCTGAGCAAAATTCATGGACATATGAATGCAATCCTTAACTGAAATGGCTAACTATATAATTTCATCTATAAGAAGTTACTTTTATGTCGGGTACAAAGTACCTGACTTTCTAATGAAGAGATCATATGACAGAAAGGAACCTTGATTCATTCACTTGAATGAATACTGTATTGTTAATTTGTTAAATATTAATCTCTTTAAATATGCTTCCCCTGATACATTGTGAGTTTCTCGAGAACAAAACCTATTCAATCATAATTCCCAGTAACTAGGGCAATGACAATACCCAGGACACATTTAATAAATATTTATATGCTAGATTTTTAGTTTCTTTACAAAAAAATCTGTCTTTTTGCAAATTTTACTTCAAAGCAATTAAATACAAAAATTTCTTTGTCAATGAATCTTCGGTTGGATCTTAATTTCTGGTAACACGAAGTTTCTAGTGGCTGTAAAGGAAGGGAGACAACCGTTGTCTAGCTTCGGGACCATCTCAAACACATCCAAACTAGCATGTGTTGAGTTTGCTATACTTGAATATTGACAGCACCTGAACCCAGAGCTTTGGAACTAAAAGAGACTCCAAGATTTTTCTACTTCATCTTGGGTTCTAAAGAAACTTCTGTGTAGTTAAGAATCTGTTTCATACATTGCTTTTGATTCAATTACTTTTTGCTTTTTTATTGTCATGTAACAAGTTACTACCAATACAGCAACATAAAATTTTCATTTGACCCCAACAGGTCACAGTCTGGGCACAGCCTTCTTGAGATTTCTGATAAAGACCACAGTGTCTGCAAACCAGATGTCTGCTGAGTCATGTTGCCTTCTAGAACAGGGCATTTCCCCACCAAAGCAGATAGTTGTTCCAAGAATTTAACTCCATTTTTGTAGACTTTTAGACTAGCACTGCTTCATTGCCGGCCCTGCTCAGAACTGCTGTGAGCTGCTTGCCGTTTGACCCTCTAGTAGGGTCATATGTATCTCCTTAAAACCAACCGAATTCTTTTCAGGCATAGCCTATTCCCATTGTTTTTAAAGATATATTTATACATATGGATATTTTACCTCCATGTATGTTTGTCTGTCCGGAACATGTGGAAGAGTTTTGGGAGCCGTGAGACCCCAGATCCTGAATTTTTTGTAATCCCTGATCTGAGTGCCTACAGCTGCTCTAAGCAAGAGACCTTCAGGAGTTCCTGATGGCAGGAGAGTGGTTTCTGGTGGGTTTGGCTGGGGCGTGGCTATCTCTATATTATCTACCCCTGAACACAATAAAGGGGGCATTCTTGGGGAATTCAAGGATGACCCATGTAGCTGTCTCTGTCTGTATGTGTTTGTGTATTTTAACCTCCAGCCCCTTGCCTGAAGCTCGGTAACTGGGTAAAAGCATATCGAATGCAGACACGGGGGCGTGGTGTGCGGCAATTGGAGGTCTCCACCGAGATTTTGGCAGAAGAGGGTATTGAATTCTCTAGAATTGGAATTAAAATTGTTGTTAGTGAACTTAGTGTTGTTAAGAAATGAAACTAGAAACTCCAAAAGAATATCAAGGCCTCCATCTTCTGAGCCATTTCTCCGGCTTGTTAAGTCTCATTTTAGAGGATGTTTTCCTGATTAAATTGGACCCACCTAAGATGATCTTCTTTTCTGATTCACTAAAATCACGATCTGGAGTCTTCATTAGATTCACAAAATCCCCTTACCATTTTCACAAAGCAGAATCACAGCAATGGCATCTTATTCTCTTCAAAGATCTTATAGATACTGGGAGGAAACTGTAATATAGACTGGAAAATTTAGGAACTATTTTGGAATTTTTTATTACATTTATAGATGCCTTCCTGATAATCTTGTTGACATTCATAGATATAAATGTAACATATAAAATATATAATATTATTATATTAAAATATATTATTTACATGTATCTAGTCACTTTATTTAAAATATAATGCAATTGTGTTGAGTATTATTTTAAGATGTTTTACATGGTTTATGCAGTGGAATATTTATTTAATGATTCAAAGATGTGTTGCATTCTTTTATGTTACATTTGTTTAACTCTGTGAAGCTGTGTTATTTTGTCTGCCTAAAACACCTGACTTGTTCAATTAAGAGCAACCAATAGCAAGGAAAGAGGGCAATAAGCAGGTATGCCAGGCAGAGAGAATAAATAGGAGAAATCTGGGATCTAAAGAGAAGAGATGGAGGGAGGAGCGAGAAAGAGGGGAGAGAATGCCTATCACACAGCCAGCCATTGAGTAAGAAGGAAAGAAAGACACATAACAAAAAGAAAGATATGTTATCCAGAGGCAAAATGTAGAAGAAAAGAAACAAAATAATTTAAGTTAGAAAAGCTGGCTAGAAACAAGCCAAGCTGAGGCCAGACACTCAAAGTAAGAATAAAGTTTCCATGTATTTACTTGGGAGCTGGGTGGCAGTCCCCCAAAGAGAATAAAAAAATTTAATTGCATATTCATGCCTCTGTGAGGAGAGAGAGAGAGAGACAGAGAGACAGAGAGAGAGAGAGAGAGAGAGAGAGAGAGGGCATATATTGCGTTAACAAGTACTTTAACATATACAGTTAGTTATCCTTCTCTTTCTGTTTTTCTTCTACTCATCTTTCCCTTCCCTCTTTCTGAGTCACATTTTCATTAACTAATGCCAAATTTACTGACTTCATGTATAATTCTAAAACTCAGGAGACTTAATCCTCATCATGAGATAGTGGAATGAGAGTTTCATTATTATTACAAGGTAGTATTTGGGGAAACACTGTTATAGACTTGTGTTTGTATTCTATCAATGAGACAGAATATGCTTTTTCCATTGAATGGCGCTCTGGAAAAGACATCAACACATATGCTTAACTATTCTTGATGAAAAAAAAACTAAAGCACCAGTAAGTCAATTTCCTTAAGTTGGGGATGCTCTTAAAGATTATGCAATAATGGGAAGTGAAAGTTTGTAGATCCAGTTATCCTCTTTGTTCAATAAAAATCCCCACTTTAAGAAACTGGATTAAAGTAAAGTTACTCAGTGTATTTGTCTAATAGATTTTCTCAAATTTGCACAGCTTAAGAAAATAAAATGAATAAGAGAGAGGACTGTAGAGACATTCCTATCTAATCAGATATTTAATAGTCATTTTATTCATAAGCATTCTGGTATGGGAATTAAAGAGAAGCCTCTTCAAGATGCTTGCTTTGAGATTTTTTTTAAAAAAAAGACCACACAACACAAACTAATATACTTAGTGACTCAGAGGAATAAATGCCACTCAAAGCAATCCAGGAGAAGCTATTCTACTAACTCATTATGAAACTAAATAGAATAGTCTCTTGAATTTGTGTGTGGATAAGTAACACAACTAACCTCTGTCTTCTTGGCCTATTGCAATCAAGAAGTAGCACTTAATAAAATACAGGGGCATAATTCAAAGAGGGCTTTGTTGGAGTTTTTGCTATACTAATGCTTTCTATCCAGTTCAGACTTGAATTTTCTCATGTGGAAAAACAATGCCTTGCCTCAGGGTGACCTTGAGAATAATACAATTTGTCTACAAAGGTGATAATATGTAAGTGGGACTATTGTTAGGATTACTGATTTAACATATAATTAAAATACAAATATACTTACAATAACCTAGATTTTGAAAGAATTCTGAGTTAAAGCATGCATAGAGGCATTCATTGGGTGTGTGTGAGAACGACTTCTACATTTTTTTATCTTCACTTCCATCTCAGATCTAGATATAGCTGTACCAAGAGAGCCTGGAGTATGAGTAGTTAGTTCCCTTCCTGGAAATTAAAATTATTCAAAATGATTTCATATATTTGGAGTTTGGAAATATTTATTTCACTAGTGCTTAGATTATTAGTCTGTATTCAGTATGGACCTTATGATATACTATGAAGAATAAATGACATGGAATACATTTCCACTAAAGTACTTTGATCTATTATTCATTCTTTCTGTAGTTTCACCTTTCAGGATATGATGAGGAAGATCATATCATGAACTGGAGGAAAAAGTACCTTCCATCCCCCCATGGTTGGTTTGCTCACTGAGGGCGTGTAACCTTCAGTCTTCATGTAAATATTCCTTGAACCTAAGCTAAAACCAAAGAATATGTAGGCTTTCTACTTTCCTACAGCTATCTTTTATGGAAGCAAAACCCAGACTAACTTCTCCACCTCTGCTATTACTACTAATAATAAGCAAGAAAGCATGGAAGCATTTACAGAATATTTCCTGCTTGTTATCTATGTTTTTGTGGTAAGCCAATCTCTAAACCAACAATATTTTAGAAGCAGAATTGGTATTAACCTGATAGGTGACACAACCCACGAGAATTGCGGTACCTAACAACATTAGACTCACAGCCTGGGTGATACACTGATGTGGGAGTCCCCTCTGTATATTGCTTGTATTGGTTAATGAATAAAGAAACTGCCTTGGCCTGACAGGGCAAAAATATGGTAGGCAGAGAAAACAGAACTGAATTCTGGGAGGAAGAAAGCAGAGGTAGAGAGACACCATGGATCCACTGGAGACATGTTCGGAATTTTACCCAGTAAGCCACTGCCATGTGGCAATATACAGATTAATAGAAGTGGGTTAACAATGTAAAAGTTAGTCAGTAAGAAGTTAGAGCTAACGGGCCAAGCAATGATTTAATTAATACAGTTTCTGTGTGATTATTTGGGTTCCGAGCAGCTGGGACGAGCAAGCAGCTGCCCTCTGTAACAATATACTGAGTAGTGAAGAATAAAAAACTTCCCCTGAATTCACCATGTTACACAACCAGGCTGTGAGCTTTATATGGGTTCCCAAAGTGTATATCATTCAATGCAGCTAAATTTCTCTATACTTTACAGATATACTCATTGCACACATTAGAAAATCTACAAGTGTACCACACAAAAGCCTCATCTAAGATCTGTTTGCAATATCTCTGGAGCTGATCAGAGAATATGATAGCTAGGATTCTTATACTTGTCTTTGGATAAAATGTCATATCCCCCTGTATATATAGAAAATAGATTAACCTCTGCTGGAATAAATAACAGCCTTTTGAGTGACACTAAGCTAATACTTGGTAATATACTGTAGTTACATTTTATATCATAAACTCAGTTTTCTGATACTCAAAAATAGTTATCCAACACTGGCCCCTTCCTTAAAAGTGAGTCTTCCCAGGTACCGCTAATCAGTAGCCTCTTTTTGGTCATCTACTAGTGATCTTAATCCCCTAAAGTCAACTCTTAGTACTACAGGTAAAAGATTCTGATTCCTCTTAGTAGAAATACCGAGTTATTTGGAGCCAGGGACAGATGTGATCATCCCCATATATGAAAACTTCCACAACTTAACCACATCGTAGGAGAAAAGTGAGCATCAACACTGAATGCAGGAGCCCTCCAACCACCTTGATTTTATTGTCTAACAGAGTTTCACATCGCATTCCAGCCTCAGGGGCTTCCTTAAAGCTTGTTCAGTCACAGTAAGCATTCTCCCACCCCAGACTTGTGAAGCCTGAAGTTTACTCTGTACCACTATTCTTGTTTCCAGATGAAGGCTTGCCTTAATTTTTCTCGCCTTTAGGATTTTGTGCAATGGGCATTATATTCATTTCTGTAGCAGACTGCCATGTACCTGCTGATTTAACACAACAAAATTTCATTCCCACATCTGGAGGGTTGTTTGTTTCACTGAGCCCAAATCAAGGGGTCTGCAAAGCCAAAATCCCTCTGTGGGTTTAAAAGGGGGAATTCATTATCTTCATTGATTTTTCTAATTTCTAGTTGAAGCTGGACTACCAGCAGTGTCACAACAGCCTTTGTCTCCATGCTCACCTTGTCTCTTCTGTGTTCTATATAAAACTCCATGCCTCTATTATAAAAGACCTTCCTATGACATTTAGCACCTATGCAGATTCTACATGACAAGCTCTTCAGACATAGATCCTTAATTGCATTAGTGAAGGCTTCACATTAGAATGACATTTATATGAGTCTGATACCTGTTTTGCCATATTTTGTCAACCATCTCCTTAGAGAAGTCGCCTCTCTCCACAGTGCCTCCTCTGGCCTGTGTCTTGTGTTCCTTTTAATGACCTTCCTACCAGCTGGCCCTCTGTTATTTTGTAAGTCAAAACCAAAGCATCGTGAAGACCGGGTTGTGTTTTACCTCCTTCTTTCCTTTTATTATTATTTTTTGCATTGTCAGTCATATGCAGGCTTTTAGCGATGATTTTTGATTGGGTGTGTGGGTGCAAGCTGGGAGGGGACAGGAAGAGAGAGGCAGTATCGGGGAGAATAGCCCCTGCAGGAAGACCAGGAAGTGTAAGGAGTTGAGGAATGTCTGTGGTCCGTCTCCAGGCGGCTGCCGCCGGTCAGGCACTCAATGGATGATGAATCTTCTGGTAGACAATCAGGTCTCCTTGCTGACCAGGCAGCTCGCGGACCAAGGGCCTACCTTGCTGCAGGCAGGCTATTGAAACAAAGGAACTCCCACCAGCCTGGGTGCACTCACTACCCGGTCCCAGCCTGAATACATTATACAAACGTGTAAATAAAATGAAGAGATTTACTGCCTTTCAATTAAATGGAAAACTGTCCCCTCAAAACATTTTCCTGATCATAAGATCAGAATCTATGCTGTAACTTTGTATAGAGAGAATAACTAGATCATTCTACTGTAAAAGGTTATCATGTTGAGGATTAGAAAAGTGTGTTTTAACATGGATGGTCTATGTAGGCATAAGTCACTTACCTGTAGCAATGTCAGAACAAAGAGTGAGATGAATAAAGAAAAAGACACAAAAAGAGAAAGTAGCCTTCTCAGCTTGGTCGATCACCTTCCTGGACCTGGGGGGAGTTGGGAGGACCTTGGTCTTAGCATAGAGTGGGGAACCCTGATGGCTCCTTGGCCTTGAGAGGGAGGGAGGGGAGGTATGGGTGGAGGGGAGGGGACGGGCAAGGGGGAGAAGGAGGGGAGAGAAGGGGAGAAGGAGGGGAGGGAGGGGGGAGGAGGAGGGAAGGAGATGGAAATTTTTAAATATAAAAAAAAAAACATGAGAGAAAAAAAAAAAAAAAAAAAAGAGAAAGTAGTGTGACCATGAACACTGACGTCGGAGTGAGGATGCACTATTGAAGGTAAGGCAGCAGCCACCAGAATCTGAAAGTGGCAAGGATCTTACCCGGTCTTGGAGCTGAAAGAAAGGACACCCAGTCTCAGATTACTTGCCTCTAACTTGCCAGGTAATAGATTTCATTTATTCTAATAAACCTATTTGTGGTCATTTGTAGCAACAGTCCAAAGAAATTAATAAACGAAGAATATAGATATATCTAATAAAACATTTGATTATCAAAGAATGACAATGTAACTGGTGAAATGTATTTTATTTTTATCTAATGGAGAATATTATTATCTTCAAATTGTATCTGGAGTTGTTGTTTCAGTTCTTGTTGTAAGTCAGGAGTAGGAGACCCGCGAGAGTCATCGGAAAGAGAGAGTAATGGAATACATATGAGATAGAACCTGAATTGCAGTAAAGGAATAAAACAGATGTGGGCAGGGACATAAGAAAAGACAGTGGGAGAGGGAGCAGATGAAAAGCCACAGCACCCATAATGTTATATGCTAACTTTAAATTTTTTATTTAAAATAAAGAAAAAGAGAAGTCTAAAGTCAGATTTCTTATATTTTAATTCTTCCTCTAAACCTGAAGATCTGGAGGGTCTTTACTCAATATTTTCATTTTTATATTCTTATCTAAAATAGCTGGAAAGGAAACACTGCCTAAAGATAAACTTGAAATTAAAAAAAATAATAATAATAAATTACAAAGTACTTAGAAATGTGCTTAGCATTCACTTAATGCTGGGCAATTAGGGAATATACTTTATTATTAAATTATAAACAAAAAGAGCTTACTAGCTATATCAGTTCACAGTATTTTTAACAATCAGACTGGCAGTGTTTAACAATTATGTGAACACACGATTCTCAGGGGAGTAGTCAGTGCACTGTTTCTTGGTGGTAGTAAGCAAAAATTCTGTTAACTCAGTGGAGGGCAATCTGATACCTATCATCAAATGTAAAGTTTCACCAAGATTTTTGAAACAACTTCTTTGAATATTTGACCACTAGAGACCTAACAAAGCATCTCGGATTTGAAGAACCAAGAAACTAAAAAGCAGAAAGCTTCGGGATACAAGGAGCTCTTCAGAACCCTTCTCAAGGACTGCCAGTTTAGAAGTGGCATAGCACCAAAAAGTAACAGCTAAGAGGCTGAGTTGATGGTTTGGAAACTGAGAGGACTGAAGAGGTAAAGTTTAGTTACAATGAATAAGAAAATAACTTCTGATGTCATGATCCAGGAGCAACAGAAAGACAGAGGCTGGTCCGCAAAACTGCCACACCGCCCCAAAGACACTGCTCAGATTCCTAACTGTGTTTTTGGTAAGAGTTATTCACCTAAAGCATGTATTAAGAAAATGAAAAAAATGAGAACAGTAAAAAGAAAAAACATCTTGCAATTTAATAGCAAATGACATGATTTCAAAAACTGGCAAGTTGCTTGGCTAGACCCTACTCAAAAAAAATAACTGCACAAATAATCAGTCAGTTTGAAGACATCTCCAACTGGTAATCAGGGAAATTGGAAAGGGGTAACATAATCCTGTTGATTTGATGTCTAACCATAGATAAAGTAAAACAATATTGTGTAAGAAGGGATGGTATGGATCTGAGGGGGAAATAACCTTTCTTTGTCAATGGGGATTAAGTAAAATGGCACACTGCTGTGGAAAACTGGTGATTCCTCATAAGAATTAGTCAGTTGTATTCCATGTGGCTCAGTCCAGACTTACATTTTGAAGTGTACAAATGTTGGTGAAGTGTTATTCACAATAGCCAAATGTTGGCAATAATTCAACTGCCGAACAATGAATGGATACAAAAAAAAAATGGGACATACATTCCATGAATGCTTATTCAGCCATAGAAAGACATAAATTCTAGTTATATGACACAGAAAAATCTAAAAGACATCATGTTGGTTTAAATAATCACACAAAAACTCCAATGTTGCATTTTCACTTGTATGAGATAACTCAGCAAAATCATTAAATAATTGTTTCAGAACTCACCCCTACCTAATGTCCATGCTTCTTTTGTTCATCACATCTTCTTTCTCTTGATGTCTTTTAATTCAAGGCTTTATTAAAAATGTTTGCTCTTAGCTGATAACCAAAATTATTCTGAGGAATTTTTTTTAATTCTCATAAAAGGTTTATGGTAGAACATGCCTGAGTTAAATAGATACATTATTGGATTGTTTGTAATTAATAACAAATTAGCTCATTCCAGGGATCTTCTCCAAGAATGTAGTGAAAAAAAAGAAGTCATAACATTGAATAGGCTCAGAAGAAAAATATATGCATTTGAGCACAACTTCTGAGACATTGCAGACCCAGAGAAATGCCAACTTCCCATAGATCCCACAGGGTAGAAAAGATCCCATTCATGTTCTCAAGAGATCCCAGCCAAATGAGTACACAGTACCATTTGTTACAAATGATTCATCCCCACTTTACCAGGTAACATGTGTGGGTGACCATCTGTTACCTAATTAGCTTTATCCAGAGGGACAATGCATTCCTCATTTCTACATGACAGGCACTGGCTTTGCAAGTAAGAGCGAGGTACCCAGGGATGTTAGACTCCCACAGAACTGGGAGGAAGAACCTAACTCCTTAACTGTTTGCATTTCAAAGAGATGCATCTTCAGGTTCTTGAAAAAGATCTTAATGGGTCACAAAATTGACAAAAGTCCTAACTACTGGTCAAAAGCATATATATATTAAAAATAGGAAAGTACTTACAATTACACATTTTTCAAGGCAAATATCTCTAAGCAAAATGTGACAGAAGGGTTCTTAAACCCCCTTTATAATTATGGTTGTCTTTGTGATTTGAAATATTTATCTGTAATCTCATAATGAAGTTTCAGTATGTTTATCTCAGTGATTGATGGTATGAGTATATGTATGTAGCATTTTCAACTCCATTTATTTTCATTATTGATGGATTATTTTGTATTTGTAACACTTTCCCTCATACATTTAAATTCTCTTTTGACTAATATTCGTGATTTCTTAACTTTTGTGAAATAGTAAATGTCAACATAACCGATAAATTATTAAGGTTTATAGTATTATTTAGTGTATTTTTTACATTTAGAGACATTAACCTAGAGTATTTTATTGTTTCTGTTTTTGTATGAATTATATTTGGGGGAGAAGGTATGAGCTAAATTTATTTTTTGTTATTGATTCTTTTCAGAAATACTTGTCCCCCAAGCAACTCGAATTCTAAACGGGAAAATGATGGGCACATAAATTGCTTCACATCCTTAGCAATTGTTTGCCAATAAAAATGCACATGTGCTAATATGGAGGGCCTAAGTAAGAATATCTGATGTAGCCTGGATATACCTGCACAAAGGAAGGTAGAGGCCCTGGCCATGCAAAGAGGTCAAACTAAACTAAGCGGTTCTGGGCCAGGTAGCAGCAGGCTTGAAGGTTCCTGAGTAAGAAAAGTCCTCCTTCATAATCAGCAACTTGTAAACTCAGAAAGTGAAACCCCAAGATTTGATTACTGATCTAAGAATGGGAGCTGTTTCTTCTTTCTTACCATAGGTGAGAATATGACAATCTGAACTGAAAAAAAAAAAGTCTTACAATTACTACCTAGACAAAGACTTGTTTTGGTAAAAATCCAGATATACACTGTCCTTGCCCTTAAGAATTCCTTCAGTTGGGCCTGTTGTATACAAAGGGGAGTACTCATCAGAAGATACTGTTTATTTCATAAAACTACCTTAAAAGGTAGGGTGGCATAATATTCTCTTTCAACAATTTCCACCCTGAGAAAGCATCATCCTTTGCAATGGTGTCTCTGTCCACTGTCCACTCTCATCCCAGAGAGTGTTTTTTATCATTCTGTGGTGAACTTAACCTACCTTCTACCCTATACTCTCTATGTCTGGTCTGAATCTTTTCAGCAGAGATCACAAACCCCAGGGAACTGAGGGAAGTATAGAATTAGATTCCAGTAATAAAAAAGATTTAGAAGAAAGTCTGCCAATTTTGAGCCATAGGTCACAAATTCTAATGGGGTTGAACCACAATTATCTAGAGAGTACATTAAAAATATGAATACAGATAGTCTATACTAGAGCCAGAATATCTGAGCCATGGTCTCAAGAGTCTTTACATTAATGCCTACACATTTCCTGTTTCAAAGTTCAGCAAAATTTGGAATGACTGCTTTAAAATTGAAATTGGTACCCAGAGGAGATGAAGTTAAAGCAGAGGTCAGATAATGAAAAACTTCAGAGATTTTATCCTAAGAGGTGCTACCTTAGACTTGTCATTAATTTCCATTCAATCTGGACTATAAGAAGTCTAGAAAGATGAGAAAGAAATCATGAGAGCAGGAAAGAAAATTAGGAATGAGTGCTAACTTAAGGCTGCTTTCTTTCCCACAAGAGTTGAGCTGTTTCTTCTACCTTATCTATTTCCTACCATTTAAATGTCTTGGTAAATTTCTTAGCAAAGCCTTTTCCATGGAGAGCCTCATATTTCCAGATATAAATATGACAACTGTTCTTTTAGGTGGAAACAAAACCATACTAGGAGAGTAAAAATAAAATAATGTCTATGTTTTAGAAATTGTGGTAGAGTTATACCTTTGCTTTCTCGGTCTTTAAAATAGATTTTATAAACAGGAAAATAATGTTGTAAAAGTAGGATTCTTGGGAGAGGGAAACTACCTTCCTAATTATTGACAGTAATAAATTCTTTGCAAGTGATGGCTTATTATGTATTGAATAATGCATAAAACACATTAAAAGAAGAAAGTGTCATCATAACAGTTACCTGGTAATGTGCCTATGGTTAAAACATTTTAAAAGTATGTTACGAACTAAACATTAGGTACTGCTGCACCATCAACTGTCCCACCCCTTATTTTATGTTTTCTAAGTTGTAGTTATGTTGGCATTGGGTGCGGAACAATTCGGTGTTGTTGGGACAGTCTTGTGTTATTCAGTAGTCTATCATCTGCACAGAAAATGACAAAGTGACAGTGGTACCTTCCTCAAGTTATGATGACTAAAAATGTCAAGAAACACTAGAAAGTATCTTTTGGAGAGGAAAACAAAATTAGTCTTGTCTGAGGACCAATGACTTCCTAATAAAATGTGAAGGTAAGAAGATATTTTTTTGAAATTTCAGTGCATTAAATTCTCATATATACAGTAGTAGTCTAATCCAAACTCAGGCTATAAAATTTATGTTCACCATACTCGAGCAAATGTTCACATATGGTAGAATGATGTTTTCCATGAACAGATAAAAGTAAGGATTATGAGATTGAGGCAGAAGACAAACTTTCATAGACAGTATAATACCACACACAGCACATATTCCTTTGTCCCAATGTCCTCTAGAGTTGACATGTCTGAAAAACTGCCATTGATGGTTTTCCATCATGGTTTCTGCACACATGCACCTCTCTCTCTCTCTCTCTCTCTCTCTCTCTCTCTCTCTCTCTCTCTCTCTCTCTCTCTCTCTCTCTCTCTGTGTGTGTGTGTCTGTCTGTCGTCTGTCTGTCTCTCTCTCCTCATCTGCTCTCTCATCTGTGTGTGTCTGTGTGTCCTGTGTGTCTGTCTGTCGTCTTTTTCTGTCTCACCTCCTCCGTCTCTCTCTCTCCCTTCTCTCTCTCTCTCTCCTCCTCTCTCTCAGTCAATTCTGGTGTTGTGTGTGTGTGTGTGTGTGTGTGTGTGTGTGTGTGTGTGTGTGTGTGTGTGTCTGTGTTTTGGGGTGGTGATAACAGAAAAGCATCCTTGATATGAAATTTCATTACTTTTCACAGACCTCCTCTAAGCTTCTAGAGTCTTAATCTCTTGGGTACCAGTGTTGCTGATTCATAGCATCAGCACTCACTTGTGACCCTGCTGACCTTTGCAGAATTGGGGAATTATTTTCTCTGTAATGAACATTTTTGGAGCCAAAGGTACATTAGACTCCAAATAGTCAAAGAATAGACTCACCTCTGGCCACTCTGAGTTTGACTTCTATAGATCTCATTTCAACATTTTGCCTCTAAAGAGTCTTAAATATTGCATACTTAAACTGACAGTAAATACTGGCACCTTCCCCAGCATTCTTAACACCATTCATTTTTAAAGTTTCAGTGACATATTACTTTGGTAAAACTTACAGACTCTCTGCTTTATGGAAACAACACTCTAACAGTATAGGCTGTTTAAATAAATTACTCTATATCCATATACAGGCTTTTAATATCCATAGATAAAAAGAATAATTAATGGCATGAAAAAGTATAAACAATAAATCATGATTTTATAAATATATGATTTTAGCATGCTGCATTCAAGTGACAAATAGTTCAATTCACATATTTACCTTAGATAATTCTGTTTCAAGTGTTGTATACCAGGGATGAAGAAGCAGCCAGCCTGCTCATAGCTAGACAGACTAACCGTTCATGCTCTGAACTACCTTTTAGCCTTCATCCTCATAATGAGCCTCTGCATCCTTGTTCAACACCAGGAATACTGGGCATACATAACTTCCAGTAGACTCTGTCTGGTGTTTCTATACTTTATGACTAACCTCCTAAAACTTTTTATATTCATCCAAGAAGTCAAGGTCAATAGTCATTCAAAGCCCCTTCTATTTTCTGTATTTGGGAAGCATCCATTTCACCTTTCCACTCAAAGAATTCTGTCTGTCTCCTGGAGACATTGTTCCTTGAAATTCAGTCAAGTGGAAATTGAGTTATTTCTTTTATCTCTTTCTACCTCTCAGCTTGGAAATGTCCGGAGTGTCCTTTTTTGTTCCTCACTGTCATTCGCAAACCACTTGCCCTCTTCCCAAACATTTTCTGTTATCTGAAAACACATGCTTTCAAAGTGTATGACTCACTCCCCACTCTATAATATACTGCCTATCAAGTCTTGGCAGTATGTTACACATTAATTCTTTGATTTTGCTTTGTGTCTCATTTTAATCTTTCTGTGCACTTTTCCTTTGCCCTCTATCATTTGCTAGCCTTCTTTCACAACTCTGTTCATACCCTAGTTTCTCTTATAGAAGTGAATTATTGAAGAGACATATTCAACTTTTATATTAGAAGAGAGCAAAGGAATACTTTTTGCTTTCAGTATTGAGACTAGAACTCAGAGCTTCACATACTCTAGGGAAGTGCTATACCACTGAGATATACTCAGTACAAACAATAAATTTGGAAGTTGAAAAGGAATATAGAGTTAGAATTATATATACTTGTTAAAACCAACTTCTCAATTAAAATAATTGCAAGCAAAACATGGCAATAAGGAAAGAATTGCAGACTTTACCTTCTTTTGACCATAAATCAAGGTCATGCCAAAAAGGACACAGGCAAAAAAAAAAAAAGTGGCAGGTCATGTGAGTGTCCAAAAATAAAGTGGACAGTAATTAAAGGTAGAGTTGGTCATGATTATTTAGGTATGGCTTGAGAGTCTGAACCTGAATTGCAGCAAATGATGACTTTTAGAGGATGCTCTCAAGTGCCAAATAGAAATTGACTGTGCTGATGATCTGAGTGCAAATATTTATTGATTCCTGCTGACCTATTGACTCATCTACTGAGATGGTCATACTCAGTGAAAGCATGCTAATTACTTGTCCATCTTTTGTCATAAATTTCTACCTCATAACATAACTTCATTGAAAGGAGTCTTTATTCTTGAAATGTCATTGAGTTCATTCACCCTGTAGCCTGTGTTTTACTGATTCTGTTCTATCAATAGTTACATGGTCTCTCCTGCTCTGCACAGTCACTGAGAAAGAACAATAAAAACAGAGGCTGAAAATACATCCAGCTGTTAGAGGAAGTCCTGTGCCCATGGCCATATAAATCATACATGGTGCCCTATGCTATATATTAGTCACTTAGGAGGTGGACACATTAGGACCTAAAGTTCAATGTCAGAGCCGGACAGATGGCTCAGTGGTTAAGACCACTGGCTGAAATTCCAGGGGACCCATGTTCAGCTCCCAGCACCCAAATGGCAGTTCACAGCTGTCCAAAACTCCACCTCCAGGAGCATACAAGTAGTGTACAGATACACATTCAGGCAAAATACTCATACACATAAAATAAAGTATATTTTTGAAATCTGTCAGTATCATCCTCAGGTATATAATGAGTTCAATGGAAGCTTAGGATACATGGAACCCCATCTCTCAAACACACTCAAAAGAATACTGCATGTTGTTAGCATTTTCTAAGTGGTCAGGCACTATTCTCAACAGCCCACAGACATTGATAGATTCAGCTAATTCTCACAATGCAGACTGAGGCTTCCGTTCCCTGTAACGGCCATGTTTGACCCTAAGCACAGAGACACGAAAGCCATGTTTTCACTCTCTGGTTAATACTTCCTCAAAACTACCCAATGGAGTGGCTGGAAATGGAGGACAATAACGTCAGATGTCAATGCTTCCCATATTTTAAAATTTTTGTCATCGTATATTACACATATATTCAGAGAAAAAAATTATAATTTTATCTTCAGTTGGCAGTGATATACCTTTAGGCATAAAAATTGACTTTGAGTTTGAAAACTATTGAGCCATATTGTAGATTTCAAGCAGAGACATGAGCTAAGGTTTAGAATGAGACAAAATGTCTCACTGAGCGAATATAGTCCTGTGAAGGCAAGAAAAGCAGAGTGGAGAGGCTAAGGCTCTCTGGACCCACTAATCCTCCTGGCTGGCGCTGAAGACGCACACGAAGTGGATTACCCCTAAAAGATCTCTGTATTCTTAGTAACCGCTCCATTTAATGCTATAGTCCTTTCCTTTGCCTTGCTACTGCAGGATTTAATGAGAATTACTGAGTGCCCTACTGTTGATAGGTGCAACTAACTTATGGGAACAGAGAAAATCTTGAAATGCTTTTTATTCCCTCTGGTTAATTGTCAGCATCCAGATAAACTTTCTCAAAAGCGCAAAGAGGTGGTCACAGGGCAGAAATGCCCCTCACTTTCTCCTTAGCTCAGCCAAGGTCTCTGGTCATCACTCCTAACCCACTAAATTTGTGGATTTATGTTTACTTACATGTTTATAGATTCTGACTATTCAAAGAGTCTAGTGTTTTATTTTTCTGCTATATATTTTGTAAATTCTCTTGCTAAATAAAATAATATACTATGAAGCTATCATATCTTCCATTCTGCTGTGGCACAATGCTCTTGTACCCTGTAAAGATTGTCACTTGTATTGGTTTAATACGATGATTGGCCAGTAGTCAGGCAGGGAGTATAGGTGGAGTGACCAGACTAGGAGAATTCTGAGAAGAGGAAAGGCTCAGTCTGTAGTCATCACCCAGACACGGAGGAAGCAAGATAAATACTGCACTGAGAAAAGGTAGCAAGCCACGTGGCTAAACATAGATGAGAATTATGGGTTAATTTAAGTTGTAAAAGTTAGTTAATAAAAAGCCTGAACTAATAGGTCAAACAGTTTATAATTAATAGAAGCTTCTGTATGTTTATTTGGGATTGAAAGACTACAGGACCAGGCTGCACAAAAACTTCTGTCTACAAAACCCAAAAACCTAGCATAAAATGTACATGTGTATTTTCCTGTTTATGAAGCAGAGTGCTCAGGACTCATGATATTTTAAGCAGGAAACTCAACATTGGGTGCTACCTGTACCCAAAGCACAATGAGATGGGTGATTTCAAAACAGTTCCTTGGTTTCTCCCATTCTCAGCCTCTTCATTTGAATGAGTTGAGCAAACTATAAGGTTATTATTATTCAGCAACATAAGTCATGCTCAGTGAGTAAGTACCGAGTACCTTATTTGTGCCAAGGACTATGCTAGGCATAATGTCTACATAAAGTCTACAGTAGCAACTTACTGTCCTGTCTTCACAAGATGACCTTGTGGGTTCTCAGGTTTAGTCTCATTGTGTTTTAAACAATAGAATAGTCAAGACAGGATTTTTAGACACATTCTGCCCTATGCTAGGTTTTTTATGAGATTCCAAGTACTATTTTACTTAAGGTTTTAAGTAGTTTGAAAATGTCATGACTATAATAAAGAGTAGTTCTCCCAATAAAGTATTCCAAAATGGGCTGACAGGTATTAGCCTGATTTGGGGAGGAATTTTAGAATTATTGGGGCCTCCTTTTGTTAAACTGTATATCTGACTACTTGTGTTGCCATTTTTTAAGTAACTGTCAAAATAAGAATTCCAAAGTCCAAATAACAGTGCTTGTAGATATATAGCTCACAGTTCACTTGGTCTCATGTGATGGCAAGGTGTGTCTGTATTATACTATTGCACCTCATGGGAATGAAAAAGCTTATGATCCCTTTTCAGCATATACAACACTGGCTACACATGCCAGGCATCTACGATTGTTTAAAAGAAACTGTCTGTAGCTCAATTGAAAGTGGCCGTTTTCTTCTGTTGACAATTTTTTTTAAACTGACTTATCAGAACTTGCCGTGTATTCTAAAAGCTCCCATGACAGCATTCTTGTGGCTGAGGTACAGCCTGCAGTAGGAGTTTATAAATGTTTGGGAGGAAATCAGAAATGCAATAACTGCTTTATTAAGTACAAGAGATCACTATACACAGAGTTTAATTAAAACTTTGGGAGCTGCTGAGATGGAGAGGCAGATAATCTAGATCAGACCAGTTTCTACAAATTCTGCTTCTAGCAGATCACACCTGGAGAATAGTATACTGTCCCTTGGTTTCAAAGGAAATGGCCAGATCTCACGGATTAACCCTTGCAGGCACATGGCAAAGACTGAGGAAGTTATAGTGTCTTCATTGCCACCTTCAGGAACACAAATGAAACAGCATGTGTCTCTCCAAATATTTTTTTGAAATTATTGTTGTTGCTAACATCCATACTTTCTCTAACATACATTGCTTTCTAAATTTTCCTTATACTGTTTCTTATAGTTATGAGCTACATACTAGGATTTCTTCATGGCTGATGAATCCCTGTTTACAAGAGAAAGATGTGGAGACCTTGACTAAATATAAAGCAGACTAAGGAAACAATTGCTGTTGGTTTTAAGATGTTTAATATCAGTTAAATTTGATGTCAAAGGAATGCATTTTCAAATTTATGGAAAAGTAGAACGAGATGAAATCTCATTTGAAATGAAAATTTCTCTTAGAAATCCTACATCTTTGCAGACCAAGTCATACACCTCAATCCCAGCTACTTGGGAGACTGAGGCAGGAAACTTTCAAGTACAAAACTGCCTGGCAGTTACAGAGGAAGTTTAAGAACTCCCTGGGCACCTTAGGGGCAGGGTCTCACAAATTTACTCTTCAAGATTGCACACACACACACATGAACAAGGAGGATTTGTGAGGCAAGGGGAGTGCCCATAATTTCCTGGGAAAGATAGATTTTGTAAGTGGACTGAGGGCAGGTGGGGATGGGAACATGAGCTATCAGGTTGCAGAGGATGGAAGGGGAGAGTACCGAAAGAGACAAAAGAGACTACTGGAAAGTAGGAGTGTTTGGAGTCGGATAAAGACCTGGTGCAAGAGAATCTTTCAGAAATCTGCAAGGATGTCTCTAGCTAAGACTCCTGGCAATATCAGTTACATAGCTTGAACTGCCCATCCCCTGTGATCAGGCAAAACTTCAAGTGGAAGGGGTGGGAAACTAACCCAACCATATAACCTTAGACGTACAGTCTGTCCTGCTTATGGGATGTGCTGGGGTAAGGATGGCCTAGAGATCGAGGGAGTGGCCAACTAACTAGAGATTGAGGGACTGGTCTAGCTGAAAACCTATGCCAGTAGAGTAAGCTCACCCCTAACACTGTCTTCAGCTCTAAGACCCACACACTGGATGACCCAGGGACCTAAGATAGAATCAAACATGACTGACTGGAGGAAAAAAAAATGTCAACTTAATGATGCATAACAATTTTCTAGATACACGTCGATTGGTGCCTAGCCCACTTGTCATAAGAGAGGCATCATCCAGCAACTAATGGAAACAGATGCTCACCACAGCCAAACATGAGGCAGAGCTTGGCGAATTCTGCAGAAGAGGAGGAGGAAAGATTGTAAGAGCCAGAGGGGTCAAGGCTATCACAAGGAAACTCACAGAATCAACTAACCTGGGCTCATAGGGGCTCACAAAGGCTGTACCAACTCCCATGGAGCCTGCATGGAACTGACCAAGGCACTCTGCATATATGTTACAGTTGTGTAACTTGGTCTCTCGTGGGCCTCCTAACAGTGAGAATAGGGGCTGTCACTCACCCTTTTACTGATTTTGGGGACCTTACTCTTTATACTGGGTCACTTTGTCCAGCCTTACTATATGGGGAGCTGTTTAGTCTAACTGCAACTTAATATGCCATGTTTTGTTGATACTCATGGGAGAAATACCCTTTCCTAAACAGAAATGAAGGAAAAGTGAACTGGGGAATGGGAATAGAAAGGTATGTGGGGAGGGACTGTGAGAGGAGGAAAGAGGGAAAATTGCAGCCAGAGGGTAAAATAAATAAATAAATAATTTGAAAAATGGAAATAAAAAAGAAAATTATCATTTTTCATAGTTCATATATGATACATTACAAAATATATGTAGTAATGAAATTCAATAATAAGCATGCAGTAACCAATCATAATTACTTTATATAACTAATCATAGGTGATTTAACTTTTACCAGAACTTGAAATTAGATCCCTTATTTACTGAAATTTTTACCTCGCCCCATATGTCTTATGTGACTTCATTTTCCTTTTGTTTTTGTAGTGTACAAGGGATTAATGACCAGAACCATAGGCATCTTAGTCAAAGGCTCCTGCAATGGCCATTACCTTTGCCTTTAAAATAATTCTCCTGAGTATAAGTACATCATTTCTTCTCTTCTCTTTCTTCACCCAACCTTCTCATGTACACCTCAAATACAAGATTATATATGAAATCTGTCCTGTCTGTGTAATGTTACTTACATGTACATGCTTTTAGGGATGACTATTTGTTATCAGATAACAGTTACAACTGATAAATCTACACTACAGATACCTTTTACACATGAATTCTGGGCAAGTGCTGTATGACTAAGCTACACACCCAACCAATCAAAAGGTTGACAAGGTTTCCACCACTGAACCAGGTCCACAGCCCTCCACCCATCAGTATCTCTCTACTTTGTTATATTCCTACTACTGGAGTTTCTGTATGTTCCTCTGTGAGGAAGTCTCTGTAAGAGCAAAGGCTTATAATTGCTGGTTCATCTCACGATCAATGAAGATACTCTTTACCAAATGGGGTCTCGTTGTGGCTAAAACCTTCATCTATCTGAGCAAATAATCCATGACCAAACTTTTCTATTCTCCTAATGGAATGCTTATCATATGTTTATATTTACTGTTCAGTCTCACTTAATGCATCATGTCTTGTAGATGAAAGAACTAATGTGGATATGAAATACAGTTGGTTGTGGCAGAAATTAAACTGAATGTATAGGGAAATACTAGAAGATGCTAGGGATTTATGTCTCTACTGCCAACCAAACATGTTATATAGAACAAGGCATCCCCCATTCTCTAGAACACAGTTTGAAAAGACTTAAATATCTATACTAAAATGGATATGTTTGAATATCCATAGATCTAAGTTCCTAAGTTTTATTTGATGAAAACAGCCTATAATTCTAAAATGCATTAGATTATTTTATCTGTGAATATCCATCATATTCCATCTGTAGCAGTTAAAATGGGCTAAGTTAAAGTCTTAGTTACTTTTCTGTTTCGCTGATAAGATTCAACAACTAAGGTAGCTAGGAGAAGAAAGTGTTTATTTGGGACACACAGTTTTAGAGGGTTGGAGTCTATGACCATCTTGGGAGACAGCATGGCAGCAGGCAAGCTGACAAGGTGTCACGGTTCTGGATTAGTAGCTGAAAACAAATGCCGGTTCATAAGCACAATGCAGGGAGAGCTAACTCAGAATGGTTTAGGCTTTTGACACCTCAAAACCTACGAGCTCTTCTACTAAGGTCATACCTTCTAACCCTTCCTAAATAGTTGCACTAATTGGGAGTACAGCATTCAAATGTTTGAGTCTATGGGGGTTCATTCTTGTTGAAGTCACGAATTATCCTTCAGTAACATTCACCTCTCAGCCTTTCAATACTGCCTTATCTGTTGCTCTTGCAAAGTCTACTGGAGCATTGAGCATCTCCCCAGGACAGTTCTTCTCCAGATTTTGGTTCACTGATCTAAGATGTTTGGATCTCATTCCATCTCTGTCTTATCATGTGATTCTATGAAAAATAATATAAAGCTGGTCACCATCAACAAATACTTTCAGTTTTCCAAAAGAAGATATGGGGTCATAATGTCAATTATCTCAAGTAACCTGAAGTAGTACAGTAGTACTGAAGAAAGAGAGAAAGAGAGAGAGAGAGAGAGAGAGAGAGAGAGAGAGAGAGAGAAGAGTCAGAGAGTGGGAGACAGAAAGAGACAGAGAGAGAAACAGAGGGAGACTGAATAATTTATCCCTGTTCTTTAATGACTCTTGAGTGGGACCTAACATTCTTGAGATAGCTGTACTTGAACAGCTTGTCAAATGGGGGTCACTACGGGTTACAACAGTCTTACTTTGGGTTACAATAGTCTTACTTTGGGTTACAATAGTCTTACTTGGAGTCAATCTACTGAATTCTCTTTTTTCTCGTGTGCTGAGAGACAATAACAATGTGTATAGTACAGTCATTGAACTTCAACTCTCTATGTGAAAAAGTACCATACATATTTTTAATTCCTTTAATCCCAATGAAAATGTTTTACCTCCTAATATAGCAATTATTTGCCAGGTGTTCTGAGTCCTTCATGCCTATATAACATTTTCTACTCTTGATATCCATGAGGTAAATCCTATTGTTGTTTATACTGAGAAAACCAGGGCGTGGTGGAGGAAGGGTCATTAAATTGTTTGCAATACAAAGAGCCTGAGCTGAGATTTGTTGTATTTAAAATTGTGTGTGTGCATACTGCAGTATATGCACACGTATGTACAGACACACGTGAAGTGGATTCATTTACTTGTGTGCATATGGAAGCTAGACTCTGTTATCAGGTGTCTTCCTTTCTCGACATCTTATTGTTGAAGGCAAGCTCCAAGCTCTCGTTGGAGCATGGTAATTTAGCTGGACTAAAGGTCTAGGGAATCCCTGCCAATGTTGAGATTATATATGGCAGCCATTATGCAGGCTTTTACATGGCTGTTAGGATTCACATTCAAACCCATGAAAGCATGTTGTACAATGTCCCATCATCCAGCAGGAGTAAGAATTTGAATCCAGGCATCCTGACCCCAGAGTCCAAACTTGCTTTGCTCCTGGGCAAAGCATGGTACTGTATTTTATTTTCTATCCCTAATTATTTGCCAGCCCCACCACTTGATTCTATCACTTCCTGTCTTCCCTCTTACTAGAGAACTGAGACTGATAGTAGCTTGTGTTCATGGAAGTTGGTCTAAAAGCTATTATATCTAAGCAACTATCTTGATCACTTTTGACCATACCAGAATATCACAAGTTACCTAGGATTTGCTTTCAAATGCCAAGTAATTGTTTAACATCAAACTTATTTTTTAAAAAAGTCAAGATACCACATTATTTTATAAGGAAGGGAGGGATAAAAATAATCTGCTTACTAGCATTTATTTAAAACCCTGTCTCAGGATAGGAAGATGGCTTTCCTTGCTAGTAAAGTGCTTGCTAGGCTATGTTGAGGACACATTTTGATTTCCAGAATGCATGTAAAAGCCAAATTGGTATGGTAGCCATCTGTAGCCCCACTTTACAGAACTCAGAGGCACAGAGACCCAGGAGCAAACTAATTGGCTGGAATGGTAAGCTCTGGGTTCAATAAGAAACTGCCCTCCAATATATAAGGTGAAGAGTGATCAAGGGAGATACCCATCATTGACCCTGGGCCTACACAGGTATATTACATACACTTAAAAATTTTTTGTCTCAATCTTGAAAGAACTACATATATGTGAAACAGATATTAAGTAAAGGATTTAGCATAAATCAAGAGGAATAATTTCTTATTATAAACATCTACATTACGATCTTTACTCATGAAAAGTAAAAAATTCTTTAAAAATACAGGTAAGTTCATGCTTTTCACCTTCGCATATTTTGGTAGAATTTCTATATACCAAGTTATAGAATATTTATTTGCTGAGAAAAGACTTAGGAGAATATATTTTTCCCGTTTTTTTAGCTGCTGAACAACATAACTAATATCTTAAATCTGTAGCACTTTTCAGCAAAGCATTCTGAAGAAAACAGAAATATCAAGTCAAACTCAATTCAAAGCTGAATCTAGAAAAAAGTGTCCTTACCTGATAAGGAGAAATATTTCTTTTATTGGGTATATTCTTCTCATACTTGGGGTTGTATAATAGTTCCCGGCAAGCTGACTATCAGGAACATTAAAAGCCTGACACATCAGAGCTGGCTTTCTCCCTTGCTGACCTCCAGCCAAACTACTAAGCAGCTCAAAGCTACAGTCTGCCCAGCAGAGACTCAAGGATGTACAAAATTCTTTCTTCTTGCTTCTGTTTGCTGAAGCTCTAAGTTCTACACAGTAATTCAAACAGGTTTATTATAACCTAAAATATCAGATCTTGTGTGTCAAGAAGCCAGGAAATTAAACAGAAATTGATTTATTATAATAGAATTGAATTTTCTTTCTAATTAGTTTAATTGTCCTATTTGATTACTTATTTGCTCACATTTTTAATCAAATGTTACTCCCTACTCCCATAAAGATATAGTTGTATAATCCAACCTTCTTAATGAAATAATTCTGTAGCTACTGTCAGCACTGCCAGCAGATAGCTATTAGTCAAGACTCAGAATTTATGGATTCCAGTGACAATTAAAATGTGAGGCATATTTTGTTCAAATATTATTAAAATTTAGAAAGTTATGGCAATGAAAACAAGAAGCTCACAGCCCTTCTGAGCTAAAGGATCTCTGCATCTGCAAGCCTGCTTCTACCTGTCAATTGCTTTCCATCCTGGTCTTAGCAGAGAATACCTGCCTCCTTCAGACTATGGCCCTTCCCAGAGTGGACAAACGCAGTAACTGAATTGACCCTGAACGGAAAAAAAAAAAAAAAAAAAAAAAAAAAAAAAAAAAAAAAAAAAAAAAAAAAAACCTTCTTTGCTCCAACTTACACAATCCGATAGAACCACGTTACCTCCACAACTAGTGATAGCTGGTTGAACTGTCCTTTGAGATAATTGTACATGTCCACTTCTTATTCTCAAAGGTGCTGATCAAGAATGCAGCCGCATAATAAAAAGTTCACAGGCATTCCAGAAAAAATAATAAACATGGGCTTATAAAGATTCTGAAGCTACAGACAAAGAGATCTTGGGAGAGCAGTCTCTCCCATGTTTGTCATTTTTGTCACACATCATTCTTTAGATTGCATTGAACAGATGCACTGTGTAACCTGCTGTGGAAATTGCAGAGACCGTGATTTGGGGACTGATGGGTTTGTAATTAATCTCCATGGTCATTTTTTCTCCTCCTGCTAAGTTTAAATATTTGCTTATAGATATAGATACATACTTAAGTCATTTTATCCTCACACGTTTTTGGTATAGATATTCCTAACTGTCCTGTTCCACAAGAATAGAAATAGCACCAGTGAAGGCCAGCAACTTCTCCCTATGTGAGCAGGGAAAAATGACAAAACATATCTCTAGAATCAAAGCTGGAGCTCTAGATCACTATCCTTTGACTCCTGTTCAATGCTTTTTCTTTTCTTAAACACTCTTGCTGACAAAGACTTTCAAGCCAGTTATTAATATCTGTCCATCAACGGCATGAAGAACATGGTAATTCATCAAGCCTCCATTCCTCAAAAGTCTGTATTCTCAAGAAAGGTCCATTTTCAGAACTAGTCTCCTACAGATTCTAGACAACTGAAGTATGAGACCTTTTTATTTTCTGCCTTGGTTTTGTACCTGAACTTCAGGCCATACTATACTAATCTGGCCATATAGTTTGTATAGGGAAAATATGATTTGTGATAAATATCTGTTTTTATTCAGAAGTAGGAGTCAGTCCTTAAAGTCAGTCAGGTAGGTAATGCTACTTATGCAATTAACTATAATAAAAGCCTTTCATGTTGAGGCTTTGTGAACTTCCTGGTGGGTACACACAGTTACTAATTAAAACCATGCATACAAATCAGTATACTGAAAGGAGATACTCAGAAAGTGTTTGTGGTCTTTTTCTGATTCCTCCATCTTCACAAAGAACCAGCTAACCCAGCAGAGTTAGAGTCCACAACACACATAGCAACCAGAGAAACAGCTTCATCTCAGACAGAACTGAGGAATAATCAACATATTTCTGATATTTTTATTATTGTTATCTTTATCACAAAGTCAAAATTATTGGATGTCTAGAATGTATGAGAACCATCCTGCAACTGAATGACCAACCTCCCAGACACGGAAGCACAGACAGAACACTCAAAACTTCCTTCTGCTCCCATTTCTATATGCATCTACAATGTATCTAGGTGGGTGTCCCTTCCTATGCTGGGACAGACAGGCTCTTGAAAAGAGTGTGTTTGATAATATTTAAGAATGATGCTAAGGCCTAGGAGTCAGATGTGGCTATGGTTTTGGCAGGCAGAATGGAATGAGAATACAGATTGCCTGGAAATGTTGGTAAAAGCTGCAAGGAAGAAGCATGGTCTTCTTCAGTCAGTCATGGGCAGGCCCCATGTAGTAGTGGTGCTACAAGTCATGAGCTAACCTCTCACTCCTATAAATCATTTTGCTATCTACCATGTGTGTTCATTGGCTCATACAGCCCAAATTCTAGCAACTTAAATAAAACCTGGACCACTACCATGTCAATTAAGAGGAAATAGCCTGTCCGTCCATGAGGGGTCTGCTCAGTACCTCTAGGAATGCTCATCTAGTATCTAGTATCTGTCTAGTATCACAATGTTCTTCAGCTTTTGGATATTACTTTATCCAATATGACAAGAAAGTTTAGTCTTTTGATCTCTGTTATTTTAGGACACCAACAAGGCCATGTTTAAAAAGTAAACAACTATATCAACTCTAGGAGCAATCCCAATCTCTTCAAATTGGTATATGAGATTAAGTTTTAAAATTTTCGGTTAAACAATTTCAATAAAGTTGGTGTAATCAAATTTAATTTTTCCTCAACCTTGGTTTTTTATGGTTAAGTTTATTTTTAGATTTATTAATTTAACTCATCTTTATGAACATTTTGTCTGCATGTTTTATGCCTAGTGCCTGTGGAGATCAGAGAGGGTTCAAGAAATCAGATCTAGACTTACAGATGATTGTGAGTTACCATGTGGGTGATGAGAAATAAACCTGGATCCTGCAAAAAAGCAACAAAGCTCCTCACCAGGGACCAATCTCTTTAGCCTCCTTTAAAAATACACACTTAGGATGATTCTCACATTTGTCCTTATGAAATGTATACAACTAAATTGAAATGTGTGTGTGTGTGTGTGTGTGTGTGTGTGTGTGTGTGTGTATTTTCACATATTTTGGTCATCATCCTCTGAAACCTATTGATACTTGAACATAAATATAGGTTTACAAACAATGAAAAATTCAAATTTAAAGTTCATATATGATGTGATGTATGTATAGGTCACACACACATATATATATATATATATATGAATACATTTATGTATATGTTATAGGAAAAGAAGGAAAAATGGGGGAGAAGAAGAAAATCAGTGGAGGGACATAAGAGATTAATTTGGGGAATACTAACAAGGTATATTATATACATATATGAAAATATCATAATTAAACCATTATTTTATATGATTAGCATTTGCTAAAATTAATTAAAAATAAGTCAAACATAAACAATGAAATTAGGACAGTTGGAAGAGTTTCTTGCATCAACTGTCTCAGGAAAGGATGTCTCAATACAAAGAGAAACCTTTCTTTTTACACAGGAATGAGTGGTCTCTTTTTCTATCAAGGAAGAGTAAAATATGTTCAAGGTTGTCAACTTCATTAAAATATAATTATGTAATCCCTTTTGATTATCAAGACCCTTTTAATTCTTTGTTAAAATTCTAACTTTAACATAAAACAGATACAAGCATTCAGTTACAGTGTAAATACGATCATTAAGTAGTGTATTTTTCCATTGCATGATATAGAATCCACTATTACCTTTCCCACCAGAAAAATAATGTCATATATACAGTGAAGTCTGGCCAAGTCAAAGAACTAGTTCCAGATATTCAAGAAATAATCCAGAGAGCTCATGGTCAATGTCAGTTTTCTCTGGAATCTTTTATTGTATCAGTTCATTTATTGGTCAATATTCAAGCAAAAAGTAAAGCTATTATAAATAATATAAAATAACGTGTTTATTATGATGGTTGCTCTTATGCTATTGTGAGAACTTGGTTTTTCATATATGCTCTTTCTTTATCATTTCATATCTCTTCACATGAGCCTCAAGTTAGGGCAGGCAGTTGGAAATATGAGTGGGTTTAAAGAAAAACAAAGACAAATATAAATAGCTTTGCTAGGGGAGAGATGAAGGAGAAGGGTGATCAAGAACAAACAGGAATCAATTGGAATGAGGTATCTACAAGGATAGTCTGGAATCTGCTTCAGAAACTCGTGTTTTTCATGACTTTTGCATGTGAGTAGAATGTAGGCTGTCATGGAGGCAATATCTGAGCATTGTGGCTCAGCTGCTTTTGCTAGCAACAGTATGAGGCTGAGGCAGAGAGTAAAACAGCAGTGAGCTTCAGGCAGCCCCTAACACCAGCCTTGCCAACACAGGGGTGGCTGCCATCCTTCACTCTTACCCAGTCTCGAGTAAATAACTTCTATGGCAAGGACTCAGCCAGAACAATGTGGAAATGCAGTTTCAGCTTTGATTATGCTGACATAGGACAACGCCACTGAAAGTGGTTTGTTATAGAATAACAGGTAACTAAAACAATGCATTTAATGTACTTGGATGTCTGGCAAAGGGAAGTGAGAAGGCAGTTTCCATTAAAGTTGATGTGAAGTGGAAAGTCAGTATATGCCGGAGAGAGATGTCAGACAGAATGGGAAACAGGTGCCCTTGGGTTATGTGGGAACCAAAGAACTGATTGTCATTAGGTAAACTAAAGAATAGAAGCTTGAAGAAATGAGGAAGTAAACACTTGGCATTCACGGGAGAGTTTTGAAGCAGGAACTCCCTAAGTCTGGTCAGATGTGATCCCTTCAGCCCAGCAGACAGGCCTTAGAAATGTGAGACTTAAGAAATAAATTTTCTCAGTCCTCCTCCACCATCAGCCACATTCAGAGAGTCCGGTTTGGTCACCTGTTCCATCAGTCCCATTCCAACTGGACTTGGTGGTCTCCCGTTAGTTCTGTCCCATCGTCTCAATGGGTGAACAGACCCCTCACGGTCCTGACTTCCTTGCTCATGATCTCCCTCCTTTTGCTCCTCATCAGGACCTTGGGAGCTCAGTCCTGTGCTCCAATGTGGGGCTCTGTTATTTTCTACATCCAACGCCAGGTGAAGGTTCTATGGTGATATGCAAGATATTCATGAGTATGGCAATAGGATCTGGACATTTCTAGCTCCCTCTCCTCAGCTGTCCAAGTAACTAGCTGGAGGCGTCTTCCTGGACACCTGGGAACCCCTCTAGAGTCAAGTCTCTGCCAACCCTAGAATGGCTCTCTTAATTAAGATATATAATTCCTTGTTCCTATATCCACCCTTCCTATATCCCAACCATCCTATTCCCCCAAGCTCTCCCCATCCTCCACTTCACACTTTTCTCTCCCCACCCCCCTATCTCCCCATCCCACCCCACCCCCAAGTTCCCATTTTTTGTCCGGCAATCTGTCTACTTCCAATATCCAGGAGGATAACTATATGTTTTTCTTTGGATTCACCTTCTTATTTAGCTTCTCTAGGATCACGAATTATAGGCTCGATGTCCTTTATTTATGGCTAGAAACCGATTATGAGTACATCCCATGTTCATCTTTTTGGGTCTGGGTTACCTCACTCAGGATGGTGTTTTCTATTTCCATCCATTTGCATGCAAAATTCAAGATGTCATTGTTTTTTATCACTGAGTAGTACTCTAATATGTATATATTCCACAGTTTCTTCATCCATTCTTCCACTGAAGGGCATCTAGGTTGTTTCCAGGATCTGGCTATTACAAATAATGCTGCTATAAACATAGTTGAACAAATGCTTTTGTAATATGATTGGGCATCTCTTGGGTAAATCCCCAAGAAACCAAGGACAACGGCGATGGGCTTGGACTCTACAGCATGGACCGGCTCACTGTGAGCCTTGTCAGTTTGGTTGCTCACCTTCCTGGACTTAGGGGGAGTTGGGAGGACCTTGGACTTAACATAGTGAAGGGAACCCCGATGGCTCTTTGGGCTGGAGAGGGAGGGAGTGGGGGTATGGGTGGAAGAAAGGGGAGGGAAGGGGGAGGAGGAGGGGAGGAGATGGAAATTTTTAATAAAAAAAATGAGGAAAAAAATTTAAAAAAATAAAAAAAAAATGAATTTTCCCACAGTCTTCTAAAACTAGTTCTCCCTGCAAGGTGTCTACAATGAGAGTCAATGTGTACTTTCTCACCCACACTGAAAGCAACTACCTTAAAGAAGTGGCGACTCTCAGAACCTGAGGGAGGTACTTCAAATAATGGATTTACATGGGCCTTTTAGTCGGGAATGAGAAACCACTTATGAGGTAAATGACACACAGATCAGTGTGTCAGCAGAGGTTGGAGAATCATGAACAGGAATCATGCAGTTGTGCTCATGATAACACATGAGGATAACCACCAGCATGAACAGATGCCTCCCTCACAGAGCATATATTTCAGGGAAAGCCAAACTGGCTGACCAGACTTCAGTTCCTAAGTAAGTCTCTTTATCAAACAAACAAGCAAACAAAGCACCTGTGGTCCAGAACATAGCACCCAAGGTCAGGGCACGGGAGAATAGGAAGTGAGGGTGTTTGCCCACATGGAGATTTATTGGGCAATCACGAAAGTACACATGCCGCCAACAGTGGAAAAGGAAAGGCCGTGGTGGTGAGAAACTCAGCTCTTTACAATTCAAGAGCAATTTCAATTATCAGTAACATCAGCCTCCTCATATTTTTCTGCATATGGTTATTAATGACATAATGCACCTTACTTTTTAAACTTTATTTATATGCTGTAAACCATAACACAAAAAATTGCAATTGGTTGATGTCTCTCAGTTGTCACTAGTTGGTCATACATTTCTTGAGACTGCTCACATCTCCTCAAAAGAAAATTTTTAAAAAATGCCTTTTATTCTCAGTAAGAACACATTCTTAATTCTCTGAAAGAAAAAGTATTTCTGCTGCTATGATTCCTAATTAATACTGTGTATACATTATGAAAATCATTCCAACTCAGACAAAATATTAACTGAGTCAATACTTCCTCATAAACTACAATATTTGACAAGAACAGGAGAGGCATTGCTAAACTACTGGGTGTGTAAAGCATTAGTATCAAAAGTAAATATATTTAGAAGTCTGAGTTTTCTATGACTATATAAATATCAGCTTGTACATTTTGCATATTTCTGTAGTGTGGAGATATTATAAATTTGATATTAAAGTACAAAAACATAAGGGGTTTTCTTTCTCTTTGTTTTAAATTTTTTTTCTTTTTTTGTTTTTTTTATTTTTTGTTTTTTATTTTTTGTTTTTTATATTTAAAAATTTAAATTATAACGCCAGGCGGTGGTGGCGCACGCCTTTAATCCCAGCACTCGGGAGGCAGAGGAAGGCGGATCTCTGAGTTCGAGACCAGCCTGGTCTACAAGAGCTAGTTCCAGGACAGGCTCTAGAAACTACAGGGAAACCCTGTCTCGAAAAACCAAAAAAAAAAAAAAATAAAAAATAAAAAAATAAATTTTAAGTGCACATAAACCAACACAACTATCATTCTTTCTTTATGAGGCTAGAGGAAAAAATGTATGTGAAATTAATGGATGAAAATTTTATTACCTGCTTGGGCCATTTCTCTAAACAGGCCTTTTTTTCCCTCATCTTTTTTAATCTTGAAATATACAGAGTTTTCTCTCCTGCTGCCACCTTGTGGTTTAATATGTGTGAGCAAAGTTGAAACTATCGTAACAACTCTAACATTTAATTTAATTTAATGTAGGAATTACAGACAAAGTCGTCAACATAGAGCTTATTATACACAGCAGCTCTGCTTATTCACCTCATTTAGGTTACTTACACAGAAATAAACACATACCTTGTATATCTTGATGCACAGAGAGTTTACCATGCAGGGTAAAAGAGAAATAAATGATCTAATCATGTATTTTACTCTTACATGTAAAAAATAGACAAATAACAAAACTGCCCTTTTTGTTTTCTACAACATCATCATTAGTTAAGTAAGAAAGAGAAAATAGAAAGTATAGGAGAAATAATCTTAGAAATTAGGAACCTTTTCTCCTCGTGAGGGGGTGCGCATATTCCCAGTGGTGGCCGCGCTCTCCGCACCTCTGCAGCTCTTGTGCCCATTACGATGGCGGGCATCCTGTTCGAGGATATTTTTGATGTGAAAGACATTGATCCAGAAGGCAAGAAGATTGACCAAGTGTCTCGGCTGCACTGTGAGAGTGAGTCTTTCAAGATGGACCTCATCTTAGATGTAAATATTCAGATTTACCTTGTGGACTTGGGTGACAAGTTCCGGTTGGTCATAGCTAGTACTTTGAAGATGGTACCTTGGATGATGGCAAATATAACCCGACAGATGACAGGCCTTCCAGGACCGACCAGTTTGAGTATGTAATGTATGGGAAAGTGTACAGGATTGAGGGGGACGAGACCTCAACTGAAGCAGCGACACGCCTCTCTGAATATGTGTCCTATGGGGCCTGCTCATGAGACTTCAGGGTGATGCCAACAACCTACATGGATTTGAGGTGGATTCCAGAGTTTATCTGCTGATGAAGAAGCTGGCGTTCTGAACCTCGTGGGAAACCAGCGTTGCTGCTTCATCACTCAAGTCGTGGACGTTGTTCAACCCTGAGTAGAAGCTGGTGGTGTTCGCCTTCAAAAGGGACTGGGTTCTGTGTCCACTGTGGGTGTGTCTTCAGTCTGTCTGAATTCGGTGGAAAACTCACTTGTCTGTGAAAGGCCAAGAGGGAAAGCTTAGCATGAATCTTAACTTGTGTCTGTGTGGTTTTTTTTTTATAAAAGTTTACTCATTTTAGAAGAATAGAAATGATAATAACCAGATAAAGATCAAGGCAACATATTAAGTTCAAATATTTACTATGTCCAATATATAAAGTTTTCCTGGGAAATGATTCGCCTCTTCTCCCCTGTACTAGATTCTCCATTTTCAAGTTGGCACATCAGTTGGTCTGTTTTCCCTCGAGTCAGGCATGGCTATGTGACTTAGATCTGGCTAAAATACATTGGAGCAGCAAGACTTACAGTTCTCTGGTCATCTTTTGGACGACGTAAATAAAACAAACTCCCAAACGTAGTAGAATAAAATGATAACACCAACTTGGGCATGCCACATTAAAGAGTAACCAATCAGTCCTCACGCCAAATGCAGACTTTTCTCTATAAGAAGCTTCTACCTCACCTTTGCCATTTTAAGACTCCAGCTCAAGTTGTATCTGAACTAATAAGATTTGACATTTTTAAATGAATAGTTGGTTTTAGATGCTGTAGAAAATTGAAGACAGAAAGCATACAGCAGCGTGCTAGCCTTTATGACAAACACCAGAGATGGGTGATTTCTACATAAAATTTGCTCTTCCAGCTATAGAGACTGGTAGCCCAGGAACTTCACGCCAGCAGGCTTGGTTTCTCCCAAGTTCCTGCTCCCTGGCTTGTAGATGGCTATCTTCTCACTCCATCCTCAGAAGGGCTTTGGTCAGTACATCCGTATCCAAGCCTCCCATTCAGATGACAACAGTAGCCATACTGCTTCTGAGCCCATCTAACCCAATTACTTCTGTAAAGACCCCACCCCTGGAGATCACCAGGGCTTAAGATTTCAACATATTTAATTTGGAAGCACACTTTACACTTTTCTAGCTTATAATATTGTGCAAGTGTATATCCATTAAATTAACTACATGTTTTATACCTTAGATACCTATAGCCCAAACTGCCCTTATAAACATATTGGGCAACTTTCCCTTAAAGAAAAATGTCAAAAACCTATGGTAGTGTCTCCCAGTTAATAACTTATGTTCCAACTGATTTGTGTCATCCTTTTTAATGGTGAAGACTTTGTCTGCTCCCTCCGCTAACCTCTGTTCCTTTGGCCTTAAACTTTGACCTTCCAGGGTTTTTGTTTGTTTGTTTGTTTGTTTGTTTAGTGGTGACACTAGATCTCTAGCACAACTCATTCAGTCGCATGGCTTCTGACGTTTTCTGTTCCTATTTTCCAACACTTCTGGTTCATGTTATTTTGATTTCCCAGCAATGACAAAATACCTACAGGGAGAATCATCTCTGAAATAAAAACATCTTGACTTCCAGTTTCAAATATTTTAGTTCATGGCAAAGCAGAAAATAACAGCAGGGCTGGGTGTGTGATTGGAACAGCTCACTTAGTGGCTGCTAACAAGCAAAAAGACCGTGAGGAAAAGACTAAAGTCCCAAAGCCCTTGCCCTCAGTGCCAGTCATCCTTCTACTAGATGCCATCTGCTAACAGTTTTAACACCTGCTAATAACACCACACACCAGAGACAAAGCCTTTGGCAATATTAGCCACAGGGGGCATTTAAGACCAAAACTATAACAAGGTTCTTAAGTTGCCTGGTTGACATCTCTACATTCTGTAGCTAGCACAAGCAATTGCTCAAAAAGTGTGTGCCACCCTGTCCTGGCCTTCTTACCTGAGGCTTTTTCTCATCTTCATTTCTGTCACTGCTAGACACAAGATTTTTGAAGTAAAGTTCCAGGATTGTCCCTCGTTACCTGCCAAACATCACCTCCCTCTCTAAATCCCTTCCAATAAATCTCCATGAAACTGAATTGCTTCTGTTTCTACTGGATTCCAGTAACTCTTGCCATCTCCCAGGTGACCAGTGGACCAGTGTAGTTGCAGGATTACAGTCTGTGGCTCCAGGTGAATTTTGTGCTTGTTCATTCTTATGTCTCCTACAGCCCTGTGTTACCTCAGTAGCAAAGTCACCTTTTTTTTTGTTTTTTTTTTTTTGTTTGTTTGTTTTTCGAGACAGGGTTTCCCTGTAGTTTCTTTTCTTTTTTTTCTTTCTTTCTTTTTTTTTTTTTTTTTTTTTTTTGAGACAGGGTTTCTCTGTGGCTTTGGAGCCTGTCCTGGAACTAGCTCTTGTAGACCAGGCTGTTCTCGAACTCACAGAGATCCGCCTGCCTCTGCCTCCCGAGTGCCGGATTTAAAAATGCAAACTGGATGGTACTGGCCCCTAGCTTAAAGTCACAAGCGATTTTGCTTTGCAAATGGTGTAGTCACTCAATCTCTAACCACTGTATGAAGGAGAGGCCCCACAAACTCAGCAGCCATCAGTCTCTCAGTCTAATTCACTGGCTCAATGGTGGCTTTTATCCTCTGTTTTGCATAGTTTGTATTCATCATTAGCTTGAGTTCTTTTTATTTTCTTTTTACTGTGCTCAGAATGTTTCTTTCAGGTTATCCAGGTGTCACTGCCAATGTCACCTGTCAGGGAGACTTCCCCTGGCTACTTAGCATTGACATGAATACAAGTCCCCTTTGTCATGTTACTTAATTTTATACTTTATATTTATATTTTATATATACTTTATATTTTTAATTTCAGAGTATTTAACCCATTCTGAATTTGCTTTGTAAATTAATTTTTTTAAACTTGGAATTATTCAATTTGTCTTCTATGCAAACAGCAGCTTCCTGAAACCAGAGATGTCACTCACTTTAATCATAGCTTTATCCTTAGTGTGTGGGATCTGGCAGTGAATATCTTCAAAAGGGTGAATGGATAAATGGTTTAAGCTGTCTCGTGGAGCATGTTTTACTATAATGATGGGAGTCTTAGTCTTTCATGCTGCTGTAGCAAAATAGTTTCTCACAGTTTCAATGGTTGGGAAATCGAAAGTCAAGGAGTGACCAGGTTCATAAGAACTTTTCTGGTACCCACAACAATGCATCTAAGTTCTAACACAGTAGAGGGGGCAAGTTATTTCTCTGATTTCTCTTTTCTTACAGGATTCAATTAAGATAAAAGGTTTTTATGACCTAATTTCCTTCCAAGATCCTTCTTTCTAATACCATCCTATTGATGACTAGGTTTCAAAATCAGAGTTTGGGAGGTGCAATCATTCAGATCCCTGTAGTGGGACAGAAGAGAGTGGACAGACCTTGTAGGACGTGATGTAATGGCAATAGGGCACAACTCACCTGGTTTGTGGAGTAGTCTCCTTTTAGTGATGTTTATGACTGAATTGTTCTTCCTAGGGATGCTCTTTTTTACTCATCTGAATTCAATATGTCTAGAATCATCTCTGGAACTGAACACTTCCTCATTGTCTGGACAACATCTGGACATCTGCCACAAACACCTCAGGCAATACTTCTCAAAAAACAAAGAAATATTTTATTTCTTCCTGCTTCTTAATCTCAAGTCAAAATAACTCAAAACAGTATTAATTTTTTTTCTTCTAAGTCCATCATGATTTTGAGCAAGTCATTCCACCTTTCTGGAACACTTCATCAATGACACAGGAGGGTGATCCTAGATGATCATCATATTTGTCAGAGTACCTGCACAGGACACAATTATTAAGTTTTTAAGATGTTTTCCCCCTAAGCCACTATATGCACAAGTTTAGCCAGTCAGCCTTTTGCCCTATCAGAACAAGAGTGAACACACTGGACCATGACTGCAGTGTGCAGTGATAATTGGTTCTTCTGGGAACAGTCTTTGTAACTCACATTGATACTTAGACATATCTTTGAGAATTAGCCTATCTCCTTTTGTTAACATATCAAATAATTTGTAATTATTGGTCAAGCATTTAGTACCTTACACTCCTAAATTTATCACTGAACATATTGACTAAGATCTTCCTCTTTAAAGAGAAGCTACTGAATTTGTACTTTGAAATATATGTGAGTTACTTTGTCTAAGTATACAAGAGATGAAAAAGAGAGGAGGGAAACAGAGAGAGATGAGAGAGAGAGAGAGAGAAAGAGAAAGAGAGAGAGAGAGAGAAAGACTTTGATACATTTTGTTTTCTCCTTGTTTCATACTGTTTCTCATATAAGGAAAATGACATAAATGTCTGAGAATAAGGATGGTTACTGGGTTACTGTACCAAGCATATCTACCCTTATAGGAAAAACATGAAGATCAATTTGGTTTCTTCTTCTTAAGAAATATATTTTTTTCATGCAGCTCCAATTAAAGTCTTTAAAAAGCCTCAATCAGTTGTAACAAAACACCAAGTACCCACAAGGATTCTACTACTTTAAGGATATACATAATTAAATAAAGTTATTATTCATAATATGGCGAGTATGCATAGTTTATAGAATTAAATTTATATTACAAAGAATGATAATAATCATGAATATTTTCTCAGCAGAAGAAAAAATGTGATGGATGCAGGCAGCATTAGAAAGGGGAACTGAGAGCGCTGCTCACAGACAATGAACCACTCTCTCAGATAGTTAGTCAAGATGGCTGCCCATGTGACAAAGAAGACTGTTCTTTGGAATATGTGACCCAAGACTATACTCTTCACAGCATAGAGGAAAATTTCAGGTATTCTCAGAGAAAAACAGAAGTAAAGATGACAGATGACGGAGAAATGGAGGATAAAGGACACCATTCCACTAACAAGAAGAGCAGCACACAAAACAAGCACCAAGTTTGAATGTACACTTCCTTTAGAGCAGGAAATTGAAAGGAAAACGTATACTGGATCTATCTGAGATGGGAAAAAGCTTCTAGCACCAAAGGAAGCCTTCACAAACAGTCTTAATGTGAGGAAACAAAATTGAGAGCTTAAGCCTATGTATGCGGAGAAAGGTGGAGGGCACTAATATACCTTCTGGGCTTAACAAATAATGAAATCAGGAGACAGCAAAGAGGAAGAAATCCCCTGTGCTGTGTTCTTTATATAACCCAAAACACATTGCATCCGAGCTCCTCCAAATGTAAACAGCAAGGAATCTGATGATAAGGGAACTAAGAAAGGGTAGACCTGCCTAGATCTCCTTAGAGGAGAGGAATCCATCACACAGGAGAGCAGCAGATTTTCCAGGAGAATTGGGATTGAGAGTAGAAATGATATGCGATCTGTAACCAATGCATCACATTAGTTCAGCTGAATAGGAAAAGTAATATTCAAATGGTTTCACTTAAATGATCCGAACCTTTCAAGAGAAGAACCTTACAGGTATCGAAAGTGTAAACTTTTATTGGTTTTATTTTCATTTATCAGAGAATGGCTCTCTTCGCTCCTTTTTTGTTTTGTTTTGTTTTTTGTTTTTTGTTTTTGTTTTTGTATTGTTTTGTTTTCAAATATATGGCAGACAAATTCGATATCAGACAAATGCTTTTGAATATTTAAAACTGTTTTGGTGTTTATCCATCACTGGCCAGCAGACCGTTGTCTGTCTGTTCTATCTTTGGGGAATGGAAAGGGAAGGTAGGGTAACTGGGGACCTCACTCAGCACCAGAAGGCAAAGGTTGATGATTGAGATTGTCCTCTGAGATTCCAGTCAGTGAACTTAGAAGAAATGACCCCAGGGTCCTAATTTCTTCCAGTTGACCTTTGTACAACTGCTACGATGTGATGCTGAAGTTCATTGAAAAAGCCAAAAAGTACTAGTTTAGCAAAGCTGCCTTTGTATATGATAAACATATAAGAATAACTGAAAATTAGTGAAAGTTCCATCTTATACAAACGAGGATGATGTTAATCAGGCTATCACATCTGTAGTCTATCACTGTAGTTTGGCTTTAAAAATAAAAGTAAATACGTAAGCCTTTGCTAATTAAAGGTCCTCAAACAGACTTTAACTTTTGTGCATTATTGATAATCCGCATAAAAGTTTTCAGTTCAAAATACACAGTCTTAAACTCTATCAGGATGTAACAAAAATCAAAGTAGAAAAACACCATACTTATTTGACTATCATTGTGTTGGAGAAGGCCACTTATTCATTTCCCCAGCTGTCCAGACTCCTGAAATAATCACACAGAAACCATATTATTTAAATCACTGCTTGGGCTATTAGCTCCAACTTCTTATCGCCTAACTCTTACATATTAATTTAACCCATTTATATTAATCTGTGCATCACCACGAGGTCGTGGCCTACCAGCAAAGTTTCAACACGTCTGTCTCCAGAGGCAGCTCCATAGCTTCTCCCTCACTTTGCCTCCTTTCTCCCAGCATTCTGTTTAGATTTTCCCGCCTAGCTTTGTTCTCCTATAGCTCTGCCATAGGTCCAAAGCAGTTCCTTTATTCATTAATGGTAATCGCAGCATACAAAGGGAACTCCCACATCACCATTGTGAACATAAACCCACAGGCAATCCTTAATAGCAGAAGTCTAAGTTGTGTGACATGCTACCTGGAGACAGGATAGTCATAGACAATATCTCCCAATAACACTGGGTGATCTGTTAGAATGCAGTCTGTGGCTGTACTGCAAAGATTATAAAACATATAAAAATTATAAAACTTTGTATGGTAAATTCAAACACATATATCACACTGTTTATATTTTTCAAGAAAATTTTCCTTCTAAGAATATATTCTGTAAAAATAAAAGTTCAATGAAATAAAAGTGTCACTATTACTACATTTAAGTATAATAGTAACAAAAAATCATCTTTGAGGGTTAATTAGTAATATTGAAATAAATTACTTCAAATTATAATTGACAAAGCATTAAAAAATATTAACCAAGAATCTCATAAAATATTTAAAAACAGCAGAGTGCTTCCAACTATATTATTATGCTAAAATATGTTACTTAGCTAATTCATCATAATTCGAAATTCATTTAGAGCTAGCTACAAAATGTAATCTGGAAAAAGACACGGAAATTTGCTAGAATTATGGAAAACTTTAACTTCTGTACTTTCTTTCCAAGTAAAATATGTATTGCTAATATAAATAAAGATACTAACAATATGATTTTTCTACTTGAGCATGTTATTTTTTTTTTTTTTTTTTTTTTTGGTTTTTCGAGACAGGGTTTCTCTGTGGCTTTGGAGCCTGTCCTGGAACTAGCTCTTGTAGACCAGGCTGGTCTCGAACTCACAGAGATCCGCCTGCCTCTGCCTCCCAAGTGCTGGGATTAAAGGCGTGCGCCACCACCGCCTGGCTTGAGCATGTTATTTGTAAAGTATAAACTCTTCTTTTTATGTTTCTGCAATAAAATATTTTTACAAAATCAGCAGTTGAAGGAAAGGGTTTGTAACTCATAGCTTGAGACTATATTTCATCCAAGTAAAACAGCATCAGGAACTTGCAACAGCTGGTTACCTTGCGTCTATAATAAAAAATGTAGTGATCAATGCTTGTGCTTGACTTCCTATCTCCTTTGTATACTGCTCAGGAATCCAAACCAAGGAATGGTATAGCCCACAGGAGATGAGTGTTCTCAACTCAGCTAACATAGCCAAGATAATCCTTAGCAGTTATTACCGTATACTCATCTCTCAGGTAATTCTTGATCTCATCAAATCAACAATAAAATCAACTATCGCAGGCTCCATAATAAGTGGTTCTCAACCTTCCTAATGCTGCTAACCTTTAATATAATTCCTTGTGTTGTGATGAGCCCCAAACGATAAAATTATTTTTGTTGCTACTTCATAACTGTAATTTTGCTACTTTTCTGAATCATAATGTAAATATCTGATATGCAGGATATCTGATATGTGACCACTATCAAAGAGTCATTTATCCCGAAAGGGGTCATAACCCACAGGTTGAGAATACATGACATAAATGATAAGCACTATTTACATGATTTAGATGTTATACAGGTTCCTGATTGTCTTTGATGAATATAATTATTCTCATAAAAACAATTTCAAAGGCAAACCCTAAACTGCTGAGAAGACCCTATGACAAGGACAGTTGGAATAGAGAAAAACCTGTGTTATTGTTGAAAGTATTATCATGACAAATTTAATATAAGATGTTTTCAGTAATATTTAAGTCTTGGTGAGACTCATTTTAAACTACAAAATGAAAAATAAAGTAGGAAGGGGAAAGAAGAAATGGGAAAAAAGAGAAGGTAAGGAAAAAGGAGAGAAGTGAAGGAAAGGAAGCATAAAGGAGAGGTGGAAAGGAGAGAGGATGGAATAGAATGTGGAAAGAAGAAATTACTAGAGAGTCATTCCATCAATTATAATTATCCATTGACTACCATAGATATTTATTCTGCTATCAAGATAAAATTGAAGATGGCTCCAGTGTTCTTTTTCACATAATCAATGACATTAGTTATATATCATCTCTACAAATAAAAGGAGGAAAGACAAATTTGTCTTCAATATCTTAGAGAGCTCTTCAAGTTCTTTCTGCTTAGCTATGGCCAATACATACTTTTGACATGGTTATACCAGAAGACCCTTTGGCTATCACACATTTACACAGACATCCAATGAAAAGTATGAAGCAAGGGATAACTGAGCACTGACAATTCTATTGCACCATATGTCAACTACACAAAGCTCAGAAACCTGATGAAGAACAGATGGTAAGTCTAGCTGTTTGTATGGAGAGTGAATATTGCCCTCTTCATAATGAATGGGAAGAACCATTCAATAACCCCTTTGGTACAGTATTAAGGATCCCAAATACCATACTTTCACAAGGATCCATACTTTAACACTGAACTAAAACAAATTTATCCTGAAACTCTAGACTAGTAGATTATACCATAATCCAATTCTATGCAAAGAAACTTTAAAGGATCTACAGCCTCTTAGTTACACCCATCCAAGCATATATTTAATGATCTCCAAGATAACAAAATAGATATGTGTTGACTGAGGTTTTCTATCCTGCCTGGTTCCCGCAATTGTTAAGTACCAAAGAAATCACACAGAAGTCTACATTAGTTATAAACTGATTGGCCCATTAGCTCAAGCTTCTTATTAAGTTTTATAACTTATATTAGCACATTATTCTTGTCTATGCTAGCCATGTAGCTAGGTACCTTATTCAGCGGGGCAATCACATCTTGCTTCCTCTGTGGCTGGGACTAGAACTGCAGAGGAATGAGCTTCCTACTTCCCAGAATTCTTCTCTTCTCATTGACCCACCTCTACTTCCAGTCTGGTTGTCCTGTCTATACTTCCTTCCTGACTACTGGCCAATCAGCATTTATTTAAAATATAATTGACAGAATATATAGATCATTGTCCCACACCAGGTATGGCTAATGTATATGACATTTTTTATTATTGTCATTCTGTGAAAATCTTTTTCTTTTTTCCTCTTGTTTTTTATTACTAGAGAATTTCAACTAATTCTATGAGAAAGGGTGATGTTTCTTAGAGGGAAGGGGGCCAGAACCTCAATAGCTGCTTTCCTTTGTGCTTTGTATTAACTCCAACTTGAATCCTGAAACATCCATAGGAAGGGAGAGATGCTTAGAGAAATGGCTCAGTGGATAGAGCACATGATGTTCTTGCAAAGGACTTGAGTCTGGTTCCATTGTCCATATTGGGCAGCTCAAAATCTCCTGCAACTCCAACACCAGGGGATTCAACTCACTCTTCTAGACATCTTCTGCATATGCCAACACACAGAGACCTCCATATAATTAAAAATGAAATAAGTCTGAAATTATTGACAGAGAAAATGACGCCCATACACTTGCCAGTATCATCAGATCCAGTAGTCAAAGTCAGACAAGAAAGATTTTAAAATAAATGTATAGGAAAGAAAGAAAGGCATTTGGATTCCTGATTATTTTGTTAGTTGAAACAGATGGGAGAAAAGATATAGATAAAGGCTAAACAAGAAGCTACAGTCTTGGTCAATATTTCATAAGTAATATGGGAATTGGGCAAAACTGGAAATACAGAAAACTCTTTAAAAATTTCAGTGCCTGTGGGAGGCAGGAACAGTGTGGGAGAGCTTATTATAGCAAAAATACCAGCTACCAAGCCTTAGAAAGTAACTAGCAGGAATCTGGGGCTCACCAAAAAAATGGGATTAAGTAAAAATTCTATTCATGAGTGCGGGGACCACTTGGGAGTAAGTGCTGCAAAGAACTTAAATCATCTCAAAATAAGTGAAATGTAAGCACAGACTTTGAGGAAGATGCTACTGGTGATCACTGAGAGCCAGGAAGAAGGTTGGAAGGATACTTTAGAAATACTTTAATTTGGTGTTGGATCATTATAGGGGTTTTCATTTGCCATATGGCTTCCAAGAAAGGATGACAGCAGCTACCCAAGCACTGTAAAGGTACAGAATTTGAGAATGGTTCTAACCTACTAGGGAAAAGATCAGGTCAGACTTCTGGACAACAATATTTGTCTTACCTCTGGAAAGACATGGACTTGCCTTAAATACCCCCACAAACTTTCATAATAGACTCTGATTTTTACAGATATTAGCAATATCTTCCAGTGTTAGGATTCAGCTATACTATTAGAGTAGAGAAGAAATGTATGTGTTGTTCAACCAAAGCTTTTAGGTCAGTGCCTCTGTATATAAACAATATAGTGCTTACATCCTCCCCCACACAGAATGATGTATCAGTACAAAATATTAATGTATTATGTACATATTCATAAACCATGTAAACACCTGTCTTTGGCATGCTATCACCCTCTTTATTGGTTTATGAAATAAATTCACCATGAAATCAAGATAGTGAGTTTTATCATCTCATGAGGTACAGAAAAACAACTGTTTTCTTTATTATTGCTTTTGGTCTTCTTTTCCTCTTTTTCTACCTTCCTCTTCTTCTTCCTTCTCTGTTTGCTGAAATATGTTTTGAATTACATTAGAATTACATCCCTGAGATGCAGGGCTGGTTCAACATACGAAAATCTATCAATGTAATCCATCATATAAATAAACTGAAAAAAATATGATCATTTCATTAGATGCGGAAAAAGCATTTGACAAAATTCAACACCCCTTTATGATAACAGTTTTGGAGAGGTTAGGGATACAAGGATCATACCTAAATATAACAAAAGCAATATAGCAAGCCAACAGCTAATATCAAATTAAATGGAGAGAAACTCAAAGCCATTCCACTAAAATCAGGAACAAGACAAGGCTGTCCACTCTCACCATATCTCTTCAACATAGTTCTTGAAGTTCTAGCAATAGCAATATAAGACAACATCAGGAGATCAAGGGGATTCGAATCAGAAAGGAAGAAATCAAACTTTTGTTATTTGCAGATGATATGATAGTGTACATTAGTGACCCCCAAACCTCTACCAAAGAACTCCTACAGCTGATAAATAACTTCAGTGAAGTGGCATATTACGAGATCAGCTCAAAAAAAAAAAATTAGTAGCCCTCCTATACACAAAGGACAGAGAAGCAGAGAGGGAATTCAGAGAAACTTCACCTTTTACGATAGCCACAAATAGCATAAAGTATCTTGGGGTAACTCTAACCAAGGAAGTGAAAGATCTATTTGACAAGAACTTTAAGTCTTTGAAGAAAGAAATTGAAGAGGACACCAGAAAATGGAAAGACCTCCCATGGGTAGGATCAACATAGTAAAAATGGCAATTCTACCACAGGCAATCTATAAATTCAATGCAATCCCCATTAAAATCCCTAGTAACTCCCACATTGGAAATTAATTCCAATCTTTCTTCCAAAATAAGAACTGAGCACAGTGATATCATCCAATTCAGGACAAAGTAGAGTGCAGTTTATCAACTGAACGTCTGTAATGTTGGTCAAATCTATTCTTAGAGAATTTTCCATCTCATCTGGGAAGTAACTACATATGAAAATGTGCCTGCTACTGTGCAGTATATACTGCAGGCACGAAAAGGCTTGTCCATCGAAGACACCATCTGAAATGGGTCATAAGGATTGCAAAAAAGTAAACAGATGTAAAAGACACTGAAGCAAGACACTGGGCAAGAGGGAGAACAAATGAGAAAAGCAACAGAAAAAGCACAGACTGCTGCTGCTGCTTCCTAAGCAGGGAGAAGGCAGGGGCAGATCTGGACCCTTAAGTGGGTGGTTCATGAGTCAGAAACCTTAGATCCTAAATTGCCTTGGAATTATTTTTGGCACAAAAATGGCTTACTAACACTAATTGTACGTGGTCCCAGGAAGATGAAATAATGCTCCAAACTTTAAAAATAAAACCACGTTTTCTGAAAACAAAACCAGCTCAGAAACTAATACAACTAGATTACTAACATATCAATTAGCAGCTATGCACACTATGCTCTTCTGCATAATAACTTAAATGGTAACACAATTGTTTGTTTGCTGTGCATTTCCTTCTAGCATTTGTCAGAAGTCCCAAGCTGTGACATTTCTCAGGGGCACATTCTGTTTGTCACCCACAGCATGGAAGCAAGCTGCCAGCTGCACCTGCAGCCATGCATTGGTATCTGAGCAGATTCAAAGCACAAGAATGAAGGGAAAGGAAAGAAGCCGGTTGCTTTGTCTTCCCCAACAAAAAGTTGTTCCCAGATATTTGTGCTTACATCTCCTCACTGGAACTGTGTCCTCTGATTACTCACGGCCTTAAGCAAATGGAAATCAACTTCACTGTTCTCCCTTATACTCTTTATGATAAAGGCAGAAAATTCAACAAGAGAAGTCCTCAGTATATTCCAACCAGTGGATGCGGTAGTACTTGGAGGAGCACAAGCTCATCTCCCTCCCTCTCTGTGTGCTTTTTCCACACCTAACTGTTCTCTCTGAGAATTTATATTCAGAAACAGTGAGAGCAGCAGATGGTTCTTGTCATGTTAAAGGCCACTTTAACAGCCGGGGAGATACTTGTTCTGTGTGACCAGAGAATAGAATGTGTGTGTGTGGGGGGGGGGGGGGGGAATGCGGGAGTCACAACAAAGGGATCATGACAATAAAAAAGCCACAGGGCAGCAAGCATCACAGGAGTACTTGTGTCTCGCAGCTCTGTCTGTCTATTCAGCAGGGAGCCACTCCATAAAATTTTTGCATTTCCTTTGCTAGGAAATCTGGAGCCTTCTGCCCCTAGAAGATAGATAATCTCAGTTAAATCATGTTTCATTTCAAAGCCACAACCCCCTCACCATAGTGAAATAATGGCACTTATTTGATCCCTACTTTTAACCTATGAGACCTAAGGAAAGAAAATGAACTCAGAATGTATAGAATAATACATTTTCCTTATTGATAGAAAGAAAGGAGAGAATTGGTATTTTCCAAAAATTTCTGTTGCCATCTGTGAACACAGGGGAGCTGTCATTCATACAAATGGCAAAGTAGGAAGACAGAAAACATTTGGATATCTAATGACTTCACTGGGCTATTGAGGAAGCCCTGAAATCACCTTCTCATGAATTTACTATCTGATGTAATTGTTTAAGCTGCTATTAACTGGAGAATTTGTACTTTCAGCCTCAAGCATTTTAACTGGCTCCTGTAACTTAAGCATAGCACTCTTGTCAAGAGTTCTGGGAAATCAGGGAATAGAAAGATTGTTCATCAGTTAAGAATGCAACTATTCCTGCAAAGGACCTGAGTTCAGTTCCCAAAGAATACATCTCACCTGTAACTCCAGCTTCAGAGGGGCTTCTGGCCCCTGACGTAACCACAGTCATGTGTCATGTGCACACACACACACACACACATATATGTAAAAAGAAAATCTTTAAATAAAATATTAAAAGCATTCCAGGGAGCTGGTGTGGAAATTAGGGGCAAACTCAAGTCATAGATTATGGTCCACAACTTAATTCCATTGGTTGAGTTTGGGGAGAAGACATAAACACATTAGAATAGGCAATGTTTTCTATAACAGAATATGTTTGAATATGTTTGCTTATGAAGAATTATAATGGAAATCTAAGTAAAATGTTAGCCCTTATTCTTTTTCAAGCATGGAATGGGATAGTGATAGTTTACAGACACAGTTATTCTGTGGACAAGTCTTTGTCCCCCTCTGTTTGAGATCCCCACATTGTTTACAAGGCAGTCCAGGAGATGGCTGGGAAGGGAATAGCCAACAATTAGGGCTCAAGCAGTGTCCAGAGGGTTTGCTAAGACACATTTCACTCAAAAAGGAATGGACTTATTAGTGACTGGCATGACAGAACTCTGAGATTAAAAACCCTTCTGTAACAATTCCCACAAGCCTTCTACTTGCTATTATACAACGTCAATGTTTTAAAGATAAGTAGAACTTAGACCAAAACTAAAACAATGATAAATAGATCACTTACCATGAGGTTATTTTATTGGGTAATGTCTTTTCAGAGACACAATGGAGAATATGCAATGTAACTAATGATAAACTTTTTGTGGCAATTTCCTTTTTCATTTATAGCTGGGGTCATTTCAGGGTTGAGATGGGTCCAACTCTTCTCCTTCCCATATTCAATATATTTACCAATGAAAATATGTTTTAAAAATTATAGACGATTTGAAGAAAACCACAGAAGGGAAGTAAAGTAACGGAAAACAGAAGAGCTGTTCCAGCTGTCTTCTCATGGCTATGGATACAAGCCCTGTGGATGCTGGCTGCATGTGTTGGAATCACGTATATGTTTGTTATACCTCCCATGGTTTTCAGAGGACTTTCACATACACAATCTCACTCCAAATTGCAACCAGTCATGAGAAGTAGACACTCCCACACTTCTGATGCCCTGTATAAACCTCTCATGGTATTCTTCACCCTCCTCTTGGGTCTCTGTGACTCCCAGGTACTAAGCATAGCACGCGAAATCTATTCCCTCTGTCATCCAGTTGATTTTAGAATGGAAGAGTGATAAGAAAATCTGAAGATAGAGGAAAAGAGAATGTTCTGGATTCCCTTGCTGTAAGTCCCCCTGATCATGCAGTAGCTGTTCCCTTCCATGACCATTCTATTCTGTAACTGCCATTCTCATGGGTTACAGGAACACGTTTCTGTCTCGCACTTAAAGCTAATCTGATAACAGCTTGCATTATATTCAGATCCTAGACCTGTGGTATGACATTGACTCATTTCATTATGAGCATATGAGTAACAGAGTTACTAAACTTTCTTAGTTGTCATACTATGACTTCCCCTCAATCACTCCATCTTTCCATGTGTCTCTGCACTTTGAAGGTTGGCTTTTTGTTTCAGCTTCTGCCAATCAGAATAGAAAGTTATGTCATAAATATTCAAGGCCTGGGAGAGTACCCAGTGAGTCATTACTCTTAAAAGGCTTTGATCAATGATCACGTTAGAGAGGTATCTCAAATGTAAGCTTGAGGAAGCATTTTTCTATTGAGCTATATAAAAATTATAAGTTACTGAATGACCTCAACAAGGTTAAATAGATTTGGGAACACTTAATAAGTAAGCAGTTAAACACACTGTGACTTTCCCTCTTAGAGTGTCTTTGAGAAAACTGTGACTGGTGGAAGAAAGAAGCCAGTGTCCATTCATTTCTTCATTTGGATCAGTATAAGCAAAGGGATCAGTATATACATAAAATAGTCAGATGCATGCAGTTGGCTCAGGTTATGGAAATAACTAAAGGAAAATGCTCTCTAAAGGGAAATACATTCTCTGTGTCTTCCTCTGAAAACTTATGGTCTGTTTAGAATGTCTAAATCCATTTATAAATGACAATTATTTTTGCTTTGTTTTGTTATTTTTTTTTTGTTTGCTTGCTTCGAGTAGCAGTTAAGGTTTTTAAGGTTGATCACAAATCAATTTTTTTTTTACAATGGTGTGGCTATGTGGAGCTGCTTCTATTCAGACTGTGGGTTTCTAAGGAAAAGTTGACAAAGGAGAATCTCTTATTAATGGGAATCTTCATGGTTATCGAATTGCTCATGATCTTAGCACAGATTTACTCTGCTATGGCTGTAGACTTGTATGAGTTCAGAATATTTCCCAATGGCCATATGCTCCTCTTGTGAAATAGCCATGCATGTGTTTTGTATAACATTTTTCAAAACCAACCTGTCACCCATGCCAGGCTGCACGTGAACTTTTTTTTAAGTAGACTTCATACATTTGGGACTCTAGATTGGTTTTACATCAGGTTCAAAGTTGTTTTCTGGTATTACATTTATTTCTTTCGGTGTTTTCTCTCTTTCTCCTGTCTCCCCTTCCTTCCTTCTTTCATTCCCCTCTTGCTCTAACCCTACATTTTCTGTTCGCTTTTTCTCTGTTTCATTTTCACTCATTTTATTGAATTCTGTGGCTGGACTTCCAATTGTAAAAACAAGTTCTAAAACTCAAAAAAAGGTATAAAAGAAAAGTAAATATTCCCTGCTTCATCTTCTCTTTCATCTTCTCCCCACTTCACTATGACTTTTACAAGCAATTTCATTTATTTTCTTCTCTGCCATTTCCCAGGCATTTTCTGATTTACCTTTTCACCTTAAGTCTTTAGAATCTTTAGGAGATTTTTTTCTCTATAATACAACTTTTTAAAAAAAGTAGAAAGAGAAACTAAAATTTGGGGAAATAAAGTGACTCAATTGCACAGCTGTTAGCTACATATTTTATGTCAACATTTTTTTACATCAGTAAAGATACATTTAGTTATGTATCTAGAAATACTTACTGTATGAGTTCTCAGGAGCCTGTTCTTACTCATCCTTTAAGTTCATCATAGGTGCCCCTGGCACCCTGTCACTTTCTTGCAGAACTCAGAAGCATCCTCTATCAATCTCACAGCAGAGGGAAAGGGAGCTTCTTGGCACTTATCTGAACCAGAAAACCTCTTACACATTTATCACATTTATCACAGAAAGTTGCAAGTATAAGAGCAAAAGCAAGGGTACAGGACAAGGTGATTATCAGCAAGAGGAATAGCTACAGTATGCACTGCATTGCAGTGTGGGGCGTATGTACCTTGGCTATGTGTTTTCCATTCATTATATTTGAAGATTTTTCATATTTCATTTTACCTCTCTGCAATCCTTGAAGTAATTTTTAGTATTTATCATAAGGTGTTAAAAGTATATTTAATTATTCCAAAACAAATTACCTGACTGTAACATCTCAATATTGACTTACATAATATTTCTCAAATATTTTACTTAATACTTTACAAATCATATTTATTTTCTTTTTGCTTTGCAGACTGTGTCTTCTGAGATTTAATGATGATTGATGGTTCAGTCTTTAATTGTATTCTGTTAATTTATTTTCTGTGTGGTGCAAAGGCATGTGTGATCTATATATGTAGGTCAGGGGACCATTTGCAAAAATCAGTTACCTCTTTCCATTAGGTGAGTCTTGGGGATGCAATTCATGTCAATAGTCTTGATGACACACTGAGCTAACGGCAATGAATGTGAACTCTACAGCATGGACGGGCTCACTGTGAGCCTTAACCTTCACCTGGCGATGGATGGAGATAGAGACAGAGCCCCACATTGGAGCACCGGACTGAGCTCCCAAAGTTCTGATGAGGAGCGGATGGAGAGAGATCATGAGAAAGAAAGTCAGAACCATGAGGGATGCGTTCACCCACTGAGACGGCAGGACAGAACTAATGGGAGACCACCAAGTCCACTTGGAATGGGACTGATGGAACATGCGACCAAATCGGACTTTCTGAGGGTGGCTGATGGTGGAGGCTGACCGAGGAGCCAAGGACAATGGCGATGGGCTTGGTCTCTACGACATGGACGGGCTCTGTGTGAGCCTTGTCAGTTTGGTTGCTCACCTTCCTGGACCTGGGGGGAGTTGGGAGGACCTTGGACTCAACATAGTGTAGAGAACCCTGATGGCTGTTTGGCCTCAAGAGGGAGGGAGTGGGGGTGTGGGTGGAGGGGAGGGGAGGGAAGGGGGAGGAGAAGAGGAGGAGATGGCAATTTTTAACAAAAAATAGATAAACTGGAAAAAAAATAGTCTTGATGACAAGTGCCTTTATCCTCTGAGCAATCCAGCTGTCTGGAAATATATTCAACTTTAGAAAACAGTTTGCTGACCTTCCCTTGAGCAAGAGCTAGTTGTCTAGACTATAGGGTGTGTTATGAAATACTTTTTAGTGAAAAGATAATAGTAGCAAATTTGAAGTTTTCTGAAACTTCCTTTAGTTCCTCTTTACAGTTATATCGTTCTAGTTTAACATTTACTTTCATATCATACATTGAAAATGCTAATCCAAAGTCTTCTTGATTAAGGTTGAGAAGCAGTTTAGGTATCTAAATATTGCTTATTTCCTATATTTAACTTGATATTCATCTCTGAATGTTTGAAATATTTTGTTTTTGTCTTTAATGATCTCAGAGTTTAAAATGAGGACTCAGATTTGATTTCAAATCTCTAAAGGGATGTTTATTTAGATTGTCTCAATGGAGGTTGTATGCGTCTCTGTGTACCCATGACCTTCACAAAGAGTATTTATTAGTCCTTATGGACTCTGTCATAGAGGGTAACACCAGTCCTGATTAGGATTTATGTAGAGGGCCTAAAGTTGAGGAATAAGCTGGATCTAAACTGTGTCTTTTGGCTCTACCCATTCTAGGGCACACATACACACACACACACACACACACACACACACACACACACACACACACAGGAAATGAGATTAGTTATGATTAAGAGGATTTCTTTGGGTAGTCTCAAATTCTGTCACCAACCTCCCTGGATACATGGGTTTTTGCTCTATTCTTGCCTTTTAAGAATTTTTCTTTTTTTTTTTTCCTGGATCACAAATACATTTTCAGAGCATTTTCAAGGGGATATGGGCAAGGAAGTTAATAGCCACAGTACAGAAAACAGAAGTTAGTCTTACTAAATAAAACCTTCACAGGCCAGGCCTCTGCATTTAGCTGAATTCAAATCTTACAATGAAATAGATGGCATATAGTTTGTTAAAGCACTTGAACATGGTAAGAAAATCCATGAAGCACATTTTTATGCTTTCAAATTGCAGCATTTATTTAGTAAAGATATAAATTAGCTCTAAGCTCAATGTTTTTAAGTAATGCCATGGCTAACATACTGTGAGCTTTGGGACATTTCTGACAAAGAAGCTAAGCATTCTCTATGAGTTCTTAGTATCTGAATTATGTATTCAAAGAAACCAAATAGGTTCAAATATAATTCCAGAAAAACACTTCTTTACCTAAAGTGTCATAATTCTAAAACCAGCAAGGCAAAAAAAAATTATACATAATGTCTGTCCTGAATTTATGAACATACTATCCATCGTAGAGCCAGTGAATCAAGGAACTGAATGAATTTTAATAACAAAAGGTATTTGTAATAAATAACACCTAATATAAGAAAGAGACTTGTCTGGCATAGATGATGTTGAGTACAGATTTCACAGACATTAAGAAGATAAAGCAAAAGATGCCCCCGTTTCCCAACACAGACAAGAGTAGAAACGCATTAACATATAATTGCCAAGGACTATTCTTTGTTCTTTTCAAAAGTTCCATGTCTTTTTTCTTTTCTTTTTTATTTGTGGTGTTTCCTAGGTGATTGACTTCATCAAGATGGAGCTGAACATCTCTTTTCCAGACACTGTCAAAAACTTATTGAAGTGAACAATACATGCTAACTTTGTACCTTCTATGAGAAGCACGTGGCTGCAGAAGTTGCTGCTGGTGCTCTGGATGAAACGTAGAAGGGTTGCATGGACTGAATTTATGGTGAGGACAACAAACAAGGTGTCCTTGTGAAGCACAGTATCGTGACCCACAGCAGAGTGTGTCAGCTGTTGAGTAAGGTTCATTCTTGTTATAGACCAATGAGAGCTGGAGAGAGAAATTGCAAGTCTGTTTGGGGACGCATTGTCGATGAACATTTCTGACCTGAAAGATACTATGCACTGTGATTTTGGGGGCCCAAAAGAGCTCTCATAATCCTCAAACTTTTTTTTAGGTAACAAACATTTATTTCCTTAGAGTTCTGGAGGCTAGAATCCTAAGAACAAGGTGATGGCAGGTTTGGTTTCAACTGAGGCCTCTCTGCTTTGGCTTGCAAATGACCTCTTTTCAACTGAATTCTTCCATATTCTTTCCTATATACTGATACATCCCTCGTGTCTTTTTTATTATTATTATTATTAAAAATTTCCACCTCCGCCCCACCTCCCATTTCCCTCCCCCTCCCTTTCTAGTCCAAGGAGCAGTCAGGGTTCCCTGCCCTGCGGGAAGTCCAAGGTCCAACCCACTCCATCTATGTCCAGGAAGGTGCACATCTAAACAGACTAGGCTCCTCAAAAGCCAGTACATACAGTAGGATCAAAACTCAGTGCCATTGTTCTTGGCTTCTTAGTCAGCCTTCATTGTGGGCCACGTTCAGATAATCCGGTTTGATCCCATGCCTTTTCAGTCCCAGTCGAGCTGTCCTTGGTGAGCTCCCCTTAGACCAGCCCCGCAGTCTCAGTAGACTTCTCGCCGTCCTGACTTCCTTGCTCATGTTCTCCCTCCTTCAGCTCCTCATTTGGGCCTTGGGAGCTCAGTCCTGCACTCCAGTGTGGGTCTCTGTCTCTATCTCCATCCATCACCAGATGAAGCTTCTATGGTGATATGCAAGATATGCATCAGTATGGCTATAGGAAAGGGCCATTTCAGGCTCCCTCTCCTCAGCTGCCCAGGGAACTAGCTGTGGACATCTCCATGGATATCTGGGACCCCCTCTAGAGTGAAGTCTCTTGATAACCCTAAAATGGCTTCCTTAATTAAGATATCTTCTTCCCTGCACCCTTAGCCACCCTTCCTCCATTCCAACCATCCCATTCCCCCAGGGTCTCCCCATCCTCCCCTCCTCACTTTTCTATCCACATCTACCATCACCGCTTACCGTCACCCCACCCCCACCCTGAAAATCCCAATTTTTGCCTGGCATCAGAAATCCCTTAAACAAAGGTAAGAAACCTGGGACCAAAGCCACATGATTCAGCATCATCTAATTTCGCTATCCTGCAACATGAATGCCCACATGTTTCTCTTTATAAATAATCACAAAGAAAAATAATGAAGAAGCTGCAGAATATAGTAAACTTTTGACAAAAGAAGGAAGGAAGCCAAAGGAAAACATGAGGAATCAACAGCCAAAAAAGAGACTGACCTTGCTGAGAGCTTTTGCTTCTGAGTGCAATTTAAAAAAATCTTTCAGAATAACAAATAATAAGAATTTGAAAAAAAATGTATTGTGATTTCTAGTTACATCAGCCTACTCTCAGACATTTATTTTTTAATTTTTTATGGTTTATTTTTTATATTTAAAAATTTCCATCTCCTCCCCTCCTCCTGCCCCTTCCCTCCCCTCCCCTCCACCCATACCCCCCTCCCTCTCCAGGCCAAGGAGCTATCAGGGTTCCCTACTCTATGTTAAGACCAAGGTCCTCCCAACTCCCCCCAGGTCCAGGAAGGTGATCGACCAAGCTGAGACGGCTCCCACAGAGCCTGTCCATGCAGAAGAATCAAAGCCCAGCGCCATTGTCCTTGGCTTCTCAGTCAGCCCCCACCGTCGGCCACATTCAGAGAGTCCGGTTTGGTCGCATGTTCTATCAGTCCCATTCCAACTGGAGTTGGTGATCTCCCGTTAGTTCTGTCCCACCGTCTCCATGGGTGAACGTACCTCTCACAGTCCTGACTTTCTTTCTCATGTTCTCCCTCCTTCTGCTCCTCATCAGGACCTTGGGCGCTCAGTCCAGTGCTCCAATGTGGGGCTCTGTCATTTTCTTCATCTATCGCCAGGTGGAGGTTCTATGGTGATATGCAAGAAATTCATCAGTATGGTTATAGGAACTGGCCTTTTCGGGCTCCCTCTCCTCAGCTGCCCAAGGAACTAGCTGGGGGCATCTCCCTGGAAACCTGGGAACCCCTCTAGAGTCAAGTCTCTTGACCACCCTCAGATGACTCCCTTAATTAAGATATATGCTTCCCTGCTCCCATATCCACCCTTCCTGTATCCCAAGCATCCCATTCCTCCGAGCTCCACCCATTCTCCCCTTCACGCTTTTCTCTCTCCATCTTCCCTTGGCCCCATCTCGCCCCACCCTCAAGTTCCCAATTTTTGCCCGGCGATCGTGTCTACTTCCAGTATCCAGGAGGATTACTATATGTTTTTCTTTGGTTCACCTTCTTATTATTTTCTCAGGGATCCCGAATTATAGGATCGATGTCCTTTAATTATGGCTAGAAACCGATTATGAGTGAGTACATCCCATGTTCATCTTTTTGGATCTGAGTTACCTCACTCAGAATAGTGTTTTCTATTTCCATCCATTTGCATGCAGACATTTCTTAAACATATCCACGGACCTGGAAGATGTTGTATGTTACACAGCTTTATGTGTGAAGACACAGGTCTCTCAGGCTCTTTTTCCTGCTCTGACCCATCTCTTGGTTAAACACAGACAAATTTCTGTCTAGCTGTGAAAGAATCAAATACATGCATACATATATATGTATATATACGTGTATATATATATATGTATATATATGTGTGTGTATACATATACATATATATGCAGGTATTTGTACATATGTATATATGTATATATGTGTGTGTCTTTGTATATGTATACACATATATTACAAAAATCTCTTTTTCATGTTAATCTGTTATTCTTTTCTTACTCTTTATATGGATTTTTAATGTCTAACTGTGAATTACAACTTTGTTCTTGGTTTAAAGAATATTTACCTAGTTTTAGCCTACAAACAGTGATTGTTTTAGAATGATTGAAGAAACTTCCAGAAGGATAAAATTTTGATATTTCTTGTTCCACTTTCAAATCCAAATATTGGAGTTTGCCTCCTTGGAGAATGTTAGATCTTGAATCCAATATTTCATGAATAGTTTAAATATGCTTAAAAAAAGAAACATATCTGCCCCTTAAACAGGCTGCCAGTCCCCAAATAAGGCATCCAAAAATTTATAGCAGTGTTTCCACAGATTTCAATCTTACTTTTCCAAAACCTTTTCTAGATCTCCTCCAGTTCAACCGCAAGTACTGGTATATCCCACACTCAGAGTAAACTTCCAGCCTTCACTCCTAGGTCATCCTCATAAAACCCAAATAATATCCAAACTATGATAATTTGAACTAATCTGTATAGTCTGATGATGTATGAGAATAGGTTACTTTTTTTCTAGGGATGTGTTTTATTTTTCTGTTTTATTTTTTCCCTTTTATTGAAAATTTTTTCACATGACATATTCTGGTTTCAGCTTGCCTCCACCTCAACTCCCCCCAGTTCCCCAACACCTCTGCTCCTCTCCAGGTCCACTCCCTTTCTGTCTCTGATAGGCAAAGAATGGGCTTCTGAGAGCTAACAACCAAAACATGGCAAAAATAAAATATAACGAGATGAAGCAAAAACTTCCATATTGAAGTTGAACACAGCAATCCAACAGGAGGAAAGGAGTCTCAAGAGCAGGGACAAGGTTCAGAGATCTGCTTGGTCTCCCAGTCAGCACTTTCACGAAAATGCTTAGCTAATATCTGTAATATGTACACAGGGAACCTGGTGCAAGCCCACGTAGGTCCTCTGCTGGCTGCTTCAGTCTCTGGGAGCTCACATGCACCTTGCTTAGTTGGTTCAGAGGGCCTTGTTCCCCTGCGGTCCTCCATCCCCTCTGGTTCTCAGAATCTCCATGAGATTCCCTGAGATCTGAGAGGAGAGGTTTAAGTTTTTGACACTTGGTCTTTTACATCTTTACAAATAAGTAGCTTTTAAGTAACCCCTAGTTAATAATTTAAACTTACATAGATTTGTGGCAAACAAAATATTTTAACGCTTACCCTCCTCTGATAAACCAACATAAATAGAATTCCATTAACTGACATTTCTCTCTATAAAGGCAATTTAGCTATGTTAGCACTGCCATGTGCACAGCATACTATGGTTAAGGACAGCCATCATGTTACACGGCAAACCACTTGCAAGTCTTTCTCCCCTATAATTTAACTTTTACATCCTTTGACCAGATTCTCCCCAACTTTACCATCTCTTGAGTTTCTTTAAATAATCATTCTATTTTCTGCCTCTATGATTTAGAGTTTCTTAGATTTATTAAATAAGTAAAATTACATACTATTCTGTACTCTGTGCCTGGTTTTATTTCATCCAGTGTAACATTATACAGTTTCATGCATGACAATATTTACTCCTTCAAAAACTCTTAGTTCTCATTCTGTTGCTGTGACAGAGCACCATGAACACAAGTAACTTATGAAAGAGTTTCCTCAACCTGACATACCATTCTTTGCTGATTCCCATGGAAGGTCTTACCTGATCTGAATGGAGAGAGAAGATGAGTAGATGGGGGGGGCGATAGAAGGGAGGTGAGGGGAGGGAACAGTAAAAGTGGAGGGAGGGGAAACTGATTGATACGTAAAATAAATTTTAAAATGATAAAACAAAAAATAACATAAAAAGAGTTTAGTTTGACTAATAGTTCAGGGGGGCATAAGAGTCCATCATATCAGGGGCATATGACTGCAAGTGGCGGTCATGGTAGCAGACTCAAGATGGTCAGAAATCACATGTCCATTTACATACAGGAAGCAGGGAGTAAACTAGAATTGAGAAAGGGTTATGAACTCTCAAAGCCTATTCCATTGACAGACTTCCTCTGGCAAAGCTGGACCTCCCTGAAACCCTCTTAAGCAGTGCCAAGTGTTCAAGTATGTGAATCTATAAGGAAGATGTTTTTATTCAAATGACCATGTTCTATTCCCTGGTACCCATAGGTAAATGACCATATCACAATGCAATATTCTTCTAACCAATTTCAAAAGTCTCCATATCTCTCACACCATCAATCTTTTCAGAAGCTTGAAATTCTCTCTTGAAATTTGAGACAATCTCTTAATTATAACCCCTATAAAAATATTTGCTTGCCCACTTTTTCACTATTGGTATGGGAGTGTCTGCTCTACGCCACTGTGTAATGGAAGCATATAAACAAGTGTATTTATTTCTGGGTTCTGTAGTGTTTCATTGGCCCGAGTCTGTTTTGTACTAATCCCATTCTGCTTGGATTTTAACAATATCTTGTGGAGTTTGAGATCCAACACTACAATGTCCAACTTCGCTCATTTCACACAAAAAGCTTAGGATTCCTGGGGGTTTGTGTAACCATAAGTATTTTAGAATTATTTTTCTATTTCTGTAGAAAAATACATCATTGAGCTTGTTATAAATGTTGACCAGACATACACACAAGATAGTATGGACATATTGGCAGTGTTAGTTATTCTAATATGTGCACACAACATGCCTCCTGCTTGTGTCAGTCTTCTTCAATTCCTGTCATCAGTGTTTTATAGCTTCCAATGTGTGAACACTCTCCTAATTGATTCAATTCATTCCTAAGAAGGACTTTTTCTCTTTTTTTTTTGACCCAATATAAATGCAATTTTATTTTCTGGATTGTCCTATCCGATCATGCTGGCTTTCTTTTACAGGGTCCATGCTTACATTCATTGAACAATAACATGTTTATCTGTGTCTGTTGACGTAAATGGATTCCAGAGTTCCAACTCATCCAGAATTGGTGTGCAGAAAGAAATCGCACATCTCCATTCTCACCACACACTCTATACTTGTGCTCTAAGGATCATAAACTCATCTCCTTCACGTAGTGACACAGCTGTGTCTTCGCTCCACGTAGCACGCAGGATCACCAACTTTCCCATTAACCATGAGAGCTTTAATCACAACCTTCTGGACTATTTGAAAGAAGATGTTTTATAAACCTCAAATGTGTCCACACAGAAGAAAGAAAAGGTGATTATTGCACATTTCTGAAAAATACGGATTATTCATACACTCATACAGAATTTTCTTTCAGTTCTGGAATAGAAAGGACACTGTCTTTTTCACCTTGTTCTTTATTATTACTTATTTATTTTTAAGCTTAACTGACAAATAATAACTGTATCTATTTATGGGTGCAATGTAAGATTTAAATGTCTATGTATGCACATTATAAAATGATTAAATCTGGATGACTTTTTAAATGACTGAAACAAAGAGTATTTTAAAATATTTATTTAAATGAGATAAATTTTTCAAACTTGGTGTTTCCCAGAAAGAGGTACCTTTCCTTGGTACTTATATTGCTTCATCTGGCAGCTGAGAAGACTCCCCTTACAGGACTCTTCCTTAAACTCTAAAATAAAATTATATTTTATATATAATTTGATCCTCTACAAAAATAAAATATTTCCTATTAATATCTCCATTGTATATGCTACCCTCATTATTCTATTACCATTCTGGATAATTATTTTGAGTTAATTTTAAGTTATGACTTTTGGGGTAGCAGAATCAGCATTTTGAAGAGCCTTGTGATGTTGTTTAGGACTAGACAGATAATGTGATCCACTAATTTTGAAACAGTGGGTATTTCTGTTTTGGTGTCATGAAGAACAATAGTTATTAACTACACCTCCGATGTAAATGTTTGAGATGGCTTAGCTCACCTATACAGTTAGTCAACCTGCTGCCATCATTCACTGCAAAAATAACTGAATCTAGAGCTGAATTTTACATCAGTGGCAACAAGAGGACTGTCTATTTAATCCTATTTTCCTGTATCCTACGATAGCCATATGATACAGCTCCAGGATTCCAGAGTCTCATGAGGAAAGTCAGACATAATGAAAGAATATTAAACATCCATAGCTCAGTACCAAATGTGTAGTTGCCAGGAAGTCAAAATTGAGCAAGGTCATGCCAACACACTTATTCTTTGTCATGAAAAGAAAGTGGAATGTGGAAAACAAGAAAGCGCTGGGCACACTGTGATTTTATTTTCTCCCTCAAGAAGTGGAGCGGCATGTTCAAAAGCAAAGCAGTGAAACAGATTGTTAATTTCATAATGATGGCCCCTAAGATTAAACAGCAATCATTATCCTTGGTTGTATAATTGCTAATTCAAAACCACCCAAAAAGAAAAACCATCCTAACATCAAAATAATGGGCCTGTGGTGGCTGAATGGAACATCTTGCCTAGATTCGTCAGTTCTAATATACACTACATTGAGGAAATAAATCCATGGGTTGAGAATTAATCGCAGGAAAACATTTAGCTCATATTTTAAGAAACATATCATCATTTCACCATTATAGCTAATATTAGCTTAAAGGAACATCCTACTTCTTCCTAATACAAAATTCATCACACTAAGTACAGTAATGGGTGCATAAAATTTTCTAATAAATATCAAGGCTAGTGTCTCCCTCTCTACTCTTTCCCTGTGCAAAGCAATTAGAATCTGCTGTTAATGTTTCACTACATTTGAGCTGTTTTTCTTTTATAGACTTAACCATAAAATTGCTAACAGTTAACTGGCTGAAACACAAAACTAAACAGAATAATTGCCAATAGCAGATGGAAGAATAGGAAGAGTATGGTCAGTAAACATTTATAACATTGTAGCAAGAGTTACCTGGGGAAGACTATATGACAAGGCCCTGCCTCTTACATCTCACAGGTCCAAAGTCACCATGGCTTCCAGATGAGATCAAGAGCCACAACCAAGGGTTAATATCTCTTAGGGAAGCACCAATAATCAAGTCCTTTTTGTATTGTAGGAAGTGTTAGAACATTACCCATTAATTTAATCATTTTCATGAAATGTATATTTATAGAATAACCTTCTTTATCATAGGAAAGAAATATTCCATAAGATTTGACAGACCTTAGGCCTAAATTAACTTCTAAATGCTAAACTTAGGATAAACCAGAGATAACAACATGAAAAACTATTAGCCATGAGTTCAAGCTGGATTTCTTTTATTAGAATTCTTATGAAGAATGAAGTGTGGCATTGATTCTGCCTTCCAACCTACTAGCTTTATCATTACCAGTTATTCTATCAGGCACTGAGGAGCATTAGGCTTATGTTTAACCTGTTTAAATCACTTGATTAGTAACTATGACATGCCAATATATTTGTGTAATAGTTTCTTTACAAGGAAGGAATTATAGAATGAAAAAGATAAAATCGAACTATATTCTAAAAATTAATGAATGGATTCATTCATTTTTTTAAGTGAAAGGCATTATAATTTGAAATTTTTTGTTTGATTTTATACTTCTACTGAGGGTGCTTTTGTGTTTCTAGCAAAAGAAAATATTAGTTTCCTTTGTTTCCAATAAGAAAACATCATTCTTGTTCAATACTTGGTGACATGGATGTCACATCTCCCTAAATTGTACTTTTTCCAACTTGTGTAAGTTACAAATTTTGCAAGTAAATGTCTTAAATCATTTCTTAGTAGGCATGGGTTTTGTAATCCAATGAATATCTGCTCAGATCTCCCTTTACTAATTCAGTTTTATTAAAATAAATTCTTATATTAATTTTATTAATTGAGTTTGGCCAGAAATGAGATTTATTTGATATATAAAGTATTTTGCCCTTTATTAGGAACTTTTGAATTTTGATGTAAAAATATGCCTTGGTTTTTACTATTTTTCATTTGTAGACAAATGTCATGTGGAAGAAGAAAAGCAAAATTAAGAAAAGCTGTGGGATTGAAGAGGAGAAGCAGAAGTTGGGTGGATGAGGCAAAAGTACGTTTTATACTTGGACAAGAATATCTTTTTGAAAACTACCATGTTGTACAATGAATATACACTTATACAATATTTTTAAGGAAAAAAATGAAAAGCTAGGTCTCAAGTGCAAACTGTAGGTTATTCTCAATTTTATTTTCATCTGGACTAAAAAATGAAGACACAAAGTAATCTCTAATGTATGAAAATATGTAAAGTCATATGTAAGACTCTACTTCTTCACCTTGTTCAGGACCAAACTTTTCCTAATAAAAATGTTCCCACATTTAAATTTCTATGCAAAATAATTTCATTAGTATCAGAACTAGAGTCATTACAGCTTAAAACAAAGATTAATAGGCTACAGTCTGTATAAAATTGGCCAAGAATCCAGATTAACAGGCTTGCTTCATTTTATCAAACAATTAACACTTTATTACTCACGAGCTTTCCCTCTGTTGTCTTACAAAAACAGCACTAATCTACTGCTGCTTTCATAAGATATACTAAATTTAATGTTCCATTAAAATAAATAACCACCTCGAGGGTCTGCTCTATTTCTTTTATCTTCCTACTTATTTTTGCTTTGTTATCTATTTTTTCCTGTACTTCATCAATCTTAAAAGACACATTTAAAAAGACGTTTTCTCCATTTACATATGTCTAATGCTAAAATGAGTGCTCCCCTCAATTGGTATCTTAGATTCATAAAACTCTTGCATTCTTTGCTCAACATCCATTCCCACAGAGTAGAACCTCTCCTAGTTCTGGATCTGGGCAGCATGTGTTTTGTTGTCTGGCATTTCCTGTTCCTGGTTTCTCATGACATGCTTCAGAAAGGTGTCTGTAGGAACAGCAGTTAGGAAGGAGAACTTAGGAGGCATGACACCACGAGAATGCCTGCACCTACAACAGATTTTCTGTAACTACTAATCTCCCTAGGCATTAAGCCCCAACAGCAACTTCCTGCCATTCAACTTGAGCTAAAGTTTGCTAGTGGCTTCCATCACATGAATTCTAATTTGTTTGTTTCCTTATTTTTTTGTGTGTGTTTTATTTTTCAACACTGGGTTGAAAATATTTCACATACTTATGGTGTGTAACATGGTGATTTGATGCTCTCTGTAATGATTATGATAATATGACTAACATTCTAATTACCACCCATACAAGCATTAACTCCCTAGAATGTGTTCATCTTAAAAATTAAAAAAGTGTACTATTTGATCATATTGTCCCTTTATATGATTCTAATTACCTGTGAGTGTGCCATTTCTTTCTTTATGTTCTCCTAAAAAAAAGTGGCTGTTAAAATTTAATCTGAAATTTCTGTGTAGTTGCCTTGGATGGCTATTTTCTGGAAGCAATGGGACAGTGGGATCTGTGACAGGGACATGCATGTGGTTACTCAACACTTGGGAATTAACTTATGGAGGCTACAATGGCGATGTGAAGCCAAGCCAGCACGACTGGTCTTTACAAAGCACAAAAAGAAAATTTTTATTAAAGTTTTATTTCAAAACTAAAAGCCCAACAGGAAAGCAAGAGAAACTATATCATCTTTAAAGGATCATGCAATACCAACAATAATTGGAAGAACGCAGTTCAGGTGTCGGTTAAAGGTGCTGCACGGTTGCAGCAAAAATTTAAATTTCAGTGCCTCTTTAGTAAAGAAAGACACGTTTTTACTGGAGAAAACAGCTCTTCCTCTACATGTGAAAAGAAATCACACACTAATTTCACCTGGAGAACTTATCTCTAAAGAAATACCTGATCTCCCCGAGAGCATCCCAAAATAGAATTTGACAACACAGTACCCCATAAAGAAATATATGAGATAAGTTTTTTGAAAACAACATAGAAAGATAAAATTGTTAAGGCCTTGTCAACTTGAAACAATGAATGTATAGAGAATATGTGCAGCAATATATTCCTCAGGTAGTAAAATAACATAAACAAAATACTGAATTAGACCACACTCCCTTATAACTCAGAATTCATTATGTTACTGCCAGCACCCTATTACCCTAGTTGTTCTGTTGAATTGAATGCAGGAAAGTTGAGTTCTATGGAGCTCACAGACATTTGAGATGCCACAATTCCCCCTATATCTCAGGAGAAGGAATTAAAAGATTTAGGAAACAGAATGAATATATTATGTGAATTTAATAAGCTACCTCCTAAACCATATACTTCTTGGAAGGCCAACAGACACTAACCCTGCTAAGACATTTAGAAACATATAACTAGGGGACAACCAGGGTCTTTGAAGAGATCTCTAAGCTACAGATCTTAGTAGTGATGATGGGGTGCACTCTGAAAAACAGTTTATGGCTTCAGTGAAGGCAATTAGATCCTACAATGGCAAACACCAGCGAACAGTTGTTAGCATCCTATGCTAAAAGACTGGTCAGGGATACAGGGAGAGTGGTCATCAGAATAGTGAGAATAGTTGGCAATAGCTCCTAACAATAACGTCTTTAAAAAAAGAATGACTTGCCGGGCGGTGGTGGCGCACGCCTTTAATCCCAGCACTTGGGAGGCAGAGGCAGGCGGATCTCTGTGAGTTCGAGACCAGCCTGGTCTACAAGAGCTAGTTCCAGGACAGGCTCCAAAGCCACAGAGAAACCCTGTCTCGAAAAACCAAAAAAAAAAAAAAAAAAAAAAATGAATGACTTATGAGATAAGATTGTGAATATATTTCTTTCTAAAAAAAATAGTGGAACAAATATAAATTCAGAGGACAAAAATCTAAGTGTAGCTGCAATAGTTGGGACTCATAAAGTTTTCTACAGTTCACAAACCAAAAGCCCCTTTTAATGAAAAAGAGGCCATGTCTATTTGATGAATGGCCTTGCAATATATATCCTTCAAGGCTTCTTACAGAATTCTCTCCAGAAAGAACTGATATTTGTCAAGGTGACTGAACATTATAGGATGGCAAAAAACAAAGACTTTTTAAGAGATATTAGATATTGGCTGTGAACAGATTCCAATATCCAGAGAAAATAAAAACCCACCAAATGCTTGCAGGTCAGAGTTGGAACTTACGGGAAAATTAGATGAAGTCTCTGTTCTAGCAGGTTGCTTGATGTTATTATCCAAGACATTTGTGCTGAGAATAGACACGTTTAGTAACAGAAAGAGTCCAGAACCAACTGAATGATGCTGTTTATAAAGGAAGAGTCAGAAGGGCATCTGGAGAATTCATCTTTACCTACACCACCGGCACAATTGCCAGACAAAGGTTGAATTTCCTTGGGAACTGAAGAGAATGGTGTCATCAAGAGTTCATAGAATGTAGGGTGGCAATTAACTGATTTCTGAAAAACTGATATTGTAACTGATGGCACTGGAGTCACATAATAATAATGTAGAGTAGGGGAGATGGTTTGGTCAAAGTGATGTGTGTGTAAGCTTGAGGGTCTGAGTGTGGATTCCCCAGAAATTGCAGAGCATGGACATGTGCCCGAAATCCCAGTGCTGGAAGAAAGAGGCAGGAGGATGCCAGGATGTTCACCAAATAGATCTTCTAACTAGTCAGGGAAATCCAGTCAGCCAGAGGCATCATGCACACACACACACACACACACACACACACACACACGCTTAGAGAATTCTTTTCTTTCTCATTTTGTAACTTTGCTGTCTAATGTGAGTAATAACAACATATTCTCAACGTCCTATTTCATCTAAATAGTAACTCTAATGACTTCTTACTCTAAAATCTATTAGAAATATACAGCCGTTTATATCTGAGACTATCAAACTATGAGCAGAAGTTAGCGAATCCCACAACTCTAAACAACTATCCCTGAAGCAGAAGTCCTTTTATAAAAGTCTATCAAACTTCTAAAAAATTATACAAACAAAAGATTCATACATTGGTACTTTACTGAATAACTTATAAGGCAATTACTTGAGAAAAAAAGCAATAAGGCCCAGACTACAGGGACAAGCTACTCCAGCTCCTACACCATATGATACAACTGACAGAGCATGTGTAAAGCATCTAACACAGCTAGCAGCAAGCTGTGTTAGTGCAAATTTACAAGCTAATATTAGTGTAGATCTCTGTGGTTTTAGAATGAGTCTGTGCATTGTCTTCCCCATAGCTATTCTTCATTTGAAAAGCAGCTTCTCATAGTACCTTACTCTTCAACCATGACTTCTCTCAGAGACATGCTACCTTATTGCTCCAACTGGACTGGCTCTTCAAGAGAGTCCCAGGAATATCAGATCAGTGTGCATGAACTCAGAGGCAGTGCCTAACTTGTGGAACAAGCATTTGTATAGAACATGTTATAGCAGTGAAGAATTGGTTGCAAAATGTGATCCATACCTATTGCATTATTCCTCAGTACCAACATTTTCCTCTGGGTCTCAGGATAGTCAGTAGGCACAAGCAGAAATGAAAGTTCTGCCACACGCACCAACATGATGGCTATGGTCTCACTTAGGAAGCTGTAAGGAAGACCTCCAATAAAATGCTTTCATGAGCTTGCTGCCTCTTCACAGCAATTTAGTGTAACCAAGACAAGATCCAATGCCCTTTCTGACTTCTATACGTGGTACACATAAATACATATAGGCAAAACACTCATACATATAAAATATAAAATAAATAAAGTCTGGTCAGTTTAAAGTAACTGAATACAAAGAACACTATAGAACTTCTTCTATGGAGACATTCCAGGCCCAAAATAACAATAAACTTTGGGAGGATGCTAATGAAATTAAGTTCCTTTCACAGAAGAGTGCCTTGATTTATCATCAGGACACTATGACACCACCATTTCCATATTATGTAATTCTTTTGCACACTATAGCAATGTTATGACTGAGGAAAGTCTAGAGATGGGCTCATGACTACAGTGTTCATTGATCATGTGAAAACCCGTAATAAAAACAACTAGGCTGAAAAAAAATGGGATTACAAGGATATCAGCTGTCACCTAGGAAACAACATTAACATGCCAAAACATAATATAATAAAATTTAGAGAACTACTTAAGTTAGCATTCAGTAGACTCTATCTGAAAGACAGTATTTGAGAGGCACTAGTCTTTCAAACCTAGAATGCATGAATCTGGGAACTAAGAGATAGAATGAATTTGTACTCATTCCTTGCAGCCTAGTGTCAGTGAATTTGGAGTACATATTCCTCAGAAGAGAAATGTTTTTGCTGAAGAACACACTCAGCTTATTATTGGAAATGGTACTATACCAATTGGCTTTCTGTTAGTTTAGGCTACCCTGTCTTGACAAATAGAGGACACGTAAATTGTTTTGCAATTCTACAAGTTAGAATTCCATCCCAGTTTGCTTGAAGCTAAATCAAGATATACCAAAGGATTTCAGTCCATTTAGACTCCAAAGGAAGCTTCCTTCTTTTTTTAAATTGATTTTAATTGAGCTCTACATTTTTCTCTGTTCCCCTCCCTGCTTCCACCTCCCCTTCAACTCTCTTGCAAGGTTCCCATGTTCCCAATTTACTCAGGATATCTTATCTTTTTCTACAACCCATGTAGATTAGATCTATGTATGTCTCTCTTTGGGTCCTCATTGTGTCTAGGTTCTCTGGGATTGTGATTTGTGGGCTGGTTTTCTTTGCTTTATGTTTAAAAACCACTTATGTAAATAACTTCCATAAACTACAACAATTTCTTCTCTGATGATTCTCTCCTCCCACATTCAAATTAAACTTTGCTGCATCTCTCTAATTGCTGTCATCTCCTTCCCTCTTTTATACTACTGTCTTCTACAGTCAAAATCCTTTATGATTATTCTTAGATAATCAAGGATAAACCCTCCATCATATGGTCATCTAATCTTTCGGGAACTTAATTCTTTGAAAATCAACCATTGACCTACAGTATAACAAGTATCACACAAAAAGACTGGAGATTATGAAGCTGGGGCTGGAACTCAGCAGTTAAGTGCACTTGCTACTCTTACAGAAGAGCAGTTCATACCCATCCCTAACTCCATTTTAATGATATGTGGTGCCTGAATCTATCTTATTAGGTTTCCACATGATATGCATGTATATATTCAGTCATTCATATGTAAAATAAAAACATTGTAGTAAGGAGCAGTGAGCAGGCCTACTTTTCGTCCTGCTTGGCTCCTGGCCGCCTGGCTAGCTTATGCCCTGAAATAATAACACACAAACTGTATTCATTTAAACACTGCCTGCCCCATTAGTTTCAGCCTCTTATTAGCTAATTCTCACATATCTTGCTTTAACCCATATCTAATAATCTATGTAGCACCATGAGGTGGTGGCTTACAGGGAAGATTCTAGCATATGTCCATCTTGGGCTGGAACTTGATCACATCTGACTCACTTCCCTTCTTCCCAGCATTCTGTTCTGTCTACTCCACCCACCTATGTTCTCACATATCAGGCCAAGCAGTTTTCTTTATTAATTAACCAATGGAATCAACAGATTGATAGAAGACCCGCCTCCATCAAAACATTTTTGTAGAAAGACTATAGGTTACAATGTGGACAACTGTAATCACAGTATACCTTGGTTAGTTAAGATTCCTTCTCCTAAAAATTAATATAAAATAAAGTTACTTACTAAAATAATGATTAACCAGTTTTGTCCAATGGCTATAGTACAATTGATTTAAAAATGGTCCTTTCTGAAATGAGGAAGACTCATAAGGTCACCTAGCATTACTTCTGTGCTCAGTGTAGCAACGGTAGCAACGAGTAAATGTAAAAACAAACAAACAAAAGAAACAACAACAACAACAACAACTTAGATCATTTGGTGATATAAATCCTAACCTGTCACAGCACAGCAAAGCAAAGCTCCAACCTATGTACTAGTAGAGATAAGAAAATACAGAAGTCATTAATGTAAAACTTTATGATTTATTTGTTGCTTATTTTTCCTTTCTCTGTTTATAAGGAGGACATGTGGTTCTAAGATGATAAAGAAAAACATGAGACAGACTGTATTGTTATCATTGTTGATGCAAAGAGAACAGCTTACTTGCCCGGTCTTAAAAGGCTGTTCTAGGGCTGGAGAGATGGCTCAGCCTTTAAAGGCTGTGCGTATAACCAAGGCAGCTCTGAACCTATCTTCAAAGCTCTGTGCATGCTGAGGTAACAATTGACAGGTCTATAGAGGCTTCTTGACTGGCAATTGTGGGAGTTCACACAAAAGTAGATACCAGTAAAAGATGGAAAAGCACAATGAGAAATAAGACAGGATTTTTATTCCCCAATTCTTCTTTGACAAGAAGGTATGGCCATATGTCCAGAGGTAGCAATTAACCAGAGAAGCTCACTATTATGCTCTCTGTTGTGGAGATTATGATAATTTTCCCTTCTTCCCTTTCAGATTCAGAAAAGGGAAGTGTTCTCAGCCATGATTCTTCATCAGTTGCTTTTTGGAACATCTCTAACCCCTCTAACTGTTTGAAAAGAAGACTTTCACTAAATATTTTTGCAGCTTTACCTCTGACAAACACAAAACAGGAGCTTATTTATTTTTTAATAATGTAAGCCAACACACATCAACATATTTTATCTGTTTTTCTCTCTATCTCCCTTACCATTTCTATGTGTCTCTTTCCTCCCTCCCTCTCTAAAAGCTTCCACTATGTAGCCTAGGCTGGGCTTGAACCCACGATCCTCCTCCACAGCTTTCTCAGTGCTTGATGACAGGCATGTGCCACCAGCTTCTTTTCCTTCTATTTGCCTTGCTCTTATTTCCTTTCAGTTATTTCCTGGTATCACAACTAAACTAATAGGCTACAACTTTAAATTTTTGTTTAGTTTAATTTTTTGTTTGTATTTTGAGATAGGGTTTCTCTGTGTAGTTTTGGAGCCTGTCCTGGAACTATCTCTATAGACCAGGCTTGCCAAAGTTACAAAGATCCACCTGCCTCTGCCTCCTGAGTGCTGGAATTAAAGGTATGTGCCCACCACCACCACCCAACAACAATTAAAAATTTTATATGATATATGAAAGACACTAATTGCGTGTAAAATGTAGGAAGAGCTGATTAGGGTAAGAGCTTGTGGACTATCTGCATCCTTGACTCACCCATCAAGAAGCAAGTTTAGTCTAAATCCAATGATGGTCTGTTGGGAAAAAGTCAGCTCTAGCCTGCTGACTGCAACTGAGAGTTCTGTAATATGCAAAAAGCAAGTAGCTCTCAGAGGACTCTGAAAACTTAACCACAATATATAGGCTTAGGACAGGAGTGAATGTTTTAAGGTGACCTGTACAAAAGCAAAGTTTTAACGTTTCTCGTTTACCCTCTCTTTATTTAGATGAAACCCGAAGATTCACAGTGCATCCCAGTGCACAAAGGGCAGGAGACAGCAATGTCCAAAAATCCACTTGTCTTCATGTCCAGGACAATGGTGAATGAGGCCTGGTAAGCTAAAGTAAATGTGACAAAATGACTTTTTTTTTTCATTTTTTACTTTCCCAAAAGTAAGGTAAAAAGGAGTGATGAATACATAGGTGTCCTAAACCCTAAGAAAAGTCTTTATCTCTGACCAGAGCATAATGAAAAATTCTGTCAATGTGCATTTTCCAATATGTCTATCAGTAAGTGCCTCTATTAGCTTTCTTTCTGTTGTTCTGATAAATATTGACCAAAAGCATTTTGGGTAAATTCAGATTTTTTTGTTGTGCTATTTTATTCTTTCTTTCTTTCTTTTTGTTCTGTTTTGCTTTGTTTTGCTTTAGCTTACATTTTTTCGTCACAGTATTTAAGGAAAATCAGGACAGGACCTCAGCAGGAACCTGGAGTCAGAGACTGAAGGAGAGACTATGGAGGAATGCTCCTTACTGGGATGCACCCTGCAGCTTGCTCAGCAACCTTTCTTGTTCGTCTCAGCCCACATGGACAGGGTGGCACAGTCCAGAATGGGTTTCCTGTCTCCCCATATCAGCCAGCAATTGAAGCACGGCTACCAATCAGTTTGATAGAGACAGTTTTTCAAGTGAGATTCTCTCTTCCAAGGTAACTCTACTTTGTGTCAAGTTGACAAAACTAGTCAGAACAATTATTTCGTCTTTTTTTTTTTCAATCTGAGTGGGAAGATCAAGTCACCTGAACACCCCGGGGTGTTGGTATAATGTGTTGTCTATGTTAGAAATGAACAGACAGAGATAAAGTGTGGGGAATTAAAAAAAATAAAAATAACAAAAAAAAAATCAAACCAAAAAAAAAAAAAAAACCCTAACAACAACAACAACAACAAAAAACCCTGACTTTCTTATCATGAGACTAAACAAAATGCACATACCACTGTTTGAAATTAAAGGATTGTTATCAATCAGGCCATCTCAAATTTCCCAAGGATATTATTAATATTTATAGATATACACTGCTTTCAATCCCTTCATTCTATCCAGTCACCCCTAACTACAGCAAACAAGATCGATTTTAGTGAAAAATTCTGTAACTATCCAGGTCAAATTAGATTTAAATCAATTCTTTTGACTGCCATAAAAGAGAAAGGATTTAAAACCATTTTAAGCAGTTGATCTGAACATTATAGGGCTTGATTTTCTGTATAACTGCCATGTCCATTCATTAACGTTGCTGGTCCAAACCAAACAAATGCTTTGTATTTAAACATTTCATTTAAGTGATGTATTAATTTATTTGATCTTCCCTGTAGTTGAAATAGCAACATCATCTTTAGGACCCATCCATGATAAGCTTAATAGAGGCCTTGATCTCAGTAGTTTACCATGAGGCAATACCTGGTTCCAATAAGGACAATAAACAGACTGCAGGCACCACCCAGGAATAGACTGTCCAAAGGAAATTCCTAACATTCCAACCGCTGTAGATAGGATCAACTGCCAGCACACATTCACCAGAGCACCCCTAGAAAATGTCAGCCAATCAGGGGTCCTGCACCTTAAAAATCCTTCACCCCCACCTTTATTACTATAAACCGAACTCTAACTGAGCTCAGGGCTCTTTGATCACTCCAATACATTGGATACACAGAGAGACCGAGTTTGCAAACTTGTGTAGAATAAAGGCATAGAAAAAAAAGGCTTTTTGCTTTTACATACAGGACTCCGTCTCCTTGTTGATTTTGGGGGACTTTGCAGATCTGGACATAACATTATTATCATTTATATCTACAATTTAATCACATGGTACAATGCATGAAAAATAAAAATGAATTTTCATTCACGAATGAGATGTCCACATTAACACCTAAAATACTTTCTATCTACAATAATAATTACTTTTATAATAATGATTGTCATTTAGTAGAGTTTTAAAAATGAAATGTAATAAAGTATGAAGCATGTTAAAGAGAAATAGAGCATAGAAGAATCATTTTCTTTCCTGATGTGTAGGTAATTCCCTTCAGAGAATATTGCTAGCATAAAGAAGCATCATGGACTTTGTTCTTGGGCCATTTTTTGCTGGATAGCTGTAATGCTCATTAAAAAGTTTCTCTTTGCAGAAAACAGATCATCATAGAAAAGCCATAGCTTGTCAGAGAGGCCACGAGTTAGGTTCCAGCTGCTTAGCCCTGAAATAATCACACAGAAACTATATTATTTAAAGAACTGCTTGGCCCATTAGCTCTAACTACTTATTGGCTAACTCTTATAACTTAACTCATCACATTAATCTGTGTGTCCCCACAGAGTTGTGGCCTACCAGCAAAGTTTTAGCATGTCTGTCTCCAGCCGTGGCTCCATGGCTTCTCCTTGACTCCACCTCCTTTTTCCCCAGCATTCAGTTTAGTTTTCTTCACTTACATCTATTCCCTGTGCAGACTCTAAGCAATTATTTATTAACCAATGGTATTCATAACATATAGAGGGGAATCCCACATCAATAGCTGGTCATAATTCAGAGACCAACCAATATTTGGAGGTCAGCCCGAACAGATATGTCTACAACACAATTCCTACATATAAAGCTCACGAACATTACAAAAAGGAAGCAGGGGGCATAAAAGAATGTTGTCTTAAGGTTTTTTTATTTCATTCATTCTTCATTTTGTTGTTTTCATGGTCTTCATTAAGGCATTTATTCATACCCCAATAAGATCTTTGAATGTATTCATAATTTATTTTGTTAAGTATTTATCTTATTCTTCAGCTAAATTGCTTGCAAAGGACCTAACACAACAGGGCTACTGGCTTCTGGTAGAGGCATATTGTCTTTGTTGTTCATGTTTTTTTTTTCTCATTTTTTATTAAAAATTTCCATCTCCTCCTCCTCCCCCTTCCCTCCCCTCCCTTCCACCCATACCCCCACTCCCTCCCTCTCCAAGCCAAAGAGCCATCAGGGTTCCCTTCACTATGTTAAGTCCAAGGTCGTCCCCACTCCCCCTAAGTCCAGGAGGGTGAGCAACCAAACTTACAAGGCTCACAGTGAGCCCGTCCATGCTGTACAGTTCTAGCTCATCGCCGTTGTCCTTGGTTTCTCAGTCCTCCTCCACTGTCAGCCACATTCAGAGAGTCCGGTTTGGTCCCCTGTTCCATCAGTCCCATTCCAAATGGACTTGGTGGTCTCCCATTAGATCTGTCCCACTGTCTCAATGGGTGAATGCACCCCTCACGGTCCTGACTTCCTTGCTCATGATCTCCCTCCTTTTGCTCCTCATCAGGACCTTGGGAGCTCAGTCCGGTGCTCCTATGTGGGGCTCTGTCATTTTATCCATCCAATGCCAGGTGAAGGTTCTATGGTGATATGCAAGATATTCATGAGTATGGCAATAGGATCTGGACATTTCTGGCACCCTCTCCTCAGTTGCCCAAGGAACAAGCTGGGGGTGTCTTCCTGGACACCTGGGAACCCCTCTAGAATCAAGTCTCTGCCAACCTTAGAATGGCTCCCTTAATTAAGATATATAATTCCTTGTTCCCATATCCACCCTTCCTATATCCCAACCATCCTATTCCCCCAAGCTCTTCCCATCCTCCACTTCACACTTTTCTCTCCCCATCCCCCATCCCACCCCACCCCCAAGTTCCCATTTTTTGTCCGGCAATCTTGTCTACTTCCAATATCCAGGAGGATAACTATATGTTTTTCTTTGGATTCACCTTCTTATTTAGCTTCTCTAGGATTTTTTTCCAAATGGATTAAAGACCTCAATATCAATCTGAACACACTGAACCTGTTAGAGGAGAAAGTGGGAAGTACTCTACAACATTTGGGCACAGGAGACTGCTTCCTACGTATAGCCCCAGCAGCACAGACATTAAGGGCAACATTGAATAAATGGGACCTCCTGAAGCTGAGCAGCTTCTGTAAAACAAAGGACACTGTCACTAAGACAAAAAGGCAGCCTACTGACTGGGAAAAGATCTTCACCAACCCCGCAACTGACAAAGGTCTGATCTCCAAAATATATAAGGAACTCAAGAGACTAGACTTTAAAATGCTGATTAACCCAATTAAAAAATGGGGCACTGAACTGAACAGAGAATTCTCAACAGAAGAAGTTCGAATGGCCAAAAGACACTTAAGGGCATGCTCAACCTCCTTAGCGATCAGGGAAATGCAAATCAAAACAACATTGAGATACCATCTTACACCTGTCATATTGGCTAAAATCAAAAACACCAATGATAGCCTTTGTTGGAGAGGTTGTGGAGTAAGGGGTACACTCATCCATTGCTGGTGGGAATGCAAAATTGTGCAACCACTTGGAAAGCAGTGTAGAGGTTTCTCAGGAAATTTGGCATCAATCTACCCCAGGACCCAGCAATCCCACTGTTGGGAATTTACCCAAGAGATGCCCAATCATATTACAAAAGCATTTGTTCAACTATGTTTATAGCAGCATTATTTGTAATAGCCAGAACCTGGAAACAACCTAGATGCCCTTCAGTGGAAGAATGGATGAAGAAAGTGTGGAATATATACATATTAGAGTACTACTCAGCGGTAAAAAACAATGACATCTTGAATTTTGCATGCAAATGGATGGAAATAGAAAACACCATCCTGAGTGAGGTAACCCAGGCCCAAAAAGATGAACATGGGATGTACTCACTCATAATTGGTTTCTAGCCATAAATAAAGGACATCGAGCCTATAATTTGTTGTTCATGTTTATGCTTTTGTGCTAGGATCTAGGTATCGGGAGCTATGACATTTGAAGTGTTTCTTGGTAGAAGTACCTCATCTTGTTTTTTTTGGATAGGTATTCTCTGTGTCATTGGCTCCTGTTGCCTGTTCTGGTATCCAGCAAAGTATAGTTCATGTGGGCTCCCTGGATACCAACCAAGTGGGGTTTCTGTGAGGTCCCTTGTTAGAGAGCTGTTATGCAGGTTGAGGGATTCACAAAGGAATGAAGGTGTCCTAGACAAAAAGAAAAGCTGAAAGAGAAAGCAGGTATAAACTGATAGAGCCTGGGTCTACACCAAGACTTTGTAAAGTCCTGAAGGGATGGACATGGGTTAAACTTAGTATTTCTATTGCTGTGATAAAATACCATGATCAAAGACAACATGGGAGGAAAACATTTATTTCAGTTTACTTGTCCCAATCATCCCATCATGAGGGAAGTTGGAGAAAAAACTCAAGGTAAAAACTAAGTTGAAAGCTATGGAGGAATGCTAATTACTGGCTTATTCCTCCTAACATGCTAGTTTGTTTTCTTCTACACCCAAGACTACCTGATGACCTACAGGCTTGCCTATAAGCCAGTCTTATGGTTGAGAATGCCTTATAATTGAGATATTCTCTTAATTAAGATTTCCTCTTCCCAGTATATCTCGGTATGTGTCAAATTGACAAAAAAAAATTAAGAACAACATGCTAACATGGAAGGAGCCATTTTTCTAGGACCCCACACATAGGTAAAGAACTACAGACAAATAATGACTATTGAGAAAGGGAGAGTTTGTCTCTGGAAGGGATGAGTCACCTAATCCCTTCCAGACTGGTAATCCCTGAAGTGATATATACACAATCAACACCAAACGGACTCAACAGATTACACTTATACACACAACAGAAGCAACTGGTAACACTGAATCTTCATCCAGGAAATCTTTAGCCAGAGAGAGGTGAATGACAGTGCTCAATTTCCTTCACTTTTTATATAAATCAGTAAGAATGTATCATTTTTGCTCCATTAAATAATAGCAAGAGCAAATTATGACTCATTCAAGTGTAGTAGCCACTTGCATTTGGTTCTTTCAAATACCTGGCTGGTTTGTGTTACCTGTGAGCTACCAGCTTCTGAAGTCTCAACCCATGAGCCCCAGTTTCTCTCTGCTCAGTCTTGAGCATCTTCAATATAGCAAATGAGTCCAAGGGCAGTTTATCACAGAAGGGGAAGGAAACAGCAGCCCTATTATGACATAGCCTCTAAAATCTGCAGCATCCTTTTTACCATGTCAGACTCTTCCATACAAAAAGGGAAAATAGTCTACCACATTTTCAAAGATACTGTAAATAAAAATTACGACTGTTCAATCTGCTGATCAGACTAGATAACTTTAGTAGGAAACTGGGAGGATAAAATTTATTTGAATATTCATTTGCATAAGGAAGCCTAAAATACACGGCATTATGTTTTAAATGCAATGAGAAGGGATGTTAAAGACACAATTTTTAAATGTTATGGTTTTACAGGTTTTAATTCTCAAAATATATGAATACATGATCTGTTTACTTTAAATAGGTGAGAGTGGGTATGTGTGCATGCAAGCGGGTGTATGTGCATCCAACAGTACTTAGAGAAGTCCGATAGCTTAAGTATGCTGGCCCATGTAGTAAGTCATAGAGACAAAAATTAAATCCTCATAAGTCTAAGCATGGAAGCTAAGCTATGAAACCATCCTGCTTCCTGTTGATGAACCCACTCTTTCTATCAAGACAGCTGAGCTGCACTATGACCTATATAGCAGACCCAGCTCTTCTTTCTCACAGAGAAGAAACTTGCAGTCTCAGCTTTTAATGATTGCCATACTTGAAGCTCTCTCTCTTCACATTGAATATAATAGATTGCTTTGATGATGTGATATTTTACTGATACAAAAAGCAAAAGAGAAAAATGATACTTAGACACTATCATATTTCTAGAATTCTGATAGCTAAATAAGATCTTCTCCCAAGATCATGTGTAAAAGAAATGAGCTGTTTCTATTGAGAATATCTCACAGGGGTTGTCTGAAAAAAATCCAATAATCAAAAACAAAGTTTGTTGTCAGCATTGCTTATTTTTCAGGCAAAGAGAAAGATAAGTTATAGTATGTTTAGAAACATCAAAACCTGGAAAGCAGTTTCATAACATAAACAGCCTCCTTAGTGCAAATCCCACTGTGTTAGGTATTTTCTCCCAAATTTTTATCCCTGCCAAATACGATATATGGTTAGGTAGACTACAGTATATAGAATCATCGAGGAAAAGGCACAGCAGCAATGTGTCCTGTGTTTGAGTCGTGGGAAGTGACAACAATAAGGAATGAGATAAAGTAGTTAGTTTGAGCCTTCCCTTTAACCATTTTAATAATTAATTTTTTAAAAACCTATCTTTTCTCATTTTACATTTATAGTTCCCATTTCCCTCCTCCCACATCCTCTACCTTTGTCCCCACATCACACCCCCGCCATCCACTCCTCAGAGAGGGTAAGACTCCCCGTGGGGAGTCAACAACTTCTAGCACATTGTTTTGAAGCAAAACCAAGGCTCCCCACACTATCTAGGCTGAACAGGGTATCCTTCCAGAGAGAATAAGTTCCAAAAAGCCAGTTCAAGCAGTAGGGATAAATCCTGGTATCACTGACAGTGGCCCCACAGTCTGCCCCACCCACGTTGAGAAGGCCAAGTTTGGTCCTATGTTGGTTCCCTAGCTGTCAGGTCGGCCAGAGTTGATGGGCTCCCATTAGCTCAGGCAAGTTGTTTCAGTGGGTAGCCTCATCATGGTCTTGACTTCTTCATATTCTCACTACTCCCACTCTTCCACTGGACTTTGGGAACTCAGCCCCGTCCTCCACTGTGGATCTCTACATAGTTGCTGAATGAAGGTTCCATGATGACATTTAAAATAGTCATCAATCTGACTACAGGGCAAGACCAGTTCATGCACCCTCTCCACTATTGCTTAGGGTCTTAACTGGGGTCATCCTTGTGGATGCCTGGGAAATTCCCTAGTGTCAGGTTTCTTGCTAGCCCCATAATGGCTCCCTAAATTAATGCTTTATGTGTCCTGTTGTGACCCTTCATGTCCACTTGATCTCTCAAAAATACTGAATGTTACTAAGGGAAATCTTTAGTGCATTTATTAATACTTTAGTGTGGTCTTAAGTCAAATACTTTGTGTGTGTGTGTGTGTGTGTGTGTGTGTGTGTGTGTGTGTGTGTGTAACATGAAGAAGATTCATTGAATTTAGAGTTCAAGGCTTTCAGAGGTCTATTCTTAGTAAGTCTCACCATTAATAATAATAAGACACACCCATTCTGCTTATTTCCCCATGTTGTGTGAGATGCAAAAAAAGCACCTACTTTATAAAGAGAATAATAACAAACCCATATTATTACTGAATTAAGCAACATATGTCAAATAGTAGTTGACTTCCCCATGCTATCTGGCTTCAAAGAGAACTTGACCACAACATGAAGGATGCAAAGCAATACTTTTTTTCCTCCATAAAGGGAGAAATAAAATTTAGTTTCCACCATGATAAAATAAGAGATTCGCTCAAAGTTTGCTTTAAAGATACTGTAAGATGGAGCCAAACACAAAGGAAATACAGACAATGGCTGTAAAGTGTGAGCAAAAAGCCATAGTGTTGTTGTGCTGCTGTTTTACTGCCATTTCTTTCAGAAGCTCAGTCATTGTTGCAACCAAACCAAACCAAACAAAAATAAACTCTCTATTTCACTTTGGTAGCTTACTTTCTTGTACACATGGCAATAGACTTTGTCTTTAGACTCATAGATGATATGTGGATAGTGGAAGAGGCCAGCATGACCACTGCTACCTTGGGAGGGGGAGAGGCTAAGTGAGTAAAGCTGCCCCAACATCCTAAATTCTCTAAATCCCTGTAAAGGTACTAAAAAAACAAACACAAAAACAAAAGCAAACAGACAAAAAAAGTAAGAAATCCCTAATATCCATACCATACTCTCTCTCTCTCTCTCTCTCTCTCTCTCTCTCTATATATATATATATATATATATATACATATATATATATGAAAGTCCTTTTGTATATGTGTTGCCGTTATTGGTTAATGAAAAAAGAATCTGCATTGGCCTGTGATAGGGCAGAGTAGAGCTAGGTAGAGAAAACTAAACAGAATGCTGGGAGAAAAAAGGTATAGTCGCAAGACACCATGGACCACCAGAGGAGAAAGACACAAGCCTACAGCTGGAACATTGCCAGTAGGCCACAAGCCTCATAGTAAAATATAAAATAATAGAAATGGGTTAACCAAAGCTATAAGAGGTAGCCAAGAGGAATCTAGAGCTAATAGGCCAGGCAGTGATTTAATTGATACAGTTTCTGTGTGGTCATTTTGTGGTCTGGGCAGCCAGGAAAAAACAAGCAGCCTCATACAACATGTGTGTGTGTGTGTGTGTGTGTGTGTGTGTGTGTGTGTGTGTGTGTATCATACATATTTACTCTATCCTTCTCACATATCCCAATGATTTCCTTCCTTACCCCAAACAGTCCTGAGTCTGCTTCCATGTTGTTTGTACACACACACACACACACACACACACACACACAGAGAGAGAGAGAGAGAGAGAGAGAGAGAGAGAGAGAGAGAGAGACTCACACACACAAACATTTGTTACTTGAGGATATTAGATCACAGTTTTCATTCTTTCATGTGTCTTTATCTGGTTTTGATGTGAGGTAATCATGGCTTCAGAGGATGAGTATGGTATTATTGCTTCTCTTCCTAATTTTGTGAGTTTCAGAAGTATTTATTTTAAGTTTTCCTTAAAATTTTGGAAAAATGGTGTAGGAGGTCCTTCTGTATTTGTGTTGCTTTCATTGGTTAATAATGAAACTGCCTTGGGCCTGGTGATAGGGCAGAAGTTAGGTAGGCAGGAAGATAGAACTGAATGCTGGGAAGAAGGGCGGATGGAGAGACGCCATGGAGCTGCCAGAGATAGACATGCCGAATCTTTCCCAGTAGGCCACTGCCACGTGGTAATGTACAGATTAACAGAAATGGGTTAAATCAAGATGTGAGAGTTAGCTCATAAGAGGCTAGAGATAATGGGCCAGGCACTGATTTTGGTGCTATCTTTACTTTGATCTACTACTGATACCATGATTCCATATCTGGATGAGCAGACATTTGCTCATATTTTCCCAGAAATATTGTCACACGACACACCTAGGTTAACATGTCTTTGCTTACCCATAATGCCTTGTTCATTTTCCTTACACATAAGGCGCAGCAGTCTGACTCAGGTTCCCAGACTGTAATTGATGCCCTGGTTGCAGCAGGCTTTGTTTTGGGCCACCAACCAGATCCCAAATCATGACACAGAGACTTATTCCCATTTATGGCTCAGCCTTATCTTAGCCTTGTCCCACTACCTGTTTCTCTTCATCTACTTTTGCCTCAGAACTTCTTACCCCTCTTTCATTCTGTGTGTCCTACTCTGTCTGGCTGGCAGGGTGGCCTAAGTAGTCGCGGGCATCTTCCTCCGTTTCTCTCTTGTTCTCTTCTCTTGTTCCTAGATTCCTCCTACTTATTCTCTCTGCCTACCAGCCCCGCCTATCACACTAGTGCCTAGCTTTTTATTAGACCAAACAGGTGCCTTAGGCAGATAAGCCAAGACAGCAACACATCTTCATGTAATTAAACAAAATTCAGCATAAACAAAAGCAACACATCTTTGCATAATTAAACAAATGCAGAATAAACAAATGTAACACACCTTTACATAGTTAACATAGTATTCCACAACACAAATTAGTTAAGTCTTTAATTGTAGGTTTCTTCTCAGAATAGCACACATCCACAGACCTACCAAACACGAGGAGTGACAAAATATACTTCCTCACTATTGATTCATGCTAGAGAAATCTGTCTCTCAATATCATTTCCAGATGAATTGGCGATTTGCAGAACAGTTTGCTTATCCTGTGGCTACCCCTGCTGGGTAGCCCATCAGAACCTTTTGGTTTATCTTTTGCACAAGGCTCTTATGTCCCATCCCTCCACCAGGAAGCCTCATTGGTACAGGGATCACATTGCCCTTTCTTTGTACTTTTGGAAAACCCTTATATTGTTCTAATCTTTAAAAAAGAACTTATTTTATCTTACAAGTCTATGTATGTTCACATGAGTGAACATGTCTGAGAAGACCAGAAGAGAGTGTCAGATCCCCAAAACATAAAATTGTAGGTGGTTGCTCATCTGTGCTTAAACACTGGGTCATCCCTCATTCACCCACTCATTGTGTCTTTGGAATGTATACTCCTTGCTATCCTGACTTTCTATTAGCTGCATAGTAAGGAGGCAGCTTCTGATTCCCCCCCATCCTCATTGGCACCTGTATACTAACACTCTAGAGAATAGTTCAGCTATGATTTGTTTTCATGTGAAAATAAGAGCATTTTATATTAAAATATATTTTAATTAAAGATTAAGAAAATGTGTATGACAGGTTTTTAATTATTTTTAAAATTTTGACAATATAGGACAATTTTATTTATTTAATTTCTGAAATAGCTGATTCTATAAGAATAATTTATTGAATTTATTTTCAAAATTTTCTATATCATGGGTACTGAGCATCTGTAAATCATACATACATCTGGTCTTGATGTGGCAAATATATTCCATAGATACCCAAACAGAAAACTGTTTAAAAGAAATAGAAATATAGTTAGGATAAAGGAAATGCAATTCTATGCTGAGACAGACACTTGTGTTATCATAGATTTTCCATTATGAAAGGATCAGAGTTTCTTTTCTGCTTAGCATAGGATACTTTTTATCTTTGCTGATATAAATCATTATTCTCAGTACAGTCCATTTTACCAAATCCATGCAATTTGCTTACAAATTAAGCACTACTTTTTCTTCTTTTTTTTCATTTTACAGCAACATTTCAAAAAGGCATAGCTGTGTGATTTCATGAATCACTTCAGGTTATAAACAAATATAATTAATTATTTCACTACTTTGGACAACTTCCACTGGAGAGGATCATGGAATAAGATTGCAGACAATAAAACAACCAGAGGATTAGGAAAAAAATACTAAAAGGGACATATGGATAAGAAAGAAAGAAAAACGCCTTAAAAGTCACATCTTGTTGAAAATGCCTTTGAAATAGTTTGTATACTTTTTGCAATAACTTTTACATTATGTAAACATATTTGGCAAGAATAATACATCCCACTGAAACACTGACAGCTTTTCTGAGGAAATTTCCCTGTATTGTCTGTTATGTTCATATGTGGAATCTAGCCCAGAGACAGTGTGGGGTTCTACCAAATAGCTTCCTGAAAATGTTTGTAGAAATTAAGTGGATGAGGGGCTAGGGACATGGCTTAGTGGCTAAGAGTTCTTATGCAACTACTTGGACTTGAGTTCAAAATTCCAGAACACATATTTTTATGGGAATGGCTGTGCACACCTGTAACGCCAGTGTTGAGAAACAGAGGTTATTAAATTCCCAAAACTTCCCAGGTAGCCAGACTAATTGAAACAAGCATCCAGTTTAGTGAGAGCCCGTCTTTGTTAGAGTTTCTATAGCTGTGAAGAAACACCATGACCACAGCAACTCTTATAAAGTAAACAATGGTGGTGGCTTGCTTACATTTCAGACGTTCAGTCGGTTATCATCATGGTAAGACATAGCGGTGTGCAGGCAGACATGGTGTTAGAAAGTGGTGCCTGAGAGTTCTACATCTTGTGCGGGCAACAGGAAGAGAACTGAGACACTGGGCAAGACTTGGAGTATATATGAGAACTCAAAGTCTGCCTCCACAGTTGCCCACTTCCTCCAATGAGGCCACACCTATTCCAACAAAGCCATGCCTCCTAATAGTGCCATTCCCAATGAGTTTATGGGAACCAATTACATTCAAACCATCACATTTCACTTCCTGGTCCCCATAAGTTTGTAACAATATCACAATGCAAAATGCATTTAGTTCAACTTCAGAAGTCCTCATAGTCTATCACCGACTCAATAATGTTTAAAAGTCTCTTCTGAGATTCATGCAGTCTCTTAACTACAATCCCCTGTAAAATCAAAATCAGAAAACAGATCACATACTTCCAACATATAATGGCACAGGACATATATTACCATTCCAAAACATTTGGGTAGGGAGCATAGTGAGGAAATACTGGATCAAAGTAAGACTGAAAACCAGCTGCGCAAAATCTGCATCTCCTTATCTAACATCAAAACACTCTTCACATCTCCAACTCCTTTTAGCTTTGTTAACTGCAACGCACTTCTTCCACTTGGACTGGTTCCACTCTCTGCAGCATTCCTTGGCAGGTATCTCACAGTTCTGGCATCTCTAACATCTTGGGGTCTCCAAGGGAATTCAGGCTTCACCTTCATGGCTTCATGCAATGTCCTCTCTAGGCCTCTGCTCAGGGATACTCCTGACACACATTTGGCCTCAGCAGCTTTCCTTAGTTACTCCTTGACTCTAAAATCAGAACATGTGACCAAAGCTGCCAAGTTCTACTGCTTGCTCATGATGGAACATGATCCCCTTGTTCAATTACATCTTCACAAACCATCTGTTTTTGATGATTTCTTTACTGTCTAAACTTGACTCTCCTGAAATGGGTCTATAGACCACCAGACTGGCCTTGAACTCAGAAATCATTCAATTTTTTTTCACCAACCATCTCCTTTTGGTGATTTCCTTCACTATCAAAGTTTGACTCTCCTGAAACTAGATCTGTAGAGCAGGCTGTCCTTGAACTCAGAAATCTGTCAACCTCTGTCTTCCAAGTGCTGGGATTAAAGGCTTGCACCACCAGACCAAGCTCTAAGCTTTTTTTCAAATCCTTTTCACAAGTTAGAAGCTTAACTGGGTGGGATCTTTTCCTGAGGTGACTACTTCCTTTATTCCATTTCTTAATCTGTTTATCTCCTTGAACACAGAATTTAGCGCCATTCCACTTCCTGGTGTTCCTTTTCTCCACAAGTTTTACACTTTGAATTTTTACTTGCTCAACTTGATCCTTTTAATTATAAATCATCATTAGAGTTACCACTAATAACCACATAACAGTGTACACTAGGCTATTTTCAGATTTCCTCTACCAACAGAATCAATCCCAAACTCTTCACTTTATTCTCAGGCAGACTCTTTGAACAAGGGCAAAAAGTGGCGAGTCTTCACCAAAATATAACAAGAACAATCTCTAGGTCACTTACTAGTGTTTACTACCTCTGAAGCCTTTTGCGCCAGACATCAAGAGTTGAAATAACTCTTAGTACCACTGTCTTGCATGTTCCTACTAGCATAGCCTCTTAGGCAGCAGGTAAAGCATTCTACTGCTTTCCTAACCCAAACTCTCAAAGTTCATATTACTCTAAACAAAAACATGGTCTGGCCTATCAAAACAATACCCCAGTCCCCGGTATCAACTTCTGTCTTAGGTAGAATTTGTATCGCTGGGAAAAGACACCATGACTATAGCAACTCTTATAAAGAAAAATATTTAATTGGGTGTCTTACAGTTTAGAGTCTCGATCCATTATCATCATAATGGGACATGGCAGTGTATAGGAAACATGGTGCTGGAGAGGTAGAGCTTCTGTAGGCAACAGGAAGTGAAGTGGGATACTGGGGATGGCTTGAGCATATATCAGACCTCAAAACCTACATCTACAATGACACATGTCCCCCGACAAAGTCATATCTACTCCAACAGAGTCACACCTCCAAATATTGCCATTCCCTGAGCTTACGGAAGCCAATTACATTCAAATTACTACAGAGCCCTTTCTCATGGTAATTAAAAAAAAAACTGATAAAGAAGATACCTGAAGACCTCTTTGACAACCTTTCCGGCCTCCTCATGTTGACACATGCATGGACAACTGTAGACCCATAGACACTTGCCATGAACACATACAGCACACACAATAAACAACTCATAATAAATGAAATAAAACATGCTTTTAAAAAGAAATGGAAGCTAGAAGGAAATTGTAGTGGCATATGTATCTCTGCTAGCTGAACACAAAGTTTTACATGGATCCTTTTTTGGAATTAATTAAAACATACCCTACTTTACACGTTCTATTTTGAGAAAAAGGAAATTACTTATTAAATTGTTTAGAAATAACTACATGTGCAACCTGTGCTTGTAGAACACTAGAGTTTTCTATCCCCCTCTAATTTGTATTATATGCCTAGTGCTATAATTCACACTTTGAAAAACATTGTTCACTATTTAAAAGATTTGTTTGTTCTTAAGATACTTAAAAACACTTTACAAACATATCCCCTTTGAGAAAAAGTAATAATTTATAATTGAGAGATGAATGGTAATTATATTTGGCTGGTCCTCAGCAGTCATTCGCCCCCTGATGCAGGGGTATTTTGCCACCTACAGAATTCATTTCCATAAAGCACTTTATGCTGTATTTCACTATGTTCTGAACATTTTCAAGCTGTGATGTTTAAAACACAAAGACAGAAAATCAGTTTTGTTTGTAAAGTTCTTGCTTCCGTTATATTATGTTGAACACCTCTATACAGTTCATAAGACTTCAAAGAAAACTTTCAGAAAGTGTGCTGACATTTTCTTTTTTCTCAGCTAAAGCACTTAAAGAGCCCTTCCTGAACAGATGGAACATTGCAAGCAAAAACAATTAGCATACATTTGAAACAACAGGTTTTATTGTGTGCATTTATGTCAGGAGGATTTAACAGACTAAATTAATATATGCTGGCTTACTCTTACCTCTTGTCATTTGATAGAGACACAATGAGCTTGAAACTGAGTGTCTTTCCCTCAATTAAACATTAAATGTTTATTTCTCAGAGCATCAATGTGCATTTTGTTGATTCTCTTCCTTGGTTTTCATCCATAGGAAGCTCAGGGACCCTGTAGTCATATCAGGTGGGAGACTTAATATGAGCTTAATAAAAAAAAAAAACAAGTTGAGGAAAGGCAGAATTATTTACTGAGATTTGCCATCAGCCTAGTGATGAAAGAGCAAATCACAAGTGTTCCCTCCAGATATTATAACTTCATGGCATAGTTAAAAATAACTACTTGGTATTCCATTATACTTATAAATATATGTGCTAATGAAACTCCCTCCTCTGATCTGATTTGCTATCAAATGCAGATGGCTTCTTATTTCTGAATTTTACAACTAAATAGTTAAATATTTAATTTTATAGGTTAACTTATATTTGATGTTTTCTCCTATTTTAGTAAACAAGTTTGTTTTTTACAACTAAAATATGTATAATTAAATAAAATTATGCATGCATTCAATTGTCAAAGAAACACAAAACTGAGAACAATATCCATAAACAAAATTTCAGAGTCATGGAATTTATTAGCAGATTTTGACTTCTATAGCAACTATTTTTAAGTGATATCACCATATTTCTAGCTGGAGGATTTCTAACTTTATCACTCCAAGTGGCATTATTTTTGTCAAGGTCATCAATTACTTCTATGTCACCCAAACACAGTGATAATGACTTCATGTTTCCATGGAGCAGCTCAATGTGCAGCTAACTTAAGCCCTTCTTCCCCATAAACTCTAATATCATCATGCTTTGCATTGCCATGCTGACTTATTTGTCATCCATTCCTGAAAGCCTGGGGTCACTTCTCCTATTCCACACAAACCCATATATTCATATTTGTCCACTGATTTTTGAAAAATTTTACAATTACCCATTTTAAACTTTATTCTCTGGATAAAGACTTCTGTTTTCAAAGCAGTATTCTCCAATTTGTTTTTACTTTCTTTTTAAAATGATTTTAGTCTTTAAGATTATGCCACAACTCCATTATTTCTCCCTTGCTTTTCTTCCCACCAAACTCTTTCATATAAACTTCCTTTCTTTCACATTCAGGGCCTCTTTTTTTTTTTTCTCAGTTGCAGTTAACATATAAACCAATAAGTTTCATTGTGGCAATATTAACTATGTTTTGCTCTTATTGACACTTCTTCCCCAACCCCTTCTTACATCCTATTTTGTACTCTCTGGTCCCCATCCTCTCCTATTATAGTTTTTTCCACTTTCTGGTTACATGCATTCCATTATTCTTGATTTAACAGCACTGCCCCTTTAAGACTTCTTTTTCCCCTCTAATGTTTCCTTTTCCCATTTTATACTACCTCCACACACACACACAAAAAAAAAAATAAATAAATAAAATCTTGGAGGTACATATTACAGTAAATGCTATTTGTTTTCCTAAAGCTGATATTTCTATTTTTTAAATTAAGGAATTAATTGTTTATCTCTTTTAATTATGTGCACATATGCACTCAAGCACACGTGACTGTAGGAGACAGAGAACTTGATCTTCCTCGAGCGAAAATTTTAGGCAGTTTTGAGCCACTGAAAATGGGTTCTGAAAATCTAGACCTGGCTCTCTGAAAGGACAAATCATGCTATTAACCACTAAGCCATCTCTCACGTCCCTGACCTATTTCATCTATTACAATCCTTTCTCATTGTATCCATTTTCCTCCAAATGTCATGATTTCGGTTTTCTTTATGGCTGAGTAAAGCTCCACTGTGTATAAGTACCACATTGCCATTATCCATTTGTTTTGATGAGAATCTTGGCCGCTTCCATTTCTTTGCTGTTGGGAATACTGAAGCAATGAATATCAATGCGCATGTTTCCTTGTCATGAGATTTAGAAATGTCCTCTGGGGATCTACCCAGAAGAGGTACAGCTATGCTGTATGGTAAGTCTATTTTAGTTTTTTGAGTACCCTCCATACCTATTTTCTTAATAGCTGCACCAATTCTCATTTCCACAGGCAGAGAATAAGGCTACCTCTTTACCCGCCTCCTTGCCAGCCTTTGATATTATGTTCGACATTCTGACAAGAGTGAAATAGAATCTGAAAAGAGTTTTAATTTATAGTCTCTGGTGGCTATGGGTTTAAACACATTTACAAGTATTTCTTGTTATCTCAGTCTCTTTTCTAGCCCTTCTTCCTAAGTGACCCTTTCTCATGGATTTCCTTGTATCTACAGAGTGCTTAGACTCCCATCGGTCCATCAGCTCAGACTCGGATTTTCACTGGCAATTTCAACATCCCTGGCAACTGACTTCAGAGAGGCACTCATGCTTACGTAATCAAAACAGACTTTGTTTTCTTCCCCTAAAAGCCATCTACACTTTGTTCTTCACGACTCCACCATTCAAAGTATCTTAATCTTCTATCTAGGTCTGCCTTTAAATTTCCCTCCCTTCCCTCCTCTTATATGAGCAACCCCAGGTAATTCCAACTTCAAATCGTTTCTCTGTTGCCTCCACTCTTTGCCCTCTCTTCCATCTCATAGCTTCCTTAGAACCACAGGATTCTCTTTGCCTATTGTAACACAATCCTTAGTACTCCCTAATACCCAGACTAGGGAACAAAGGGATGATGTGTACTCAGCAAATCTGATTAGGAGAATCAATGTCTTACAAAATAATTCAGTCCTACGTCACTTGGCATAAAAAGACCACAGATGGAAGATCTTCTCCCTGCCTCATAACATACTGTCCTTTCTGTCATGTTCCAAACATGCACCATTTCTCCCTTGAATAAGCTCCTTCCAACTACACACCTGTATGCTAACTATTCCTTCTATCTTGTCTGCCCTTTGCCCAGATTCTTCACGAATTATCTAGTCCTTCCCATGAAGAACTTGGGTTACACGTTCTTTCCTGAATTTACTAAACTTGAGGTATATCTTCACCTCCTACTCATACCAGCCATCAATATGACACTATCACGTTTTGTAATGAGGTTCGCTAACTGATGGCTGATGTTTGTCTTCCTCAGCTAAAAGACAAGTTTCAAGTAGAAAGGTTCCTTGCCCGCTGAACTCACTGTCAGATGTCAACATCTGTAACAGGAGCTAGAAAGTGCTATAGTCACTGCTACTGAGCTGTGGACAGTAGAACACTGATACCCCTGGCAGAGGGTTCCGGTGGGAAAGTGTATGCCAACCTTGATGGGTTGTTTGTGTATATGAAATGAACTCTGAATTGTTAATTTACCTTTCCTGCTTTAGTCTTATACCCATCTACCATTAGCCTAGATCTTTTGGTTAAATGCAGATCTTTAAGTTAGGGGAAAAAAGATAATGATTTATATTAGTTTAATTAGTAAGTAAATTATTTCTTCTTGTGTGGATACTCTCCTCAGAACTCAGGTTACAACAGTAAATAGTATAAGAAACTCTCCATTCTTACAGAAGTATGTACTTCCAGAAAGCTAGGCCATAATTAAGAAAATAAGCCATGAAGATATTTAAAAAGGAAATAAAACAAGGAATAGAAATCACAGGATCTGCTGAATAAAAAAGGTGCGATTTTAGCTAGTGTGGGCTTCCTGAGTTAATAGCTGAATGAATGGACGAAAAGGACAGGCAATTTAAACATATAATAGGTGCTAAGATCTGAAGACAGTGAGAAAAAGACCTGCAAAGCTGAAAATGACTGAGTGAAGGCGGAAGCTGCATGAAATGAGCCCACAGAGGTGGTTGGAGGGGCAGAACCTGGAGAATACAACAGGAGAAACACAGGCAACAATGGAGGCAGATGGGCAGAGATGCCTTCCCATGTAGCATCTCTATGGAGACTTTCCTGAGAACTGATGTGACGGAAACAAAGATGAAGGCATGGAGATAACTAAGGTAGTTCTCCCTAAGATGCATAGGGAATGTTTTCTTAAAAGGCATCACACGTTTCTGTATCTTGACAAGGGTTTTATCCCACATACATTAATGTCTAGTTAAACCAATAACTTACATGGCTAATGGTAAAGCACTCCCTAGCCAGGGTCCAGTGGGAGAGGGAAAGTGATAGGGGAAGGGGAATCAGAGAAAGATTCAGTATATTACAGGTCCAGAGGCACATATCTGGGGGAAGGTAAATGTAACTTTAAATTAAAGCAATTTTGATTATGTAGATAAAGTATGCAGACATTTTTGTAAAACTTGTCACATCTAACATACATATTACCAAAATCAGATTGCCACATTGCAAAGACTGCTTAACCGTTCTCTTAATCACACACGCGCGTGCGCGCACACACACACACACACACACACACACACAAAAGCAAGGCTGTACAAACACCACTGAGCGCTGAGTCCATCTCAGGTAATAAGCTAAATGCTGATAACCAGTGACATAAAAATATCCAAGTTAAGTTAAAGGCAGGTACAGGAAATGCAAAAGAAGAAAGCTAAACAATTAGGTGACAATTTGTGTGTATTAATTTTTCATTAAATAAATCTCACCATACTGTCACAAAAATTAGGTCCTATGATCACTTATTTGGGAAGAAATGCATGTTATTCTTCTGTTCTTCATTGTATAGAGTCATGTGGTTCCAAGTAGTTCTTATATTAAGAGTTACTTTAATCAAAAAGACTCACTCTGATCTCACTCTGTGAAAGTAAACTGGGAATACCCTAAGAACATCTAGGAGTCTAGGATGCAGAAAGCCTGGTCCCACCTTAGTGGTGGCACATAAGCACAATAACACCTTGTAACCACATAACCACACCAATCTGTATTTACAGTATAAGTCTGTAATTATAGCACACTGGGGTGTGGTAAAGCATGCTCTGAAAACAAAGCTTGTGTTATTCATGATGCCGAAGAGATACAACCTAAAACAATGTCTTTTAGCACAATGCTCCTCTGCACAAAAGAAGCAGAAATAAAATAGGAACAACTAAACAGCAGCAAATACTTCATCAGCAAGGCTTACAGAACAATCAGTCGCTATTTTTTTTCCTAAATGAAAAGCTGACTGCTCACAATAAATTATTTTCTACACCGACCTCACAATGCTTCCTTTAACAGCTGAGAAAACAACCTCTTCATTTACTGGACACAGCTTCAGCAGCACCTGCTCTGCCTTTAGTTCCTAAAACGGGACCTGGTCTTTAGACTTCCTTTCTAGGTCTCTAAAATAGACCTCTAAAATCAGGCATTTTACAAAACCGCCCTTTTCCTACTTAGCATTACACATAGTAGTAAAGAATAAAAACATAGAAAGGAATGGGAAACTTAGAAAAAAAAAAATAACTGACCAAGGTCATGACCAGATGCATGGTTGTCAAAACCAACTGGAGCTTTCCTGTCCTTGTATTTGAAGTAGGATGAAATCAGTCACAGAAACACTGTCCCCACATGCTCCTCTGCCAGGCCCCATTTGTGATGCCTCGGCTAGGAGGCACCAGTCCTTTCATCTTCCATTATTCCTCTCCTGCTTCACTGTGATGCTACTTAGGACAGCAGTCTCCTCTGCCTCCAGCCTCAGCTCCGGTTTTTCCATTTCTCTTTTATTGCTTTTTTGCTGCAGGCTCAGTCGGAAGAGAAACTAAACTTCACCAGACACTCAGTCAATTAGAAAGTGATAAGAAGCTATCAGGCTTATAGGGGGGAAAAAGACTAAATTGTGTCTGAAAACGGTGATGGAGCGGTGTATGGAAATGGAAGCCTTTGGTTCAGCTTTTACCGGCAGATTTAATCATCTTGTGTCCTTACTTAACCTCTGCTGGTCTCCCAAGTAAATTACCTATATTATCTTGTTTCAAGAGCCAAAGGGAGAGTACAGGAAAAATGTGAGGGAATGAGACATGCAACAGAGAAAAGCAACTGAGGGTGTCACCTGACTTCACAATGCAATAGCCTGGCAAAGGGTATCTGGGATCACATGAACACTGACTCCTGACAGAAGGCAATACCTGGATTCAAAAGTTGTTTTCTGTATTGCTGATGTCTTGTCCATTCTGCAAACACCCACACACACAAACACACACACACAAACACACACACACAAACACACACACACACACACACACACACACACACACCCCATTCATGTGGATTTGGGACCCAGTTAACTAATCTTGCTTTTTCTTGATAAGTTTTAGGCTGCAGCTCTTATAGACATTGTCAGTATCTTTAAACATTGGTTCAAATTAAGGTAAAGCAGTCTGCATATAGCTGTACTGCAACATCTCTGGCAGATGCAGTGTTTTTTTTTAGAAAAATTAAGCCGAAACCCCCTCAGGCCGTGCCCAGATCCATGCTCTCAGCATCTCTCTTCCCCCTCTGTAGTTCTGCATTCTGCCTGGTTCCTTCATTACCTTCTATGCAGCTTATATATATATCTCAGGTGGAAATCTCACAGTCTCTCTCTCTGATTTGGTTGAGCTAAGAAGGAAGATGGAAGCTATGACATATTTTTCTGCTTTTTCAACTCACACAGGCACTGAAGGATTTAGGTTCGATGAACCAGCTGTTCCGCCTCAGCTTGCAACACAGCTCTTTTACCATTTGTTGGATTTATCCAGTTTTCTAGCCAGGAAAGAGGCATTCTCCCTTTTTGTTTCCAGTGCATTAAGGATGTAATTGGAAATTATAATATATGTCCAATTAAGATGATAAGTAAGTAGCTTCCTTGGCTTCTTTTTATATCTTTTATGACCTAATTTGTGGCATTTGAACAATGAAAATATATTCCTATGTGAAGCTGGGAGTGACATCTAAGCCTGTGGCACTGGATCCCTAAGCTGCCCAGGTGTGGGTGCTCATGCCAATCTCACCCAGTGAGAAATACTTTCGTGTCTGTCTCCTTCTAAGCCTGCACCTTCTGGCTAGAGAGATTTTATTCTCCAGCCCACAAATCTGAATCTTCTTCCTTACTCGAGACAATGCTTCTTCAATGGAAACCCAGGATGAAAACTAATCAATTGTCTAGTGACAAGGCACATTCTAAATGTGACAAACCTTGGGAAAGTGAAACAAAGCAGAGCAACATGAGTCTCCAGTAAGACAGAGCAGAAAGTGGACTTCCAACGTGAATGTCAGAATCTACGAATACTGACTAAAATTTAGTTGCATTGTAAACAACAGTTAGTCAATGCCACGTTTAAAGATTTCATTACCTCCTTGTTGTGTGATCCTATGTTTTTGTTTCTGTTTTGAGGACAAAAAACTAGATGCAGAACAAAATATCCACACCTACAAAAAATAGCAATGGTATCAAAATAACTTTTAATGATGTTTATCCTTAAGGAAGAAGATTAAACATTTACAAAGCAAAATATATAAAATACCTTAGGTTGTTATGTGTTATTTAAAAATTGTATGTATTGTTTTATCCAGCCACTTAGATTGTCATTTGTCAGATTTATATTTTACCAGTGGCCAACAAAAATTATCTGCATTCTGCATCTGATTTTATTATCTACTGAATAAGCTTGAATCCTCCCCAACCTAAGAAAAATGTACCCACCTACAAAATAAGAATTTTAGATTTTTCAAGTATATTATAATAATTGTTCTTAGTTTAACCTACTTTATATGATGGTGTATATATCATATAGATAATACGTATGAGAAAGGTATATAAAACGACTGGCTGAAATAAATTCTTCACCCAATGTTATTTCTTTAGTCACATCTATTATTATCAAATTGCTTAGTTTTTTTCACAAACAGAATGACAAGTATGTTTTTGTTTGTCATGCCTGTCTTCTATATAAATATCTTCTGTAATATTCAAATTTTGTTCCAGTTCTACCAAATGGAAAAGTTTCCGTGTCATGCTTGGCTGGTCTATTAATGTCAGAAGCTGAATCACTAAAAATTCACTCTTGCATTCCACAGCAATGCAGTAATATACTTTGTTATTTACATAGCTGCATGTACTTTCTTGTATATGGCAGAGGAAATCAGACACTTTTAAGAACAACTTAAAAATTTTGATGTTTAATATTATCATTTAACATGAATTTCAATCCTTCTTATTTACTTGAAATATATGATAAGTCTAACTTAGGATACATGTTTTTCTGCATCCACGGCTTTGAACGATGGACAAAATAATCTTTTTAAATAAAATGAATTGGGTATTTGCTAGATTTTTCTTTTGTCATTTGAAATATTCATTTCCTAACTTCCCTATCTTCTATAGAATTTCTTATCTGGGGCCAAGCATGCAAGAGCCTTTAATTCCAGCACTCAGAAAGTAGAACTAAATAAATCTCCATGAGATCAAGGCCGTCCTGTTCTGCACGGCAATTTCCAGAGCAGCTACTGTTATATAGTGAAAGCCTTTATTTTTTAAAAAATCTTACCTAAGATTTATTATCTCAAAAAAGTAATTAAGTAGTTAAATTAGATAATTGCATAGTTGGGTTTAATTTTTTTAACCTTTTAAAAAGTTTCAATCTGATAATCTATGTCTCTTTGAGATTGAAAAACGATGTGGCAAAGCAAAATAAGCAAAAGAAAATATGAATATTTTCAAGAGAGACTGAAACTGCATCTGTTGGTAAGAAAGATCAATACAGGGTATGTGCAATAGCCTTCTTTCACTTATACCTCTAGCCATAATTTCTTCACTACTTGGTAGTATTTTTTACATTTATCTAGCATTTTCGAGGTTTGTATGACATGAAATTCAGTATAGTAGAAGGACCATTAAGATGGTTCAGGAAGCAAAGACTCCAGCAAACATGGAGTCCCGTGTTGTGCAATCTTGGAACCCATAGAGTGGAAGTTGAAAACTGACTTCCACAAATTGTCCTTTGACCTTAACATGTCCGCCCACACATATGTACAAACACAAAAACATGCATACACAGAAATACATGAAATAGTAAGCAGGAAAAAATAACCCAATTCCGTCACAGTATGTTTCATAATAACCATGTCATTGAAAACAAAAATGGAAAGCAGAGATGCCAGGGAAGGTGGCGTACACCTGTACTAGGGATAATGAGGCAAGAGAATGATACACATGATGTCTACAGCATGTCTACAGCATGGCTACACAGCAAATTCAGTGGCAGTTTGAAGATGTAGTGAAATTTTCTTATAGGAAACAAACTGAAAAACAACAAAAATGAGTATATACATATATGAGTGGACCATTTCATGTTATTCCTTGAAAATCAGTGGTAAATAACTCTCAGTGATAGAGGTGTGTGTCTGTGTGTGTGTGTGTGTGTGTGTGTGTGTGTAGAAATCTTGTGATGTTGACAAGAATGCCTTTCAATTATTTTTGAAGAAATAAATGTTCAATGAGCATAATATTGGAATCAGAGAGAGATAAATGCATACTCAGCTCATTCCCTTTCTCCTTTTTATGCACTTCAGAATCCCATCCATAGGAATGGTTCCTTTCCTGCAGTCAATGGAATCAAAGTGATCCTCCACTGGCACGCCCACAGGCTTGCCTCTCAGGTGATTCTAGATTCTGTCAGGTTGACACTTAGCACTAATTATCATACACACCATCTGTCAGATGTATTTATAGATATATAATGGTATTTATTAACAATTTAAATGCTAATTTAGACAATATTTACCTTACTATCATTTTTAGTATTCTAAATAGGTTTTATATGAAATTAAAGCATAACAATTTCAATAGTAAAATGATCAAAGACCAATTTAATGATTGACCTTTATAATATCAATCTTATACTTATTTATTTTGACAATTTTTTTATCTTCAATAATTTATTTTTAGAGTAAGATTTTTCTATATAAATGAATATGACAGTTTGGTTATATATTTCTCTTTCTCAATCATCTTTCTCCTAGTATAATATGATTTTAACATATAAAAACTATAAGTATTCATTGAAAAATAAATTTCTTCATTTTTTAAAGCTTAGAATAATAAATAAATGTTTGAAGAATATAAACTACTTATCAGGTAAAATATTTAATTCTAATATTGATTTTATATTTTTACTACAAAAAATATTTCCTCTATCAACTGACATTATCACGATTTCACTTTTTATTTTTAACATGTTTATTTATATGTTTATGTTTCTTAAAGAGAGCTAACCCTTCATATATGAAACATGTTTATATTTTTAATAAAATTAGATGCAATGTGTTAATATTCTTCTTTGGGTTCTGGTATATGCCATCAGTGTAGACCATGAAACCAAATATGAACATTTATTAGTTAATGAATAAAGAAGCTCTTGGGCCTATGACAGGGCAGAGTAGAGAAAGGTGGGAATTTCAAGCAGAGATAGGGGAAAAGAGGAGGTGAAGTCAGGGAGATGCCATATAGCTGCCAAAGGAGAAAGGTGTCAGCCGCCAGCCAGAAACATCATTTCTATTTGATTATTCACATCTGGGTAGCTGGGAAACGAACAAACAGTCTTAGCCTCCAGACAAGTCCAACAGATCGGCCATATATAGGTTGCCCATACATGCTTCAGCATTCCCAGGGCATAAATTTCATTTTTTCATATGAATGAAAAAGATAAATGCAGTTTTTTTTTTCTCACAGTGACTTTATTTTAGTGCATGAATTAGAGACTTGCAGGTGGAGAATCTTCTGCTGTTTCTGTTATGTGGATAATTTGGTAGAAGAGTGAGATGAAGTGTTGACTGAGCCAGATGGCTTAAAGCAGATAGAAATGAAGAAATAGATGGTGATATTAATACAACCAGCAGGCTCAAATGAAGAAATAGGTGGGAATATTACTATGGCCAGCAAAGCTCTGTAAGATAAAGAAAATATGCAGAAGCCTAGGTTACTGTCCCTGAAGGAAGTGGGAGGGCTCCAGCAGTTCTTGATATTTGGGCTTTTAGTACACTGCAGTTTCTCTGATTTTTGTCTCACCTGTAGTGTTTATAAAAACCTTCCTAATTTTGTGAAGATAGCTAAAAGCAAATTACCCTACTGTTCCCACCCAAGATTAATAAAAATCAGTTGAAGCATAGACCTCAAGAATGTGGCATTTTCCTAAGGCCCTGACCCATGACTTTTCTAACTATAGAGAATACATACCCGTAAGGAATCTTTTAATAGAATACAGATTTCCTGGAAGGCTTCATGGTGTGCTTGATGTACTTTTTCTCAGTGTGTAAAGATTGGAAAAGATGTCTATATGCAAATGTAAACACAACAACTAAACTACAAGGACTGCAAAGAATAAAAGAAATAGGACTCAAACCAAAGTGGTAATGGTACACCCCCCAAAAAATGAAAAGTCTACATAATTATGTTAAGACTTAATGGATTACAAAAGAATGCAAAGACACAAATAACAAGTCAGGAAAAGACTAATTCAAATTAGAACATTAACAAAGTTTTAAAATTTTTAAAAAGAATCAAATAGAAGTTCTGAAACAAAGAATATAATAAAATAATACAGAAACTGAATTGAGAACAATCAAGCTTGAAGACTATCATATGAAATTATCAACTCAGAGGAAGGAAACTTTATATGGGGTGAAAAAGAATATTAAAATTCTAAGGTATTGTGTAGGCCAAGAAAACCCACTAAAGCAAGAAAAGAGACAAAGTTGCAGAAATCATTTTAATGAATAGTAATTAATAATAATAAAGGTAGGTAGATAGATAGATGTCCGATGCCAAATCTAAAAGATAAATAGACATTCAGAAAAAGAAAGTCAGACTCATAAATAGAAATAATCAAGCAATCTTGCACCAAAACAGACTAAATGTAAATTCTCAAAGATGATTTTGAAAGTAACAAAGAATCAATTAATCACTTAAACAAAGGAAAACACAGAAAGTGACACTAGAAGAGATTATTCTAAGTGAGCAAAGGCAGTCACAGTTTCTTTTCTTCTTGTACGTGTTATGCCCAAAATACCTAACCAGAAACAACTTAAAGAGAACAATTATTTATTTTGACTTTGACTGGGAATGGATATAGTCCACCTGGTTGAGGAAGACTTGGTACTTAAATATGAAGCAACTGCAATCAAAGCACAAAGATGAGTGTGTGTGATTGGCAGCTCCATCCTTGATAGTAACCAGCCCATGGAATGCAGCCGCCCACAGTTTACGTATGTCTTCCCATCTCAGTTAACAGAGTCTAGAGACTCTCTCATTGGGTGGGGGAAAGAAAGAATACAAAGAGATCCAAATTAATCAACCTTCCTAAAACTCAACTCCAAACAGATCAAAGACCTCAACATAAAACCAGGCACACAGAAGCTGATCGAAGAGAAAGTAGGAAATAGCCTTGAATGCATTGGCACAAAAGAAGACTGAAGAGATCATTGATAGTGCAGACTCTAAGATCGACAAGTAATAAATGAGACCTCATGAAAATGAAAAGCTTCTCTAATGCAAAGAACATCATCATTCAGACAAAATGGCAGCCTACATAATGGGAAAAAATTTTCACCAACTCCATCTGATAGAGAGCTAATATCCAAAATATATAAGACTCAAGAAATTTGATATCAAAGAACCAAATAACAATTAAAAATGGGATACAAACTTAAACAGAAAGTTCTCAATAGGGAAACCCAAATGGTTGTGAAATGCTTAGAGAAATGTTCAGTATTCTTACCATCAGGGAAATACAAATCAAAACTACTTAGGGAATCCATCTTATATCTGTCAAAATGTCTAAAATCGATAAAACAAGTGACAGCTCATGGTAGCAAGGATGTGGAGCAAAAGAAACACTCCTCTGTTCCTAATGTGGGTCTAACTTTGTACATCCACTATGGAAATCAATATGGTAGTTCCTCAGAAAGATGGAAATTGGTTTACCTCAAAATCCAGTCATACCATTCTGGGACATTTTATCAAAGGATACCTTGTGCTGTGACAGGGACACCTGTTCAACCATGTTTGTTGTTACTCTATTCATAATAACCAGAAATTGGAAACAACCAGCATGTCCCTCAACAGAGGAATTGATAAAGAAGATGTGCTACAATTATATTACTCAGTTCCTGGGGAAAACAAATGACATAATGAAATTTTCAAGCAAATGGATGGAGCTAGAAAAATATCACTCTGAGTGAGATAACCCATATCCAGAAAGATAAATATGGTATGTATTCACTTATATCTGAATATTAGTCATCAAATAAATGACAATGATGCTGCAATCAATAGATCCAGAGAGGTTAGGCATAGATGAAGGAACCAGGGGAGACACATGGAGCTCCATGGGAGGAAAAAATAGAATAGATTTTATTGGTGTACTGGAGCTAGGAAAGGGGACAAGTATAGAGTACTAAGGTGGGAGGGAGGTGGAAAGATCAGATTTAAAAAGGGATTGAAGACAGCTAAAATTACAGAGTAGTTGGGGAGAAATTGAGGGTAGTATGGAATCTTAGTGCAGTTGAAATTTCCTATAATATGCAAAAGTGGTCCTGATGAAGTCTTCAAATAATGAGGAGATGGAGGACACCAGGAGAACAAGGGCCTCTAAAACAACTAAAAAAGTTTTTAAGAACTCATAGAGACTGAAGCAAAATGCACAGAGCCTTCACAGGTCTTCACTAAGTCCTCTGCATATGTACTATATCTTTCAGTTTAGTTCTTTTATGGAACTCTTGTAAATGAATGGGTCTCTGGTTCTTGTGCCTTCTCTTTCAGTATTCTGTTGGCTTTGCTTGCCCAACTTAAGTATGATTTTCAACATATCTTATGATATTTTATTTTGTTATGTTTTGTTATCTCCTAGAAGCCTCTTTTTCCTTTATCATTTATTTATTTATTTTCCATTCTGGTGGCAGTTATCCCTCCCTCCTCTCCTCCCAGTCCCTTCCCCTACCTATGCTGTGCCTCCCCACCTCCACTTCTTCTCTGTTTCTATTCAGAAAAGGGCAGGCCTGCCAGGGATATCACCAAAACATGGCATATCAAGTTACAGTAAGACTAACCATTTCACTTTGTATTAAGTCTGGTCAATGCAACCCAGTATGAGGTATGGGGTACTCAAAGACAACAAAAGAGTCAAAGACAGTCCCTGCTCCCACTGTTAGGAGTTTTACAAGAAGACTAAGCAGTGCAGCACAACATATATACAAAGGGTCTAAGTAAGTCCCATGCAGGCTCCCTGGCTGTCGGCTCAGTCTCTGTGAGCTCCTATGGGACCAGGTTAGCTGATTTTGTGAGTGTTCTTGTGCTGTCCTTGACCCCTCTGGCTCCTAAACTCTTTTCTCCTTCTCTTCATCAGGATTCCCCTCTGAGCTCAGTCTAATGTTTGGCGGTGGGTCTCTGCATCTGTTTCCACCAGTTGCTGGACGAAGCCTCTCTGATGACAAGTGGACTATACACCAATCTATGAGTATCATTAGAAGCCTGATTTTCTAATGAGATATAGAAACAGAGCAGATACAGATGGGAGAGGATGTGGGGAACAACTGGGAAGAGAAGACGGAGGGGAAACTTCAGATAAAAAAATTCCTCAAGGCATGTACGATTAAACTTTTGATTTTCAATACCTGACCATCTGTTTGTTGTAGTGACTTGCAAAAATTTTATCAGGAATCAATCAATATCAAAATAAAAAATTCCTAGCCCGGCGGTGGTGGCGCACACCTTTAATCCCAGCACTCGGGAGGCAGAGGCAGGTGGATCTCTGAGTTCGAGGCCAGCCTGGTCTACAAGAGCTAGTTCCAGGACAGACTCTAGAAACTACAGGGAAACCCTGTCAAAAAAAAAAAATTCCTAAGTACACTTGTAAATCAGCACAATATCCGTGTGTGGGAGGCTGGTCCTGAGAAACTGCGCCAATTGTGCTCCTATCTCTGCACTTTTCTTGACAGGATAATGTGTTTTATTAATTTTTTCTATATCTACCGTGTATTATTGCTGCTGTCTTCCGTACCCATTACCTGGAAGTTTATCTTGCCATGTATTTCTGTTTGCTTATATCAAGCAGCTGAGGACATGATCACGAAATTTCAAATTAATTTGATACCACACGTTATCTCATTATTTATTAGCATTGGCACCTCCACTCGTTGCAGTAGAAAAGTGAGCTGAAAGTGGTGTTTGTGCTGCATAGAATCAGCCTCGCCAGCGGCTTCATTTAGTAGTTCATGGCTTAAATGCTTTATTTCATCAAGAACTCATGTTTTGAACTGTTAGGTTTTAAAGACTATTTTCCTGACATTCGATTGGTCTTTGTATATCAGCGTATAATTTCTCCCATTAAAAACTATGAGCTTCAAGCTTCCATTGTCCAGGAGGTCACTATCAAACATTCTTGGCAAAATGAAGACAATTTGACTAATAAGATTGTTGTGAATTTTTATTATTACATTTTTTTTCCATGTGAAGAAACAGACATCCTTGCAAGTTTATTAATTAAGCAAAGAGTTATTATGGACCTCCCATGTGTTGACATTGATAATTGAGTAGTAGATAAACAAAGATATCCACAAGGAGGAAAGTGAATGAATGTGTTGTATGTTAAGAGAGGCTCAGTGTTATGGAGGAAAAAAATCACAGAAAGAGATGAATGATGTCACAATGTGGATAGGCTCCTAAAATTATAGAATGGTAGAGAAAAATTTGCTAAATAATTCTGAACCCCAATAATCAAGATTTTAAGTAATCTAAAGGAGTATAAATGGAGACTGAATGTGTTTTGTGTGTGTGTGTAGGGGTAGGCTTTGATATTTCAAACACCCATAGCAAGCCCAGTCTCACTCTTTTTATCTTAGCCTCTATCTGGTAGACAAGATATTAAACTCTCAGCTGTGCACCAGTCTGCCACCACACTTTCTGTCGTGATTCTGTACTAACCCTCTGAAACTGCAAACAAGCCCCAATTAAATGCTTTCTTTACTAAGTTGCTTTGGTTGTTGTATCTCTTCACAGCAATAGAACAGTAGCTAAGACACTGGCATGAGTTGAATCCAATCAGAAAATAATTAGTTACTCCCATAACATCCATTCTACAATTGCACCAGTAGGAACATCTTGCCAGGCTGGTTATTATTATAGCTTGCAGAGTTAACATCTGGGTAAGACTCTTGATGTTTTTTCTTGCCTAGCAGGCTACATAGTACTTTCAAGTTCTGTGAGAGTTAGCTAACAGGAGGAAGTTTTCAGATCAGAACCAGTATGGTTTCTCCATGTCCTTCAACCAAAATGTATGGTATCTTCAGCAATAGACTTACCATCAAGTTCTGATGGGCAACTTAGAGTAATGGCAATAGTTTGTATTGTTTTAAGGGTCACACATATGACATTTTCAAAGATTAATTTTTAAAAAGAAAAAATAATCTTATTGTAAAAGAGAAAAGAAAGAAAAGAATATCTCTCCATAAGCACAGAATATTTAGAAACATCAACTAAATCAAAGACAGAGAGAATATAAATCAAGACTTTTCTCTGATATTTATGAGTTCTAATGCTTGGACAAATGGAAAGCTTGAAGATTTTTCTGGGTGCATTTTGTAAATGAGTCTTGCAGATACAACTTGTGAGGGAGAATCAAGTTTGTCTCAGAGGGTCAGTCTTAGACAAAATGAACTAAATAAATCACACACTGGAAATAGGAATGAATACAAGCCTTTTGTATATAGTGTGATAAAGCCACATCATCTTTGACTGCTAGGTCCTGAACAGGGCTACTCCATTTGAGTGTTGTCATATTCAAAGACCATAAATCTCTTGGATTAGGAAGGCACCAATAATGCCAGTAGTTGCTATTATTACTCATCAGCGGCCAGTTTTTTCCTCACCACATTGCCCGCCCTGGCCCAGTCTTCAGCATCACTGCAGATGGAACAGCAGAGTCCAGCCACTGTGCACGACTGCAGTAGCTCCTACAGCAGCAGTGTTCCTAGAGAACCTTCCTGTGACAATCACAGGTGCCCGTTGGGGATTCGGATGGATCTCATCCTTTTCTTTCTCCTTTGACAGGCTGTGATACCGGAAGAACTGGGAAGAGTTGCGGGTACCAACTATTTTTGACCTATGTTGAAACATGTTTGACATATGTTCAAACATGACAGCGGAAACATCCTCCCTGCACATTACAAATTTTATTCTCTACATTCACCTATTTTCAGTCTTCTTGGTTTACTTACATAACCAACAAACCGCTTTCTGTTCAATCCCTTAAATCATTCTCATTATTCTCATCTTCTACACTTTTTGCTTTCTTGCAAGTGTGTTTGTTGCTGTATGGAGGTATCCAGACATACTGAGAACCATGATAACAGATACAATGAATAAAAAAGCAAGAGATACTGATGACCAGTTACCATGCTTCTGACATTTTCACATCACTATCTTTTTTATATCCAAACATGTTTTAGAAGTAACAGATTAACTGATCATATTAACTAGACATATTATTTGTAAAAATCCTATAGCAATGCAAGATAAGCTTAGGTTAAATGGCAGACGATAAATACTTAGTTACTGTAGAAAACAAGGTGTAAATTGGTAAATACTATGTTAGTATTCCCAAACTCAAATTTTACTTGCATTACTTCACTTAGCTGTGAAGAAAAATATGTCACCTAGCATTTAGCTTTCTTTCCTCAGTGAAAGAGTATCTATGTCTTCTATATTTCCTGTGGTTACTGAAAGGCTTGAAAATATATTTTGAATATAATAAAAAGAAATTCCTACTTTTGTAGGTAAAAATCATTGGATGGTAGCAATTTTATATGGTTCTAGCTAATAGAATATGATTATAATTCTCATTGCTTTTAAAACAGCACTATAGGCATTTCTTAAAAGTAAAATAGCTTTAAACGGATGAAATTCTATGGATGAAAAGAAATTCACACTGTATATATTATGGCTTCCAGTTTAGCGTTTTTATGAGATTCCTGGGTGTGCAAACAAGTATGTCTCTCAATATCATACCTTTTTTTAGGCTTTTATCTTTCTGTTGGTGTACCTTGTCCATCTTCAATGTGATGCTTTTGTTTTATCTTGTTAAGTTTTATTTGGTTATATTTTGAAAATAAATGATTGAATAAATATTGACCCAAGTACAAGGGTGTAAAGTTTAACAACAGAATTGTCATTTATACCTGCCAGGAGAAGAAAAACCAATTTTCTCAAAGGGATTAAAACTGGATCTATCAACCACTCCAGGGTAGATCTCATGTGCAGGAGTAGTTGACCAACAAATAGTGGATTCCACAGTTTGTTTGTTTGTGTGTGTGTGTGTGTGTGTGTGTGTGTGTGTGCGCGCGCGCGCTTTTATTTGGTTACAATTTGATGAGTTATTAAAAGAAATAAATAACAACTTATTTCTACTTATTCTGTGGGTCATCAGGTAAGGGAGTAATCTCATATGGAGTCTTTCTTGAAGGTAGAGTTGTCCAATATGGATCCTTCACACAACTGAAGATCCCCATGCAGCCTTTATCTCCACCCTGGACTTTTGTTTTCTTCTTTATTTCTTTTGCTTGTTTGTCTTTTGTTTTTCCAAGATAGGGTTTCTCTTTGTTGCCCTGGCTGTCTTGAAACTGACTCTATAGATATGACTGGCCTCAAACTCAGAGATCTGTCTGCCTCTGACTCCCCATGCTGGGATAAAAGGACACCACCCCAGTCCACTCCAACTGAGTCAGGAGTTTTCAAGAATAACTCAGAATTCTGAGACAAGAAAGCAGCTGTTAAGTCGGAAGCAGCACAGAATCACTCCTGCTGTATTCTCTTTGTTGAATGTACAACATAGACTCTGGCTCAAGTGTATCATAGAAGAACTTCCACCTCTCCATGGACTGTAGCTGTCTTTAGTGGTAATCCCGCACTGAAAGTATCAGCAGATAACAGATTAGAATTCCTAACAATAAGAAACAATTTAAAGCTTGGAAAATTAAGGCTACCATATTGACATTTTCCTGTGACTTTTTTCATCTCAAACTGTATCACTTACTAGTTGACAAAATGTCTGGCTACTTCCCCTTACTTTTCTCAACTATAAAACTGAGTAAATTAGTGAATTTACAGACTTGTGAATTCAATGTGTAATGTCTTCAATGTGATCTCTAAACTTTCTAACTGTATATCATAACCTATCGAGAGAGTTATATCTGGGATTTAAATTACATTAAACATGAAAACAAATGCTTGGGAAATAGAACAATTTTGGAAAAACAGAAAAAGTGTTCACAAAATATTAACCATTCATTCATTTCAAAATACTTATTAAGGTAGGGAGAATTGCTGGGACAGTTGGTGTTTCCTGGAAGAGCAAAGATAGACAAGATCTCTCTTTTTACTGCTTTCACAAACTACTGGATGAAGCAGAATTGTGACCTTCTTCAATACAATAAGGGTCTACAAATTCTGCAGAAAAGAGAGACAAATGGGTTTGGAAAGTACTGGCAGTTAGATTCATAAAATGGCATAATCTGAAATAACAATGCGATGAACAGTATAATTTTAGAAAATTCCATTGAAGTAAGTTATCAAAAGCAAAAAAAAAAAAACAAAAATAGGCTGGAAGTAGACTATTATCAAAAGCAGTATTTTTCCTTTGATAACACCCCAAGGATGGAGAGCCTGGATGCCACTACTAGATTGTTTCGGGATTTGATATTCAGGTTCATTCTGAACTCTTTGCTTCTATATATTTCTGGTTGTTTTTAATTCTCTGTGAGCAGAAAGATAATGCAATGTCATTATGTTCTTCTGTGTAACTTTAACTCAAGATGTTGAGGGTAATGGTTTTGGATACCTTTGCTTTAGTTTTGTTCTTTCAAGCGGACATAGGAAATGAGGCAGGTATTTATAAGAACAGGAAAGAGCACAGATCCCTGTGTCCTTGATTTTGTCACAATTGGTAACATTTTATCAGCATCATTTAAACTTGTGGTAGTCTTCCACATTTAATTTGAATAGATCACTTCACTCCAGCTAGCATTCTTCTTCCTCTGCACTCAGACAAACTTACTAGAAGACATTCCTAGGTTCAGTTCCTCACTAGTCATGCACTTTTCCACCCTTGGGTGTCCCAGAATGTCTCACATTTCCCGGTATGGAAACTGCTTCCTAAAAAAACATTGTTTTCAATACGTAAAACATGTCTCAGCTCTTCTCTGTGGACTTGCAAAACAGTAGCTGTCTCACAACCTCATCCTTAGTTTCCACCAAATCATTTTTCCTGTTTCCGTGTCTCACCGTTGGTCTGCCTGTCTCCAATTTCTCTGTTCTTTTCCAGATTCAAAGTATTAATGTCCCAGGGATTCTGAGATAGTTTTTCACTTCTTTTTGCCTTCCACAATTTTCTTTCTGATTTCAATAACTCATACCATTTGCCTTGACATATAATACTGATAGCTCCAAAACTTGGGGTTGTGGCCAATACAGATGATTCTGTTTAGTGTCAGTGTCTCTGCCTACATCTTAAGCATTTTTTAAGGTCTTATGTCTGCAGATCATCTTGAAATCAAAATTTTTTTCATAGTATGTTTTTCTGTTGTGTATCTCATATCTATGGTATTCATTGCCTTATACTAATTTACCCAAATTCTACAAAAGCTAATGAATCACTTATATTTAGTGATATTTCACAATATTGTTGTAAATATAGGTACATACTTGTAATCCTAGCACTTGGGAGGCAAAGACCAGGGAATCATGAGTTAAATGCCAGCCTTATCTGAATAGAGAAAACTTGACTTAGCAAAAAAATGCTGAGGGTGTAGCTCTTGGTTAACTATGCTTGTTTATTATGTTCAAGGCTCTAACTTTGGTCCCCAATAGTGTAAAATTAAATAAACAAAATAAGCCGGGCGGTGGTGGCGCACGCCTTTAATCCCAGCACTCGGGAGGCAGAGGCAGGCGGATCTCTGTGAGTTCGAGGCCAGCCTGGTCTACAAGAGCTAGTTCCAGGACAGGCTCTAAAAAAGCTGCAGAGAAACCCTGTCTCAAAAAAACAAAACAAAATAAATAAATAAATAAATAAATAAACAAAATAATATGTTTTCTAAAACTTTTATATTTCAAAATAACACATTTAATAAAAATATACTAAAATATAAATTTAGTATAACTTAAATAAAACAAAAGTAACTACCATTAGAATTAGCTGGGAAGAGTTTTGGGGGAACCATAATCAGAAACTAGCCTATAAAATATATTTTCAATAATAAACAAATAGACATTTTGACCTGTGATTGAGAGAAAGAAGAAATTAGCTGCATCTGTGTACCACATGGTACACCTTGAAGAGTGCAGGTGTACGTGACATCATGGTAGCTTGATTACAATACTGTTGCAGTGCCCTATCTCTACAATTAAGTCAATTACACACTAGGTAAAATTACACAGAGGTCACTATCAAAAAGTCATCATGTCCCCTGCTTAATATCCTTCATTGGTTTTCCAATGCCTGAGTAGAGTGACTTTTGGACTTTTATTTTCCCAGCCCACATCTGGGGAATGATTCCATGATTCCATGACTGAGTCAAACTTACTGGTGCTCTTCTCTCCCCTTACAACTTTCCCATGGCTTCACTGAGCTCACTCTTATTCCCCATGAATAGTAGGTCAGGATTTATAACTTCTCCAAAGAAAGAAAGAAAACTTCAGATAGGTAGGCTATGCTGGCACTGGGACCTATCAAGTAGGCTATGCTATCTGGCAAGTAAGACAAGGGATTTGTCTCTACCCCTCACCACCTGTGCCAGGGGAAGAGCTGGTCCTGAGGTCGGTCATAAGAGCAGAAGTAGATGGCATAGGTGTGAGTGAGCTAACCCTATGGGCATAAAAGCAGGAGAACCGGCTCTGTCACTGTTCATTGCTACACAGGGTGATGAAGTCAGGGCAATGCTGGAGAGCTCCTTCTGGGGGTGAGGACAAGGAGAAGCTGGCAGGCTGACCAACCCTGTAACTACATAAGCCAAGAACCGAGGATATGAGTTGGCCCAACCCCAACCCGACATCCACCCCATATATGATCTGTTGAAGGACATGAAGGGGCAGAACCTGCAGATCCAAAGCTACAAGATATACAAGACACAAGACAAAAACATGATGGAGGACTCTCATTGGTTAATAAAAAAACTGCCTTGGCCCATTTGATAGGCCAGCCCTTAGGTGGGTAGAGTAGACAGAACAGAATGCTGGGAAGAAGGGAAGTGAGACAGAGGCCTCAGGCAATCACTATGCCTCTTCTCTCTGAGACAGATGCCATGGAGCCAGCAGCCAGCTCAGACGTGCTGAATCTTTCCCGGTAAGACACCACCTCATGGTGCTACACACATTACTAAATATGGGTTAAAGCAAAATGTCAGAATTAGCTAATAAGAGGCTGAAACTAATGGGCCAGGCAGTGTTTAAATGAATATAGTTTGTGTGTTGTTATTTAGGGACATAAGCTAGCCAGGCAGTCAGGAGCTGGGCGGCAGGAACACAGCCCACAGCTCCACACTACAAAAACAGGTTATCCAACAGGAGCCCCAGTGAGGTCTGAGATCAATGGTGTTACAGAAACCAGAGGCCTTGAGCTAGACCAATGATTCTTTCAAATGAACACTTACAAATGAAGATATATAGACAAAGGGATATACTCTGTGACTCATTGTGTCACACTAAGGTTGCTATGATAAGATTTCTCTTTTATCTTTTTCCTTTTCCCTTAAATTTTATGTATTTTATTTGAGGTGGCAGAGGGCAAGGCTGCAAACACAAAGGGCAGATACAAAAGAATGGGGAGATGAATGAAAATGAAATAAATTATGTGAGAGTCACAAAGAATAAAGAAAAACGAAGTTTAAAAAAAGAACTATCACTGGGCTGGAGGCATAGTATCTTACTTTCAATGTGTTTAATCCTGATCCGTGGTACATTTATGCTAATATGGAGCTCCAATTCAACACACAATATAATTTTATGTTATGTCACATCAATGTATTTTTAAGACTTTTAATACCTTCCTAGAAAACTTCTTTAGGTATAATTCTTGTCAATAGTATATTACCTTCCAATCAATTTTAGAGAAACAAAGTTGAGACAAATTCTCTATAATTTCTACTGTCATTCCTCATATAGAAATACACTACCAATATGCAAAAAAAAAAAAGAAGAAAGAGATGCCTGGAAAAGCAGTGTTATGAGTGAATGAGCTCTATCTCCAGAATAGGACTAACCTCAAATACGGACTCTTCACTTCCTGTTTGTAAAATGTGCAAAGCATTTGCCATCTCTGAACTGCAATTTCCACAGCTTCAAATAGAGCAATGACTCATCCCTTGCCTAATTGCTCTAAGAATAACAGGTAGCATTTCCATAGCATGTAGTGAGGAGCAGACGGGCTGCGTTCCTGCTGCCTTGGTTCCTGCACGGCTACCTTTACACGCGAAATATCAACACACAAACTGTATTCTTTTAAACACTGCCTGGCCCATTATTTTCAGCCTCTTACTCACATCTTGATTAACCCATATCTAATAATCTGTGTAGCACCACGAAGTGGTGTCTTACCGGGAAGTTTCTAGCTTACGTCCATCTTGGGCTGGAGCTTCATCGCATCTGTCTCCCTGAGGAGAGGCACGGTGGTCTGTCTAACTTAGGAGAGGCGTAGCATCTGACTGAGCCATCTACCTCACTTCCTTCTTCCTGTTCTGTCTACTCCGCCCACCTAAGGGCTGGCCAATCAAATGGGCCAGGCAGTTTCTTTATTAGCCAATGGGAGTCCTCCATCAATAGCATTTGAAGATAGAGTGCAAAAATTCAATAAACTATACATTTGTTTCATTCCAGAACTATGGATTTCAAGAACATTCTATAGTGAAAGGCTTTTGAACCTCATTTATTCATTCAACCAAGAGTAATTATTGCCAATCATTTGTAAGTCACTGTATAAATCTTTATGGCTTTAACATAATGACATTATTAGAATTTTAAGCTTCTTTCCATGATTTACTGATAAAATTTTATTATTTACATATTAATGAATTTTGCAATTTTTGTTTCATATGATCAAATAAATGAATTTCAATTTCAATCACAAATTTCACTCTAACATATTTTTAACTATTTTTACTGTCTTTGTTTATTTGTAAATTAATTTTCTACATTTTTGTTTTTAAAAATTTACATAGAATATTGTTTCTCATCTCTCATAAAATATCTCTTATAAAATTTAAGGCCCTTTACTGTATCATTGATTTCTCTAGACTGTCATAGTCACACACCACATTTGATTTATTTTTAACCTTCCCACCTAGAAGATCTTTGAGGCTCATATAACTCTGTAGTTCATTGGAACTCTCACATGTTCATAATCCTATGTTAATGACCAACCAGAGATAATAAACACAAAATAAAAGTGCTATTAAGACAGGAAACCTGAGTGACTTATCTGGCCTGACACTCTGCATCTCTCCATGAGTACTGTTTTATGCTTGGCAAAAGGTACAGAGTTCATTATGCTTCTAACTGTGCAAAATCATTCCAATGAAAAATAGCTTTATGTTAGCTAATTATCAGCAAAACACAGGATATAAGCATGGAGCGCTTCAGAAATATTCACCGCAGCAAAACCCCAGATGCTAGCCTTATGCTTAGGGGTCCTCTGATAGTCAGCATCTTCCAGAATTGCTGCTCACAAGTGAGTGATGCTCTTTTTTCTTTGTCTTTTAAGTCTTAACTTTAGTTGAAGGGTAACCTTTGAAATAAAAGAACAACTTAAATTCCCAAGGAATATAGGTGAGGATGTATCTTTATGATTTTTTTTGGTACCTTCCCTTCCTTATAGTTTCTAACATTTTTCATCACAGATTTCCAGGAAAAACCACTATAATTTTGTCAATAAATTGATAATATAGCAAGGCAGAAAAACTACAAGATCAAGAAATTTTCTACAAATTTCACTCAGGGATTATAGTCATTAAATGTAAAACATGAGCAAATCTCTCTACACAAAGTTGAATGGAGTATTTCCCAAATTTTTTGAAAGTCATATTCTTTTCCTTTGGGATATTCCAAATTCGGATTTTATGGAATATTTGTCAAAATATGATTTACACATAGAGATATTCTTCACACAAAATTAGCAGAAATGTCTAAATACCATCTCCAATCATTGCATTTGATGAAGGGAGACTGTATTTCTATGATCATTTGAGAATCTTGGTTCCTAAATATACTATGACCTATGACTTCTCTTATGGATGAGTATAAATGAAATCCAATGTCTATATGTAATGTAATTTTCTCATTTAAAATAAAGTAACTGGCAAAATACAAATGAAGGCAAATCGAACTTATTAAAAAGCCACTGATATACAGAAAAATCTCCACTAGCAGAGACAACAATGGTCCCTCTGCATTCAGAACAGGAGGAAACGGAAAATATTTATTGGCAAGTATGGTGTAATAAATAAAAGATTGTCCTGAAAACTGGACTTTCTTCAAATTTTAAAATATTTATCTGAATACAAACAGATATTCTTTTAATCCTAGTTAGGATTCTGATGATGAATATTATTATTATATTTCTTTCTAAGAATCAACTGCCTCTTCGAACATTGATAGTTTGTTCAGTCATATAATTTGCAATACACTCTAAAATTATTCCCTTTTTCTTTTGATCACAATATTATATTGCAAAACCATCTACAGGTAGTAATATTCTTTATATTCATATTGTTAAGCTTTATAGGTTATGGGAAGACTAGAATAAAAATTGCTGTCAAAAATTCTTGAAATAAAAAAGGAAATTAAATTAGACCAAAAATCAGAATTTAGTATTAATTCAGTACATTTTATGTCTTAGACACTACACTAATCTCTTGTTCATATAAAATATAAAAGAAATCCTATACAAAAATGTTATCATTCATTCAATGTTAATTAAATTCCATTTCTGATACACTTATATTCAAAATGTTATGACAGTGTCATGCCTGACCTTATTTCTGATTAAAACTGATATGTAACGCGAGACGCGGCCAAGGGAAGATGCGGAGAGAAAAGCGTGAAGGGGGGAATGGGGGGAGCTCAGAGGAATGGGATGCTTGGGATACAGGAAGGGTGGATATGGGAGCAGGGAAGCATATATCTTAATTTAGGGAGCCATCTGAGGGTTGTCAAGAGACTTGACCCTAGAGGGGTTCCCAGGTTTCTAGGGAGATTCTGCCAGTTAGTTCCTTGGGCAGCTGAGGAGAGGGAGCCTGAAAAGGCCAGTTCCTATAGCCATACTGATGAATTTCTTACATATCACCATAGAACCTCCACCTGGCAATAGATGAAGAAAATGACTGAGCCCCACATTGGAGCACTGGACTGAGCTCCCAAGGTCCTGATGAGGAGCAGAAGGAGAGAGAACATGAGATGGAAAGTCAGGAACGTGAGGGGTGTGTTCACTCATGGAGACAGTGGGACAGAACTAATGGGAGATCACCAACTCCAGTTGGAATGGGACTGATGGATCATGCGACCAAACCCGTCTCTCTGAATGTGGCCAACAGTGGGGGCTGACTGAGAAGCAAAGGACAATGGCGCTGGGCTCTGATTCTTCTGCATGGACGGGCTCTGTGGGAGCCTTCTCAGCTTGGTCGATCACCTTTCTGGACCTGGGGGGAGTTGGGAGGACCTTGGTCTTAACATAGAGTAGGGAACCCTGATGGCTCCTTGGCCTTGAGAGGGAGGGAGGGGAGGTATGGGTGGAGGGAAGGGGAGGGGAGGGGGAGAAGGAGGGGAGGGAAGGGGGAGGAGGAGGGGAGTAGATGGAAATTTTTAAATATAAAAAAATAAACCATGATGGCCAAGACTGGGGCTGTTTGCTGATCACTTGTCCTTAAAGGAAAGAATTTCCTCCATAGCAGGTAGTTCATGTCTTTATAGGATGAAATTGAGTTCTGAAGAGAGAATCGCAGTCATTTGGGGTAAGATGGAGGCCCTCATCTTGGTGCTAGGAGGAAGTGGGGAACGAGGAGGAGTAGTCACTTGGTGAGGAATAGCCTGCCTAATGCAGAAGTATAATAAGGGGTACCCATGGGAAATAAACACACAAGCACGATTCCAAATGATGGCAGTGTTGACAGGAACATGGAGGCAGATGGTGGACTTCACTCTGGTCGACAGGCAAGGAATGGTTTGTTTTAGAGACAGAATCATATGAATGAAAGTGGGGTGCAAGAAATGTCAAAAAGCAGCTGGGTATACAAGAAGAAAAAGGGGTTCCTTCTTTGAATGAATGCTACTGCCTTGTAGTACCTCTTCCTGCCCATTCCATGTAGATATTTTGAAACATAAAAAAATAACAGGTAAAAAAAAATAAACCATGAAAAAATAAAGAAGGTTAAAAAAAACTGATATGTAAGTACTATAGAACGTGCTGTGGTAATAAATGTAGCAAGGTCACTTGGAGCCTTGGACTTCAGAGCTGTGTCTCAGCCATCAAGTTTGTGATTTTCTGAGGAAGTACCTAGAAATGTCTCTGACATTCACACTGGCTCATTAAAACATGGAAACAGAAGCCAATATATGCGATTTCTAGTTTCAAGACAATAGTTAGGGAGCTGACCTCTTTTAACCAATACAATTGTAATTAAATGATTTTTGCATATAAATGTTTGAAATTACATGTGAGAAACCAACAATACCAGGGAGTTTTCCCTTGACTCGTTTTTGCTCTCAAATCTTCATAGTTCAACTAATATAAAGTCTTCATTTTGTGCCCCATAACTTTTCATTGATATATGAAATCAACCTGAATATGTTTACCTGGCCTTCATTATCTATAAATTACAATTTTCAAGTTGAAGCGTAACTGTGACTATTTTTCACACAGCCACAGAATCTGAAATTTCACAAAACATAAAGAACCAAGAACAGTTTGTCTACCTCTGGGTTCTTAAGAAGAAAGAAAATATTATCTTTTGGATCCCATAGTTTTATTCTTAATACTATCCTCTATTAAAAGGAAAGACAATGTTAAAAATAATACTAACATCAATACCCATGCCAGAGAAAGAGCAAGAATTAAATATAAAATTAAAAATTATTTTATCTTTCCAGAGAAATAATAGGATAAATTTTGTAGCATTGTTCCAATCAGAGATCTTTTTAATTGAGTTTGATATGTTCTCTGAAAAGAATTCCACAATTGAAGAAAGAAGATATCCTTGCAATCAAATGGAATTTTACTTTGTTACAGTTTATTTTCTTTTTATCAAAACATCATTTCAATGAGTGATGTTTGCAATAAAATAAATGGTAGTAATGTCAACTCAATATAAATCTCCTGTTGGTTAATAGCTTAGATAAATAATAAAATTATCAACTTTGGTGTCTTATTTTCTTTGTTTTATGTCTGGTCAAAGATTTGCCTCTTAAAATACAATCATTGATTTGGGATTAGTCTACAAAATCATTTTAGGACTTTCTCAAATAGACCATATGAATTTGCAAACTCATTAATTTCATTAAAGAATCAACCAAGTCAAAAGTTCCTAAGTACTGTGAGTCGTCCAGACTTCATTAGGTTTCGACTTAACACAGAAAAGGAGCAACACTTTATAAAGCAGCTACAAATTCTCAGTAGAATACAATTTCACTCAAAATGCTCACCGCAATTTCGATACATTGTAATGATGATGGCTTATTACATCTATTTCCTAAAAACTGCATGAATTGTTCTGTAGAGGGAATGTTCTATGCAAAAGAAGTTTTACCTATCACTGTCAGCAAGAAGTCAAAACACAGGCACCTAATGTGCTTTGAAATCATATTGTGCATTTCCATTTCCTTATTCTCGTAGTTCTTTGAAAGGCAGACCCATATCTAACCTTCATTTCAATACCCAAAACCCCCCACATTGCATCAAGCAAGTGAGTTGCAAACACAGACTGAAAAAATTTTAAACTCTAAGACCCTCAGATGTTTTCTCCAATAATTGTGCATGATTACAATTGACTTTTCTTTATTTCTTAGTTAGCATGCATCTCCAATCTTGGGGAAAAAACTCTACAACCTACTTTATCACATTTGGCACATATATACACATAGGCAGAGCTAATAATTTCCTTACTCTTCCCCTGAACCTGAATTTACCTAACCCAGATTCAGAAACATATTCCAAATATTAGTTTAGAGTCCATCTTAGCAAATAACAACAGAGACCTAAAGTTTAATCCTTATGAGCTACAGTGGTAACAACAACTTACACAGGCATAGGCATGGGGCAGAGGAAGGGAGGGGAGGATCTTTGTCCAGCCTCAGTGGAATGATGGGATAGAACTAGTTGACTTCCCAGGGAAGGCCTAACTCTCTCTGAAGAGCAGATGGGGATAGGGGAAATGTAGGGAGAGTGGGAGGAGAGGAAGGATGGGGTACTGGGATTGGTTTGTAAAATTAATTAATTAGTTAGTTAATTTAAATATGTGTGTGTATTAATAATAAAGAAAAAGTCACAAATTAGAGTCGGGGTACATCTGAAGAGTCGAAGATTTTGGAAGGGGGCATGATATAAATGCAGTTTTCATGTATGAAATTCTAAATAAAAGCTTTTTTAAATTAATTTTTAAAAGCTCTAGATCTCTAGCTACTGAAATTTAAGTCTATAGGAAGCTTTTTCTATTGAATATGCAAACCAGAAATCACAATATTTTCGTATTAAAAATAAATCAAACTTATAAATATATTATCAAAATGATTTCAAATACTCTAAACTGAATATCTACAGCTATTCTGAAAATGGAGTCAAAACAATCTTGCCCACACTGGGATATAGGTTGTTGTTGACAGGCAGGAAGGCCTGTGACACAAGAGTATGCAACCAACATGGTTTGACCTTGTCCTGCTATGAAGAAATTCTCTTTAAAGTGATGCTCCAAGCGGATGTGATACTGCTGTGCACTGACATTGGTGATACTTCTGCCATGAACGCAAGAAAACAGCAGCAGCTATTCACCTGATTTCAATAGATTTAATACACTACTATTAAAAATTTGATAGCAACATTCTAGCTTAGTTTGTTAAGTGACTACACATGTCTTTAAAATAATTTAATTATAGCCAGGCGGTGGTGGCAAACGCTGTTAATCCCAGCGCTCAGGAGATAGGCAGGTAGAGCTCTGTGACTTCAAGGCCACCCTGGTCTATAAAGCCTTTCCAGGAAAGGCTCCAAAGCTACAGAAAAACGCTGTCTCAAAAAAGAGAGAGAGAGAGAGAGAGAGAGAGAGAGAGAGAGAGAGAGAGAGAGAGAGAGAGAGAGAGAGAGAGAGAGAGAAGGAAAGACAGAAAGAAAGAAGGAAAAACAGAAAGAAAGAAAAAAATTTAATGGCAACTTGTCATTGTCAATTATATCTTTATAGATTTGTTGTGAATTTAGATATTTTGAAGCATAAGATTTAGAATTAATTATATCATAGCCTTGTTTCTTATTTTTATATTCACTGTGGCCTTATTGTGCCTAAATCTGATAGCAGTACAGTCTATTAGGCTAAGGGAAGCAAAAGAAGAAACGTACAGACCCTGTCTCTCCGTGCGCCTGTTTCTCCACTTTCAGTCAAACATTCACATTGCTGCACCTTTTAGCACTCCGGTTCATGCTCATTATTTAATTTTGTGCTGTGTGTATTTCCCCCTGGAGCATGACATTTCAGTTCTCTCTGACTTCTAAAGTCTTTACTTCGGCAGATGTTCCATACAGCACTGGAAGGAGTTGCCTGGTAGCCAGTTTCTCTAATTTTAATCAAATGTTCAGTCTTGTGAAGCTAGAGGGAGTTTCTGTTTGAATTACTCTAAATTTCACACAAAGCTACTGTGTGGTGCAAAGAATCTAAAATCCTTTTTTCTGAAAGGTTAGAAAGTCAGCTGGAGCACCGTTGAATATAAATAAAGCTATTTATGCACGTGGGGGTAGCTTCTTTCCAACTGCTTTTGGGTAAGCATCAAAGTCAACTGTCCTTTCCCCATTGGCTAAAGAGTTTGCACCCGGAGTATGATCTCACAGGTCCTAGGAAAAGCCTCTTATTCCCCAAAACATCCCTCCTGACTGAGAACATCGTGTTTTTCAGATGATAAACGCGAGCTCTATTGCCATGAAAGACACTCTAGGTAGCCATGCATCCTGGGAAGGGAAAAGGACCAGCTTCCATTTATGCCAGGGTGCAAATCACTAGCAGGTACCTTAGAAAGGAACCTGTGACTGTGTTTGCATGTGTGACTATCACAGAAGGAAGGAGAGACATCGTCGCCAGAAAGCAGGAGCAGGACAAAAAGGAGAGACAGAAGGAACAAAGGCCAAACTGACTGTAATGGACCATTTTACTTAAGATGAGTTATTTCTTGAACCATGGGAAGATACTGCTGAGGAAAAGAGGCAATTGAAACCGAAGGCTTGAGAAGAAAAGACTGACAATTGGTGCAATTAAAGCCCAGCTCACTTGCCAGTTCTTTGGTTCTGCCGGCTGCTGCCACGCCTTCACTTTTGTCTGCTTTATAGCGAAATTCAGATATCAATTTAATAGAAAAATCTTAACCCTTCTTTCAAACTTATACAGCATCCCTCGCCCCCCCACCCCACCATGTTTTATCCTAATATAATACTTCTAAGACAAATGTCGAACAAAGCATAGCCTATCTTTTAGAATTTCTTATATATTCTTATCTGAACACTTTGTCCTTTAAATGACTTTGTTATTTTTGCTAATGCTGCAAAGTATAGTTTCTATAAAGGCATTATCCGGATAACTGGGCATGGCAGTGAAAGATTATTCATGCATTTCTTGCATGGTTTTGATCAGTTGAAAAGAAGACAAAAGCAAGGCAGTCCTGTCAAGGATTGGAAAGGTCCTTTGTGTCTATCCAGGTCTCTCCCCAATTCTGAGGTCCACAGAACCAGTATATACAAATGTGAGCTAATGCAACTTTATTGTATTCTGCAAAGTTTCAATGACAAGTAAAAGACAAGTTCAGTGCCTGTAAGTACAAGTCCCAACAAAACCCAGGAACTGTGTAATACAAGCAATGGCATAGGCTACACACCAAAGACTATTTCCTCTTCCCTGCCCCTACATCCTACCCAACCCACCCACTTTACCTGTGAAACTACCTCACATCTCATTAATCTATTATGTTTGAGTTGAGCTTCTTCTGAGCTGTTTCTTTTCTTGCATTGTAGCCCAAGCTTCACTAACTGATTTAGTCACCATAATTATTGGATGAATGAGTATTTGGTCATCCATTTCGCCTATACTGTTTTAGCCTCAATCAAATTTTGTTGGTTGTTGTCTGCATTTCTGCTCGGAACTGCAATGCTTTTATTCATGATTAAGTTTATTGAAGTTTTCCCGATTTTTCTACGACTTCCAAACAAATCTGCTCTTCCATTTGAACAAAGTAGAACAGCTGTAGCTTCTGATGATGCTGTTACTGCAGCTTTCTTCTAACACAAAATGTCTTAAGAAAGTAATAGTATCTTCTATGCTTCCAAGAGTCTAGAACAATTTCTTCTCTATAACAGAAGTACCACACAAAAAGCATTAATATTGATACTTTTGTGATTGAATGTTTTTTATTTTTATTACTTACCTACTTAATTAATTAATTCCATCCTGATCACAGTTTTCCCTCCCCCCAACCTCTCCTCTCCAACCGGCACCCAACCTACCCCCAATCCACTCCTCCTTCTTTCTCTTCAGAAAAGGGCTGGCCTCCCACACATATTAACCGGCCATGGTATATCAAGATGCTGTATGCCTCAAATTCAGGCTGGACAAGGCAACCCAGTAGAAGAAAATGGTGCTTAAACATGCTGAAGTATCTCGTAAATTTCCAGGCAAATTATCTGAAGGATAAATTTTACATTATAACTTCCTAGACTTTATACCAGAAGGGAACTACATAGTAACTCTTTATTATATATTTTTATTTTTATTCATTATGTTTTGAGGTGGCGTTTGTATATGGAACCAAGCCTGGCCTTGAACTCAGAATTCCGTCTCACATTCATGAATATGCAATTACAGATGTGTACCAACATACATGGCTCCAAAAGAACTGTTTGGATGTTCTGATACATAATGTATGTGGAAGGCAAGAGCAAATACACAGCCATTGCCAGATGCCAACAGTACTAAGACTACATCAAGAGTCCCGAAACATTGCATGTAGTCAAATCTTTTGAACTTACATCATCTTTCTTTTTTTAAATGCATATGTATGAATGTTTTGCCTATATGTCTATTGCCCACATGTGTGCTTGATAACCATTCAAGCCAAAAGAGGTCACATCACCTGACATGAAATTGCAGATGATTGTGGGCAGCCAAGGGTTGCTGTGAATTGAGGCTATGTACTCTGGAAGAGTAACCAATGATCTTAACCACTGAGGCAGGCAGATCTCTGTGAGTTGAAGGCCAGTCTGGTCTACATAGTGAGTCCCAGACCAACCAGGGACTATTTAGTGAGACCCTGTCTCAAGAATCAAACAATAAAAACAAAGAGCAAAAAAACATGATTAACAATGGAAGAAATATAAGACAAAAAAAGGTGAAATGAACATTATTTTTGAAAAAAAAAACTTTAAATCGGCAATAACTTAGTTGACTTTGGTAATTCAAAACCCGCTTTGTAACAGCTGTATCACCTGTCTAATCCTGTTCATAATGACTCCACTCCACACCTGCTCCACACACTCAACACCCTGCACCTAAGCACGTACACACAAATAACTTTCAAAGACACAGGACCAGTAACTAGTCTTGGCAACTGTCAAGCTCAAGTTAGTCTGGCTCCAAATTTCTCTATTCAGCATCGTATTTAACACAAAGCAAAACTCCAAACGCTATAGCTCATGGGGCTCCTGGACTGTTAGTTGGATACTGTGAGTTGGCATTCTTGGGCCTTGATTTTTTTCTGCTCAATAATAGGATATTTATTAAGGTTTTCTAAAAATTTTCTATCATATCAATTTGAAAATTTAGTGTGAAAAACCTAATCATTTGTTGAAAATTCATCTGTGTTCCTGTATAGTGAATAGCCAACAGCTTCTATCTGCAGTCGTACACTCTTTTAACTTCTACTCACATAATTTCAAACACTTGTTGACTTTCTGATAATCTCTTAATCTATCAGTGAAATTACTGGCTAAATAACTAAGGGGGAATATTTTGCTGAGCACAGCATGATTATTTAGGCAGTTCAAACACAGTATCCTAGGCTGATCTAATGATTGCCTTGAACTCATGGAAAAACGTAATACCTTTGTCCCACCTCCACAGCAAGTTCTGGGATTTTAGGAGTGAGCCCCCACATTTATCTAAAATATTTTTGAGGTATGGTTAATATTACATAATTGAAGAACACTGTAAGATTTCAAAACAAATGAGTAAATGTAGGAAAAATAAAGAGCCTGAACATACAAATACAAAGAAAGAAACTGTGTGCTCTTCAAAATAAAGAAAAAAGAGCAAATTGACACTGGGCAGTAAGAGTAACACTTTAAAGAAAAAAAGGGCAAATTAATGTTTTGAAAAGTACTTTAGTATTCACAAGATATATACAACTAAACTACCCTTTCAGTGATCCAGTGCCTTAGAAATTCTGATCACACACTTTCTTTAAAGCATTCTGGGAAGCAGAACTTCAAGAGAAAAGTAAATAAATACAGGAAATCATTAAAATTTATAATGGAAAAAAACTGGAATAAATAACTTGGAACACTGTACTGTACACCATGAAAACCTGCCAGCAAAATAAGTGAGATCAAGTGATAGCAAAGAATGGAAGAGTAAGAGATTGAGAATGCAGGAAACACAATGTACTAATGTCTCTGCCTCATTTCCACAAAAACTCTTAACTGCTTACAGACTTTAGAAGAGCATAGAAGAGCATATGCACACATCTCAGTAAATAATAGATAGCTTCAAAAAACTACAAGTAGATATTTTTCAAATGCTAGTTTGAAGGAATGATTTCATTTGAGAATGAAAAACAGAAAAGAAAATAAAGTTAAAATATAAGTTTAATGAAATAAAATGGCACAATAATGACTACAGTCACATCATTACATAATATGTTCATAATTAATTCTGAGTATCTATATTAAGTGCATTAGTAGTATAAATGCATTTGTTAAATGCATTAATAAAATTCAATACCCTCACAATAGATATAAAAGAAATATAAAGAATTTGTCTACAAAAGGTAAACATAGCAAGTAAGTGTAGGAAGTTTAAATTTAATAGAAAGGAATGTATCATAAAAAATAAACAATAAAAGGAATCAAGATAGAATTTTTAATAAGCAAAATAGAAATTTGATATTATGTTAAATTCTATTACAGTAGTTGCAATTTTAAGATCATTAACAAACATGTATTTTTTATTATGTGTATGCGTAGTGGAGAGGTTATGTGTATAAGAGTTTAATTGTCCACCAATGCCAGAGAATCACAGCCTCTGTTTTTACTGAGCTATATATTTTTCTCCATTCCCCTCCCTTTCTCTCCCCTCACCTTTTACCCTTTTCAAGGATCCCCATGCTCTCAATTTACTCAGATCTTGACTTTTTCTGCTTCCCATGTAGATTAGATTCATGTATGTCTCTCGTAGGGTTCACTTTGTTGTCTAGGTTCTCTGGGGTTGGACATCACAGTCTCTTGATGCTTGAGTGCCAGGTGGATGAGAACCACCTGAAATGTGTTCTGGTAACCAATTCAGATCCCCAGAAAGAGCAATAAAAGCTATGTGCTCTTAACTGCTGATCCACCTCTGGTACCAAAATGTTTGTTTGTTTTAACTTCCAGTACTGTAAATATTACCATACAAAAAGATCACCAATAGTTTGTAGATCAAACTTTAGGTATTTATTTGGAGAATAACAGTAATTTTCAAGATGAGAGAAGAATCTCAAGACCAAAAAGACAACCTTCTGGGAATAGATGGTACTAGAAAGAAAGGCTGAAAGAGGATGCCAGAAAAAATTTAGGACCATGAGTCCAGGCCTTAATTATGTCTTCTTTTTATGTTATGTGATATGTTAGCCATCTCATTGAGAGTTAATTTTTTTCAGTGCTAGCATCTACTAATTCATGGATGTTGGTGCTATGGGATTTTATTTCTAGCACATTCTCTAGTTATTGCTGTTTATGAAACAATGTTTATAAAAGAGTTGCTGATTCCCCAGCATTTCCACTAAAATTAGTAATAAGACACGGTCTTCCACTCCATACATACCTATTCATAATAGTACTTGAGGTCTTGGCTAGAGCAATAAGACGACTGAAGAAAATCAAAGGAAAATAAATAAGAAAGAAGTCAAAATATCTTTACAAATGATAAGATTTTATACACAAAAGACTCCAGCAAGAAACTCCTACAGCAGATAAACACCTTCAGTAAAATAGAAAAATACAAAATTCAATAGCCTTACTAAATACAAAAAAATAAACATACTGAGAAAAAACTTGGGAGACAGTCTAAGGGGAGATGCTGGTTATGGAGGGAAGGCTTAAAACAAATATGACAAAAGACAGGTCCTAGCCAAAGTATTTCCCCAAAACAAGAATTATTTCCTTACTCATTATTTCCAGGGTAATGTTTTCTACTCACAAAACACAGTGAAGCTTTCTGGCCTTTGGTTTTTCTTGGAGTGACAAGGAATGTTTTCTCCAGATAACACAAGTATTAAATCCATGTTGCTTTTGAGACCTAAAGTTCTATTGCTGTGATGGAACACCATGACCGAAGCATCAGAGATAAAGGAGTTATTTCAGCTCCCAACTCTCATGATTCTCAGCGCCATCACCATGACTGAAGCATCAGAGATAAAGGGGTTATTTCAGCTCCCAACTCTCATGATTCTCAACGCCATCACCATGACCGAAGCATCAGAGATAAAGGGGTTATTTCAGCTCCCAACTCTCATGATTCTCAACGCCATCACCATGACCGAAGCATCAGAGATAAAGGGGTATTTCAGCTCCCAACTCTCATGATTTTCAACGCCATCACTTAGTGAAGTCTTGGCAAAACCTCAAGTAGGGCAGGAATCTGGAGGAGGGAATTCAAAGAGAGGATATGGAGCAACACTCTTTACTGGCTTGCTCCTCGTAGCGAGCTCAATCCTATACCATCCAGAGCCACTTGCTCAGGGATGGCACTAGCCACAGAGAGCTTCTACATCAATCATTAATCAATAAAATTCCCTACAGACTTGCTTTCAGGACAATTTTGTGGCAACAATTTCTCAATTAAGATTCCCTTTTCCCAGATTTGTCTAAGGTTCTGTGAAGCTTACAAAAGCTAATCAGCATCCTTTGCCATCTGTGTTCTCTGAGTTACTTGTTCTGAATGTTTAGGCAAAAAGTGTGATGTTGAGCTTGTAACTAAAGCTAAAGGAGATCCTGCAACAGCCTAGCCCCACTTTTCCATGCTATAGTATCTAATTTCTCCAAGGTTTCAATCTCATTTAAAATCATTCAAGGTATGCAATGACATTTCATAATGAGAATTTAAACTTAGTCAATTTTAAAAAAATCAAGCGCCATGTTAAATACATAGAAGCTATATTTTGTTAAGGAGAAACAGCACATTATAGGCTAAACCTCAGATCTCCAATGTCCTTTTCAAATGTAGCAGAATCCTTAGAATTCCAGAATAATTTACAGAATTTTTGCTGTCCAAGAATTTAACATTTTCTATCATTATCACCAGGAATTTAAGACATTTATCAAAAACTACCTGCAGTGAAATAGCCAGATATTCACATCACTCTCAGGGTTCACTTCCACCTTCTTGCAAATATTATTTCAGGCCAGCTCCAAGATCTTCTCATCACACATTTCCATACAGACCTATCCAGAGTGACCTTCATAGTGGCTCCTTGATGTTGGAAGTCCTGCAGTATATGTGTCGCTTTTATTGATTAATGAATAAAGAAGCAGCTTTGGCCTGTGATAGGGCAGAATAGAACTAGACAGGAAAACTAAACTGCATTTTGTGAGAAAGTAGGTGGAGTCAGTGAGACGCCATGTAGCCACTGGAGGAGAGAGACGTGCCCCAAAACATTGCCAGTAAAACATAAGCTTCATGCTAAAATATAAAATAATAGAAATGGGTTGATTTAAGATATAAGAGCTAGCTAGCAATACGCTTACATGATTGGCCAAGCAGTGTTTTAATTAATACAGTTTTGTGTGATTACTTCGGGTCTGAGCTGGAAATGAACGAGCAGCCTCCATCAACAGCTCCACAGCCTTTCTTATGCACCGCCTCTTCCCTTCATGAGTGACCAATCTCAGGTTTCTTCACGTCCAGCCCCACAGGACCTGGCTAGTATAGAATGTAATTAAGGAAGAATCTTTCCATAGATTTGTGACCTTACTTGTTGGTCCCTGAGTTATACTCATGAAAACCATGCGAGAAGTTCAGATAAGCCACCGTCCAGACGTAATGACCTCTTTCAACATCTCCATGTATAGGAAAGCAGAGGGATGATATAGATGATGCCTGTGTTCTGAGCCCTGTGGGGTCGTGAGTTAACGTCCAGGCAGCATGTGTGTTTCAGCAGCACATCGGTCACAGCTGAGCCATTCTCACGGAAGGCTGAAATTGTGGCACATTTTACTATAGGGCTTGGCTGTGGTTCCTGAGGTTCACTAGTATGCTGTGACTCTAGCTGTGTTGCAAAGACTTCAAGTCAAGAGACTCCAGAGCACACAGACGTGAATCCTAACTGTCTAAAATGTGTTCCTGGAAGGGCCAGATCCATGGAACACTGGAACAGAAAATTTGAACCAGCTTATAAGTTGTCCCTCAAATGAAGAGAATGTTCGAAGTCATCAATGACTCCCAAATTCCATCAAAGATATTCAGTGACACCCTGGATCTGAACGACAAAACAAAAGTAAACACACTGAAAACTCAGAGACTGACATCTATCTTTTCTTTGGAAAATGAACATCCAGCTCGCCCTCTCTCCTCTCCCTGTTCCACAACACCAGTGGATATGGTTATTCATTGCACACTCTCCCCTCTCCCCTCCACCTTCAGAAAACAATGAAAAGATTCTCATCTCTGAACACTGACCCACTCAGAGAGCTAGCTACCTGCACATGATGACATCAGGGGCTCCCAACAGAGAGCTAGGACCCCTTCGCCAAGAGCAAAAATCTCAGTGTCCTCCAGGCCCTGCCAAAAGTTTGCAAACCATTTGTTCGTGAAAGACAGAAGAATAAGAATGCTGTGGAGAGAAGGGTAAAGGGAAGAATGTATAAGAAAGGTGATACAGGGAATGACACTACAACTCAGCAGAAGCAGAGACTACAGCATAAAAATAAAAACTGAAATAAAAATCAAGGGTTTGGACATGAGAAAGCAGAAAAGAAGAAAAGTTATTAGGGAGGATAACATAAAGATCTTTGAAAAAATCATATGGGAACGTACTTCAGGAAGAGTACTGAAGTAAAAAAAATAAATACATACATATAAAAAGAGCTTAAATGGAATAACCTATGTAAGGGAAATATAATGCTTCTATCAGCTTCAAATGAGAATCCTGGTCCCAGGTGTGAGTTATCTCCCTTAGAGTTGTTGGTTGGTGGGCCCCACAGGTTTCAATAATGGCATAGATTATTATCACCATTGTTCTTGATTATATTCCATAAATTGATGTTAATATCCTATTGGTGAGAATACCACACAACTGAATTATAACACATGATGAACTCAGGCTGATAACAACCTGGAAACTTCTTTACCTCTGGCTAGCTTTGATATTCCTGGAAGGTGCTACTTACTACAAGAAAATAATGAATCAACCATCTCACTCAGCTGTGAATCTGTGAGTTATAACAATTAATTCCACTTCACAAGATGAAATCCATACCTGGTTACCTACACTAAAAATTCTGAGGTTGGATAGGTCATAGGCCCTAGGGGAGAACCTAGCACTATTATTCTGCTAAATAACTGACATTAAATAACTGTCTCCTAAATTCTTATGTTTATGCCTAGAAATTAATACAGTTCTCAAGTCTTAACCCCCTCTCTGTTCTGGGTGCAGGGGTCATTGCAGAAGAAAGTAAGAAAAGACTTTAAGAGTCAGAGGCAATGAAGGATTACAGCAGCGTAGTGTTTTCAGGACATGCCTGGGATATTGTACGCATAAACTCACCGAGGGTGTAACTACATGCAAAAGATTTGTACGAGATCAAGCCAAAATTCCATTGTTACTGGGGGAGGAACTCATGAAGTCTTGCTCTTAGCTGAGGAATTATTGGCAATTGGTGACTGCTGGGGAGTGGGAGAGTCAGTTTTCTTCAGGAACTTGTTCCCCTGATTCTCTGTCTGCCCTACACCCAAGTATACTGTATGTACTCAGTGGGGTTTAAAGCAATACACAAAGATGGAAGACAAAAAAGGTATGAGGGTGTAGAAGGAGTTGGGGTGCAGGAGGACTAAAGGTGGATTTGATTTTTAAAAATGTATTTACATTTATATATAAGATTCTCAAACAAATTTTAAAACAAGAAATCTATTTGAAAACTATGGAAACTGACAAGCATATATACTTTATGTAGGGTTTGATATATATTGGAGAGAGATAAAACTAGGGAAGAAAGAACACTAATCAAGAATGTAAAGCAGCCAAACACTGGGTGATTCCTGCACAAAGCAAAGGTGAAAAGATGAGGAAGTGTTGGAAAAGTGAGAATATATTCTCAAGCACGAATGCCCTCCGGGCTCTAAGAAAAGGCCATTCTACTAGAGGGCCCAAATGGCTGTGAGGAAAAAAAAATCCAACACAAGATGACCCTATGCTGAGATATATTATTAGAAAATCTCAAAATAAAATGATAAAAGGAAACCCTGAAAGCATCCAAAGAAAGAACCAAGGTCATCAGACAAAAAATAAAATAAAATACAAAGATGCAACTTTATCTTTTCAAAAGCGCTACTGGCTGTGAAAAACGGGACAAGCGTGCTTTCAAGACTCTGAGTGACAGTGAAGCTGAGTGCAGCCCTTCCCTGATGTTGACAAGTGAAAACAAAGCAGATGAAGACAGTTGAAGCCTCCCAGGATACTAGGCCAGGAGGACATGAGAGACCAGACTTCAGTCGCATCACCTCAAAATCAAATTTCACATTTATGAAAGCACACATCCTTTTCCTGGAAACCCCTTCAGGCCAAACTTGCTACATCTTGCAGTTGGCAAACTAAAAGATATGGTTTTTATTTGAGCATAAAATTCCAGTCCTGTAAATACCCACCAGGGTCATTTTGTCTCCAGATCCTTTTCCCTTAAATTTCATTCCTTTTACCCACTGTCCCCCTTCTGAGAATGGTGCTGAGTGTCTGAATTACCAGTCCCTGTGCATGTTTTGTGGAGAATAGCACAGATACCACAGTCTACATGTGTTGTAGAAGGCCACTTGTTTGTTTCCCAACTGCCCGGAAGCCTGAAATAACCACACAGAAACTATGTTAAATGAATCAATCACTTCTTGAACAATCACTTAAGTGTATTGCTAGCTAGCTCTTACATCTAGGTTAACCCATTTCCAGTATTTTGTATTTTACCATTAGGCTCGTGGCCTACTGGCAAAATCCCAGCTGGCCGCTCACGTCTTTCTCCTCTGCTATATGTCATCTCTTGACTCCACCTTCTTTCTCCCAGCATTCAGTATAGTTTGACCTGCCTAGTTCTATTCAGCCCTATCACAGGCCAAAGAAGTTTCTTTATTTATTAACCAATAAAAGTAGCACATATACAGAAGCACCTCACACACCAAACATGAAGATCAGAGGAAAACTTTCAGGTCAGGATATCAGACTTCATGGCAAGCATCTTTTTCCATTGAGTCATGTTAGTAGTTTCTCATTTTAATATATATATATATATGTATAAATATATACATATATATATATATATTCTTTAAGGAATTGATACATTGAATTTGATCATGTTCCTCCCCTTCTCTAACTCCTCCCAGATCCACCTCTCCATTTGATACCCATAGAACTTTGTGTCATCTGTCATCATTTTCTCTTTTAGCCCATCCAGTCTGAAAGTGCTGTATGTGCCTATCAATGGAATAGTGAGGTGTATTCTACCTAAATAAGGTTACATTTAAACATTTCTTTATTTTGAGGAGGCATGCCATGGTTCACAATTCTTTTGCTCTAAAATCTATTTGAAATATGTAATTCTGAATATACATTCAATATATATGAATTTGTATCTTCCAAGTGAAACCCCAATGAGCCCAAATAAATAATTTCTTTTTTTATTAATCATAAACTGGTTGGCCTATTAGCTTAGGCTTTTTATTAACTCTTACATCCTTCATTAACCCATAATTCTTGTCTGTGTCAGCCACATAGCTTGGTATCTTTAATTAGTGAGGCATTCTCATTTTGCTTCCTCTGCATTTGGGTGACAACTGTATACTGAGCCTTTCCTCTTCCCAGAATTCTTCTGTTCTGGTCACCCCACCTATACTTCCTGCCTGATCAACGAACCTATGCTTACTTCCTGGCTACTGGCCAATCAGCATTTTATTAAAGCAATACAAGCAACAAATCTTTACAAAGTAGAAGACCATTGTCCCACAGAACTCCCCCTTTTTACTTTTTTAAATTGATTTTATTGAGCTATACTTTTTTCTGCTATCCTCCCTTTATCTCCCCTCCCCTTCAACCCTCTCCCATGGTCTTCATGCTCCCAATTTAAACAGGAGATATTGTCTTTTTCTACTTCCCATGAACATTAGATCCATGTGTATCTCTCTTCAGGTCCTCACTGTTGTTTAGGTTCTCTGGATTTGTGATTTGTAGGCTGGTTTTCTTTGATTTATGTCAAAACCACTTATAAGTGCGTATATACGATATTTGTCTTTCTGGGTCTGGGTTACCTCACTCAGTATGATATTTTCTAGATCCAACCAAACACATGTCCTTGTGGTACGATTGAGCCTACATTGAGTATATATGTGGTATTGCTGGGTCTTGAGGAAGGTTGTTTCTTTATTTTCTGAGAAATCGCCATACTGATAACCAAAGGGGTTGTACCAGCTTGCACTCCTGCCAGCAATGGGGGAGTGTTCCGTTTACCCTACAACCTCTCCAGCATACGTTGTCATCAGTGTTTTTGATCTTGGCCATTCTTACAGGTGTAAGATGGAATCTCAGGGTTATAAAATGGAGTACAGACCTAAACAGAGAACTCTCAACAGAGGAATCTAAAATGGCTGAAAGACTCTTGAGGAAATGCTCAATATCCTTAGCCACCAGAGGAATGCAAATCAAAACAACTCTGAGTCCAAATAAATAATTTCTTAATCAATTTGTGTATTCTCTTCAAGGGTTGACAGTGATAAAGAAAATAGACATCTTTACTGGACAACTACTCCTGAATTGGCGAGCTGTCTTTCTATTTTCAGAAAATTTTAGAAAATATACATGATAAAAGAAAAAAAGAATTATAGAATTATTATGATTACCACAGAAGGCAAACGCAAGAACTCCTAAAGCAAATGCTTCATAGTATTCAAAGAAGAATGCTTTTTATACTGGAAGGGCAGGTTGAAGAGCTCAAGATAAAAACTCCAGAAGAAAAAGTAATTGAACTGATCAATTATTTAACAAGCTTACCCAGAGGGAAAATTGTAACTGGAAATATTTCTACAGAAGTGGGTAAATAGCATAATAAAATAATTGTATTATTTTTAAGAGCTCACAAGAAAGAAAATAAAGTTACAGGCACTCTTTGTCACAGAAATTCATATTAATTTCTTAGTAGTGGAGACACTAAGTAAGTTTTTATCCAACAATATGTGTAATGAGATTGAAATGATGTGGTTGCCAGGTGAGCTGTGAGCTAAAATATTCCTAGAATGATGAAATTTAAAAAGAGGGGGGAGGAACTAAAACTTAAAGTTGCTAAGTCATCAAACAACATCCCGGTATACCACTTACAACTATGACACTGCGTGCACACAAACTCTGAAAATATGGACATTGTTGCCTCTGGGGAGTTCTGATCGTGGGTGCTGACCAGAAATGCTATTTGTTAAATTATGTCTCTACAACACAATGACATTTTAAGGAAATGGTTTAAAATAAATTAATTGTGAGAGCTGGAGAAATAGTTCATCAATTTAAATGCATCTACTTCTTTTGCAGAGGACCTCAGTTCAGTTCCCAGCACCTACATCAGGCAGCTCACAACAGCCTGAAACTTAAGTTTCAAGGATCTGAGACCCTAATGTGGCCTCTGGGGGTACCTAGATTCACATGTACATACTCACTCACAGGGGAAGACATATATACACCATTAAAATAGTAGAATAAGCTAGGCAGTTGATGGAGGAGGGTCATCTGTCTATGTGTTACTTTCATTGGTTAATAAAGAAACTGCCTTGGCCCTTTAATAGGACAGAAAATTAGGTAGGTAGAGTAGACAAAACAGAATTGTGGGAGAAAGAAAGCAGAGTCAGGCAGACGCTTCAGACAGATGCCATAGCTCTCCTCTCCGAGATGGATGCAGGTTAAGATCTCTCCTGGTAAAACACCACCTCGTGGTACTACACGGATTACTAAATATGGGTTAAAGCAAGATGTAAGAGTTAGCCAATAAGAGGCTAGAGCTAATGGGCCAAGCAGTGTTTAAAAGAATACAGTTTCCGTATAATTATTTTGGGTAAAGATAGCCGGAGCCAGGATCTGGGAAGCGGCCTGCAGCTTCATCACTACAGGCGGTGCTGGCACATGCTCTAATCCCAGGACTCAGGAGACAGAGGCAGGCGGAGATCTCTGTGAATTCGAGGCCAGCCTGGTCTACAGACAGTGTAAGTTCCAAAAAAGCCTGAGCCATGCAGAGAAACCGTATCCAAGTCTGACCCATCATGCCCCCCCCCAAAATAATAATAAAATAAAATAATAGAATAAGTTTTTAAAATTAACGTTTATGAGTGATTTTTTTTTTAAACAAAGACTCAGAAACCAATAGAATTGAACATATTCTAGAAGTGAGCATGCTGAGCAGTCCTGATGGGGTTGTTGAAGTCACAGAAACTCATTGCTAGCCTTACGGGCAGCCCTGTCACTGGGGTGCCGCAAACGCTGGATGGTAGTAAATGCAGACAAGACTGCTAGCTCCTCTATGCAGCCTGACTGAAAAGGGAAAGGACAGCAGGTAAATTCACTTGCGACTGTAGGAGAAAGAGATTGCTTCTGTTTTTTTAGGCATCCTAAAGTATCCTCACCAATTTAAAAGGGCAGTCTTACACAGGGTGCCGATAAAGCCTGTCTCCTCAATTCCAACACATGATTTCACTGTTCTTCCCATTATCACATGACATCACTGTACCTTCCAGACGGTTGGCACATGGCTTCACCGTTTCTTCCGGTCAGCCTACACATGGCATCACTGTTCCTTCCGGTGAGTCAGCACATGACATCACTGTATCTTCCGGAGGGTCTGCATATGGCTTCACCGCTCCTTCCCGTTTGCCCTCCAGGCAAAATAGCTTCTTTTCCTAACCCTCCTTTCTAGCTTTTGTGATTTATTTTTTTCAATAGATTGGATGGAAGAGTTAATACTATTTTATATAAAAACTGCAGTATTAGAAATCTTGATCTAAGTTTTATAATTACTTAACCTGAACATAAAACTATAGTCTTCTGTAAATTGGTTTAGGAAATGTTGGAAACTCAGGGTTGTCCAGAGTATATTATGCTGGATGAAACTTTGCTTAGCCAAGTAAGCCACTCATATCTTGGATAATGTATGCATAAATAAATATCACTTAAATAATTTATTTAAGGAAATATACTACAGAGTAGTCATTGAAGGTTCAATCACAATTTGCTTTCCTCACTGGAAGTGAACAAAGGACTTCAGGCACCATAGGACAAAAGTTACTGGATCTTTGTTGTGAGAAATAAAATTAATAATTAGTAGTGTCCATCTATTATCAAAAAATCATACTGCATTTTTCTTTTAATTAAAAAATCTAGAGTTGGGTTTGGTAGCACACAATGGTAACATGATTAATTAGAAAACGGAGGCAGGCAGACCACAGTTTTGAGGGAAACCTAAAATGCACTATGAGGCCCTGTTCCAGAAAGAAAAAACAGCAGCAGAAAATGAACAAAAGTCTGATATCATCTGTTCAAAAACAGGGACGGCTTAGAGAATAGATCTAGAATAGAAAAGATCATCCTAGTAATAGTTTTAGCTAAAATTTATCCTTCAGGCTATAAACACTAGGAAATGAAAATCCATAAAATTACCGCAACAAATGAATTCATAAACAAAATTTACCAGAACTTATGCTATTGATTACAACTACACTGATATGTGCATTTTTCTTTGAAGAGTCATTTATGATGGTTTTCTCCCAGGGCTCCCTGCAGTCTAGTCCCTTGGGCCTCCTCAGCCTGTCATTCTCTCCCAGGCAGCTCTACAAAATCAAACTGGAAGGGTCAAAGAGGGTTAAGAACAGGGGCTAGATCTCACACCCATAGATAACACAAGCATGGTTAAACCTCACCAAAAAATGATGGGATGGTTATACTCATCCTCAAGTGCAGGACATTCATTGTAATAGATATTCATTAATTAATAGTGTGCCTAAGAGCAGGTGGGATTTTCATTTTGGTTCAATAAATAAGCAAGTCTGTCTATGGGGCTATATCACAGAACCTAAAAACCTAAAACAAAAATAAAAAAACAGAAAACACAAACAAACAAAGCTTGTATTTGCTAAGGACTGCATTCTTTTAAATGAACGACCTATAAATTTACTGCTGTTTCTCTGCCTCTATGTTGGTCATATGGGTCATAACTGGCTATCCACTTGACTTAGCTGGAGAGCAAACGCTGCACTGCCTCAGTCTGTAATGTGGATTTATTTCTGATAGCTTCATAAATGTCCACCGATGCTTTGGGTAACTCTTTATTGGATGCCTTCACCTTCACTTCATTGCCTTCTTTTGCTTCATCTGGAAGTGACAGCGTTCTGGACTCTTCAGCTTTGTAAGAGAGATTTGACTTTAAGTTTACCTATCTATGCTTATGGCCAAAGAGCAAACTGAGTCTTAGAAGTTCACCCAGTTCTAGGCCCTGAATATGTGTATTTTCCCCAAATTCACATGATGTAACCCTAATTCCCCAAGAAAAAAACGTTCAGTGGGCTTTTCAGAAATAACCAGGGCAAAGGGTGGCCTTCAAACATGAACTTATCAGCCCCATGAAGGGGACCAAAGACACTCAGTGCTTCTCCCACCATCTGATGTAGTTGGTTGTGGCTTGTTTCTTTATTCCCTTTGGGGACCCACCACCCAGCTGCCAAATAAATACACAGAAACTTATTACTTTCCAATGCGTGGCCTTAGCCCGGCTTGTTTCTAACCAGATTCTCTAATTTAAATTATCCTGCTTCTCTTTTGTGCCTCTCACCTTTCTACCTTTCCTTACTCTATATTTCTTTCTTTTCTTCCTGCTCCATGGCTGACATGTGACTGGGTGGCTCGGTAGCCCAGTGGCTGTCCCCTGGCATCCTCCTCTCCTCCTTTTCTCATTCCTCTCTTTTGTAGAGACTGCATTTCTCCTCCTATTTATCCTCTCTGCCTGGCAGCTCTGCCTATACTTTCTCCTGCCTAGCTATTGGCCATTCAGCTCTTTATTAAACCAATCATGTGTTTTAGACAGGCAAATTAACACAGCTTTACAGAGTTAAACAAATGCAACATAAAAAAGTGCAGCACATTTTTTCATCATTAAACAAATACTCCACAGCATAAAAAGTAAGACATCTTAAACTAGTGTTCCAAAAACAATCTGAGGAAGTAAGAAGGTACCATGAATGGGTAGAGGTTCCCACTAGGCATCAATCTACCTTCATGGTAGACTTCCCAACCACTAGAAATAAAATAAATTTTTGTTGTATAGATGATATTCTATTTATAATATTGTGTTACTACATCCCTAATAGACTAAACTGTCCTGCATCAGTTTCTCTTCCTAACACCTTTCCCATTCTATATTGGAGAGTTGAGCATCTCTTATGTTTTGCATTAAGGTAAGACTCCTATCAAAGTCATTGCTCTCGTTAGCTGGGGCTGCACTTAAGGCAATGGGTCACTCTCATAATATATTAAGTTTTGAATGAAGACTTTCACATTTGAAAATGTCTTGTGTGCATTTAACCTAGCGGGTCTGCTGAGTTGGGTGGTTGATTATATTGGTATGATATACAGTACCCCAGAGCAGCCCTGGTTCATATCCTGAGGTCTCTACTGCACTAGCTGTGTAACCTTGGCAATTTACTCAATTCTCTATACCCTTGTTTCCTTAGCTATAAAACAAGGCAATAATTACATACCTCACAGGACTATGATAAGGATTAATTGAGGCAATCTCAGTGCTGAGGCAAGCTCATTACGCCTATTAAGTACCCAATAAACATTCTCCATTAAACTTGGTTCCCCAGCCCTCAGATAAATTTCTTTTGTGAAAAGTTTATCCCTAGCTAGTTTTGTTTCTAAGAACACTGAACCCTATCTAATTTACCCATCATCTGTCATGTTTTTAAGCTAAGGATTCCTGCCCCCAGCTCAGCAGACCATGGACTAGCCAGACAAGCTGAAGTAGCCCACGGGTGTGAGTGGACACAGACAGTCATTACCTACTCTATTAATAACAGACTTCATTTTCCCTTGTTACCTCTTCCTCAGCAAACATTGAGTAAAGAAAATAAAATACTGGGTTTTCATTGGCATATGAGAAAGAATATTTACTTAAGAAGATGATGAACCTTTAAACTGGGAGATTTATGAATTCTTCTGTTTTAAATCAGCCCCTGTTATGTTGACAGCTGACAAGGATGAAATTCCATCAAATGCCTTGATTGGCCAGATGAAATCATCTAAAGAGAAACCATTCAGTACCCATCGCATGACTGGCTGCTCTGTGTGACCCTGTCAGTCCTCAGAGCAATGTTAGCCTAACTGGTTTAGTTTCCATGACTAAAAAGGAGTCTCTAAATGTGTACAGGAACTGGCACAGAACTTCTTGAGAAATTCAGTGACTTTACATACTACATAAAATATAAAGATTGCAAAACAGTTACAAAAATGGAAAATTCTCTTTGTCTTTCACATGAATTAGTATTTGTAACTTTAATAGGAAATTGATATAATTGTGTGACCTTAAGAAAATATCCAGAGTGTTTAAACTTTCTACCCACTGCAGTCATCACCTGGAATGGTGTATTCGACGAAGTCTGAAAAGCTTAACATGACGTTCTCTGTCTTATTGTTTACAACTCTATGAATCAGAGTTTTGGACAATATTCTTCTAGTACTATTCATAAGGTAATATGTGGATAGCAAACAATATCAATATGTTCTAACTCTGTTTTTGATAAGGTATTAAACTTGAGGAACTTTGAAAATAAAGCAATAGTTAATCCATGTTCCCAAACAAGGGGATGTTTCATACAATGTGTGGAGTAACACTGTTTTGATCATATATGCAGCTGGCATGCTATGTCCCAAAGACACTGTTTCTTTGTAGTCATCTACAATCTCAGTCTCTTGAACTCTTCTTACCCCATTATCCTGCATGATCCCCAAACCTTGGGAGGAAAGGATGCAGTGATACATGTTCCATTTAAGATTGAGCATTATACAGTCTCTTACTCTCTGAAGCTTGGCCAGTGGTGGGTCTCTGTGTTAATCATATTACTAGTCACTTATAAATAGCTTTTTATTGATTTTTAAGGAAATTCTTCACTAGCAAAATTTAACAATGTCTATTTTGTGTTTATTGTTTATTCGTGTGACAGAGTCCATCAGTAAGCACACTCATCAATCATTTCCACATCTTTTGCAATCTGCTTTTCCTTGCCAGAGGTCTCTTTACTAAGTTAAATTTTCATATATGTAAAAGTGGCAGCATAACATGCCCAATACTAAACCACCAGAAGTCTTAAAAGCATCCTTCACTATTGGCACTACCAAGACAGGGCTAGGTGGCAAGGCAATACAAGGTAGTGTATGATGCTCAGGCAAAATCAGAAAATCTGTCTCAGTTTAAGTTAACTGGTTAAGGTTCTTTCTCTTTAGCCAAATACAAGCCATGAGTGGGCAAGAAGCTCTTCAACCACTGCTCTCTGGCAGTTGCCATTTCCCTCAGTGTGGCAGGAAGCCATGTCCTTAGGTAAGAGCATCAGAAAGTGGTGCCCACTAGTGTTAGAGTTTCCTACAGAACTGAACTCTCAAGACCATCACCCTACAAGTCTTTTATTGAATCTAATGCTACAAGGCCAAGCAAGGGAGTAGAAAGAATGTCTTTCAGTCAACTTACTCAGTGGCCTGCTTATATAGCTGGAGAAAGGGGGTATTTGTATCAATCAATGCCATTTATTTAGACACATTCAGCCTCTTAATTGAGTCAACCACATGTTTGCCTTGGAGCACAAATCAGTCTTTTAGGCTGGTATTTTAGACCTATTAGAGCCTCTTATTTTGGAGTAATCACAGCCATACCTTTCTTCTCGAACCAATCAGAGCCTTGTAACTTGGAATCCTAGCACCAATCAAAGCCATTCCCCGTCTAGACCACAAGGGTAATGCTTTCCTTTGCTCTCGGTGGAGATGGTTACAGTTCACTGAGGGTTCTGATAACAAAGAAACCAAGTACACACTGTCTACCTGAGGAAACACTTTCAGGAGAGAGGAAAATCACTATAATTTTCTCAAAGTGTCTGAGGAATGTTCTAGAAAGCATAAGGACAACTCTACTGGCTATTTGAGAGACAGTCCTTTTTGCACAAGGCAACTAAGACAGCAAGGAGAATCCAACTATTGTCCAATTGGGAATCACATTGTCCCTCTTTCCTCCATTTATACTGTCTTTGTTATTCACAAGGAAATAAACACCAGAAGCAAACTTAAAAAAAAACTTAGGGAAATTATCCTTAACAATATTAGCAGATTTAGAAGACTTTAAAAGGATTTTGAGCTGGATGATGGTGGCACATGCCTTTAATCCCAGCACTCAGGAGGCAGGTTCGGGTTAATCTCTGTGAGTTTAAAGCTAAGTTGGTCTAAGAGCAAGTTCCAGGATAGGCTCCAAAACTACAAAGAAGCCCTGTCCAAGTGAATGAATAAATAAATAAATAAATAAATAAATAAATAAAGGAGTTTGACAGTATTGAACACCTGTCCAATGCCCCAAGAAGAAGTGAATCTTCTCATCTGTCTCTTGTCTGCCACTACCCAAACAAACCTAGCCTCGATTGCCAACCAACAAAATCATGAGTTAAATAAATGTTTCCTGTTAAAAACCAGTAAGTTTTTAGACATTATTTTTGTAGCAAATAACTCGGTGTATGATTAGACATTGACAACTTTAACAGATTGGACTATCATTTAATATATCACAATAAAGTGTGAAACATGCCTTTCGATAAGCAATATTTCTTGGGTGAAATATCAATAATACATCTTTTTTTCCTGCTATTATCTAAAATTATGGGTGCTACATCATGTTACACTTGTATAAACTGGAAATGGGATGAGTGTCGCCTGTTGATCAGTCACCCATTATCTCTTCCTTTTCCCTCTGTCTGCTAAGTCTGTTTCCTCTCTGCTGCCCCAGGAAACATGTATCTCAGATAAGCACTATACAGGTAGCTTCCTCCTGCTGTGTTGCATGGGAGGAGAATATTGCTTTACTTACAAACCTACTTAGAGACCTATCAGAACATTAATTCCTAACCTTCCTCTCAAATTATTTAGAGCAAAAGTTTAACAATACACCATTTCATCTAGTCTGCCTTTCTTTAATAATGAAGGATGGGATAAAATGTTTAGGCAGAAAATAAAGTGCAGCTTTTCCTTTTATTTCAAATAGTCTTTCATCAATTTCTTTATTATTATATTGCCTGAATGTACTAAGCTTTTACGTTACATTTGCTTCTTTGATGCATCTTTTAGGACATGTTCTTTCCCAGTCAAACTTTGAAAACCTTTTTAGTTCAGTTACATCAATATGCTATCATAAAATCAAACTTCTAAAATACCCTGCAGAGGCAATCCAAGTCAATCATATCAGTGAATGCAGTGTTTCTTTAAGCACCAACTGCCTGATGGATCAAAGCAACTTTTCCCTGACATGATTTGTAAGCTTATGCTGCTGTGTTTTACTAAATCAAAGATGGCATGGAACACTGGACAATGAACTGATTCTAAATGACTGGAATAATTCCCTGTTTAAAAGAAGAATATTTGGTCCGTTAATTATGTAATAAATAATAACCTACATGTCCTTCAAGCAATTAATGAATAATGAAAATGTGATATATATATATATATATATATATTCTAGAATACAATTCAGTTGTAAAAAAATAATGTATTTTGAAGGTAAATGGACAAAACTAGAAAAGATCAAATAATGTGAGGCAAACCAGACATAGAAAGACAAACATTGCATATTCTTTCTCATTGGAGGCTCTCTTAGCCCCAAATTTTTAGATCTGAGTACATATCCTGGAATAAATACAGAAAGAAAGGATTTTTTAAATAAGAGTATTATTGTTAGGGGTGGGAGATCAATAGAGAGGGGAATAACAGGGTACAAATGATCTAATCTGGAAAATGGAAGAGGAAAGGCTCTAATTCAGGAGGGGAAAAGACAAATACAGAAGGAGGAGAGGAAAATAACATCTCTAAAAGTCATGAAGAAGCTTATTACCATTTTCTACCTAAAAAAAGCTATAATATGCAAAAGTCTGCCTATAAATACACATATAAAGGTTAAATAAACTTTTTGCATCTGGGCTGAGAACATTTCCTTCAAGAGCCAAAGACCACCTAATTTTTTTTAAAAAAAAAGGAAGAAGAAAAGCAAAACAGAACAGCACTAGGCATGAGGAACGATTTTCTGAACTGTTGGTCAGGGCTGCTCAAGAGACTTCCCAAACGTTCTAGATTATTGCATTGTTCTTGGTTGCTACCCAGAAGTGGAAGCCAAGTGCCTATTACTAAAGACACCATGAACTTCAGTCATGGAGCCCAAAGGACTCTGAGCTGGAACTTACCTGAGAGCCTCTTCCCTGAGGGCTAGCTTTTATGATACCCAAAAGCACCATGGAAACGCACAAAGGAGGGAAGCAGCAGTCTTACCCAGTGTGACACCATTGTACAACAAAGGCCAGCATGGAACAATAACTCTGAGAGAACAATTGTGCATGTGTGTACATTATGCTTGGCAGTAACCAACAGTTGCTAATGTATATGTAGTACATAGAAAATTGGTGGTTATATCTAGTCTAAGAATTTCATCTCTTAAAACAGAGAAAAAGGAAAAAGCAATTGATCTGCATGAACAGACTTTGGGAAAACTTCATTGATACTTTGGAGAAACAGTGAGAAAGAGTGTAAGTATGTTATTTGAAATAAGTAACTGAAAAACAAATACAGAACAATTGATCTTTCACTCTAAGGTATAAAAGGCAATGTGGCAACTACTTACCACTCTGGGAGGAAGAACAAAATGAGTAGACCAGCGAGTAGCACCCAACATGTATTGCTCTCTAAAATAAAAATAAGACCCACTAAGGAGTGCATAACCAGCTAATAGGAGTATCGGAGAAAAAGGGAGAAAATTTCGAGAATTGACAGGAAAGAAAACTTGTCTTCTGCAAATGTATATAGTCTTCGGATATGAGTAGATTAGCTAAATTGTGGTAATATTTCAAGGTATCAGATAAACAAAAAGTTCAAATGCTTTTAAGAGTAAAGACAGATGTTTTATAAAGGATTGCAAATGAAACAGTGTTAAGAATAATCATGTTGGGAAAGGAATTTTTTTAAAGACTCTTGATTATGAATTTGCATCTAATTGTGTGTAGAAGAGAATTTTGTGATGCTATTGTGCCATATTAGTATTTAAGATTGAGGTAGAACACTCTGATAGCAGAGGGGAATTTCACCTGAAGGATGTAGGACCAGAGGTTGCCCCCACTATCTTAGGGCGGTTATTGCTATGAAGGGACACCATGACCACAGAAACTCTTATAAATAAAACATTTAATGGAGCTGGCTTGATTACAATATCAAAGGTTCTGTCCATTATCAGTACAGTGGGGATCATGGCGGTGTGCGGGCAGATGTGGTGTTGGAGCTGAGAGGCCTATATTTTGCCTCAGGGGTAACAAGACATTGAATGACTGTGACATTGAATGAAGCTTGAGGAAAGACCCCACCCCACAGTAGCACAACTCCTCCAAAAAGGCCATGCCTCCCAATCATGCCACTCGCTTTGGAGGCCGTTTTCTTTCAGAACACCACACCCACTAATATTAGTTTATAAGCATCATTGAATATTAGTATTGTGAAGAAAGAAATCAAAGTCATGATTCCAGAGTTCAGTAGTATAGGGTGTTTTTTTTCCATTCACAGCAGGACTAAACCACCAACTGCCCCGCATTTCACTCATAAATCTCCAAATTAGTATAAAAATTATTCTAGTTCTGACTATTGTATGATACAGTCCAACTTTGCAGTGAAAACACTAGTTTTTATCTTTTGATTCTTTTTTTAAAGATTTGCTTATATTAATTTATTAATATGAGTGTTTTGCTCACATGAGTGTCTAGGTACTGCATAAGTGCATGTCTGGCATTCATGGAGGTCAGAAGATACCAGGTTCCTTGGAAATAGAGTTATTGATGGTTATGAGCTGCCAACTGGATGATGAGTATTGTACCTGGGTTTTCTGCAGGAACAAAGTGCTCTCAACTGCTGAAGCATCTCTTCTGCCCCCTTTACTCTTTGCATAGGGACTTAGATGGAGAATTGAAGAGATTTTTAGCATTTTCAAACAGATATCTAGAGTACATTGTTTTTGAAAACATTGCTAACTCCAATGACTTATTTCATCTGTGTTTTCCAGACTCCCTCATAGACCACTATTGGCAAATCTAGCAGGAATTCAGCTAAGAACTGAGAGAATGCATTCCCTAAAGCCCAGGCTCAGCATCACAGAGTGCAGCATGGTCATTTGGAACTGAAATTCAGCTATTAACAATTAGCAGTGAATTTCTTTGGCTACAGAATGACTTGATCCATACAACATCAGCTTTACACTTTATAAAGCAACGTCATGTGTCTGCCTTCAAGAATGAAGGAAACTATATTCCAATTCATTTCATTTTGTGTCTCACAAAAGAGACACAGACTCTCAACTGTCATTCATTTTCTTATCTCTACACACACACACACACACACACACACATTTTGTTTTGTTTTGTAAACTTTTCCAAATTTGTAGCCCCCAAGACTTACCTCAGATTTACAGTCCTCTTTTCCCACCTCCCAAGTACAAGGGATTGTTGCATAAGGCTGGCTCCACTGGCTGACCATACCTTTCATTTCTGAATGATCCCATCAGGGGCAACTCTGGGCAATATCGGTTTTCCTCAAATCCATGAACCAACTCAACTGAACTCATTAATTCAAACACTAAGTTGTAAAGCTAAATATTCGAAGCCATTCTTACATAAAACTGTAAAAATAAAAGAAAATTTCTATTACATATGTTTGCACATGGTAAGGAAGGAAATGGGTACAGCTATAGCTACAGTGTTTTTTGTTTTGTTTCTCTTTGTTTATAAATCTCAATAGCTAGCTATCCAACTCTAGCTGGTGCTTGCCACTCCCCTCTACCAAAGACCATCTCTCTTCCCTCTGAAGCTGTCTGCTGCCTTTTGGAATCTTCCCTTTGTTATTTCTGAAGCATCTGAAAGTTCAGCGATTCTGCCTACCCACTTTGAGTTGCTGCAGTTTTCCACTGGCATTCATTAACAAATCTAGCAGCCTAGACGGATGCCCCAGTTTGGGATACAGTACGACTCATCCATTGTGTAGCAATAACATGAATTCCAATAATATTTGAAGCTAACACCTCAGGTGATGTGATAACTTCCTGAAGCAGACAGCTGCCATCTCTGATTTTTCAAATGTGAGAGGGGATGAGTGTATATCCCCAGAAGGGGCTATATTTTTCTTAAGTTAAGACTGTCTAATCAGCCAAGGGTTATGGTTATGGTGGCAGGAATCAAAAGCCTTTCATGTGAGTTATTAAGTGAAGTAATGGAAGGAGTCATTCCATTCGCACCTGTCCTGTGATAAATCCCCATGAGTCACAATAATCAGAATAACAGGGAAAAAATATGGAGACAATTAATGTCTGATCGATTTTAAAATAATGTGTCCTCTTATTCTCATAGTAAGTAGTAAGTGAAAAAATGATATCTACCAGGGAGAGTATCCTTTATCTAGAAAATACTTTTAACAGAAGGTTTCTGTTTCTGGCTTAGAAATCCTTATGTACATCATTTTGCTAGCTCCAGGGTTATAACTTCCAGAAGAATGACATATACATCCTAGTGTTGTATAAAGTCAAAAAGTAGAAGCATATGCCCTAAAAACTCCCTGTGACCAGCAAACCTAATTGGAAACTTCACCTTCTTCTCTAGGCTGATATGCCTGATGCCAAAAGACCCTTGGAGCTACAAGGATTTCCTGGAGTCTCCCGCTTCACCTTTGTTTCAATTGCTTAGAACCTATAACGTATTCTTAATTTTGTTACTGAGTAAGATCTCTGATTATTGTGAATCCAATTTTTATCAAATATTGTAGGCCATTTGACATTACTTTATTCTTGAGTCCAGATATCATAGCTATTGGACTGCTCACTAATTCAAATGTTATACTGTTACCACTACAAATTCATTTTCAGAGTGGAAAACTATTTATAGATATTTTGTAAATAAAGCAGAGTTCAACTTGCAGTTTATTTAAGTAGAAGACATTACATAAAGTAGTAAAACACAAATCTGTATTATTTCATTCATTTTAACAATGAAAAATGTGATAATGTTTTCTATGTAGAGAGAGTAGCTAAAAGGAAATACTGTGCCCTAGGACTTGACTAGTCAAAGCCTCTGGGATTGTTTAATAATGAGTTTGTTTTAAAAATGAAGATCCAAAAACTATTGGGGAAAAAACAATTGACAGGTATATAGATTTTGATAATAGACTGCCTGTCACCCATTGATTCTCCCAAGGAATAAGATAAGGCTTAAGGTCAAGGGTTTGTCGATGTATCTAAGCATTCCCCAGGGTAAAACTTGACTCTTAAAAGTGAAAAGGTAGTTCATTGATGCAACAAATAAATTGACTAAATTAGAAAGTATATATTTATGAACATGAGTAAATATTGATTAATTATATCCACTGATTTTTTTTAACACATCAGTTAGGTTTCTATTAGGGAACGGCCATGGAAATTGTTCTTTGTATTACTTATGACTAATTGAGGGGGCAAATATTGACACTGGCCTCTTTCTGGGGCTGTGGCTATCATCTACACTACACAGACCTGACTCGGAGAAATCCAGATGGAAACAGTGTTACAGAATAATGTATCAGGACTCACAGTGACAAGGAGATTTGTCAAATCCAAATCATTGCTATTTGTTGACCTTTATGATTAACTGTCTCTGTGATAATACCTATAGGTCCATGTGACAATCATGAATCAACACTGATTAAGTTGTTAGTGACTCCATTGTCAACTCTGGCTAAAAAAGCACAGGGTTCTTTGGTAATCTCTATATGAATATATATATATATATATATATATATATATATATATACACATACATATATAGCATCTGGGTATATTTAAAGGTTTAGGATAAGGTAACAAGTGTTATGTTGTAAAACAAGGAAACTTAACGAGGGAATTGGGAGCCTAGATATTGGGAGGAACAGATTTTGGGTGAACCTCTTTAAAGACTACCAAACCTATGTGACACTGGCCTGATGTCTCTGTCAAAGAGAAATTGAAGTCCAAACCATCCACCAATACCTTTCATGCTTGAAGAAAAATATAAAATTTGAAATTAAAAGGAAACTTTGAAATTAGGGTCCAGATTTATGAATTAAGAGCAAATGTTTCAGGATTGTAAAGACTGCTTTCTGACATGTGAAAGCTGGAGTCCAGCAGTGTCTTGGTGTCTAGATGTAATCCACACCTCCTTCTGCCTTCCTAAGAGCACATGAATGACCCAGAGTCAGGTGGTCAGCAGCAGTGTCCTGGTGTCTAGATGTAATCCACACCTCCTTCTGCCTTCCTAAGAGCACATGAATGACCCAGAGGAAGAAACTAAATCAAAATGAAGTAGGTGCTAGAAAATTTGGAACAGGGAGTTGATAACATTCCAACTTCTCCAATAAGAACTATAAAGATCAGAGACTGAATAAGACAATAATTATCCTGTGTTATCTAAAACAAAAACAAACAAACAAAATAACAAAAATCTGATCATGTATATGGTTACTTAATACATGGGCTTAGAGGCAGCAGTGTTTGCTTACTGGTATGAATAAAATGATAAGCGGGTGGAGACGATAGAAAAACACCAGATTCTTTCTTTGCCTGAATACAGTGCTCAGTTGCCCAGTGATTGCCCTTAATATCCACCTTTTCAAATTTTATGAATGTGGATTAAAGGAACTACATGATATAGGCTGAGTGGCAGAATACCACCATTCTACCAGCCAGCATGGTACTGTCATGGCTACAGTAAACTCCAGCTTTGTCATATCAGCCTAGTCTACAAGAGCTAATTCCAGGACAGACTCCAAAGCCACAGAGAAACCCTGTCTCGAAAAACCAAAAAAAAAAAAAAAAAAAAAAAAAAAAAGAAGGAGTAGAAGTACCCTTGAATATCCTGACCATTGGTCAGGGTGGAGTGGATTTACCTATATGGGCCATCTTAATGTCAAAACCACAAAGTAATCACACCCTAGGTCAGGAAGTGTGACAACACATCTTGTCAACAACTTTGAACAAGTTAAAACTCTGTGACCTTCAGACAAGGTGGAAGTAGGCTCACTCACATCTTTGGGCCTCCACAGTAAATCCAAAAATTTTATACCTAACTTACTTTCTATCATATCTAAGGAGAACTGTAACTATAAATTTCTAGTCTTCAACTCCATCAAAGGCACCAGAAGGATAATGTTATTTAAATAAACAAAAAGTACACTGTAAATGACTTTAAAATCTCTAGAAACGCCGGGCGATGGTGGTGCATGCCTTTAATCCCAGCACTTGGGAGGCAGTGGTTGGGTGGCTGGCCCCTGATATCCTCTTCTTCTTGTTCTTGCTCCTCCCAGATTTCTCCTTCTTTTTATACTCTCTGCTAGCCAACCCCATCTATCCTTGCTCTTACTTCGCTATTGGCCATTCATCTCTTTATTAGACCATCAGGGATTTGACAAAAATAATAAAAAAAAAGTAAAAAAAAAAAAAAAAATAAAAAAAAATAAAAAAAAAAAAAAAAAAAAAATAAATATCTGTTTGTCCTTGTTGGGGTTTTTTGTCAACCTGACACACGTGAGAGTCCCCTAAGAAAAGGAAACTTAAATGAGAAAATGCCTTTATCAGATTATTTGTAGACAAGTCTGTGGAGCCTTTTCTTAATTAACAATTAATGTGAAAATGGTGTGGTATCACCCCCGGGCAGGTGGTTCTGGCTTGTGTCAGAAAGGAAGATGAGCAAGCAATGAGGAGCAAGGTAGAAAGTAGCACTCCTCCATGGTCTTTGTTTAACTTCCTGCCCTAGATTCCCTCAGTAATGGAGTGTGACTTGAGAATTGTAAGAAGAAATAAACCATTTCCTCTGCATGTTGCCTTTGACTGTGGTGTTTTATTAAAACCAACAGAAACCCTAAGTAACATTTTGCTGTTACTGTAAATGTCATTTTTAAATTTCTAACACTATTTTTCTCTCTTATTTTTTAATTGATTGCTCTTAGCAGAAGATAATATTATTCATTCTAAAAGAAATTAGTCTGACTTATATTGATTCTCTAAAGAATACCTTACCATAGCTTTATTGATCCTTTCAAGGAAAATGTCTCTGATTACTAGTTTTTATTATGCTTGAATTTTCTTTCTTATTATGTTGCATTTATTCTGGTCTTCCTTTTCTAGATTCTTAAATTAGTCATCTGGTCTCTAGCTTTTGCCAGTGTTGACATTTTCCTCATAAGTAAATAATGTAATATAACTCATGTAAAACCCCAATTACTTAAATTATTTATCTATGTATGTTTTGATAAGTAAAATTTTTTTCAATATTTTTCTATTTTACTTTTCTTTGATCCATGAGTATCAGATATGACTTTTAAATATCTGAAAATATGGTTTTATAAAGTTATTTTATAACATTCTCATGTATACTTATTTATTTCCATTTTATAGCTAAACTGTTAGTAGAAAAGTGATGGCATATAGTTCAATCGATAACTGCTTTTTGTTAGAATGTGGATGACTAATATTTTATAATTTGCTCAATTTAGAGACTATTATATTGAAAGCTGGAAAAGAGAAATACCAAGTCACTTTAAAAGGTAGACACTTTAAAGAATGATATTAAATTTCTCAACCTAAACTCTAAATAGTTGGGGAAAGCCATTGAATTCAAATACTGAAACATGATTTGTAGCAAGGAGTTCCTGCTTGTTTGGCCCAGCAGCCCAGAACCAAAATAACACAGAGGCTGTATTAATTAAATCACTGCTTGGCCCATTAGCTCTAACTTCTTATTGGCTAACTCTTACATTTTAATTTAACCCATCTCCATCAATCTGTGTATTGTCACACGGCTGTAGCTTACCAGCAAGATTCTAACCGGCGTCCATCTCATGTGGAGGATCCATGGCTTCTTCCTAACTCTGACTCCTTTCTTCCAGCATGCCATTTAGTTTTCCCCACCTACCTAAGTTCTGCCCTTTCAACAGGCCAAGGCAGTTTCTTTATTCATTAACCAATGAAACCAACACATAGACAGAAGGGACTCCCACACCATTAATCACTGTTGGTACAGATTACTGTACTCATCAAAGCTGTTTGTCCTTCAATAAATAAAGGGGAAGAAATGCCTTCTCTAATAGTTCATGACCACTAAGCCAGAACTACAGAAGATACTGGTAAGAACTCTATATACTCAAGTGAATATAAACACATTCAAGAGGCCACAGAGAAGAGTGAGCAACATGAGGACATTAAATAAGCAAATGAGGATTAGAAAAGCAAATGTTTCAAAACCAAGAAAACTATAGCAACCAGTGACTAACTTTTATTAATACCTCTGAACATTAACAGTCCAGGTTCTTAATCAAAAGACAGAAAAGCAGACTAGATTTTAGAAAATCCAAGACCCTTCTATTTGTTGACTACAGAAAGTCTACTTTCAGTGCCAAAGACAACTAGCCTTGGGCTGAAAGGATTAGCCAAAATAATCCAGGCTACTAGAAATATAAAGGAATTATTTATGGCAACTCTACTTTCCCACAAAACTGACTTCATACCAAATTTGGGGAAAAGGAAACAGCTATATATTGATTCAGGGAACTGTCCATCAAGAGGATATTACAGTTCTCAACATTTTTTTGTACTAAGCAATGGCACAAATAATTTTAGATGGTTACTTTTATAAATATTTTACAAAACATATAAAGTGTATTGATTATTCAGTTTTGAAGTACATGAGAACATTTTTTTGCCTTTCTTTTATCTTTGAAATGAGGGTTTGGGCCTAGTCTTATTGTATTGTTATGCCATGTTCAATTGATATTCCTGTAAGGCCTGCTCTTTTCTAAAGAGAAATGGGAGGAGTGGATTTGGAGAAGGGAGGAACAGATGTCTGGGAAGAGAGGAGGAGGGGGAAAGTGGTTGGGATATATGAGAAAAAATGAATAAGTATTTTTAAAAAATGTGTGTTTGCCTAAGTAACCATAGATCAATGTCTTCATGCAAATGTTATTATGTTAAATTCTCCCTAATTTTTGGAGAAGGTTTTTCTTTGTAAGAATGATGGGAGGTGGTTTGTATAAAGTGAGATTACATTGGAAAAAGCTAATTTTCATTTGTGAGTGATTATCACTTGGAAATAATTTGTATCCACTTATCTCACTGTTGAGACCCCATCAGGCCTAGACCTGTGTATGCTGCCAGTCTCTGTGAGTTCATATGTGAGTCACTCCTCCTGTAGGTAGAAGACCTTGTTTTCTTGATGTCTTCATCCCCTCTGGCTCTTACAGTCTTTCAGCCTCCTCTTCCAATGATTCCCTGGTCTTATGTTTTTATGAGATTTCTATATGTGCAACGGGATTTTTCTGCATATATATCTCTTGAACTTTTGGGGGCATTTTTCTTCTGTTTGTTTAGTTTGTCCTATTCTGGTTTGTTTGTTTTTATTTTATCCAATTCTGTTTTTGTTTATGTTTTAATGCCAGTTTCTAGCTCAGTGAGAAAAAGAAAAGGAATGGATTTTGGTGAGTGGGAAAGTGGGAGGATCTTGGAGAAGATGGAGAAAGAGAAACCATAAAAATATATTGAATTTAAAATCTATTTTTGATTTAAAAATTATAATGAAGAGTCTTTGTTCTTCAAGTGATACAGAATTTTACTTTATGCATTTAAAAGCTCTATCATTAGGCATGTGTTAATTGAAACCTACATTTTCTGGTTGTATTGAACCTTTCATGAATAAATACAATGTCTCTCTCTTTTTCTTTTCTTTTAGGCTTGTACTTTCAAGTCCGTTTCATAAACATTGGTTTTATTCAATGCATTATCTTAGTTGGTGTATTCCTGACAGGTTTTCCCATCCATTTGTGCCCCTTTCCCATCTGTGTCCTTATAGTTCCACTCTGCCTCTTGTGTAAAGGAGTTTTAATTGATTTTTGACAAAGAAAGCCCTTTGTTAGGTGAGTTGGGATTTGTATTCATCCTAGCATCTCATTTTGGGATTTCTCTTTGATTTGTTATTTCCTTTATTCATAGATGATCTTCCTACCTTATGTGGATGGAATTTGCTTTTTCACATTCCATTGTTCTATTTTCCTTTAGGTTATCCTACTTGTGTTCAAAGATATATTTTAGACTGTATAAATTTAAAAAGTAATCAGTGTCTTTGTTTTCTTGACAAACAATGTAAGTTACTTAGAATATTTTAACCAGCCCTACTACCCTCCCAACTTCTTTTCCAGTATTTCAATTCTAGTTTGGTTTTAATCCCCAAGAAATAAATATCTTGTTTCTAGGTCAATAATATTTGTACAAAATTTGCTTTTATGACAGTCTATTGATATTCAACACTTATTTGTTGAATTTATTTCATTTGTTGCTTTTATTTGATGTCACAATTGAAGTTTATTTATGGGCTGAATATCTTCTCGGCACATGAGAGATATTGTCATCATTGTCTTTTAGCTTCTTCAGTTAATAATTTTAAAGTAATCAGCGTTCCTTCTCTGAAGCAGATGCAGTAGGATTCCCCTCTCTATGCTGTGAATATTTTTTATTATGTTGTTTAATAAAAAAGCTGCTTTGACCTATGGAAGGGCAGAACATAGCCAGGCAAGAAATCAGAACAGAGATATAGAGAGAGAGTAGGCAGAGTCAAGGAGACCCCTTGTAGCTGCCAAAGGAGGATGTCTGAAACTTATCAGTAGGCTTCAGCCTCATGGTAATACACAGATTAAAAGAAATGGGTTAATTTAAGATATAAGAATTGGTTAATAAGAAGCCTGAGCTAGTAGACCAAACAATGTTGTAATTAATATAGTTTCTGTGTGATTATTTGGGTCTGGGCAACTGGGAATAACCACCTCCAGAGGGTTTTAACATATTTTATATCTTTTGTGTTCATTGACTATAGTTTGTGTAAATGTGAAAGTTTCTTTGATGCGCCTATTTGAGAAAAGCATGTCCTTCTTGACCTAAGTACTTGTTTTATAATTTCTATGGTAAACAATACATAATGCCACAAATTTCCTACCTTTGACTGTCTGCTCCAGTATCCTTTTAGACAAGACTGAACTGTCTGCTGTGAGCATTGTATACTGCAATCACACTTGGAAACTTTTTCTCCTTTTGCCTCTCATTGCTTCATTCTGAATAATATCCTCCATTCTCTCTTTAATTTTAATTACACCTATAACTCTGTTTTTGTTTTAATTGATAAGTATGACTATTTTGACCTATGAAAACCTCTAACATTTCTTTTTAATCAAAGTAAGTCAGTCATCCTGGTGAATTGTGGCAGGATCTTATCACCTGAGCATGCTTTCAGTTCTACCTTTTATTGTTTAAACACAGTACCCTCATTTTATATGGGTCATCTTATCCTTCCTTTTCCTCTAATAGAGATCTGGTTATATAGTCTGCTATTTCTACAGTATCTTGTTAATAACTGGTTATTTCTTTATATAACTGAGTTGCAGTTTATGTGTCTTTTCCCCTCTTGATAGGCATTTACTTTGTTCCCAGGTTACATGATTACTTAGGCAGATTGCGAAGGTCTTTTTTCAGATATCCAGCTCTAGCCCAAATAGAAACATTTCCCATATGTACATGCTGACGTGATTGTATGCACCTCCTTTGCAATAAAAATGTGAAAACTCAGTTGTTGCTGCTCCTTTTAGAAAAACCCCATCAATCCTTGATACTGTCAGAATTTTATATTTTTGCCAAACTTGTGGGTTACAAAATCACTGCATAACTGGTTTTGTTTGTATGTTTCTAATCACAGAAACTTAAAACACTTTTCAAAAGCATATAAGCATAAATTGTTTGCATACATCTTGTTCATATTTAAAAATAAAAAGATCTATTTAGTATTAGCGGAACAGTGTTTTGGTTTCTACTGATGTTCCTAGGAAAATTCATGCCTGGAATTACTGGCCAGAAAGAGATGTGCTTGTCTTACAAAAGTAGCAATGTCAAAATTTTTTACTTTGTGACAGTTATTAAATATTTAAGAATACTAAGACGCATCATTCCCAGTCCTCTCCTATGCCACCAAGCTATAGTCCTCTTAACAGTTTTGTTTTTGAAACTGCACCAGGGAATGTCACAGTAGGTGGTAGGAAAAAATTACTTGTACACATATGGTCAAGTGCTGTGTGAAAATCAAGACTCCACACATAATCAGAGCTCATTTTTAAAAAGTCATGAGGACTTACGTGAAAAGAAAAAACAAACTTAGACAAGTTTGTTCTTAACTAGTTTTCTCTTAGAAATTAAAGTTAATATTCTGGATTTTAGGCCTCCAAGAACCATACATCTTGTAAACACTACAGGATAAGATGCAAATGCCAAAATTCAAGGTTTTCTTACCTCTAGTTTTACATCAGGTCCTGCAAATTATAATCATGATTTTTGCATAAATTTGGGGAGAAAAAAGGAAAGAGATCCCAAAGCAACAATCAGATAGCTCTGCAGGAGTTAACACAGTCACAAACTAATTAGCTCTAATATGAACTGTCAGAACTACTTTTCGGCTGCAGACTGAGACACATCTGATTCCTTTTAATGCTTGCATATCTTCTGATATTTTTACTTCAGTAGGATCTAAGAACTACAAATTTTTACGACCCCTCCCCCAAATTCTGAGAGGACTAAACAAATTATATGTGAACAGAGCAGTTCAATATGGCATTTAGTAAACCCAAAGCCAATGTGAAATTCTTTTCATTAGCAGCAGCCAGTAGCAAAATGGTAAGTGAACAGCCTGTTGAAAGGTCTTCTGTGAACGATAATTATTTGCTGACTGTAATAAAAATTCTGTGCTTTGACTACTGCTGTTATGATGGGTTCTGCAAATGGATACTATGATTGTCTTGGAAACTCTGGAAAAGAACAAGAAACAACCCCAAAGCATTTGGTCAGCTCCCAAGGGGAAACAACAGCAAAACAGATTCGTATCAATTACATAGAACATACAATGTGTGTTTCCCAACACTTGTGAAATTCAAGGCCATTTCTTCTTAGTAATAAGGAGTGAAGGTTGTTATAAGAGTGTCAGAAGAATAATAACACTTAGCAAACAGGTAAAATCCAATTTCTAAAAAGAATTGTTTGATTTCTTAGCTCAGATATGGTACTCAGTAATGGTCACCAAATGATCCTTCATGTGATTAGCTGCAGAATTCACACAGGTTTATTTAGAGAATGGAGAGCATAGTTTAAGAGTGCATATCTGTGTCCAAAAGCTATATAGCTGTAGAGGGCATGCAGTAGACACTGTTGCTAGGCAACAGACTGCCCTCCTAACTGCAGCCAGACATTTAAATAAAAAAAAAAAAAACACTGGATGACTACAAAAAAAAATAATCTAAGAAGACAAAAAAAATGTAACCAATATTCAATCATTCCACAAAATTGAAAACTTGAAAAACACTTGATAAAAGGCTCAGTTTCATCCACAGGCTGTTTTTTAACTTAAAAGGCATTTTTCAAGTAATCTCAGATTTCGTTTTCATAACATCTTATGAGACAAAAAAGAACTGCTATTTTCATTTTACTAAAAGGAAAACCATGACCCTGAGAAGTTACATTCCTCTTTCACTGTGGGCACACCATTCAAACCAGGCTGTAGGTACTTACGGCCATTTCTTTCTATCACACTTTTTTTCTAGGACTAATGTGACTTTGTCAGGAAGCGAGGACACTAAAGTAGCATTTACCGACACAAGGTGAAGAATAAGCTAATTACAGCTAACTCTTTACACATTATATCCTAATAGTCTGCTAGAAACATGTTGTTTGAACACTCAAATATTACATAACTACTTGTTTTGTATGAAAATTAGAAACATGTATATATGTATGACTATAAAATACTGCTATAAATTGTACTAAATTGTTCTGTAGAAGGAAACATCTTACTAAAGTCATAGATATCCATTAAAATATTCATATTAACTTTCTAAAGTCAATAAGACTTACCTATAACTTTTGCACTTTATTTTTTATTATATCATGTACACATATATATATGAAAGTGTAGCTATGTGCACACTAAGGTGTGAATGGAGGTCTGAAGACAATTTCCTGAAGTGGGCGCTCTGTTTCTGTCATTAGTTCTAGGGATTGACCTCAGATCTTCAGGTTTACAAGGCAAACACCATTAGGGATTTTACCAGATGAGCCATCTTGTGGTCTAAGAGTAGGGACTAGATACTAAAATATTAAGATTATATAAAATAAATCATTTTTCAAAGAAATGTTGGAAGTCCTCTGTAAGCCGAGACTGCTCGCTCACTTCCCAGCCGCTCAGACATGAAAAATCACACAGAAACTATATTAATTACAACACTGTTTGGCCTATTAGCTCAAGATTCTTATTATAATTCTTATAACTTAAATTAACCCACTTCTATTAATTTGTGTATCACCATAAGGCTGTGGTCTACCAATAAATGTTCCCAAGCATCTGCTGCCATCAGCAGCTACATGGTATCTCCCTTGCTCTGTCTACTCTCTCTATATATCTCTGTTTGAATTTCCCACCTAGCTTTATTCTGCCTTGCCAGAGGCTGAAACAACTTTGTTCATCAACTAATAAAGCAACACATATACAAAAGGACATACCACATCATTTCCCTTTATCTGTCTAATTAAAAAGGAAGGTTTTAACTTTAACATAGAAAGATTATATATACAAGACAGCTATCAAGCAAGAATCATATTTACAATATTTAGTCTATTTACATTTAACAAATTAAGGAAGATACTCTGTCATCCATCCTATCTTTGTGAGTCTAATACTGTGAGCCTTATATCTAATTTATTCTTTATTATAACTAAGAAAAACTATAAATATTTGCCTTCAACTCTTCAAAAACCTCAGAATGATATAATATTACTTAAATAAACAGGAAGTGCATTGTAGGCAACTTCCAAAACTTTAGAATTGACAGACACATCCTGCTGCCTGGACAATTACCCAAAGTTCTTATGTAATGTTGGGACATCTATCTTCAGACTGTAGGCCCAGAGTGTCCAGCAGACTTTTCCATGAAGCAGGATATTTGAAGATCTGTTCCACCTTGTAATGGAAGAGCTCATCAGTTGCTTTCTTCTGTATCCTGCAGAATGTCTGGCAGGTTTTTTCTTTGATACAGGAACCCTGAAGGACCATCTCATCTTTTGAAAAGTTCAGCAGTCATTTTTCTGTGGGCCCTGTATGTCTATTTCATACAACATACCATCAAGAAGCCCAGGCACAAACAGTTTCTTACCCAGATGACTAGCCTTGTCACATTGAAGGAAATTCCATAACGAGTTTCTTCAATGCCCATCAACTTCTCTGAAGTTACTGGTGCTGCCAGAAGCAGACATGTCTCACTGTCAAGAAAATTTTAAGTTCTTAAAACATTTTAAATGCCATATTCTGTAGGTCTTTGAAAGAATTGAAGAATATCTAGCCATCTGAAATAAATCTCTGGACATCTAGAAAATCTAACATGACTAAATGTTTGACTCTTATAGATCACTATCTATTAATCTGTATTACCTAACTATACATTACATTATTAAATGAGCTGCAAAAACACAATACCTTAAACAAGAGCAGAAATACATATACACAGTGTAACATCATCAACCTTAAATTTGCATCAATGGACCAAGATCATTACCAATGCAAAGTATGCATCTCTATATCATATCCTCCTCATTTTTTATAGAAATTGACTGTGATCATTAATCACTTACAATCAACGCCCTTTAAATGAAAACAATAATTTATAAACAATATTTGGGAATTTGGGTGTAGTATTTTAGACTACTTCCTGCTGAATGAGGGTGCCATTAATCAGGTCTTTCATAGAGTATCCTGAATGATTAATCCATCTTAGCCACAAGTTCTGAAGCTGTTGTGGATGTTGGACCACCTAGGCCATAATTTCAGGGGGTCTTATTTGATCAATTCTTATTAGCCTGGAAGGAACTTACAAGTTCTCATCTTCTGTGGAAATAAAAGGAGGACATCTTTTCCAAAGAACATATCATTAGACTCAAATTTTGAAGTCAAGATGGCTTAAAAATGTATATGTTGGTTTAGCTTAGCAGCCCCTACAATCAAATGTCTCTCTGCAGTCAAAATTCAAATTAAAATAAATTCAATTAAATCACAATAGTATACATAAACCAGATTTTTGTTATTTTCCATCTTTACGTGTTTTTAAAATTACTTTTATCCTTTAGTCTATGCCTATCTATACTCTTTTATATTACTTTTGCTATCTCTGTAAAGACTTTAATTTATTTTTTTAACTGTCTATACTCTTTTTCTTCTCTCTTCCAAGTCTATGTACATTTATCCAATGCAGTGACCCATTCAGAGGTCTTTTTTTAAAAATCTGAATCTGAATCTTTATTGTGTATCTGTAATCATTTTCTGACCAGGAGTGCTATTTTTTAATATATGCTAGAACAAATGTTTGTTTTGCCCAGTCCAACATAGCAGAAACATGTTTTAAGCCTCTGTGAGCCATGCACACCATCCCAGTTCCATGTACATAGTGGGTCTATGTTGTGGCATTAAGCAATTTGTAACATGCTGCACACAGACCCAATTTAAGTGCAGGACCTCCCAAAAGAACCAGAGTTCATTCTGTCAGTATGAACCAGGAAGCTAGATCTTAATTTTTTGCTGGCTGCTTTTAAAGAAGCCTCACCTCTGCTAACTGCCAGCAAAAAAAGAGTCTATCTGAAAAAAAAATGCAACTCCAAGAAGCCGTGCTTAATTTTGTGTCTAGAATTCCTTCCCAAGCTCTCTCAGTTATTTTGTGGATGTAGTTGCCCTTCCTTGGCATTATATTTGTTTTGTTGTTGTTATTGTTGTTTGTTTTGTTGTTGTTTTGGTTTGGTTTGGTATTTTTTGAGACAGCTACATGGCATTTCTCTATTCTCTCTATATATCTGTGATAGGATTTCCTGCCTGGCTTTATTCTGCACTGACATAGGCCAAAGCAGCTTTGTTTATCAACCAATAAAGCAACACATATACAGAAGGACATCACACATCAATCCTTCCTCATTTGAACTTCATTAACAACAAAACATGTATGAGAAAAGCTTGCAAAATATAAGTGTGAGTAGTGTGAGATATAGAAATGTACTATAAAGGTTCATGGGCCACAGAACCTAGCACTTTGGGGGAAGGGCACTTCTTCCATTCATTAGCTTCAGAATATGTGGGAATTTTTTATGATTATTTGAAATTTTCATACATTTATATAACGTATCTTGATCACATCCACTCCTCACTTTACCCCAACTCTCCCTAGGCTTCCCTACCATGCCTCCCTCCCAACTTCATGTCCTCCTAATTTTTATTCATTCATTTATTTTACCTACTAAATTCAATAAGTGCTGCCCATTTGCACATAGGTCAAGTTCATCCAAAGAGGAATAGGGAACCTATCAGTGGCCACATTACCAAAGAAAAATTGATCTTCCTAGCAACTGTCAATTGCCAATATTCATGTTAAAATTTCCTTTTCGTGAATTTTTTTAAAAAGTTATATTTCTATATTACCTGTATATTGACATAGGTATATATTCATAGATTTTCAGCTCCAGGAGGCAAGAGGCATTAGATTCTCCCATCACCATCCTCAGCTAAAAGTTATACTTAATTGTGAGCAATCTACCATGTATGGTGGGAATTAAACTTAGGTCTAAGTGCAGTATATGGTCATAACCACTGAATATCTTTTCAATCCTTGAGCTCGAATTTTTGACTAGTTTGATTTTGTGCAGGTAACTCAAGATACTATGAGTTCATGTATGCAACAGCCACATTATGTCCACAGCACTCCTGTCCATCACTGCATCTTATACTTTTTCAGAACCTTCTTCCATGATGTTCCCTAAGCTTTTCAGGGGTATGCTAGAGCTGTCCTATCTATGGCTGAGCTCTAACAGTCACTTTCTCTTAGCACGTTAACTACTACCCACTGCAATAAGATGCTTTCTAACCAAGTTTAGAAACAGCACATATAAACATAGATGTTTAGAAGGCATGACCATTTGAAAAAACATCAGTAAGGTTTCTTTGTAATTTATAACTTCTCTAGTCATGGATATTGGTCATGCATGAATTCTCTCTTGTGGAGCAGAAATAAAATTGAAACAATAGACCTGTTGATTGTCTCCATAAACACCATGCCACTATAGTACCAATGGGCACATTTTACTTGGCAGTCAGTATTGTATCATGCAAGGACCAATGTCAGATAAACTGTTGATATCTTTCTTCCCCAGCACTATGAAAGCTAGTCAGCAGGTATTGGTCAATTCAAGATGTAATTCTTTATGTCTTCGTCATCTATTTATATATTGAGCAATAAATTCACTTCTATTTTTGGGACAGTTTTCATCCTGTTTTGTTTTGTCTTTTGAGACAGGGTTTCTTTGTGCAGTCCTGACTATCTTGAAACTTACCCTGTAAACCAAGCTAGCCTTGAACTCAAAGAGTTCTTACTGCCTCTGCCTCCTCAGTACTGAGATTAATGGCATGTACTACAATGCTTAGCCCTGTCTTTTTTCTTTTTAATAATCTGTCTCTCATTTATGTTTCTAACCATGGGTTCTGGTACAATCATTTACACTGACTCACAGTGCCTAGAATTAGATGCTATGGTTCAATGTTAACCATTTCTTTTCATTATCACTTCTGCTAGCAGCCACAGACATAGACATATAAGTTCCTTGATATTCCAGGATTTCTCAATTTTTATCTGAAGTCTCCTCTCCTTTTCTTCCATGTGGATGCTTGTTCACTTTCAGTACAAAGGGCCAGATTTTCTCTTTCACATATTTCCTTCCTCCAGGAAACTGCCAGGATTTGCAATTTGGTTGCTATGTTATTTTTCTCCTACCCTTTAAAAAGAACCCAAAAAGGATTCTCAGTTTTCCCCAGTAACAATTTCACAGGTTTTATTCATCCTATAATTTTTTTAAAGAAAATTAAGATTTATACCAGCTCAGTTTTTGGCAATGAAATAGATCGGTGTGAGACAGAATACATAAAGGATTTTATAATTAAAGAACATCTTTTACTCAGCACTTACTCCCTGTTTTGAAGGCTAAATTTGAAATGTTATTCACCCATGTAGTTTTCTTAGGTAGGAAGGCAATTCAGCTTTCTGTCGGGATACTGGTAATACTATAATGAGAGGCACTGAGTAGGCACTAACTACCATGCTGAGTAGAACATGCGTTTGCACATTAAATTGCACTAGCTCTATGCCATTGGTTTGGTTTCTAGGGTATCTTATAGGCTTATCAACAATTGATAAATGACTCCAGTGGTACTGAAAGTAGATAAACCGTTAGAGCTCTAACTCAAGCTAACTCCTGAGTTGGTATGTCCAACCTCCACTAACCAAGCTTCCTATAGAGAGAGTAACAGTTCCCATGACTCAAGCTAACTCCTGAGTTGGTATGTCCAACCTCCACTAACCAAGCTTCCTATTGGCTAATTCTCACATCTTCCTTTAACCCATATTTAGTAATCTGTGTAGCACCACGAGTTGTGGCTTACCAGGAGAGATCTTAACCTGCATCCATCTCAGAGAGGAGAATCATGGTGACTCACTATGGCGACTGCCTGAAGCGTCTCCCCAACTCTCCCAGAATTCTGTTCTGTCTATTCCGCCTACATGATTTTCTGTTCTCTTAAAGGGCCAAGGCAGTTTTCTTTATTAATTAACCAATGAAAGTAACATAGACAGATAACTCTCCTCCATCAGAGAGCAACAATTCCCATGAAAAAAGTGAGCACAACACACATCTCTGTATTATATGTCAGGATATTTTCTATTTATACTTTTCATAGATTTCATAAAAGGTACAAGCTTTTCAAAGCTATAAATGATGAGGCAGATTACATAACTAAGTACACAAATGACACCTCATGCCTACTTCTTTAACAAAAGGAAGATGGCCCCCCGAGGGAAGTACTTGCAATCTCATTTCAGCCACATGCTTCACATTTTCTATGATAATACTCCAAATTGCCACAAGTTTAAACACACAGCAGGAAACTGCCTCGGAAAGATAAAGAAATCCATTTACTATAGATTTAATTATAAAAGCATTTAACAGCAATCACTACATGGTAGCTCACACAACGTTAAATGTAGAGCCTGTTAGCAAAGATAGATCACCTTGGAACGGAAAGTCATTTATAGACCACTGAACTGTTAGAAATGTGAACACTTCAAACGGGCATTCGAAAAAGCCAAAGACCAGGCCTACTCAAATCCTTCACCCGGTGCTCCACTCAGATTCTCTTTGGAAGCAAATTGGATGAATCACACACTTTCAGATTAACTACTCTTGCTTACCAAGTTAAATATGCTTGAGAGTATAATATTCACTTATACAGAACAGAATAATGACACTATCCCTAAAAATGACTACTTGGATCCTTAATAGGTCCTTTACACATCCTAGAACACTCACCAGCTTAATTGAAAGTAGTTCAATTATAATTATTTCAAAAAAAATGTCATTTGAACTTCATAACATACACTTTGAAGTGTTTTAATCACATTAATAGCAGAATAAAAGTCCTCAGGGGCACACTTACAGAAGACATAGGCATGCAATCAATGTGTCAAAATTTGTCACTGAAAGTTACTTTCCCACATATAAAGGTATTTTAGAACTTTGTTCACAGGGAATGAGATCAAAACAAGCTCTGTAATAAGAGCCAATATCTTGCCAAGGCCATTCTAGTTCTAGCAATTTCTAAAGTCCTAGATCCCAGGAAACCCCTTAAACATGAGCATACCTGAACTTTTATTAATAGTATTGGGTAGAGAACAGACAGTCATTTAGGATAATAAAAAGTCTGAAATAAATTATTTTCACACTACCTTGTAAGGGTATCTATGGTGGTTTGAAAGAAAATGCCCCCCAAAAGGAGTGGCACTATTAGGAGGTGGGGCCTGGTTGAAAGTAGTGTGTCACTGTGGGGGTTGGTTTTGAGGTCTCTTTTATTCAAGCTTCCCTCGATGTGACAATCAGTCAACTTACTGTTGCCTACAAGATGGAGGACTGTCAGCTATTCTATAAGCACCATATCTGCCCGCTTGCCACCATGCTCCCCAACATGTTGATAATGGATTGAACCTCTGAAATTATAAGCAAGCCACTCCAATTAAAGGTTTCCTTTATAGGAGTTGTCATGGTTCTGGCGTCTCTTCATAGCAATAGAAAACCCTGAGACAGTGTCTTAGTTTCATTTCTGTTTCTGTGTTAAATATCTTGACAAAAAGCAACTTGGGAAAGAAAGGGTTTATTCAGTTTGCAATTCCAGGGTATAGTCCATCATTTTGTGCAAATCAAGACAGGAACTCAAGTATCAGTCACAGTCAAACACAAAAAGAAAAGAATGTACCAACATGGCTTGCCTGGAGTTTCTTCACTCTTACATAGAACAGGGCACAGCTCATGAAATGGTCCTGCCCACACTCAGGGAGATCTTCACACTTCCATTAACTATCAAGACTTTCCCTCTCAGATATGACCATAGATCAATGTGATCTAGATAATTCCTTATTTAGACTCTTCCTGGAAAATTCTACATTGTATTAAATTGAGAGCTAACTAACTAGCATAATGTGTGTTTAACTTTTTGACATTTCAACACAATGTCATCATCTACTAATGTCTTAGGTCACATTCACCAGCTAGCTGTCCTGGGATGCCTAGAGCACAGAAACCACAGGATGGACATGCCTCTCACCTGCCCTCACTCTGTTCCTACTCAGCTCTCAGTAAAGAAGATGTATGCCTAATAATATAAGCAAAAATGGAAATTACATTTAACTAAAAAGAAATAAACCAATAAAGTGAGACAGGTATACTGCCATGATAATAAAAACATTATCAGGATGATCTGAACTCAAGAAACAGGACTGTCATCCAAAAAAATAAGGCAAAACTGAGCAGTGGAGAGATGTTGACATACATACAGAACATCTCCAGTCATCTGGATAGTCCTGTGGGCTCAAGATTAAAAAAAAAATATGTAGGACTGGCTTCATTAATTATATAGCAGAATAACTGGTCATGGTATACTGCACAAAAATATTCAGGCTCATGGTGATTCTAGTCCATCAAATTTATCAGTGTAAATGGAAAGAGAAATGCATAGGTACAGAATAAATTGAGTAGCTTAGGTATCCACTGGTATACAGTTAAAAAATCTGCATCCATTGAACCACATGCTGTAGTTAACCTATGCTCAAAACCTGTGGGGCCTGTAATGGGAGCTGCATGTCATTTACAAAGACTCTGGCCTGAGAATAGTAATGGGGTTAAGATTTGAAAATGAGAATAGACAAGGGGAATAGTCAAATGAGTGACTTCAATATATTTGACATTTGTAATTCGTTTTTTACTATTTTTCAAACTGTTTGATTTTATCACTTTAAAGTCCTTGCAAAATGGAAAGGTTTACATATTTAATGACTCAAGACTGTTCAGAAAAACTATGGCTTAAACATATGAAATGTATTTTTCTGTGCATTGATAAATCTCTTTGCTTTCTCATTGCCTAAATTATAATTTATTAAATAGTCCAATTCTATTTTCCACCACTTAACTTTTACAAATGAAGGCCTGTCATATTTTCACATGCTTCCCCTAAGGGCTATACTCAATTTTAACCCATTAATTGATAGGCAGCTTTAGCATCAAAAGCAAATATGACATTAGAAAATCAAAGCAATTTTGTTTCAGCCCCTCACCAAAAAACGAAGATGATGTTTTCATGGCTGACAACCCTGCCAGGACATATAAAACACAACTCATAAATGAGGTATTTCCCAACAGCGAATCTTAATGCTCCTTTTGCTGAGACACTAAAAGAACAGATTGAAATTATTCTAGTTTCTGATACTTGACAGTTTGGGGGGTATCAGGCTGATAAAAATGAAGGCTTCTTGCCAGCCTCAAGACAGCTGAAGACACACTTGACAAATCATTTTGAACGCTGAGGGTGGTCAACTGCAGCTTCAAAGTCTAGGGCCAATGCTAGTATTATCACTCAGCTGTCTCTCTCCCAGGTTCTTTAAAAAAAGCATCACAACATCACTCTAGCTGTATTATAGGTCTTAAGTTCTCTTCTTTAAAAAAAAAAAAAAGGAACTGTCTGATAACCTTACCAAATGCCATATCTTTAAAATAGACCATAACTTCCTTCATTTCAATTCCTAAACAAAATTGCAGTGACCAAGCTATTCAACATCAGGAAAAAAATAAAAACTTTGATATTGAGATGTTACCAGCTATTTGTAGGAGGAGGGAGCTTAGCTGCTTGTTCGTTTCCCAGCCGCCCGGAACTCAGAAATAATCACAGAGGAACTATATTAATTAAATCACTGTTTGGCCCACTAGCTCCAACTTCTTAATGGCTAACTCTTACATCTTAATTTCACCCATTTCTATTAATCTGTATATCACCATGAGGTCATGGCCTACCAGCAAAGTTACAGCACATCTATCTCCAGCAGATCCATGGCTTCTCCCTACTCTGCCCTTCTTTCTCCCAGCATTCAGTCCAATCCTCCAGCCCACCTAAGTTTTGGTTCATCAAACCATGTTGGTCTGGAAGCAATCCACAGGTTCTCATCTTCTGAGAAAAGGAAAAAAAGAACCTCTTTTCCAAAGCAACATATCCATAGACTCAAATTTTGGAATCAAGATACTTTTATGTTTGTTTAACTTAGCAGTCCACACAATAAAATGTATCTCTGTACTTAGCTCCTTTACAGTCAAAAAATTCAAAGAAAACACAATGATATACATGATCCAGACCTTCTGTGTATAATCCATCTTTACATGGCTTATTTTTCTTTACTCCTTTTAATCTATGACTATCTGTCCTCTGTCTCTTTAAAGACTTTTTCCTTTCTTTTTAAAGCATTAACTTTATTTTATGGCTCTTTATACTCTTTTCTTCTCTCTTTCAAGCCTACGTACATTTATCCAACAGCTAATTTTAAAGTCATTCTCAAAGCTGAACTTGGTGGTGCATGTCTGTAATGCTAGCACTTGACAGGTTGAGATACTTGCAAAGCCATCTCTTATCTGTTTCCTCAACAGTAAGCTTCTTATTTACAATCTCTGTTCCATATACATACTTTAATAGTGCCACATATATCTGGTACCAAGACATTATGAAGGTTTCAAAATAAATTAGCTTGTTACACTTGGAGATAGATGCCACTTTCATGTGCAGATCTATAACATGAGTTTTACATATTCCCTCCCAAACATTGTGAACAATTTAACCTTTTCTTAGTGATTCATTTTCACCCCTAGAACATCAATAAATGAAACAGTGCAAGTCTTAGGGATGAGACTGCAGAGTTAAAAAAAAATTAAACAACCAACAAAATACTTTAAAATTATTTCATCTGAGTTTTATGTTTTCATCCTTATCCTCTCAGTGCCAGGTTACTAAATAAATATCCAACGTTCTATTTGTTATCACCTGCCATCTTATTTTCCTTCTGCAATGTGCCTTGCTTGTTCTACTTCCAACTATACAAAAGGTATTATGGGGAAAAAGCCCTTCAATAATCAGATTGTGAGAGCAACTTACAAATAGGAAGTGGGCTGCTATCCTTTATTTTGGGAAACTGGTGGAAGACTTTCTTCAGATTTGGGGGTTCCCAGACTATTGCATCATCTGTAATATTTTACAGCAGGTAATGAACACAAGAAAAACCTCATTCTTTTCTTTAAGGACATATATTATCTATGTTGTTAGCATAAAGCACCAATCATTCCCATGTCACTTCCTGTCTTGTTGATGCATAGTTTTGGCCTAATGAGAAGATTAAATGGTTGCAAAGGAAAATCTAGGAGATTTATTCCAGACCCAAACCTGCAATGAGTGGCATTTTATTTAATCCCAGCGGCAGCTACTTTAAGAGTCCAGTTTCCTCTGAGGAGCCACACACTGCTGAGGTTTAACATGATGTTTTACTTTACTTACTAAGGGTAAATGGCTGTTCTGAGATTAATTTTGATTCTCAAGAATATTTAAAAGAGAAGTAAATAGAGAATTACTGCTTTGTAGTCTATAGCTTTTATTGACATCTCCCACATTTTAACTGAAGAAACGTGTTCAGGAATCAAAGGCTGGAGATGATATAGACAAATCCAACCAAAAAAATGATAATCCCTGCACATGTAGTTCAATAAAAGTGAATTTGGCAAAATAGAAGCTTGATTGTAAAATTGCCATGGTAATGAGGTCATGATAATTGCAAGGAATTTAATATCTTCTCTAAGAAAAACATTACAGCAATCAAGGCTGTACCTCTTTCAAACAGGCTACAGCTAACTACATAATGTCCAACATAGAATATTTTAAAGGTAAAAAGAGGCACAAAATAACTAAATTATAAAACATATGTACCAAAAATGTACACACACATATCCACATGCACAGCGATTTGTTTCTTGGTATACATATCTACAATGCTATTATTAAAAGTCTAGTGGTTCTTTAAGGTAACAATAGTTCCACTCAGAAAAGTAATGGCTTTATTTGCAAAATAAAATAAAAAATGTCTTTAGGCATAAAAATCATAACATTACAAATCTATATGTGTCTATATGCTAACAAAAAGATAGTGTATGTATTGATGGTAAGAAATTAAGAGGACAGTGATAACTTTTCATACATTTATATTCTTTAATCAGATTCCTAATCTCATATATCGCCAATATCATGTTACATGAACTTTGCAGAAGAATGCAGTTGTAAGCAAGATTTTATTATTTTAATATTCTCACACATTTATCTACACTCCTGGTCAGAGTTGAATTATATGATTAATGTTACAAATGTTGATATTCTCAGTTGACTCTTCTTGGCATATCATTTTGTTCTTGTTGTTTTGTCTTGACACAAGGTCTGCTATATAGCCCTCCCTGGCCTGGACTCTCTATGTATACCAGGTTGGCCTTGAACTCACAGAGATCTGTCTCCTTAAGCCTCTCAAGTGCTGAGATTAAAGGTGTGTGCCAACACACACGTTGGTATGTCATTTTGTTTTTTGAGACAGGGTTTCTCTATGTTGTCATCCTGACTGTTCTGGAACTCAGTAGTCTGGCCTTGAACTCATGGAGATTATGCTGCTTCTGCTTTCCTAGTGATGGGATTAAAGGAGTGTGCCACCACTGCAAGGCCAGGCAAGTCGTATTTTTGATGAGACTTAAAAAAAACTTTCTGTAAGTAACAATGCACTTGAAAATTCTATAAAATTTTACTAAATAAAAATATTTTAAAATGTATTTTTATTTCAAAACATGTAAATATATCAGTCCCTGTAGAAGGAATGGCAGACTGTGTCCCACCACCCGGCTAGCGTTACCCAAATCTGTAGAGGCTGCGTCCCACCACCCGGCCGCCAGCTAGCTTTACACCCGAAATAATTACACGGAAACTGTATTCTTTTAAATACTGCCTGGCCCATAGTTTTAGCCTCTTATTGGCTAATTTTTACATCTTTCTTTAACCCATATTTAATAATCTGTGTAGCACCACGAGGTGTGGCTTACCAGGAGAGATCTTAACCTGCGTCCATCTCAGAGAGGAGAAGCATGGCTACTGCTCACTATGGCGACTGCCTGAAGCGTCTCTCCAACTCTGCTTCCTTGTTCCCACAATTCTGTTCTGTCTACTCTGCCTACCTAATTTTCTGTTTCTTAAAGGGCCAAGGCAGTATCTTTATTAATAATGAAAGTAACACATAGACACTCCTCCATCAAGTCCCCAAGTATTTTAATCTTGTTTTTCCTCTACTCTAAATATCTCTTTTTAGCAAATCTATTTAATAAATTTTCTAAAATTTTCATTCGGTTTATGACACAAAACCAAATTTAGTTACCTAGTAGGCAAGCACAGATTTTTCTGATTTCATTTAGATAGGACCACTGTGCATTGACAGCTTGTCCGTTCCAAACTTACGGTGTAGTTTAATTACCATCATAACAGTGTGAGGGAAGACAGCTAAGGGCACTAGACGCTGGGAGTCTGAGCATGTCCTAAATGGACTGATCATGTAAGACCGGGAGGCATACTTACAAAAAGGCAAACAACTCCCTCCTTTGTACTTGTCCTCTAAGAGGGATGACCCAGCAAGAAAGCTGCCTTCGGAGCTTTTATTGAGATCTAAATATTACCAAGTTCCACAACTGTACAAAACACATTTTTAATACTTAAAAATCACCTCATCTACTTCTATGTGCTCATTATTTATTAGCTGAGTTTTCCCCTTGACTTTATAAATCAAGTTTTCTGCTTAAAAGATTTTTGTTCAATAATTGTTCAGCTTGCTAGGAATGCTCAAAAGTCATTTTACACATTGACTGTTTTGATTAATGATTTCCGATAGATTTTAAGCAACTTTGAATAATCCCTAGCTGGGCACATTCATTAAAATTTTTAATATCTTTATCAATAACATTGTGTTTTTAAATCTGAGACAATGTATTTAGGGGGATGGGAGAAAGTCTGCTCTTCAATGCTGCAGTGCTTTCGTAGTTCTGTTTCTGTAGCTAGGAAAACTCTTCCAGATTGTTCCGTTTCCGTAGATATGAAAAGAACTCTTCCAGGCTTCTCTCAGCTTCCAGTGCTTGTTTGGTACGTAGACAACTGCAGTGTGTTTGGATGCAGTTTTGAGCAATGTGTTCAGAAAGCCTGTCTTCTTTCTCCTGCCTCTCTCACTAGGTCCTGAACCCAGAGCATCACTGGTACTCCGCAGGCACACCACTGCTGAGCTATCCTGCAGACCTTTCTTTACTTTTGCTTTGGAGGTGTTGTCTTGCTAAGCAACTCAGGCTAATCTTGAACCCACTCTAGCCAAAAAAAAAAAAAAAAAAAAAAAAAAAAAAAACCTTTCAGTTTTCCTGCCTAAGTTATACACAGATGAGCAACAGCAGTTATAAGATACATGAACCTCTTCAGTGAAGATGTGGTTTCTGGCACTAGTTTATCATTTAACATAGAGCTGCAGAATTGAAAAAAAATAAAAATAAAAACTCATCTAAGCAACTTTATCCTATTATATTCAAAGCTTCCATGGAAATACCTCATCATTCTCTTTATAAATCCTATGTGAAGAGACAATGCCATATGCAAACTGCACACATTTCGGCTCCTTCTGAGAATCTGGATGATATAGAAACAGATTTCCCTTTTAAAGAAGACTCTCTATTTTATAGGCATCCATGGTAAGAACCATTAAAAATGTTTCCAGTTTGACAAATGCAGTCAGAACTTTTTTTTTGTCTTTTGGTAGGGATCAACCTGGGGTCTTCAGCACACAGTGCCTTTAGCCATTAAACTATGTCAACAGCATTCCCCCCACACCACACACCATTTTTTTCTCAAAACTTCCAGAAGTTTTGAGACTGCAATCCCAGAAGTCAAGAGACTGAGGTAAATAGAATGTCACAAAGTTAAGGTCAGACCTTTTCTGAATAACACACACACACACACACACACACACACAGTATTTGTTTTCAAAGCTAAAAAGCATCTTAGGACATGGATTTTTTTTGCTTGGATGATAGCACCCATTGGTCGGTGTGAAGCAGTGATGAGGATTAGTAATCAATCATAAGACTACACAGGCTTCCCCCATACCAACTGGTTAATGTTAGGAAAAAGCCAGTGTGGCCCACACTGAACAGAGGTCCACATCAGAATGGAAGTTCTGTGGCTACACACTCAAATGCATCTGCTGGGCTGCAAAAAGCCCGGGTTTTACACAGATCACTCCAGACTCTTGTAGGATGTAGAATTGTACCTCACATCCGTGAATTGCCAGTCATTGTGCCCCCAGGACCCATGACTAACATTTACTCCCTCCTGGAGCTACTTCTCCTCAGTAAACTAGATTTTCATTGCCCAAGACTTACATGGGGAATAAAGCACCGGGGCTCAGTCAATATGCACCACTCACCTAGATCTGTAATTTCCAGGGATATTCCAGTCAGTATCAAATGCTCAAATATTCCCAAAGCCTGAGGAAACTTCACTGATTAACCACTTTATTCCGTTGGCAAATTTAAAATAAGCATTAAAAAGAAGCCTAGAGGCACGCCTAAAACTTCTATTTCTGATTCTTCTCTATCATTTGGTCCTTAACTTTTTTTGAGTGTGAATAATTTCTCAACTTCTTTAGGTTAACTCATAGAAGAGTCTCATGAATTACATGGCCTGTCTCAAAAGACAGCTCTTCAACTGAGACATGTCAAGACATATTCTGACTAAATTCTAATGACTCATGTACAGGAATATCTTAGTTGAAAGTTAGACCAACTCTCTTTATAAATATTACACCAACTGCATTTTATTCTAATGGAAATTATCTTTCTTATCATTATATAACTAATTACAACAACCTCATTGTAAAAATGGTTGAGAAAATATAAAAGCTGGAATCTCATACTTAAGGAAGAACTATTACAGCATTCTCAGTTATGGGAATAACTGCTTAAATCTGACTTTGGAATTTTATTAATGGAAAGAAAGCAAATGGGAGAAAACAACTAAGATGAAAAGTCATTACAGGAATCAGCAAGACGTCTCAGGGGGGTAAAAGCCTGCTGCCAATCTCGCTTTCATACTTGTGATCCACATGGTGGAAGGAGAGCATCCATTTCTACAAGTCATCCTCTGACTAACACAAATATGCCATGTCACACACTTATAACTCATTCACACACACACACACACACACACACACACACACACACAATAAGTAAGTTTAGGGTTTATGTTACTGTGAAGAGACACCATGACCACAGCAACTCTTACAAAGAAAACCTTTAATTGTGGTGGCTCACTTACAGTTCAGAGGTTCACTCCATTATCATTATGGTGCAACATGGTGGCATGCAGGCAGACATGCTGGTGACAAGGTAGTTGCTACATGTTAAAAGAAGGCAACAGGAAGTAGACTAACTCACTGACATAACTTCAACATGTATGAGACCTCAGAGCCCACCTCCACAGTGCCATATTCCCTCCAAGACCACACCTACTCCAACAAGAACATACCTCACCTCCCATGAGTCTCATTCTCTTTTGGGGGATCATTTTCTTTCAAACCACAATAGTTAGTAAGTAAATAAATGCTATTATTTTTTAAGTCATTACTGGCTGTACCCTTATCGTTCCAAAGGGAAACCTTCCTATCTCAGTTTCTGGAAGTTGAGCATCTATGTTGAACATCTGTGTTCCCTCTGAAGTGATATTTAAACACAGTTGTCTTAAAGCAAAGTACCATAAACCTTCTAAAGGTTATACTGAGTTGTTCCCATTTTATATGGATATGTAAATAGCAAGAAAGACTGAACGCTTTCTATACTCATTGAAGCTTGAAGCCTCACTTGACCATGAAGCCCTTATCCTTCTCATTCAAATGAATACTTCTTTTACATTTAGAGATAAATTACACATATTTTTATACACTGAAAACAAATGTCCGTCTTTCAAACACTCATACTTAATCATTACCTTTTCTCTCTAGCCCATAAAATTCAACACACCGATAAATGGGGGTTTGCTGTTGAGGGTGAATAGTGTTGGGCTCTCTAAAACAGTATCTTTCCAACATGCCTTAAATTGCCCATTTTCTTCCCTGTCTCATTCCTTCCCTAAAAACTCTATTAAAAACCTCTATTGCTTTCCCTCATTAGCCTTTCCCCCACATGCAAAGTTCCCTGTTTCCTTCCTATCATGGTGACATTTTCATAACTACAAATATTAATTGTTATCATCTTTATCTCTCATTGGCCTTCAGTGCTTCTCTCCTGTTCCCACTGACTCTCCTCCCTTTCCCACACAGCCCCCTTCTACTTCCATGTCTATTTGTTGTGCTTTTTTTTTTAACATGACCATTGGGTTTCATTAGGATTGCTTATAGGGCCCAGGGGGAGATGTTTAGAGAAGCAAGGGCTACTTATCATTTCCTTTACCACTGTTTCTCACCCCCCCAACCACTGTTAAATACTGTAGATGTTTAGGAAGGGGTGGGCCTCATTAAACCCATTTCTCTACCTATTCATCTGTAAATAAATTCTTGGGGGAGGGAATCTCTAGGGTCCTCTCTCCTCCATGGAAGAATGTTGACATGCTTAATCTTAGCAGATTTCATGCCATCTTACTAATCTGCTAAAGGATCAAAGACATTTTTTAACTCTATCTACAAAAGACTCCAGTATTCACAAACAACAGAAAATCTGCAGTATTTGACTTTCAGCCTTCAACTTATTTAATTTAATATGATCTATAGGTTCATTAATTTCCAGCAAATAACATATCATTCTCAACATTGTTAGCCATCAAGGGAACCTAAATTGAAACCACATTTACATCAACCTAGTCAGAATGCCCACCTTTAAAAAGAAAACAAACAAACAAACAAACAAACAAGATACAGAGAAACAGGCATCTTTCCATGCTGCTAGTGGGAACGGAAAAGGGTACAGACACTATGGAGGCTTTTCAAAAGAGGGGAAATAGAAACACAATATGACACACCTCTATGATCATGGTTACATATCCAAAGAATGCTGAGTTAACATGCTACAGAGAAACTTGCACATCCATATTATAGCAACACTATTCACATTAGCCAAGTGATGGAATCAGCCCAACTGTCCCTCAACAGAGAAACAGACAAAAATCTGGTATAGGCACACAATGGAGTTTTACTTAATTTTAAAGAAGAAATGGGTGTTTCACTTTGGGCAGAAAATATGTGAAAGTATCTCAGGACCTCACACGGGGACTTAGATGTCCATTTTCATCTTTAAGATCATCAAAATCCCCTAAACTAGAAATGGAATTTGGAGTGAGAATGTGAAGGAACAGAGCAAACTAGCGCCTCTGCAGAGGCTTATTCCTTAGGCAAAGGTGATATAAAGCTGTCCTCCTTGCAATGGTCAGTAATAGGCAGAAAGAAAGCCTGACCTAGACTTCCAATTTTGAATTCACTAGTGAAAAATGCTATGTTTTTCTCTTCATGAAGAGTAATCACAAGTGGGAAATTTATCAGTGTGCCTAATGGGCTATGAAGAATTTTTTGTTTCATACTTTCCCTCCTCGGGATGCAAACACTAAAACTGATTTGCCTGAGTAATACATATTTAAGACACAAAGATGGTTTTACTTCAGAAAAAAAAGATAGGGAGCTTTAAAACTATTGTCTTTTCCTACTATTTCAAACATTTTATATAAAGCTAAAAATACGTACAGCATTTGTCCCTATTTTAATGCGTTTTGTGTACTTAAGAAACCTCCATATGCAACTCTAAATGCTTCCTTGTATGTTTGTCTAGGGAGTTAAAAATAATTATACATTATTGAATGTATAATACAATAATTAACTCAATGTATTTGAACATAATGATAATTATAGTCCTGAAGTGGTTTTCCAGGGAGCAATTAATAGTGTTGGTAAAAACAACTAATATTAGTATCTGCAATTCTTCTTTGCTCCTGAAAACAAGATATAGCCTTGGGGATTACCTTGTCATTCATTTATACTACAAATCATATCAATGATTTTGCATGGCCTTACATTTTAATAACATGTAAATACTTCAAAATATATACCACAGTTAAGCTCTTAGTAGCAATAGCCTCATTTCCTTGTTTGGGTTACAAAAATAGGATTTGTTACATCTGCTGAAAATATACACAGTTATCAAAGTATGGGAAAGAATGAGGAGAAGAGCATAGAGATAGTGCGTGTACCAGTATGAAGTTTAGGTGCCTATGAGGAAAACTTCTGTTGTAGAAGAGGTGAGACTGGCACAACTGAGTCGACATTTCAAAACAGCTCACAGAGAGCTGAATGCGATCTATGCAAAGAATAAAAAATATTCTAAGGTGATAGCAATGCCAATAAACATAATCTGATCACTACATGGTATACAGGTATCAAAATATAATTTGTACCCTATAAATAATGCATAATTTCTATTTTTTACTAAAACATACTGATATGGTTTAAATATTTGCCTTTCATCCTTTATATTATTTATGAGAACTCTTGTTATTACAATGAAGGCTTGGCTTTTCCTTTACCTACACTTGGTATCTTTGTTTCTGAATCTATCTCTTTTGATCTTATGTAAGTAAACATTAATAAAGGCCTGCACTGGGGTCTTCAGTATATGACTCATAAACATTTTCAGACATTGTAATATTTTAATCTCTGCTACTTAAACTTATTGGTATTTGCTGAATCAAACACTGCTTTGGGCTAAAACTATACCTTTTATCAACAAATACACTCTTGTAGGGAGCAGACAAAGAATTGAGTGAGCAAAGTCTTGAGTAAGATGCCAGTTTACCAGAGTGAACACATGCCTTCTAACATCAGTCTTCTTGTACATGTGTTCATTTGTCCAACGTTACTTCTTTCCTTGGCTGTCCCTAGTCAAAATTCCCAGGCCCAAGCTCTGCCAGTCATGCTACATTTCTTTAAGGACTAAGAGAGGTGGGACACAGTTAAGTGAGAAATAAGGACCTACGTGTTGATCATTTTTTTTTTTAAATCTGTGGTTCACCTAGATAGGAGGTGACTTCAATAAGACAATTAGTTGCAATTTGTTCTTCCCACTCTCTACCTCCTAAAGAGTCTATTGAGTACATGTTGGTTGGAAAGGTAGAAAACAACTCATAATAATGAGTAAACATAAATCTGAGAATCAGAGTAGTTACTCACATTGTCATGGAATAGGCAGTAGGGAGACAGCAAGCTAAACAGTTGAGAGAGACCCTTGCTTCATTTCTCTTAACTTCAGAGGTGTGCAGCATAGGCCCATGCTACCAGCACAGGTCAGCATGCAATAGGAAAAGGATATCTTTTACAGGGAGTATTTTGTGGGTTTCATGTAGAAAATACAATATGCGTTTAGAATATTATCACAAAGAAAAGTGTGAAAAGGAAGAAACTGCTAAACGATTGTTTTGATCTCAACTGCAGAACGGTTGTTGCTCTGTGGGAAGAAAACTATGTCAGAAACTTAAGTTTTAGTTTCTAAACTTACTCTGCAGCAAAAAGATATGACAGTACCTGGAAATGGGAATATTATAAATTTGAAAACCCCCAAACCAGAAATTCTCTACTTTGTAGAAACTATCTTTCTCCCAAGTAAAGTTATTCTAGAACATTCCTCTCATGGAGATATACTCCTTGACACTCTAAGAATATTACCATGAGCCTGTATAAATCATCCCTCCTGTCACACAGACAAAAACTGAGGAGTCCTACTGCTAACAAAGAACAGTATTCAATTACCCGGGCTCACCTCATCTCACTTTAGCAGAGCCTGGGGGAAGAGAACTTATTTCTCTCTAGAGTATAAATCCCAAAAGAGCAATGTCACTCAGCTAGTGGGACCTAGTGGCTCCGCTCAGCCAGGTATCAGGGCTTGCACTGACACTCCTTTTCCCTGGAGAGGAGGAAGACCATTTCCCCACATCAAAGTTTTAATGTGAAGGGGGGAGATATGGTGGTCAGAGAGAAACCTACAAAGTAGCATCTTCTGCAAACAGCAAGCGAGCTGTGAATGAATTAAAAAGACCACATGCCCTGACTCGCTTCCCCATTGCCTTTGCATATGTTAGATACTTAATTTTCTAGGTAGTTAAAATTGAAAAAAAAAAAAAACAAAAAAAAAAAACAAAAAAAAACAAAAAAAAACAGAGGCAGAATCAACATATGCTATGTCCATTTGAGGGCCTTTTAAGGGGAAGGGAGGATGTGTTTCAATATGAGGAATCCAGTCCTCCTTTGCTGGAAGTGGGAGAGAAGTTTCAGAGTTGCTTACTAGACAGAGTGGAAAGCAAGTGCTGATGTGAGTCATAAGCAATGGAACTGTCCTATGAATGTCCTGAGTGTGCTGAGCCACAGCAGAATACAGTGTCGATCAGGAACCCTCTGTGGACAGAGTGAACAAGATACTCAAGCCAAACAGGGTAGTACCAGACCCAAACGTGATGTAGGAGTATTTCTATCTATCTGCTGTTTCATTGGTTAATTAATAAAGAAACTGCTTGGCCTGATAGGTTAGAACATAGGTGGGTGGAGTAGACAGAACAGGATGCTGGGAGTGGGGCAGATGCCTCGGGCAAATTGCCCTGCCTCTCCTCTCTGGGACAATCGCCATGAAGCCAGCCACCAGGTCAGACATGTTGAATCTTTCCCAGTAAGACACCACTTCGTGGTGCTACATAGATTATTAGATATAAGTTAGTCAAGATTTGAGTAAGAGGCAAAACTAATGGGCCAGGCAGTGTTTAAATGAATACAGTTTGTGTGTTGTTATTTCGGGTGTAAAGCTAGCCATGTGGGAGCCAGGCGGGATGAAAAGCAGGCCTGCCCATAGCTCCTCACTACAGAATGGCACCCACACGGGGATAACTGGATCCACAGAAAGCCTGAGAAAGCTTGGGAAAGACTAGAGTAAACCATGTTTTCTTGGTAGCAGCAATTTCTCAGGTCTGCTCTGCTTGCTAGAGACAAGCAAGTGCTCTCATCTAAGAGAGGTTTCCTGACTCAGCTTTAGCTGCAAAACTCTGCAGCTCTTTAGGAGGTCCTGCCACCAGACACTTAAGTGGTGTTGATGAAAAACTGACTGCATGTTTTTCAGTTTTCAGCCCTAGCAGGAAAAAAGCTGCACCATTTTAAAATGCCAGCTATCTGGGCCATCCTGCCAGGGCAAACTCTGACTCTTTCAAACAGGCGGTCCTGACTATGGAGCTTTTGATTGTTGTTTAACACTGTTGTAGCTTGCTTGCTGGCAGGGACTTTTAACCGCCAAAGAGTTGTGGTAATAAACATAGCTACAGTGGTACCTCTGCCATGAGGCTGGAAAGCTAAAGAATGGGCTGGATCTAGCTGTCAAAGTCATGGCTTTAGTCCTACCGATATTGTTTGATAAATTAAAGACTCATGTGGTCACAAAAAGAAAGATATACAGTAAAAGGAAGATTCAAAGTCGAGGTAAACGTCTAAATGATTTACAGTGTGTTAAAAATATATGCAGCCTAAACGTTAAAGTTCCTACAAGGAGAGAGAGAGAGAGAGAGAGAGAGAGAGAGAGAGAGAAGTTGGGTGTGGTGGTACACACCTTTAATCCCAATGCCTGGGAGGCAGAGACAGACAGATCTCTGTGAGTTCAAGGTGTTCTAGCACATACCATTAATCCCTGTACTGGGGAGGCAGAGGCAGACAGATCTCTATGAGTTCAAGGACAACCTGGTCAACAGAGTTATTCCAGGACAAAGATATACAGAGAACCTGCTCAAAAAATAAAAGTAAAAATAAACAAAATAGAGATTAAAATAAAGCCGCACAAAGATGGAAAATACACAGAGAATCTTGATGCTGTATACTATTATGCTCTCTTTGAATTGTTCAAATGCTGAGGAAGGAGCAACAGCTGCTAAAAGATATTTGTTTATAAATGCTGCTGAACTAATCCAAGATGGATATTTTGAAAATACCTTCACTTCAAAATTTGGATCTAAGGTTATGATGCTTTGGAAAAGTCCTTCTTTTGTTTTTACAGAAAATGAGACCCTGTAGATTGCTTCTATCCCAATATCGTATGATAGACCATGCCCTCCTGAAAGGTTGCTGTGAACACCCTCAAATAATTACTTTGCTCAACTGCTGACTGAGATGAATCTATCACACAGGTTACACCATGAAAGATCTGATTAATAGCGCCCCCATTCAGCAGGAAGCGGTTTGGAGAGAAATAACTGTGCCCATGTTCCCAAATATTGTTTATAAATGTTCTTTTACATATAAAGGGGGAAATGATATAGATATGAATAATTTACATTGGTATAAATTTTATTCTATTGATATAAATTTAAGGTCAATTTTGTTATATGTATATATATTTCTGATACTGATTAAGGTATTGTGATTGTGTAGTTCATTTAAAAATGTAGTGTATATCGGTTGTTAATGGAGAGTCATCAATAATAGTAAAGCTTGTAGTCATGTTAGATTTTCTAGATATATAGAGATATATTTCAGTTAGATAGGCATTCCTAATATCTTTCAAAGACTACAGAATATGGCATTTAAATGTTTTAATAACTTAGGATTTTCATGACAATGAGACATGTATGCTCCTGGCAGCACCAATCTACTTCAAGAGGAAGATGGGCATCAAAGAGGCTCCTTATGGAGTTTGTTAGCCATTTGGGCAAGAAACTGCTCTTGCCTGGACTGTTTCATAGACTGGACACAAAGAACCCACAGAAAGAGGACTGCTGAACTTGCCTAAAAGTGAGATGGTCTTTCCGGGTTCCTGACTCATGAAAGAGTCTGTGAGACATTCTGAAGGACACAGCAGATAGTGACTGAACGGCCTTCGAAATTTCCTGCTTCATGGAAATGTCTCTGGATACTATGGGTCTGAAGACCAAACATGGATGCCCCAACAGTACAGAGGAACTTTGGGTGACTGTCCAGGCAGCAAGTTGTCTCTGTGATTTCTAAAGTTTTGTAAGTTGCTTACATCTCATTTACTTAAGTAATATTATATCCTTCTGGAGTCTTTGATGGAGTTGAAGAATAGATAGTTATATTTGTTTTCCTTTGTTATGATAAAAGATAAAATAGATATAAATATTGTAACTGTTATTCTTACTTGATAACTGTTTTGTTATATGTAATTTTGCTATGTTAAAGTTGAAGCCTTCTATTTTTGTTTAAACAGAAAAAGGGGAAATGATGTAGGAGTGTTTCTATTTATCTGCTGTTTCATTGGTTAACTAATAAAGAAACTGCTTAGCCTGATAGGTTAGAACATAGATGGGTGGAGTAGACAGAACAGGATGCTGGGAGTGGGGCAGATGCCTCGGGCAATCATCATGCCTCTTCTCTCTGAGCCAGATGCCATGGAGCCAGCCACCAGGTCAGACATGCTGAATCATTCCCAGTAAGACACCACTTTGTGGTGCTACACAGATTATTAGATATGGGTTAGTCAAGATGTGAGTCAGAGGCTGAAACTAATGGGCCAGGCAGTGTTTAAATGAATACAGTTTGTGTGTTGTTATTTCGGGTGTAAAGCTAGCCATGTGGGAGCTAGGAGGGATGAAAAGCAGGCCTGGCCACAGATCATCACTACACAAAAGAAATAGCTCTTAACACAGTGTTGTGTTATAGCCACCATTTGTACCTTATCCCAGCCATAGGACAGATTTTTTTTTTTTAAAAAAAGAAGATTGTTTGAAGGAGTAGTCTGTATTCATGTTTTCGGGGGAAGAATTACTCAGAAGCTAGTATATAACAGCCTAAAGAAATGTTCTTTGGCTTGTGTATGGCAGAAAAGAGAAGCAATTAGACTCACCCTCTCTCTCTTCATAGAAGTATGGCTTCAGAGAGACAAACAAAGAGAGAGACAGAGAGATAGAGGAGGGGGGGTTCAATTTTTTATCCAATGGATTGTGCATTTTTATGGACATAGTATCTTATTCACTGTGAGACCCTAGTGCCCAATATAGAAGCCAACATTCCCTGGTACCTGTTTGCTGAAAGGACAGATGTCTTTTCTCATGGAGTCCCCACCCAATTCTCTGAATATATTTTCAATAAAACAGATGACTATCTGGTGAGAGGGTTTAAATAGATTTTTCCTTTAAAAGTAATGAATAAATTAAGCAACAACTTTCTTCTAATTGCTATTTTGAGCATTCTAAATATTTTGTCTTTGAAAATTCAGAAATAAACTTTATTTAATCAGTTTTTATAATCTCCTTCAAACTATCAGGCATTATACATGGTGTTTAGAAATTTAAATATGGCCAAGAAAGCTGTTTTTCTATAAGTTTTAACTACTTAATTGTATCAGTGTGAAATAAGTAATTTTTTGCATTTTAAAGTCTAAATAATTATTTTCATAGGTATTCTTGGACAGTACATTGTGATAAATTTGTTCCATGTTTTGAATTTAAATCTAACAATTTATTTCATTTTTCTCTCCAAGTGATACTTGAGTATAAAAGTATTGAGATAAAGAGTATCTTGAAACTCATTCACAAGACAAAATAAACTTTCTGAATGGAAATTTTGTTCTCCAATTTCTTCATGAGCTACTGACTGATGCTACTAAAATCCAGTGTTTCTGTACCCAGTAATGTGAACCTGCAGCAGCATAGTCTTGCTTCTCTTAAAGAGACTGAATATGTGCCTAAATCTTGGCTCTTTACAGTATGATGTCCTGTAATTTAAAAACATATTTTAAATGTTATTTTTTAAAATTGTTATACATTTTCAATTAAAATATAATTGTATCACTTTCCTCTATCCAACACCTCCCACATCTCTCCCCAACTCTCAAATTGATAGCTTCTTTCCTTTATTATATTTGTTACATATGTGTATATTCATGTACAAATATACAAATACAACCTGCTGAATTCGTATTTGTTAGTTATGTGTATAGGTTTCAAGGCAGACCACGTCATATTATACAACCAACAATGGGACTCAATCCTATAAGAGATTAATTCTTCCTCTCTCAACAATCATTGTTTATAGCTCCTAGTCTAAGGGTGGGACCATAGAAGTTTCTTCCTTTCCACATTAGCATGTCTATTGATATTCCCATTGTTGTGGTCTTGTTTATGCACACATTTCTAGGAGAAACTCTTTCATAACAGACTTCCTGGTATTCTGCTTCTTAAAAATCTTTCCATCCCCTCTTCTGCGATGTTCACTGATCCATAAATGCAGGTGCTGTGGTATAGATATACCCACTGGGGTTGGATAGCCCATGATATGCTTATAATTGCACTATGTCCACATGTGGTTATACGTGATCATCCCATTTAGTGTAAAGAAAAGTTTCTTTGACGAGGGGTGGTAGCTACACTTATATCTGAAGATTTGGGTGTTAGGAAAAGCAGTTAAAAGAGAACATGAGGTAGTTGTCTGTCTGGCTCTAGATTACCTCAATCAATATAATCTTTTCTAGGCTCATCTACTTACCTGCAAACTTCATAATTTCCTTTTGCTTTATAGTACAATAACATTCATGGTTAGTCTTATTTACTCAGGATTTGCCCATATGGACATACTATGTTGTTTTATCATTGCATTATCAGTGTTTGAAGGCATGTTAGCTAGTTAAATTGTCCATAATTAAATTACTCTGCAAATTATGTTGAGGAGCTAGCTATGTGTTGGTTTGAAAGAAAATGGCATTTATTGGGAGGTGTAGCTTTGTTGGAGTAGATTTGGTCTTGTTGGAGGAAGTGTGCCACTGTGGAGGTGGGCTTTGAGGTCTCCTATGTTCAAGTTATGCCCAGTGTGGATAATAGTTCACTTCCTGATGCCTGAATGTCAAGATGTAGAACTCTCTCCTCCTTCTCCTTCTCCAGTATGAGAAGCATGATGCCTGCATAGCATCATGCTTCCAGCCATGATGATAATGAACTAAATCTCTCAAACTGTATGCTATCCAAATTAAATGTTTTCTTTTATAAAAATGTTATGGTCATGATGTCTCCTCACAGCAATTTAAACCCTAACTAAGACAGGATAGAATCTGCCATAAGTCAAAGCATCATTTGTAGCATTTGTATGTCCTAACGCTCTATTTGCTGTTACACACACTCCAACCATCTAGAACAATGAACTTCTAGTAGCTTTACCCAAAGCCCAGATTCCAAGCAATGGCCACACAGTGTGGGGAATCTAAGACTAGAATAAAGTAATAACAAAAAGTATTACCCTAGTTTGTTTTCTGTTGATGTGATAAAATATTCACCTAAAGCAACTTAGAGGAGGAAATTGTTGACTTCATCTTACAGTTTGAGCCCATCATCCAGGGAATTTGGGGCAGGAATCAAGGCAAGAACCTGGAGGCAGGAACTGAAGCAGAGACCATTGAGGAGTGTTACTTACTGGCTTTCTCCCCATGACTTGTTCAGTATGATTTCTTATGCATCCCACAGTCAGCCAGGCCCTCCCACATCAATCATTAATTAAGAATATGCCCAACAGAATTGCTTGCAATCCAATCTGAAGGAGACAAGGTATGTTTCTTCCTACTATGTGACACAGTTTTGTACCTGGTTCAGGAAAATGACCAGTACAGGTAAGTATAAAGGCAGTGCCACGGTGAGTTAAACAATTATATACAATGATACAATGAAAGATCAATGGCTGGTATTTGAGACATTTCCAAGTATGAACTGAAAAGGCAATAGGGCTTTACACACACACACACACACACACACACACACACACACACAAGCAAACAAATAAGCAAAAACTTATTTAATCGAGTCTGAATATAAAAAAGTTTATTCTATCTCAAAATAGGACTCTGTTAGGCCTACACAGTTAAATGTCAGCAATTTCTCAATCAGAGGGTTTAGAATAACTCAGCCATCACAAAGACAGAGAAAACCGCCCTAACCCACTGCTCTCTAAGGTATCCAACAGAGAATGACTTTATAGTGGGCAGAAGAAGGAGAGGAAAGGAAGGATCTTGGGATGCTTTCTGACTTTAACTTTTAACATGTTGGACTTAGAGTTCCTGTGACTCACTCAGAAATAAGTTTTATTCCTATAGTCATCTTCCTTTGTTAACTCAATCACAGTTTACAAATGAGGCAAGGAAAAAGAGACGTTATTGATAAGAACAAACCACATGGAAAATGGGACGCAGCAAGAAGACAAAGCATTGAACTGGAAGGGGAAAAGACAGCACTCAGTGAAGTGTAATTACAAAACCATAGTGACTTTTTTGTTAGATTTCATAATTTGCACAGTTAAAGAAAAAACATTATCCAAATCATGTTTTTCTCTAGTTTCATTTTGGCATGGAATTATTTATGCCTATACTGAAGTCAGTGAAGATGTGTTTTCAACTATAATAACATCACACTGTCACCAAAATCACAGTAGCATGGGTTATCTTGACCTAGCAGGCTTTTGCATTTGTGCACAAAGCTGAATGATGCAATGCATATGTAAAATAGTTCTTAAGTACATCTCAAATTGAACATTTTGAGAAATCTTTCCAGGAGTTTGTGAACAAAGAGACATACAGGTTTCGAAAGGTCATGGTCTCTGGGCACAAAACTTTATTTTTGTCTATCTTTTAATCTTAAAAAAGAAATCAATCTTATCTATGTATTTTGACTGCATGCCTAATATACTCAGAGGCCAGAGAAGGACTACTATTTCTGGGGAATTGGAGTGACAGACAGTTGTGCTTTGTCAGGTGAATTCTGAGAACTGAATCAAGATCCTCTGCAAAAGCAGCAAGGGATTCTAAGCATTGATCCATCTCTCCAGCCCCCTGATCTCTTCTTAATAGTCAACCCACAACAAAATGTGAAAACTGTTAACCTAGGGTTTAATGAATTTTTCTACTATATACTACATAGTAGATAACTGCCCAACCTTGGCAGTGTAAAAATTATTACAAAAATAATAGGAGCTAGAAGAGAGACGAGCTCAAAAGAGAAGTAAGAAGTAATAGTATCTGATTGTATAAATCAGGGAATAGAATTCTCACTCAGAATTTGCAAAACAAAAAGATGCAAGATTACTATTTAATGTTCTGAATAAAAGTCTTTAGGAGCAGAATTGCATGTTAGTTAGGAAGAAAGGAACATTGAGGAACACTGGGCAGTGACAAGCTAAATCTTTATCTTGGTAAAAATGTAATAGAAAATATCTAAATATCTATAATCAAGATATTCTGCTGGGCAGTGGTGGCACACATGTTTAATCCCAGCACTCAGGAGGCAGAGGCAGGTGGATCTCTGTGAGTTTCAGGCTAGCTTCTGGTCTACAGAGTGAATTTCAGGACAGCCAGGGCTGTTACACAGAGAAACCCTGTCTCAAAAAACAAACAAACAGAAAAAAAAAGAAATCCCACTAGTTTTGCTACTTATAGATATGTGGGTAAAAGGACTTGAGAATGCAAATGAAGAATCCAGTGGCCTGTTCTTTTTGACTAAGTCTTCTGCCAGGTCAACTGTATAGTGTTACTATTTAATTAAAACAATTTAAAATTTTAAACATAAAGTATGTATTTTGTATAATCTAAAGGATTAAAAGCTTTTTTCCAACCTAGTGCAGTGTTTTAAGCCATATCTTTGTTGTGAATATACATGAACAACTGTGTTAATCAGAAGGAAAATACATGACAAAGGCATCACTATATCCAGCAGAGCAACCCTTAGGCAACAGACATGGCAAAGGACAGTTCAGCATCTACCAGCTGAGAAACTGTGCTCCATGCTCTCATTCACACGCACCAGGCCCCTTCACAATCACACTTTCTTGCCCTTCATGCTCATCTAGAGGAAGAGAAGCCTTGCCATCCTAACACAAGTACTCTGGCTGAAGAGTGTTGTTTTATGTTGTTGATCATAAAACATTTAGAATTATATTTCAGTCTCTTGAGACTCTAGTTATTATAAGTTGATTGCTTCATCCATTCAACCCCGTGTGACTATGAAACAAGATGTCTCCTGACCCAGTAGATCAATATTCTGTACAACTGTTTACTTACAGAAGGCCTCTTATTAAAACATGTTAAAATGATAAGATATTCACATGCATACTTGTCCTGGGCTTTGCACCACTCAGTTTTCTTCCTTCAGCAGTTTGGACTAGTTCACCATTTTGTTTCTTAGATCAAAGCATGTTCTTTCAACTCCCCTGTTGTCTAAATTACTGAGAGCATTCAGATTTCAGTACTCCACAAAGAACTGATGCTTTAGAGATACAACAATCCTTAGGACACAAATAATACAGTTTAGAACTTACTTGATTTTAAGAAAAGGCAGAGGAAGAATGCACATACACATACACGCTCACGTTTAGATGTGTGCATTTAAGTGTGTACATGTATACAAGCACAGTCAGTTGTGAAACTTCCAAGTTTAGGGAAAGGTGACCCTGAAAGGTTACTATAATTAATGGAAGGAAACTTGACTGGCTGGAAACTTGACTCTTGGGTGCTTACTCAGACAGACCCTGTAGTAATCTAGTCTTCCCCCTTGCAAAGCATTAGTGGAGATACCTTTTCCCGATTTTTTTTAGAAACAATGTATATTATTGTTAATTAAGTAGGCAAGCTACTGCCTCTTTCCTTTCTGACTTCCCCCTGATCACAAATCATCTGGAGTTAGGGAGCAATGAAGTGGCCATAGACATTTCAGAATCTGGTTAGAGGAAAGCTGTTATGGTATGTATTACTTTGGGTATAACAGATTTATGATTCATCTTTTACATCTATTAAATTGTCATCACTGGTGTGAAAAAGAAGATGTGCAGACCTTACCATTCCTAACAGAGAGGTAATAAGGTTTGAAATGAACGAAATGAGAAACGGATCAATGGAGGAATCTGCTAGCTATCATACATGTAAAACTACAAGCTGAGAGTTCTGTTCTCACTGATGCCAATTACAGTGCAGGTTAGAGATGCTCCACAGAGTGCACACTGTTCCTTAAGATGTTCAGTTCCTATAGCATGTGGGAAACACTAGTCAGCATCTCCAGCTCCAGCAGGATCAGATGGTGCTAGCCTCCACAGCACATGCACTGATGTGCACATACATAATACACACACACATACATGCATACGCACATACATAATATACATAACCAAAAATAATAATACAAATAAGTCTTCTTAAAATGCACAATCTGTCTCTCAGGAATATATTTTACAATTTTATACATATAATTATCATCACAACATAATAGTTTATAAGAATCCTTCCAAGTATAATTTATTAGAATTTCTGTATTTGTACACTATCTTAGTTAGTAATACTATTACTATGATAAAATACCATGAACAAAAGCAAACTGGGGAAGAAAAGGTTTGTCTGACTTAGACACCCAGATCTGCAGTCTGTCACTGGAGGAAGTCTGGACAGAAACTCAAACAGGGCAGGAATCTAGAGGCAGGAGCTGATGCAGAGGACATGGAGGGGTTACCGGCTTGCTACTCTGACTTACTCAGCCTGTTTTTTTCTTTGTTCTTCTTTTTTATAAAACCAAGGACTACTTAAGTTCATGGATGGCTCCATCTACAATTGGTTGGGCCCTCTCAACAGTAATCACTTGTAGTGTGGGGTTGCAGGCCGGCTTCCGGCTGCCCTGCTCCCGCATGCTTAGCTTTACACGTGAAATAACAACACACAAACTGTATTCTTTTAAAGACTGCCTGGCCCATTATTTCCAGCCTCTTACTCACGTCTTGACTAACCCATATCTAATAATCTGTGTAGCACCACAAAGTGGTGCCTTACCGGGAAGTTTCTAGCTTATGTCCATCTTGGGCTGGACCTTCATTGCGCGTCTGTCTTCTCTGAGGAGAGGCACAGTGGTCTGCCTAACTTAGGAGAGGCGTGGCATCTTACTGATCCTTCTACCTCACTTCCTCTTCCTGTTCTGTCTACTCCACCCACCTAAGGGGCAGTCTATCAAATGGGCCAGGCAGTTTCTTTATTAGCCAATGAAATCAACTCAAACAGAAGACTCTCCCACATCAATCACTAATTAAGGAAAGGTCCTAGAGGCAAGCTTGCCTACAGCCTGATATTATGCAGGCGTTTTCTTTTAGTTTCCTTTAAATATTCATTCATTTGTGTGTCTTGTCTGCATATAATCAGCACACTCAAGGAGTGAATCAGATCCCATGGGACTACAGAGTTATAGACAGTTGTGTGCTGCCAGATGGGTGCTGGCACCTTAGAGGGAACTTAGGACCTCCGGAAGAGCAGCCAGTGCTCTTCACTCCTGAGCCATCCCTACAACACTGTGGGAGGCATGTTCTTCATTGGGGTTCCCTTCTGTCAGATGACTTTAGTTTGTGTCCAACTGACATAAAACTATTCAGCACATACAAAACCATAGATATATCTTATAGCAAAACCTCACATGAACACACTCTAGCTATTAACAAACAAGTTTCAATCATCATACCAGAGAAAAGTTAGGTTGTCTCTCTGGAATCTGTATAGTGGCTATGGGAGAGCAATTTGTCTTATACTGAGGTCATTGAACCGCATGCAAGAGAAAGTTGTGAGACAATTATTTGATGTAGCAAATTACTTTCTAGGGTTTTTAAACTATTTGTATGATATGAAAGTCATTTAATTTTAAATTTTTACTTTCTTAGTCTATATCAGTTCACCTTTGCATCATATTTTTATTTTGCATTTAAAATTTTCTTTTATTAAGAGGCCTTAAACAAGTAAATGTTCCGTAAGCAAGGCAAAGCTGGGCTCTCCTTCCACCTGTGAAATAAGATAACATTTGAGGCCAAGCTATGAAAAACTGGGGGCATCTCTATACATGATATTATTAGATTCACATGACATTGATATTAAGAAGACTTTTACATGGGATAAAAAATGTAGACATATCTGGTTTAGGCATGTTGATAGCTGAAGCTTATATATAAAATTCTATTAATTGTATCAATTTTTCCTAAATTCCATTTTAGGTTATCTTTTATATTATTTAATAATAAGCCAAAAAACATTTAGATAATATGAAGAATTCTAGGCATTTTCACAAGTGAAAACAACACTGAGATGTGTCACTCAAGTGAAGGTTGTTAGTGGTATAACAGCAACAGAAATCTCGTTTGGGTACAAGTGAATTAGCTCTCCTAAATGATTCCCCAAAAATCATAAAAAATGAATAGAACAATCAAAGCAGAAATGAATAATTAAAGTCGTGCTCTAATTTTGCATCTATAAAGATCAGGCAAGAACAAAATGAAATAGTTCTGGATGTTTGTTCTCTATAGTTAGAAGCTCAGATTTCGTAATGATCACAATGGAGGATTTCATCACAACTGTTGTTTAAGGTGTTTGTTATGTATTTGAGAATGAATCATGCAAATCAAATGCTGAGGGGTGACATCTAGACTCCAACTGGGAAAGAGAAAGAAGGGGAGAGAGAGAAAAAGAGAGAGGGAGAGAGAGAGGGGGGAGGGAGGGAGGGAGGGAGGGAGGGAGAGAGAAAGAAAGAGAGAGAGAAGGGGAAAAACAAAAAAGAAAGGGAGACAATGAAGAAATGAAGAGGGAAAATTGGGTTAATTAATCATGTAGAGAAAAGCCGGAAATGATGTTGAGTCTAATAGGTGTGAGGAACAAGCATTACTGAGAGAGAAGCAAGCATTACTGATCTCTTGTGTATTCCTGACCACCATATACAATCTTCATAAAACTCAGTTGATACTTAGGTACTTATTAAATGACTGTTCTTTTCCAGACTAAGACCTTTAAGTACAGAGAATTACAATAGCTCTACAAAAAGCACATAAACACAAGAGCTGAAGTCCAGATTCGCAGTCAGCTCTGACTCCAAAGGATGTGCTGTCCATTCTCCAGACCTGGTCTGTCGAGAACAGGTCTAGTAGCAGAGCCTCAGTGAGTACAGGGATGGCACATTCTGTAATAATCATTAAGAACACTTTTGATAAGGCAGCAGACACAGTGTTTACTATGTGCAAGATATAGCTCTTGGTGCTTATATGTACATCAGTTAATCATTCTAATAAATATGTATTAAAATGCTACTAATGCCACTTAACTAAGAAGAACATTGGTAGGGTGGGTTTCTATCCTCTGGGTTTCCCTTTCCTTTGTTTCCATGGATAATCTGGACCAAATGGACTAAGGACACTAAAGAGATCCTATATCTCAGTAAAGACCAGACTAGGGAGGAAATAAAGACAAATTTCAAAAAGAATAGTAAATCTCCAAGAACAAAGTATCCCTTTTTCATATCCCCTTTCCCACATCATTTTGTAAGCAATATATTTGTGATATAAGCACAATTTGAATGTGCAGAAAGTTTCCATTCAGCTGTTGCAATCCCACTTACAACAGTTAAGCAGACAAAAGGCACACACAGGCGATTGCACAGTGCATGTGAGCACACGGGAAACATTCCTTTCAAATTCTTCGACTTCATGACACTTTATAAGTGATTGTAGCATGTGACATAATTTAAATAAAATGATTTTTGTCTAGCCTGTTTTAATTGGAAAATTTAAATTATCCATAAGCCTAAATTTATGTAAGATTTGCATAAGAATGAAAGTATCCTTGCTTATGCAGAATCAAGAGTTCTACTTCTGTCAGCTCTTAAAAGATGCTCAAGAGTCCTGGCACAGCAGCAGATCTCTGCTTTGGGATAATGCTCTTGTACACTGTAAGATTTGTCACTCATATTTGTTAAAAAAAAAAAAACATTGATTAGCCAGTAGCCAAGCAGGAAGTACAGGCAGGATGACCAGACTAGGAGAATTCAGCCAAGAGGAAAGGCAGAGTTGCAAGCCAGGCAGAAAGGAAGTAAGATGAGAATGCCTTACTGAGAAAAGGAACCAAGCCAAATAACTAAACAAAGATAAGAATTATGGGATAATTTAAGTTGTAAGAGCTAGTTAATAATAAGCCTGAGTGGTAGGTCAAACCATTTATAATTAATATAAACTTCTGTGTGTTTATTTGGGACTGAATGGCTGTGGGGCCAGGTGGGACAGAAACTTCCATTGGCAGATCTGCCTGAAGATCTCTGAACACTGGACTCATCAGCCCAGGCAAAAGTCCCTGTGCTTTCAGTAAATGCAGCAGATGATCACAGTGGCAGATTACATACTCATATCTCTTCAGCCCCTTTTTTTCTATTTCCACCACTCTTGAAACCGATTATGTTTTCACACAAACAAGCTTGTGGCAGTTACACACATTATTCTAATTATAACATGACATGAATAAATACAAGTGCTAAATGTAGCAGTTCCTATAAAAACTAAATTGAATTCTTTGGTTAAGTTATTAAAATAGAAATGTCATGAAATTAAATACAAAAGAAACACATAAATATTGAGGGAAATCTCCAAAATTCTAGAATGATTGTGAATTCTGATTACTTTCCAGATACCTCCAAAGCATTCACTTTACTACTATAAAGATGTCTGAATTTATAAAGACGCTACCCTTGAAGAGCTAAATACTTACTGTTTTCCTAGTCACACTGCAAGAAAGAGCTGCAGCGGAGTGAGGAGATTTGTCTGTTCTTATGAGAAGTAATCAAAAAGAGCAAGGCACTGAGATGCACACCTGTAATCCCAGTACTAAGAAGGCTGAGGCAGGAAGACAACTGCAAGTTCAAGACCAGCTTGACTTCAAAGTGTATTCAAGAACCCAGGCTATCAATAGTTGAGGAGCTGTCTCAAAACAACCAAAAAGGAGACAAACAAGTAAGCAAACAATTGATGGAAGGGAAGAAGGAAGGAAGGAAGGAAGGAAGGAAGGAAGGAAGGAAGGAAGGAAGGGAAATGGAATGGTAGGGAAGGCAAGGCAAGGCAAGACTCAAAATGTAAGGTACTTAAATGTATAAATGATACATTTTGCAAGGGTGCAGGCTAGGAAACAGCTCAGTCCATCCTTGTCTTGCAAGTATGATGACCTAAGTTCAATTTAGAAGATACATAAAAGAGCTTCATGTGGTAAATGAACACATGACCCCAGTGCTAGAGAGGCAGACACAGTCTAGTTGACAAAATCAACTACTTCTCCCCTCTACATGCACAAACAATTGTGTGTACATATACACAAATGTGCACACACGTGCACAAACAATGTAAACATATACACACAAGTGAATAGCAATTAGAACTTAAAGGTAGTATATTAATAAAAAAGTCAGTTATTTAAAACATTTGAAAGTTATTTTTCAGATTTACAGAAGTCAACACTGTCATTAATTATTAGGAAGCATAAAATGAAAACATGCCACACTTATTTGATAGCAGAACTAATCATTCATATAGGGTAGTTAATATATACATAAATTATCATATTTTAGTGACTCTGGGATTGTTTTCACATTTGCATATTTATGAAATGTTCAAGGATCTTACTAACATAAATATTTATGAAGTATTTTTCTTTTTATCAATAATGATTTGCAAAAGAGATAACACAGGTTATTTCTAGTAAAATTCGCCATTAAAATCATCCTTAAGCATTGCTGTGCAAGGGCCAAATTACAATGTGAAATTCTCTAATCGGTAGCTATGAATGAAAGCCAATACATTTGAGTTTTCCTGTGAAGTTATAAAATGAATACTAATAAAGTTCTGCAAAGTTTCCACCCAAGTTAAAGTCTATGAATGATCTTAAGGACAAACAAGACAGCAGTTGTAAGAAATGTGAAACCACACCTGGAAGAAGTGGAAGAACTGGCCCTGTGGTTGTAAGAGTGGGAGGGCTGGCCCTGATCCCTACCAACTACAACACTCGGGAGAACAGGCTCTGCACCCGACCAGGGCAGCACAACAGATCCAACCCTGTTAGCCGAGTTGTGGGTGAGCCACTCCCCAAATCGTAAGTATGGGCCAATTGTCCCTGGTTACCATCTGGTAGATCAATCGTACAGTTGCCCAGGCCCAGACCCAGGGTTATGACTTCACCTGCCTCAACATCCACCCCATCTATGGTCTGCTGGAGTACGTGAAGGGATCTGACCCGCAAACCCAAGGCCACCAGCATCAGACATGTAATAGAAACCAGTGACCCCAACCCAGGCCAATGACTCTTTGCAATGAACACTTACAAGTAGAGATGTATGGACCAAGGAGTATATGGTGTGACTTGTTGGGTCACACTGAAGCTTCAATGATGAGATTTTTAATTCTTTCCATTTTTTAATTTTTTATCATTTTGTTTTCTTCATTTTTAAAAAACTTTGTTTTATTGTGGGGAATGTGCAGGGATGGAGCATGGATGCGAAGAGACAGGGAATGGAATCAAGATACATGATGTGAAAAACACATAGAATAAGTAAATTTTATTAATAAAAAAGAAGTAAATGTAGTTGGGGTGAAATCTGGTGCTTTGCCTCTCTCTGTATGTTTGTGTCATCGCCCCTCCTACAGCATTTAAATCCAAACATACTGAAAGAATTTGCCAATTAGCTTTCAGTGAGAGTCAGTATTTTAGTGAACAGTAATATATAGCTGTCTATTATTAAAGAAAGGCTGTTTTTAATATTTATCATCAAAACTCTAAGATTTAATAGATTCACATTGGTCTGAGAATGATGGCGGATAGCTAACATACTCATAAAGAGAAGTGCAAGGATGTTTCTCTCTATTTTATGGTAAACGTGGAAAGACTAGATAGACCTAGTTTTAATAAATACTGTCATAAAGACTAAGCTTTTCTGTTGAAACAATAGTCTAGATAAAAACATTTATCACTTACCTTCCCTTAAATCCTGCCACAGTTACAGTGAAAGAATTAATGAGACCTCACTCTATAAAGCCAAGAATAATAATAATAAATAATCTCTCCCTCCCCCCTCTCTCTCACGCACACACACACACACACACACACACACACACACGCAAAGGCAAAAACATTCTTAAAAATGAGAAGTTATAGTACATGGCTAACTGACTCTGTAAAGCAGAATAGATGTTACATAAGAGCTAAAGTGTGTTTGCAAACAAGAATTAGAAAATATGCGTTTCCAAATCCGGCAGTGATCCAAGGAACACACGCGTTAGAGTCCTCCAGAAACCAGAAATATTGTGTAGTTTCAAAGCAAAAAGACGGCCTGCACAGCTTTATGGGGTGCAGTTGAACTCTTGGCTCATTTGTAATAGCCATGTAACTCTTTTCCACTAAAGACGGTGACAGTTGCTCTTTAGTGAACCTAAACTGTCTCTGGGCTGATGATATGAGCCATGAAGAAGCTCTACGCCTAGCAACAGGGAGGTTGAGGAAAGGATGACAGATGAAAGTGGAGAGCCCCTGGGGCTGCTGGGAATCTGGTTTATATCTATAGGTATGAGATCAATGATGACCTCTTAGGAGAAGCAGACTATGAGAGAAGGTCAGAAGGTGTTGACTTCTGCGGAGGCTGTAATAAGACGGCCACTCCCCAACTCATCAGAAAAGCCTGGGTGCAGCATGCCTCGATCCTGCCAGACAGTGCACAGCCAGAATTTAGAGTATTACTCCAAAACATGAAATGACAGCTAAGAATCTCTGGACAGCTGAAAAGACGATAACATGAAATCTAGATTTTAAAATAAGCTAGTTAAAATAGAGACTGTGCAGGAAGCAAAAGACACCTTTGAGCACACTGTATATCATATTTTACTTAATATATAATTATACTAGAGATAAAATTTTACACATGCATATATTCCATATGCACACAGATTACTATATATGCATCAATTATATATTAAATATAATAGTAAAAGAACAATTATGATTATCTAATTTATCAATTTCAAGAGAACATTATTTTATAAAGCATCCAGAAAATAAGAGTTGTTTGGTGTTAAAAATATTACTGCAGAGTCTATTTTGAAAGGCTTGTAAAATCACTCAGAAATTTTTTAAAGCAGATAAAAGTAAAATCAAAGAGAGAAGAAAATGGATGGCAGTTAATGGTGCTTAACTTTCAAGTAAGGGGAATTCTAGCCTGAGAGAAGAGAATTGTCAGGATAAACACTGAAATAAATCACACAAACAGGTTTTCCAGACTGTTTGTGAACATACAGATTGAAAGGAACTGCCAAGCAAGACTTTGCCATGGAACATCATGACGAGATAAGAATTCCAGAGGGGAACATGCTTTGAAAAGCAATGAGGACACACATAGGTACTGAGCAGAGACCTCAGACTTGGTCAGACTTGTACATAGCAGCGAGGTACCTGAACAGAACAAAGTTTCTGGATTCTAAAGTGAAGTGATTTCCAGCCTAGCACTGTATATTCAGATTATCAACTGGGGTTGAAGGAAGGACAACAGCGTTTTCAGATACACAAGCTCTCAAACTCTGAGTTCACTATATTCTTTTTCAGTTAACTCCTGGGAGTACATGTCTTGGTGAACCTGGGAGTAGGCAAAACAAAGAACTGTGAGACTGGGAAACAAGAAACCTCAAAGAGAGGCAAGGAGGACAAGTCTAGAAAGATAACCGTGTTACATACTAAGAGATCTAGCTTCCACTGGATTCAAACAATAGGAACACCAGGAGGGAAAGGATAGAATAAAATGGTTTCATGAGCATCTAAATGTACTGTAAAACTTACAATCATGTTGAAAAGGCTTGATATGAACTAGTAAAAGTTTGTTAAGATCAATGAATTTTAAAACAATATAAAACTTCATAACAGAATTTCAGGTAAGAAAAAATATTTTCATATCCTATACAACCAGCTAAATCGTATTCATATAGGCATTACAACATAAACACCGTATGTTTAGCCAAGAATTTAGAAAATGTGTGCAGGGGACATAGACGGTTGGGAGAAAGAGGATACAAAAAGTAACGGAAGAACATGGAAAAGCAAAAAGTTACGGAGCCAGAGCTCCATCTGTCTCTGTCCCCCAAGTGCTGGGAGGAAAAGTGTGCACCATCACTGCCTGGCCTGTATGGCTAACTAGTATGGCTAGTTCTTTCCTCTGATCTTAAGGCAAGCTTTATTTGTAAAAGCACAAACAAAACTCACCACCTGGCATTATCATTTAAAATGATTCAGGTAAGTTACAGATCAATATAGTGAATGTAAAAGTTTGAAAGAGAAAGTCATCATAACCAGCTTGAAGGCCTAGCTAAACATGTATTAAAGTAAAACTATCCAAGGATATAAGACTATCATTTGCTCATAATTACATTGAGTTGAAAAATCATTAAAATTATACTCTGTATCATTGGTGCTTTTATATATTTGTGGTAGTTTGAAAGAAAATGGCCCCCATAGGTAGTAGAACTATTAGGAGCAATGACTTTGTTAGAATGGGTATGGCCTTGTTGGAGGAAGTATGTCACTGAATATTATTAGAAAGGTAATTCTGATTAATAAGGAAAGGCTTTCTGCACAGAGCATCAAACAAAAGTGTAAGCATTTCCTTTCCTACGGAGTATTGAAGGATATGTCAGTATTAGGTCAGAGAAGAAGAGCTCAGTTTTTGACTCCAAGTCAATGCTATCACAAGTCAGGATGTCAAGAGAAGAGCCATAAGGGACACATAAATGTCATCTCCCCTTACAGGTATCCAGGTAAATGATTTCAAGTTTGCCACCTCTCCAGCTCAGGGCAGAGAAATGTTCACATTGGTTTCTCTGCCAACTCAGACAAAGATTAATGACCATTTGTCCAAGCAACTCCTCCCCAGGATAATGTTCATCCACTATGCTGCATGAGACATTTTTTTCTGGAGAGATATACTACAAACATCTATTCATTACAAATAGATAACCAACAATAGACCAAAGTTATGGTTCTCTAAAAGGCCAATCATGCAAACCAATGACTTTCAGCTATGTGGAGAAGTAGGATGTCCCAAAGGTAACAACATCCTGCCTAGACGTCATCTCATGAAATTTGCAATCCTAGTGACCTCTCTGCAGATACTGAGGGCAGCTCAACAGCAACTGTTTGCTATGTCTATGGCCTTTTGCAAGGGCTCTGTGATCTAGTAGATTTCAGCTCTCCAGGACTTATAAGTTGTTTACTTCTTCAGCCTCCTGAGTCTCCCTCTTCTTTCCAGGAGGGATATTTCAATTTGGAAAATAACACCACATTACAGAATCAAAAGTCAACTTGTCTTGGCTCCCTTTTCCAGAAGTCTCCATGGATGTCTCCTTACACCTGCTGACCAGGGTTTTATATAATATCTATTCCTAAACAAGTTAATGGAAAGAACAGAGGAATCATTTAGTTGGCCTGAACTAAAAAGTGTTCAACCTTTTGTTGACAGTAATGAGTAATATCATTGTACTGACATATTATTTGTATTTTGACAAATAAATCTAGCCTGAAGATAAGAGGCAAGGCCAAGCAACTAGAGAAGTCTTACCTCTACCAAGGTTGGGAGACCACAAACTAAGCAGAGAGCCTCGCTCTCCTCTCATTCTATATTCTCTCTAGTGCTTAAATGCGTAGGCTTCCACCAGCTGGATTTATATCTGCACTGATCTTGTGTTCCTCAGAGTAGCCTTGAACTCACAGAGATCTATCTGACTGTGCCTTCAAAATGCTGAGATTAAAGGTGTGTGTCACCATTATCTAACTGCTAGTGGCTTTAGCTTTGCCTCTGGTCTTCAGGAAAGACTTATTTATCAAAACACAAATAATATACCACTCCATTTCATAATCCTGACTCAACTAAAAAGAGAAATAATTTTACATAAGTAGTCAACAGTGTGAGCCTCAGATGCCTTCCGGAGAATACGAGGTAAAACCTAAGACCTTTGCCATGTGAGCCTTGTATTCCTCCTCTCAGGCTTTGCCTGCTCTGTTTCCAAATTCATAAAATAAAAACATCAAAGATTGGATCCTTTCATTCTATATTAAACTTCTCATCATTTCTCCCAGACCTGATTATTTTTATATTCTAAAGCCACTTCCAAATACCATTTTACCATCCCTCCTCTCTCTAGACCACCATGGTTGGGAATTTCCCTATGTGGTACTTAAGATTTTTGCATCCTGTCAGTCAATCTCACAATGCTGAAGTAAAGTTTGTGGAACATGGCAATGATGTCATAGTCATCATTTACATGATTCCAACAAATGAAGTCTTAAGGATGTTAATAAACACCCAAGAAATTTATCTAAAAGTCATTTAAAGAAAAGTGAAAATACACACCAAGATTTTTCATGTTCAAACACATGGTAAAACTCTATAGTTAGAATCATCCCAAATTTTAACTTCAGGACATAGAGAAATAAGTCTCAAAGCAATAAGAAAACTTCCATGACTCTGTCTAGCTTCCATGGTACCAGAAGGTACTAAACATGCTACTGGGGAAGAAAATACATCAGTTGTCTTACCTAAGGCTGGACCTTGCATGTTTGACTATATATTTGACAGGCAAGTTACACCCACTAGAGTAATAGTGCCATGACTGTCATGGAGTAGTGTGGAGGCCCAAAAATGTGAGCCTATTTCCACCTTTTCTGAAGACCAAAGAGTTTGAGGTTGCTCAAAGTTGTTAACAGGTATGGCTACACACCATAAGTAAGGTGTGGTTACTTGATGTATTGAACATTAAGATGGCCCATACAGGTAGATCCACTCCACCCTGTCCAAAGGTCAAGGAATTCTAGCATTCTTCTGTTCCTTCTTTGGAATGAAGAGTTTTAACCTAGAGTGGCTGCCTTCAGGTTACTTGGTCTAAGGTGAATTAACTGCCTAAATAACAGAATACTTTTCTCAAGGATTAATGACTTGATATCTCAAGTACTGAAGAAAGCAACTGTACCAGTTGTCCTTAGAATCATGTTAAGGAAGTCCTTTTTCTTACCCCTTGTTGTATTGAGGTATAAAAGTGTATGGAAAATTAAATGCAGTGGATTTCAATATTCACTGGCACTCCCTCCTGGTACTATTCTATTTTATTTATAAAACTCACTGTTTTATTATTTTTATCACGCCTTCATTCTTTTTACTTACTTTTATAATCCCCATGTCTCTACCCTGGTACATGGTAGCTAGTCTCAGACAGAGTAGCTAATCTAGTGAAATTTGAGATCTATTCCACAGGAAAGAATTAACTTTGGTCAAAATGCCAAAGCTGAGAGGTTATAGATCATAGTGTAGAATTTGTTATTGTTATATTGCTAAATGGCCAAATAGACTCATGAATAAATATTAAGTTTCTACTCACAGCCATAGATAGCTCTCAACTTTTGTCAGTGAATCTTTATTTGCAGTGAGTAATGGTCAGTGCAAAGACATAACTGGACAGAGTTCTGGGCTCTGAAGAGTCAGTGTTCAGTCTCTCAACAGGGCATCTCCATTAACTGCATCTACATCAAAGCACAAGGAACACAACAGGTGAGGAGGCAGCTGGAGATGAGAGAAATTCTGTGAAATGTTGTCTTCTGTGCCTGGGATGTCTATGACACTCATGGCTCACAGCATGCCATGTTATCTATACAAGACTTACATAATATCAAGTCAGAATTCCTGCAGAGATGAAGGAGATGATCTCTAGGCCTGGGCCTCACTGATGAGCAATTGGGAGTTGATAACTTTGTCCACTACTATTTCCCAGATTCCTGTGGGGGCCCCACAGTCTTGTAAATATGGGCAGCAATAATTTGACATAGTGGCTTATAAAGAGGAAAAATAGGAAAACCAGAAGAAAACAAAGTTATAAGGAAGAGGGTTCAGATACAAGGGAGTGGGAGAGAAACAGGGGTGTATATTATATTTTATTTAAACATAAAATTTCTAAGGAAATATATATATATACATATACATATGTATGTGTATGTGTATGTAACAGGAAGGCTGCTTGTTCTTCCCAGCCTCCTGACTTACACCCAAAATAATCACACAGAAACCATATTCATTAAAACACTGCTTGGCCCATTAGCTCTAGCTTCTTATTGGCTAACTCATATTAATTTAACCCATTTCTATTAATCTACATATCACCACATGGCAGTGGCTTACCAGCAATGCTCTGCATCTGATTCTGGTGGCTCCATGGTGTCTCTTCCTGACTCCACCCTTCTTTCTCCCAGCATTCAGTTCTGTCTTCTCTACCTACCTAAGTTCTGCCCTATCAACAGGCCAAGGCAGTTTCTTTATTCTTTAATGCTAATCACAGCACACAGAGGGGAATCCCACATCGTGTGTGTGTGTGTGTGTGTGTGTGTGTGTGTGTGTGTGTGTGTGTAAAATTGGGGTGGAAGCAGTTGGTAACAATGTGTTTAGGGGTTAAGCTCTCTTAAAATTCTGACCAGTTATGCATCTCTGTACTGACCAATGCTCACTGTGAAAGATGCTTCTCTGACCAAAATTGAGAGCTATCTAGGACTGTGAGTGTGAATGTATATAAATAAACATATATACTATGTGTGTGTGTGTGTGTGTGTGTGTGTGTGTGTGTGTGTGAAAAGATAGATCACTTTGGAGCTAACTTCAGTGTAAATTTAAATCAGACTGTGCTAAAATTTAATTACATCTTTTGGTTATTTTCACAGAAATACATTTAAATTTTTTAAACACCCAGGGAATTCACAATGACATCATTGAATTTTCAGGAAGCTTTTGTTAAATAGGAAAAGGACTGTCTGTGAATGATTCAGCAAATCTTTCTGACTCCACCCTTTTCCATTTTTATTGTATTCTTGTATTTGTGTTTACTGTTATATTTTCTCACCAGTTAACAATACAGTTATCGAAATTAGAAGTGTCAGTTAAATCATTGAGACCTCAAATAGATAACATAGAACAATCTTTTTCTTTCTAATTAGAACTTTATTTTAAGTGACTTCTAGAAAGGAAACCCCATAGTCACTCAGGAAGTCATATTTGAAATTCAATAGTCATGTGAGTTACCCTTTGACCTGGTCTAAATGCTTTGTACTATTACCTAAACCCTTTTCATTTTTCCCTGTAAAGTTTTACTCCACATCTAAATGACTGTGTCTAGGCTTTAACTTGTATGATATTTTAGTAGAGCCCAGTATCTACTTAATGGCTCTTTATTCTGGAGCTCATGAATGTTAATAAGGGCCAGGTGTTTTTTCCTAACCCTTATTAACATTCGTAAAGCAAAATCTTCAAGACCTTATACCCTTCTAGTAAGGGTGCAGGCATGAACACTGGCCAGCAATCAAATGCACTGGGCTGTAGCAATGAGAGGGGATGGGGTTGAACACCTTCAAGAGAAAGTCTTATAGACATTATGTCCAGTGTTTAGGAGTGGCAACAGGCATCCTAGTGATACCTTTTCTGGGATTCTAATTCTTTTCACATGGCTGCTTCCCAACACTGTTTCTTCAATTTTTTTTGAGATTCTGCAATCCTCCACTATTTATCAAATCCTTACATGGTGTCTTTGTCACCTGTAGGTCAGAATCACAGTCAGTGTCTTAGGAAAAGAATACAGAGATAAGCACTCATATCTGTTTCTCTGGCGTTAAATCATTATTTCATTTCTATTGAAAACATCAAAGGTTCATTTTTGTTGATTTTTGTGATATGAATACTAAAGACATAAGGAGATTACATGTTTGTGACTGACCTTCAGACATTCCATGTGGACCACACAGGGCAAACATGTTTTAGTGCGTGAAAGGTCAACTGATTTCTCTCTGTCATCTTTTAAACAGGTGTGGTAATGGATTTTGTGGATAGCAATGAACTTCAGCGATGGACAAGGTTCATTGTTTTGTTGTAAAGGAGTTGCCTGCACAGACCTTTATGTGTAGGAGTTTGTTTGTGTAACAAGTGTTCAGGGAGAAGTGGTTATTCTTGACCTTGTGCCTCAAGCATCTCCATGCACAACAGCTACTTGAGAAAATCAGTCAATTTTGAATTCAGTCCAGCTTCTGCTCTCAGGAAGAAGCTGGCTAAATCTGATGTAACTAAAAACTTCAGTTTATCACAACTTTATAAAAATAAGCAATACATTTCATTTTTTCTGAACGGAATTATATACAAAATAATAAGATCAAGTCTTATAATGTCATCAGAATTACCCACGTGGAGACAAAGGTTACTGCTCTGCTGATCCATCTCTAGGAGGCTGCATTCATTTTCCTCCACCTCTAATTATTCATCCCATCTTCACCTGGACCATCCCTCTTTCCCATTGGCCACTCTGGGGGCCCAAGAGATGTGCTGGCTTGTAGCATCTGCTGAGTGTCTTGCCCTGCCAGCTTTATCCAGGCAGGTAAAGTTCACAGGTGGGAGATAAAGAGTGAAAGGAGAGAGCAGACAGAGTATTTCTGTACTGCTTCCTCTCACCTCTTCCAGCCAATCGCTTTAACACAAACCCCTTATTTTGACAACTGTAGTCCTGTGCTAAATCCCTCTTCAAGGTACAGCTTTCACTGGACTCTGATATCTGTAATTTATCCGGTTATCCCATTAGCCCTAAAGATAAGGAGGCTGTTTCCTTGGGCTCTGTGAGCACCTCATTTCCTGCTTTGAACCCTGCCGCCCACCTGACCAGCTGTTTAATCATCTTTATCTGAAGCACCAGGAGTGTGTTCTGTCTTCTATGGAAGCTTTAGCTTCTTCCAGGATGGAACTACCGAATGCATTTAACATGGACCACTAACTTGCTTCCATGCTTTCATCTCGGGAGCCTCTCTCATTAGCACAGTCCGTCCACCGGCGATAGCAGACTCCTGCAAGTGAAGCCCAGGAAGGCATGATGAAGTCAGAATGGTAATCAAGATACAGCAACTACTGTTGTCAGGAGAATTGGAAGCCCGAGCCTCATTGACTGTCCACTTGCTGACTGTACCGTTCACCTAACCAACCTAGACTCAAAATATTCAAAAGACAGTTTGCTAAGTTTAGATTAAGACTGAAGGGATTCAGTTATACCAGTCATATAGTTTATGACTTTAGGCTTCCATAACTCAGGCCCTTTCCAGGTGCTTTGTGACTTTGCCTGAGATGTGGAGGAAGCGCAGCCTATTCTCTGAAAAGTGCCCCCGGCCATGCCAAAATGTGACTCACTCGTTTCTTTTCTGAGTTGTCAAGGTAACGAATGTTTTATCCCTCTTACCCAGTCCCCTGTCACATACTGCTCTGACAGGAGTATATCTTCTCAAGAAATCTCTTCATCTGTTTAATTAAAGCTTATAGATTAAGGGTTCTTACATCTCTGTAGAGTGCTCATCTATTCACTCAGCTTTTCAGAAACACATGTTGAACATCTCTGATACATCCTGCAGATGACAGGAAGAATAAAGTTACTCTCCTACCCATCATGCCCTGGTTTCTTAATTCTCAGAAACACTTCCCTCATTCTCAGATCTTCAAGGCCTCCTCAATTATTGACAATACAACTACTTTTGTATAAATATTTTAAAAGAACCCAATTGATGCCAGGGCAGCACAAAAGGAAACGAGAAGGCAGATGTTAATACAGCCATTTTTACTTCTTGAAATAGCCAGAATTTTACTAACAAAGCATTTGCTTCTAATGAACTGATCAAATTGAGATTTGCTGCGTTTCTTTTTTTATATTATGGTCTCTTACTTGACAAGGAATTTTATTAGAAATCAGAGTTGCTGCAGATTGAAGTGTGACATGGAGAGCATGTCTCTGTTTTCTTCGTCTTTATTGACATGGCACATGCCATATACAAAACACACACACGTAACACACACCAACACACACACACACACACACACCCCTGCACACCCGGAGTGTCTGCTGCCCATTCCAAGCATCTGGACCGTTGTTTCACCATCTTCCGTGCTTCACCTGCTTTCACTGGTTCTCTCTAGGAGACTCCCACCTCAGCGGTAAAACCAAGAAGAGCGGATATGACCGAGGCAGCCCTCAGTTTGAAATTCAGTTGTGTTCCTCTTAGCTGTGCACCCACCATCAAACCACTTTTTCTGTGAGCCCTTTCCCTCATTCATAAAACAAAGGTGCTCTCAGTGCTTCCCTCGCGGTATTGTTTGGAACCGTGAGTGCATGTGTGTGAAGGTTTTTAATGAGCACTTTCCATCAATAAATTAGCTACTAACAGCTTTGTCTCCTGCGGTGCCTGGATGCAGGTAGCAGCTAGGACGGTTTCTGCTTTATACCTCAGGGAAAGACCTGCATAAAGGAAGAACAGGGGCCTTTGACATTCTTGGCAGACACATTTGTTTGTGGAAGCCAAAAGAGATTTTCAGTTTCAAGGGTGGCAGGGCACAAAATTTGTGTTGAAAACAGATTATCAGGCTAAAACAGATGAAAAATCAAATTCCCTGTCCCCCGGCTATGGTCAGGGGCATATCAGAGAAAGATTAGAGGGAAAGGAACATAGCACTTGTCCTGTCTACTGGGCTAAGTACCAACAGGGAAAAGTATAAGCCAGGGTATACTTAGAAACTCTGAAAATAGTAAAGGCCCTATGTCTTAGTAGAACTAGAAACAATTGTCAAAGCTGAGTTCTCTAAGTCTAATATAGGCAATCGGAAGGAAAACCAAATAAGACCTGATTTGTAATAGCCAGAAACTGGAAACAAAGTAGATGTCCCTCAACTGAAGAATAGATAAAGAAAATGTGGCACAATTACACAATGAAGTACTACTCAGCGGGAGGAAAAAACACAATACAATCACATCTTGAAACTTGCATGCAAATGAATGGAACTAGAAAAAAAAGTCCTGAGTGAGGTAACCCAGACCCAAAAAGATGAACATGCTAGGTACTCACTCGTGAGCGAATACTAGCTATAAAGCAAAGGATATTGAGCCCATAGTCCATAATCTTAGAGAAGCTGATTAATAAGGTGAACCCTAAGAAAAACATTTGTAGATCAACCTGGAAAGGGGAAATAGACAAGATTGCCTGACAAAATTGGGAGCGTGGGGGTGGGAGGAGAAGGAAGAGTGAAAGGTGAAGAAGGAGGGAGAAGGAGAGGGGAAGGAAAACTTGAGGGAACAGGATAGTCGAGATGGAAGAAGGACAGATGAGAGCAAGAAAAGGATTATCTTGATTGAGGGAGCCATTGTGGGGTTAGCAAGAAACCTGGCACTAGAGAAGTTCCCAGGAATCCACAGGTTGACCCCAGCTAAGACCCTAAGCAATAGAGGAGAGGGTGTCCAACCTGACCTTGCCCTATAGTCAGATTGATGACTATCTTAAATGTCACCATAGAGCCTTCATCCAGCAACTGGAAGAAAGAGAAGCAGAGATCCACATCAGAGCACTGGACTGATCCCCCAAAGTCCACATAAAGAGCGAGAATATGAGCAAAGGTAGCAAGAGCATGATGGGTACACCCACTGAAACAGTTTACTGGACCTAATGGAAGCTCATGAACTCCAGCTAGATAAGGAAGGAATCAGCATAGGTCCAACCTAGTCCCTCTGAATGTGGGTGACAGTTGCATGGCTGGGGCAGACTGTGGGGCCACTGGCAGCGGTACCAGGACTTATCCCTACTGCTTGTACTGGCTTTTTGGGAACCTGTTCTCTTTGGATTGATACCTTGCTTAGCCAGACGTAGCAGGGAAGGCCTTGGTCCTTCCCAAAATCATTGTGCCTTACCCTCTCTAATTGTCTGCTTTTATAAGTCTCTGCTAGGGAACATGACATTGAAAGAGAAAATCCTCTGAACATGTCTTATAACGGCTCTAGTTATCCCCTCATGAAGATAATTTCATTCATATGCAAGCCTAGGGAGCATGACAGAAAAGTCTCCTCTTTTGTAGTTTCCTGAGAAGTTAAATTTCCCCAGGATTCCAAAAGGCAATTGATCAATATCTACCCACACCTGTTATTTCAATGCAACCAGAGTCAGAGAAGAGAAAGTCAGTGTGATTGCAAAAGAGACTACACATGTCCACTTTTCTTCAAAGAAAGCAAGGAAGACACACACACATACACACACACACACACACACACACACACAAACCAATTTGGTCCAATTCCTGAGAATCGGGATTATTTTTATTTGAAACCCAACAGACAGAGATAATGTGTATTTATTATGGCAGATAAACGTTTGCTAAAGATATGATGCCCTACCTGCTGAAAGTCCTAGCAAGACAGTCCACGAGAGTACCCATGTAGGAGCAACCGCAAGAAGTTCATATTGTTGAAAAACAGGATTTCTATTGTGTATCTTTCTTGACCAATCCAATGCATGGAGTTGCATCAAAATAATGTGATCTCCTTTTATATTTTCATGATAATTTTTATCCACCCCAATCCAAAAAGCATTTCATACAAATTTTAAATTATGTCATTAATATAGGAAGGAAGGAACTACATAAATGTATGATATAACACATAGGGCTGGTAATATTTAACAGGTTTCAAGACTCTTGGATATTATTGACTACCCTCCTATAGATGAATTCTTCCTGAGACCCACCTAGAGTCAGAAAGTGAAGTGAAAAGATTTCCATCTGCTGACCCGTTGTGTCCTCCTCTCAGAGACAGGGTTAAGCAATTTCTACAGTGGAGAAACCTGTCTGGACTAGCAGGTTGGCTCAATGGATAAAGGCACTTGCCAGTAAGTCTGATGCCCTGAGTTTGATACCAGGGTTGCACACAACAGAAGGAAGGAAGTGATTCCTGTGCATTGTCTTTGACATCCACATGTTTGCCTTTGTATGTGTATGTCACATACAGAAACATACATATGCACACAAACATGATTTTTAAAACATAAGAAAAGAAAGCTGTCTGTATGCAGACTGGAAATCAGCAGCATTGATTTCAAATCCAGTCCTGAGCCTCTCTGCACTTTCAATTGCTCCTTATTTCTCCATCATTCTAGCAATGCCAGCTCCATATAACAAGATACAGGTAAGGTATGAGAAAGTAATAGTATCTTAAAACATGGAGGTAACATTATGGGTAAGAAACAAGCAAACATTTAATTGCAATGTGAATGGTACAAGGAAAGAGCTACAAGTACCTTTACATCATTCCTGAATAAATACCATTTCCCAGGCAAGATAATCAGTTAGTAATTAGTCCGAAGTCTCGAAGAGTCACCCTTGGCAGATGTTCACTGACACTGTCACTGTAAGGATAAATCCATCAACCAGCATGATGTCTAATAGGAAGTGTCAAGTACCATGGTGACAAGAGGGCTGGGAGCAGATTTCATCTTGTTAACTGATAATTAAAATAAATTGACCATCGTTACTATGAATGAGCCTTTCATTCTTCCCACTGTGTCATTTCTTTTAGCTGAGCCTTCCCTCACTAATATTACAGGACTTAAGTCTTCTTGATTCTTGATTAATAACTTAATAGTATACCTAGATCTTAGATGAGAAATTTTTTTCTTATTTTTAAATGAGTTAAGACTAATACTAAAAAAAAAATCTTTTGAAAATATAAAACTGTTTCCCCACTAGTGGAAAACCAAAGACTATGGTTCCACTAAAGGAACATTGCCTTTAAATGACTCCTAATGACATTCTTCTATACACATAGATCAGTGCCTTGCTCAACCGTCATCACAGAAGCTTCCTTCTGCAGGAGATGGGAACAAATACAGAGACCCACAACCAGACAATATTCAGACAAGGAGAGACCTTGGAACATTCAGTTCTAAATGGGATGTCCTCATTAAACCCATTCCTCATGTCAGGGAACTCTGCACAGGAAGACAAAGAGGATAAAAGCCAGTGGTGGCACACACCTTTAAACCCAGCACTCATGAGGCAGAGGCAGTGATTTCTCTGAGTTTGAGGCCAGCCTGGTCTGCAGAAGCTAGTTCCAGGATAGTCTCCAAAGGCTACAGAGACACTCTGTCTCAAAACAAATAAACAACAACAAAAAGCCAGTGGGAATGGAGAACACCAAGGAAACAGAGCAGGACTGACACTTATATGAACTCAAAGAGGCTGTGGCAACATACACAGGTCAGAGCAAACTGGTGCCTCAGCACTGAGAGGGAAGTGGACCTGAGCCCCATCCCTAACCCCCAAACTGTCTCCAATGGACAGCCCCTCATAAAGGAAAAATAACTTTTCCCCTACAGAGTCTCAAAGGAGATACAACCAACACTTAAGGGAAGGTCTCATGCCCCACAGTAGATGGCTAACACAAAACAAGTCAATGGTATCTTTGAAGGTTTCTTGCTTTGTTTTGTGTTTTTCGTTTATTTTTGAAGGTTGTTTTGCTTTGTGCTTTGTCTTGCTTTTTGTTTTGTTTTGTTTTAGGGTGTTTTGTTTGGTTAGTTATTTTATTTTGTTTGTCTCATAGTCCTTTAGGCATTATTTTAATCTTACTTGTCTTTTGCTTATCTGTTATGGCTTGTGATTTTGTGTTTTATGGGGTTTTTTGATTGGTTAGTTTTGACTTTGTGTGTGTGTGTGTGTGTGCATGCACATGTGTTTCTCCTGATTTTTCTTAGTTATTGTTTTCTTTTCTTTTCTCTGTCGGTTTGGTTTCTTTTTCTCTGGCTTGTTAGTTTGTTGGCCTGTTTGTTGTCTAAAGAGAGAAAATAAGTAGACACGGAGTTGGATGGGTTGGAAGGTGGGGAAGATCTGGGAGGAGATAAGGGAGAGGAAACAGTGGTCAGAATACAGTATATGAAAAGTATGAGAAAATGTATTTTCAAATAAAGATTTTTTTTTTACAGAGAACCCAAGGTGAGCAAAAGTTGTCATCACTATCTTCTTCCTGGTGATGGATGTCATGTGACCGGCTGCTTCCAACTCCTGCCACCTTGACTTCCTCACCGTGATGAACTGTACCTTTGAGTAGGATCCAAAATAAATCCTTCCTTAAATTAAAAAAAACCCTATAAACTGTAAAGTTTTCGTTACAGAAATCTGAATTACTCGTTTGTAATGTATAAAGTTGGAGAGAAAAGGGTATTCTTTAAGACAAATGAAAGTAGCAAAAGTACAAAAAGTGAAAAGGGGTGACAGACGATGAGCTGAAGAGATTCAATCCGTGGATAACTGATGCTGCAAATGAGTGGGGTAGATAAATACAGTAGGAGAACAAAAATGCAATTGACAGATGCTGTCCCGAATCTTTAGACACAGGCTTGGGAGTCTACACTGACTTCTGAGTAATTCTGAGTCCTACTTGTTATGCACACTTCAGAATGTAGGCCAACAAACAGATAATAACAAGGCAGGACCACTAGATGGGACAATCGAAAAATGTCCATAGAATATAAAAATATGGGAGAGTACATAGGATATTACAAAGAATTAGTACATGTTTAAATACCATCTTATTGATCACAATTCTGAACAGTTATAACCACACTGAAAAAGATAAATTGATAAAGAAAGGTCTGCATATCAGGCACAGGAAAATTCCATCCATCCTTACATATAAAATGATCTCCAAAGGCCTGCCTTCTTTCCTTTTTCATTTTTTAAATGTATATAGATGTTTTTCCTGCCTGTATGATAGTGTGATGTCCATCTGCAGTGCTCACACAGGAAGACGCCAGATTTTCTGGGACTGTGAGACCATGTGGGTGCTGGGAATTGAACCCAGGTCCTTTGGAAAGTTAGTCAGCGCTCTTAACTGCTGAGCCATCTCTCCAGCCTTCAAAGTTTGCCTTCTTAATGATACAAAGTATACTCAATAGCAAAGTGAGAATCCCTAATTAATAGGATTCCATATGAAATAGCATTCTGGAAGTGAAAATTTCATCTTCAATGTCCTGACCGTACATATTATAAAGACTATTCTACAAAGACTTGGGCCCACAGTCAAATCCACATATGAATGGCTTATGACTCTTGTTTAATTTAAAAAGAAATAAATAGATTGTTAACAGTGTAATAGGCAAGACAAAGTTAGAATGAAAAAGTCTGTCCCCCCAGTTCTGGGCAAAATACTAAATAAAGTCAGTTTTCTAATTTATCTATACAATATGTGAAAGTGGACAGAGATCCAGCAACAAAAGGTTGGATATTTCAAAGATGCATCAGATGAAAGGATTATCTTTTTGAAAAGCCCTAGATGATCAAAAGAAAATATTTGCATAGATAACTCATTAAAGCAGTCATCTTAAATGACACACATAGACATTTCAATGCCTGTTCATTGCTTCTAAAAATTAATATTCTACAAACATGACTCCATCTAAATGCCTACAGGTAGCAAAGCAGAAATAGGAGACCTATGTGTAGTAAATTGTCTGAAGTTTCAAGAAATGATATATCACAACCTGAAATGAAAAAAACTACCCCATTCTTTTTAATGAACAGGCTAAAGATAAAGCAGCTGAGCTCTTAAGTACACAGAGAGAATGAAAGGCTTTTCTAAACATGACACCACAGGCAGAAGCCATAAATGAAAGCACTGGAGTTTAAAAGAATATTAAAATGTTAATATCTATGTATTCAAAAGTCCCAAGGACAAAATTAAAAGTACACCATCATTCTAGGTATAAATGCATGCAATTTATATACCATCACTCAGATATGAAAAAGTGCAAAACTACAATATCAAAATGCATATCCCAATAGAATGACGACAGAACACCAATAAGGTATTGTCTTTATTATAGAGTGTATAGAGAAAGCAAATGGCTGTTATAAAAATTAACCAAGCATGTTAATTTCCTTGAGGAGAAGGTTGAGTTAATCTTCTCTTCTTTATGATCCTCTAAGACTTATAACAAGGATAGGGTTCTACAGACTTCACTGTATTCCCAAAGACAAAATGAACTTCAAGGGTGACAGTACTGTGACCTCCATGGCTGCTCTGTTAAGGCATTTCCATGACTATTATGGCCTTTCTACTGTTTCCTTTGATTTTAAGAGTCAGGTTACACATTCCCAGAACAAAGAGAACAAATCCCCATGCCTGCTGCCCTGTAACTGGTTAGTGTGTGCATCTCTCCAACTCTGGATACACTTCTTCCCAGAAGCCTAACAAAAATACATGTATTTTGAGGTCTTCTTCCCAGAGAGGAGAAAAAATTCTTCATGGCAGTCTGTGCACAGACTTGTTGAATAAGTGGGTATTATAACATTTTATTGAAGAATCTACAGGTGTCATTATAGAAAAGAGGTACTTGTAGATAGAGCACCTGATTAATTAAGTCTTAAGTGCTGTACATCAAAATAGCAATGCTGCTGCCTGATGCAGCCCACTCTCCCTTCCTCTCTCCCTCCAGGAACTAAATTCTGTTCCCCTCATGCATCTTCTACATCCTGTAGTGTTTTCTATTTCCTATTACTTTTTCAAAAATGTATATTACTTTTTATTTAATGTTCATACCTGCTCTGTTTAAATTCCCAACAGCATATCTAGGGAATTCCAGAACTCTATAATAATAACTACTAATTATTCAACTATTACTATGTTCTACATTTTCTTTGAATAATGAATTCATTTACTCATTACAGTAATTCATTAAGATTGATATTGATGTTGTCTTTGTTTTTATGCAAAAGAGTGAACAGAGGCTCAGAGAAATTGAATTAATCCAGGCTGAAGAAGCAGAAACAGGGTGTGAGCCAGCACATTTCTGATTGCAACGAGCATACATTGGTTTTGACTACAGTAAGAATTCTTCCCATTTCTTCACATTAAGCTATTATCCAGCCATGGCTTTCACTCCTTATATTTTCCCCATATTCTTGGAGTAATGTGTCTGAAATACCATAGAGTAATGGTGTTGGGCAAAAGTAAAGCAATCTGTAGAATGATCATTACTGCAGAAGAACCCATCATTATACAACATCACTAATCTATATTCTGTCCCAAGTTACAGCATCATGTACAAAGAAAGTTGGAGCTTTACTCTTTTGAAAAGATTCCTGTTCACTACCTGTCTAACTTTGAGCCAGACACATTGCTAGTTATGGGTGTATAACTTAGATAAAATCAGACAGTATTTCCATTCATAACACTCACAATCAGGTGCGTATCTACTTTTAGCCTCCCCATATTGTATGTGTGTTTTTATGGCACTTCTAATATATCTATAGTATAGTAACTAAGACTATGGCTATCAATTTGATTTCATTTGTGAATTGCTGGAAGACAGGACATCAAATATTTCATCCAACTTTGTTTCCACCCAAAGCCAAACAAGGCTTGGTGCAAAGACACATTCAATATGTAGGAATTACTATTTTTACATTTTACATTCAAAATGTCTAATATAATAAAAGACCATATCATAGGCATGAATGAATTCAGTATAAACAAGGCCTTTCATGTTCCCTGCATAGAGCAGAAAATAAGGTCGTGTGATTTTTAAATAAGACTTCAAGTCCCCATCTTAATAAACTGGAAGTGTCATTCCTGTATTTCTGAAATGTGACCAACCAGACAAATGAATATTTCTGTGTCATTTCATCATTAAGGTCCTTAATTCAGACTACTGCAGAGTTCCCTATGGCTATAAAATCCAATTTGTGCACAGTAGGCTTCTGAGAGACTGAAAACACAGCTGTTGTCGCCAGAAAAAATACTGCAAAACCCGATGGCCAGAACCTTGGTGATAATGGGTCTAAGACAACTCACAGCCAAGATTACATCAGTGCACATCACAGCAGAAGGAATGGTCACCCATGTACAGCAACAAATCCACTGAAAGCAGAAAGCAGGTCCTCGGTGTGAACGTCTGCAAAGATTGCCTCACCCAACCACCAGCCTCCTGTTTCATAGCTCTTGTCTCTTGGTTGTTAACAATTATTGATAAAGTTGACCACAAGTATTTGCACAAAAGGGACCTTGCTTTGCCAATCTGGACAATTGTATTCTGTAAGTTTTGTCACAAGACAAAGAATGTATGAATCTTTCTAAAACTATTACAGTGTTTTCATAGTACAAGGTATTTCAAATACTTTAACTCTTCACATTAATTTCAGAAATGTCAAGTATTTTAAGTACAAAATAATAAATATTCAATGCTAATAGGTATTCAATACAAACAGCATGATAATAGAGAAAAACAAAAATCTGAAGTTACTGGTCATCTTGCTTTGCTTAAAAGCTGTTGTATGTATATCTTTACCACGCAAGAGGTTAACTGCCACACATATTTTGTTATTTTCAGGATATGCTAAGAAATGACTAGAGCTGTAGCAAATATACTCAGGACTTTGTTCCCAACATATTTGGTGGTCTTCCTGGGAATGAATGAGGAAGGAAACACAACCTACTGTGCTTGCTAACAGACTAGGAGTCGGGAGAGTAACATGAGTTTGTCTTGTGGTCCAGTTCCAGCAGCATCTCTGAGAGCGGGAAAGCACAAAGGATGGCTCCCTTGTGACTGCCATCTTCCAGGCCTTAGGAAGGCATTGAAGGGTAAAAGTGTTGTGCGGATTCCTCTCAGACAGCTGCAGAGAAGGATGAGTGCCCTTTCCAAATTCCAACAAGCGCAAGTGTCCCTTAGTATATGTCTTTAACCAAGAGTCCAGACCCACTGAACATCAGGGATTATTCAAAAAAGAGGACTTGGGAACAGAAGTTGTCTTATTGGAGAATTAATGTAAGAATCAGGTAAATAGAGAACACTGTTGCCAACGTTGGTATAAATTATCAAAGCACATAATGTCTGCTGATAGATAGTATGAAAAACACAGTTTTATCTTCTTTGTAGGATGGGCCAGTTTGTTAGTAAATAGGCAACTTGAAGAGAAAGATAAAACTATATTTTGTGTAAAACAAATAATTTGGGATTTTCTAAACCTTTCTGCTTAGCAAAAAAAAAAAAAAAAAACAATTAGAACAGTACAGAAAGAGATATCAATGAAGAGATATTAATGGGAAAATTAAAAGATTGTCAGGAAGCAACCACATCTGGGAACAAAATAACAACAAGCAATGTCTGATGGGCACCATTTGTTGAAGGTGGTATAGAATCATATCACCCACATAGGGATATTTGACTTCCTTTCCTGTTTCTTGTCTTTTACTTCCTTCTCTTGCCTTAATTGCTTTAGCTAAGACTTCAAGCATTGTATTGAATAGGAATGGAGTAAATGGGCACCCTTGTTTTAGTCTCTAGTTTAGTGAAAATACTTTGAGTTTTCTCTATGAAGCATAAGAATGGCTACAGGTTTTTCATACAGAGACTTATAATACATGTTCTCTCCATCAGCAGTCTTTCCAAGGATTTATCATGAAGGGACGAGAGGTTTTTATCTGATGTGGGAGTTCCCTCTGTATGCTTTGATTATCATTAATGAATTATAGAAAAAAACTTCTTTGGACCTATAGCAGAGCAGAATTTAGATAGGTGAGGGAAAACTAAACTGAATGCTGGGAGAAAGGAGGTGGAGTCAGAGAGAAGCCACGTAGCCATACACAGATTAATGGAGGTGGGTTAAATTAATATGTAAGCGTTAGGCAATAAGAAGCTAGAGGTAATGGGCCAAGCAGTGATTTAATTAATACAGTTTCTATGTGATTATTTCAGGACTGAGCAGTCAGAATCCAACAAGCAGTGTCCCAACAACATTTGTCCAATATCTTTTCTGAATCTATTGAAATCATCATGTGACTTACATCCTTGAGACGTTTTGTGTGATTAATAACATTTATTGATATATGTATGTTGAACCATGCCTGTATGATTAGAATATAGCCAACTTGATTGTGTATGTTTGTGTGTTAGAGAGAGAGAGAGAGACGGAAGGAATGAAGGAAGGAAGGAAGAACGGAAGGAAGGAAGGAAGGAGGGTGGAAAGAAGGAAAGAAGAGAGGAAGAATAGAAGGAAGGAAGGAAGGAAGGAAAAAAGGAAGGAAGGAAGGAAGGAAGGAAGGAAGGAAGGAAGGAAGGAAAAAAGGAAGGAAGGAAGGAAGGAAGGAAGGAAGGAAGGAAGGAAGGAAGGAAGGAAGGAAGGAAAAAAGGAAGGAAGAAAGGAAGGAAGGAAGGAAGGAAGGAAGGAAGGAAGGTAGGAAAGAAGGAAGGAAGGAAGAGAGAAATGAATGTCTGGTAAAAGAAATGATCAAGGGTCTTCTTCAGTCAATTGATGGATGCTCTATGACCCTTCTCTCTCCTCCCAAACATTAAGATTAAAAGTGTATATAATTGCCACACCCTGATGAGGCTTTGGAAAAACTGAAGAAATCATAGTCCTGTTTTGGTGAGGTGAAATTAAAGCAGGACAGGAGAAGGGAAACTGAGCAAACATGGTAAGGGGGAGAGGCCCACACTCTGGCATCTGGTTGAAGCATCTCACATCTGAGAATCAAGAATTAGAAAACAATTAACCCTTGCCTATGGCCTTCTTCATTCAGAGATGCAAACTTGCAATTTTCTGTGACTGTTACCAGAAACCTAGTTTACAGTAAATTGACATGAACTAACCCCCTTTGTGCAACTCTGGTGATTCCTTTGGCTTTATTTATTAGATTGTGACCCCACTCAAGATACCTTTAAAGCCACACTATACTCTCATTAATCAAAAAAAATAGAAAGAAAGAAAAGGAAAAATTCTAAGCAACCCATCAAAATGTAACTTGAGAGCAATGAAAATGGTAGTATGTCTACTGCAAAGCCATGGAAGGCATTCCTTTTTTGAGAAGCCCACACTTGTCTTCTTACAGTGTGTATACGCTTTCCATTAAAAAAATTCAAACTCTGCTTCATATTCCTGTGTCCTTAAATCCTTTTCTATACAATGGCCAAGACTCTTGGTCATTTTGTTTGTGTTTTTGTTTGAATTTGTTTTCCAAATTGAGAGCATTATTAAAGAAATTCCTCAGGCTTCATGAGAGACATCAACGAGACATACCTCATTTTCTGCTGTTCTTGTGGATGGTATAAGCCATGGACCACATTAGGGAGCTCCTCCAGTCACAGACATATGAAGAAGTTTAGTATTACTTTTTAAAGATCACTTAGCAATGTTTCCCCATTCCAGCCCTTAAAACCAACTCAGGGGCTGGAGAGATGGCTCAGAGCTTAAGAGCACTGACTGCTCTTCCAGAAGTCCTGAGTTCAATTCCCAGCAACCACATGGCTCACAGCTATCTATAATGAGATCTGATGCCCTTTTCTGGCATGCAGGCAGACATGGAAGGAGTGTTGTATACATAATAAATAAATAAATAAATCTTTTTAAAAAAACAACTCTGTCAGAACTAGAGAGATGACTCAGCACTTAGGATCATGAATTACTCTTCTATAGACTCAAGTTTGATTCCCAGTAGCCAAGTCATGTGGCTCATAGTGTCCTGTGACTTCAGCTTGACATCTTCAGACACACACATATGTGGCATATACTCTCACAGACACACATGATTGAAAAAAATAAATATAGAAAAAAAGGTCTCTTTAGTCCTTTGTTTCCAAAGACTAAATGCTGTCAAAACCTTTATTTTAATGGTTCTACATAACTGTGTCCCATGCAATTTTAGTTTTGATGCACCATAAAACCCAAGAAGCAAATGTTTATGTGATGTAATTATGTGTCTCAGTTGCTATTGAAGTTAACTAAAGTTGTCTTAAGATCCTGTTATTTCTTTTACTAATTATAAACTACAAAGTTCCCAGGTATGACTTGTGAGTTGTTTGCCTTGGTAAACATTAAATTGCTGCTGAGCCTTTGCATGTAGCATCTAGCTTTCCTAATTCTGTTTCCATTGGAGTCAAGTGGGCCTTACACAATAGCCATTAACATCCTCTTTGATGTGGTGATGTAGATTTAGATCCATGATTACAAATATTCAAATTACTAAACTGATTGTTCTACTACAGACTTGTTTTTATTGACATCAGTCAACTTGTGCAAGTGTGAGACACAGGAAATGTATCCTGTCAGCAATTATAAATAAAGGGAAGCAGGCAAACAAGACCATGAAAAGACATTCTGACCAGAAGTAAAGGGTGAAGTTTGCAATTTTCATGCTGTCATTGTTTCTTATAGCTGAGTGAAAAATACTCCATTATGTAAATGTACCATATTTTCTTTGCCAATTCTTCAGCTGAGGGGCATCTAGGTTGTTTCCAGGTTCTGGCTATTACAAATAATGCTTCTTTGAACATAGCTGAGAAATGTCCTTATGGTCTGATTGGCAGCCTTAAGGTATATGCCCGAGTGGTATTGCTCAGTATTGAGGTAAATTGATTCCCATTTTCAAAATTTGTAGACAAATGGATAGAACTAGAAAAGGACCATACTGAGTGAGGTAACTCAGACCAAAGAAAGACAAACACAGTGTGTACTCACCTATAAGTGGATATTAGATGAGAATAACCAGGCTACAGTCCACAGACCCAGAGAAGCTAGGTAACACAGAGGACCCTAAAAGGGACAGGCATGGATTGCCTTAGGAAGGGAAAATTGGTAAGATCTCCTGGGTAAACTGCAGGGGGTCGGAAAGTGGGGAGGGGATAGGGGATAAGAACATGAGGTAACTGGACTGTTCATTTGGAGGAAGGATGGAAAGTGAGAGCAATGAAAGAGATGTCTTGATAGAGGGAACCATTATGGGGTTAGGGAGAAACCTCGTGCTAGGGAAATTCCCACAAAGATGACCGCAGCTAAGACTCCTAGCAATAGTGGGGAGGGTACCTGAACTGGCCTTCTGTAATCAGACTGGTGACTACCCTAATTGTCATCACAGAGCTTTCATCTAGTAACTCATGGAAGCAGATGCAGAGAGAGATCCACAGCAGGCACTGGGCAGAGCTCCTGGGAACCAGTCTAAGAGAGTGAAGAGAGATTACATGAGCAAGGGGAGTGGGTCAAGATCACGACAGGGAAACCCACAGAGGCAGGTGACCAGAGCTAGTGGAGCTCCCTGACTCTGGTCCGACAGCTGCATGGGACCAAACTAAGCCCTCTGAATGTGGGTAACAGTTTTGTGGCTTGGTCTGATTGTGGGGTCCCTGGCAGTAGGACCAAGATATATCTTTAGTACATGAACTGGCTTTTTAAGATCTCATACCCTATGGTGGGATACCTTGCTCAACCTTGATGCAGAGGGTAGGGGTCTGTTCCTGCCTCAACTTATTATGCCAGGCATTGTTGACTCAACAAGGAAGGACTTACTCTCTCTAAGGAGTGGATGGGGGGAAAGTGGGGGAAGTAGGAGGAGCAGAGGGGGAACTGTGGTTGGCATGTAAAATGAATTTAAAAATTAAAAAATAAAGGATAAAGCCCTCAGCCCACAATTGCTCAGAGAACAGGAATTATTCAACTCTGCAATAACATTGTGATTGAGTACTGCAATTGGAACCTCTCCAAAGAGGACCAATGTCCCCCCACCCACCCCAGAGGCCTTGCCTCCTGTGACACTGCCCTTCTGAGCTCCTCTTCAAAAAAGTTACACTGGCTTAGTTCTGACTTCCATTCACCTGGTAGCCTTATGCGAATGAAAGTGCTCCTACCACCCACTTTGTATTCATCATCTCCCATGGCAACCTCTCGCTGCACTGAACTGGAGTGGTCAGTTACCTCCCTGTGGAACAGCTCTTTAAGGCTATCTCTGGGGTCACAAATTGCACATTACTGAAGACCCTCTTTCTTGTTCCATTTGCCCTAATAAGGTCAGTTTATTCTAGTAGGGATGTTTGGCCAGGAATACGGTTTGATTGCTTTGTCAAAAACAAATAACCACGGAACTGACCATCATAACCTGCCACACTCAAAAAAAAAAAAAAAAAAAAAAAAGAAAAGAAAAAAGAAAAAAACCTGTAAATGTTTTGCATTGATAATGATGGAATACTGATATTTCGGGACATGCTCATTATTTTCCACTCACTTCTCCATTATGCACCAAAATCTTGCTCCTAAACACAGAATGTGCTTTTGCCTTAAAACTCAGCTCACTGTACTAAGCAACAGAGAACTGTAATGTTTTTGCATTTTCTTTATCTTAGTTTCCTGGGGCTCTCCAAGTGGGAATCAGCCCCCCTACAAGACACTCCCTATCATTTCTACCTGGCAACCCCCTTTACTTCTGTTTACTCTTTTACTTCCACATCCCCAGGCTTTCTCACAGCTGTAGACTTTACTCAATAAAGTAGACCACATCTGGATCTTCATCTTCCTGGAGTTAAATAACAACAGAACCCCTGAAACAAAGCAAACCAGAGCAGCAACAACACACACACACACACACACACACACACACACACATACACACACACACATATGCGCACGCAACACCTCAAACTGATTTTATTATAGACCAAACATTTTCTATCAGTTTTTCTATCAGTTGAGAAAAAGGTCTCAGCCAATGCTCTACTTCAAAAGCTAGTAATTCAAACACCAAATATGGTATTCCTGTACAGCTCCATCAGTTTACTTAGTGTCCTATGATTAGCTGTATGAAAGAAAGAATTTTAGGCTCTCAAATATAGAACTGGCTAAAAGCATAGATCATATTGCAAAATAGTCAAGGCCATACCATTCTGCAGGATGAAATGATAAAGGGGACCTGACCTGTGGAGAACGTGTGAAAAGATGCAAAACCACAAGCCACAATGTATCTGACACCACGCATTAGAATAAGGAAGCTTTTCTCTCTGCCCAAATCCATAACATAGCATAGGAAAAATGTGATTATGTTGTGGAAGGAAACTTTAACCAAATTCACATGTTGAGATCCCCAAGATTTTGTTCTCCATCGCTTCTGCCAATTGAGGATACACTGAGACAGCTCTCTAGATGAGCTAGAAAATGGGTCCTTTTTGGATACTAAGTCTCTGTTGATATTGTTCTTCCCAGACTGCAAAATGGTGACTAATACATTTCTGCTACAGCTATTAAGTAGATGGCATTTTTTAAACTACTCAGATAGATTAAGGACACTTTATAAAATAAAAATTAATGATTTATAAGCATTTCCTTTAAAGTTTCTTTCTAGGTTCCGACACATCTAATCCAAGGCTTTTAAAGAGACATCTGTCACTCAAGGTTCCAAGTTCCCAGCAGCAGACTCAGTTGTTTTATAACATGATAGTTTTTTTTATAACAGTCACAAGCCAAACACACAGAGGAAGCAAGATGAGAATGGCTTACTGAGAAAAGGTACCAAGCCATGTGGTTAAACATAGACAAGAATTATAGGTGAATTTAAGTCATAAGAGCTAGTTAGTAATAATCCTGAGTAATAGACCAAACAGTTTGTAATTAATATAAGCCTCTGAGTGTTTATTTGGTATTGAGGGCCTTGATTATCAGCCTCAGCACCTCGTCAGGGCTCATAGTAGGACATCTACATCAAGCAAAAGTCTGTCTGCTACATTCTGAGGGTAAATGAAATAAATTAACTCAAGCATGTTACCTCTGCATATTCTTTCTTCTTTCTATGCTCTCTCTAATGCCCATGCTGCTCCTCATTCTTTGCTGTTCCTGTTGTTCTTGCTGTACTTGTTGCTGTTCTTGATGTTCCCCCTTCCATGAGGTTTCTAGTCTACATATCCCACACAGACATTAACAATGACATCAACATGCATTTCAGAACCATAAAAAAAAATACAGGTAGGACCTGAAAAAGCAGTGCTCTGGGAAAAGGTGACACCACCCAGGAAGGACCAGCTTCCAAGGGGAAGTACCTGGCCTTCCAAACCATTAGATAAGATCACTAACTGTCCCTGAATTTTGGACTCACCCACTCCACTCACCCCAATCTCTATTGTGATCACCAGCTTTGGGGACACCCAGACCTGTTTATCAGTAAGGGAGGGCACACTGTCTATCTCTGTGAAGTTCCTACTTGGTCTATTAGCAAAGGTAATTGTGTGTGGGGGGGGTTGACTTTATGTGGACAAAGAGTAAATAGTGTCGCTCTAAGGCCCCATGGAAGGTCATTCTGTTGCCTGTACAGCAGGAAGTTACATTGCTGAGGTATTTTGGGGATGAAAAAAGTCAGGGCTTCCCAAGTTTTTTGTTTTTTTTTTTTTTTTTTTTTTTTTTTTTTTTTTTTTACAGAATTGACAGCAACTATCCAAAGACAAGTGTTCCCGAAGCTCTGCAAAACAGGTCCCCCATTAGTCGTACACTTGTGGTTCTGTCTAGAAATCTGCCAGCTGAACGTTTGCTGAATAGCACTCGTGACTGCAACAATTTGGGACTAAGCAGGACGGAAGCTTCTGCCACAGAGAACTACTTGTGTTACGGTGAGGCAGCCTTCATTTTGCATCAGGTTAGGTCGATATGCTCTTGTTCCTTCCAGCTTTAGATTCCGTTGTTTCAAAGAATTGAATGTATTCTCCGGTATCGTGTCATGTCTAAACTCTGAATACTCTGAGTAACTAAAACTCAGCCTTCATTGTGGTGACTTCTGGCAGTGACCACATCTGGAGCAGTGCTGGCTCCATGTGCCCTCCACTCCCAGTCTGCTGGCTAGATGGAACTTAACAATTATCCATAGTTGTCATAGGCTGGTGTGGAACCTCACAAGATACATATCATTCCACACCATGGATTTCCCACGATGACTACACAGTAAAATCAGCAGAGTAGTTTAGAATAAAATCACATAAGCAAGTAATTTCAAATGACTAAACATTAACACCTCCAAAAACCAATATTAGAACAACTAGGAAGGAGTCAATTACAGATCAAGTATTTGTACTTGAAAGAAAATGAACTCTCTGACAGGTAGGGGGTGAGGATGGTGGAGACATGGAGACTGTGCAGTAGAGGTCAAAACACCTGCTATTTTCATAGGGAGTGTCAGGGAAGGTGCACAAATGGAAGACTACAAAAAGGGTCCTCCTTTCCCTCTCTCTTCCTCTCCCTCGCCCTCCCCCCGTCTATCACACACACACACACACACACACACACACACACACATTTTCCTACAGAATAAGAAGAATGATACATGATTTTTTTCTCCAGTATAACTATCCTACACTTTACTGCATCAAACAGCACCACAATTGGAAACTTAATATTAGAAAAATCTCATCTTCTATATAATGTAACATAATACAAGTGAAGCTGCACCATAGTCAAATGTACTGTATGGGAACAGATGAAATAGAATATGTGCACCACAGTAGCAACCTGGAGAACTATCTTAGAACGGTCAGAGGCTTAGAAGCCCTGTAGAATTTTCTGTGCACCATTTCTTCAGCTACTGCATCAGTATAATAACATTTTCTCATGACGGGGCTGTTTTGAGAAGTGTGTAAGTTAATAGATTTCAAACAGAAACTGGCATATAAGTCATTATGAAAGCATTAGTTCTCATTTGTTTTCCTAGGTGGTCGGGGAAGCCGAATACATGTGTCAGTGGTGTGTGAGGGCACACAAGGACAGTAAAAAAGTAGCTGCTTCTCTCGCCTCTCCTTGGTTCCCACTTGGAGAAAGGGCATGCCTCCTAAGGACAATCTTGTTCCTGGAATTCTGCTGTCACTTGGTAGATGCTAGATGATACAGAGAAAGTCCGAGTTCCCTCTTGATCTCATTAATAAGTAATTGAAGAACAGAATCAAAATCTTTTTTATTCTGTTTTTAAAAGCTCAAAAGTAGCTTTATTAGTGTATGAAATAAAAGCCTCCAGTTCAGGCAAGTTCTACATCTCATCAGCTGCTTAGGAAGAAAGGGAAAACACCATGCCATTTATGCATGCGTGGAGGGCAGATGCGAGGCTGATGTGCAGCCATATGCTGGATAAGGGAGATTTAAAGAGTAACGAAGCACACAGTATCAGGAAAAGAATGCTCAGGCCCTGGACCACATCCAGACGAAAGATGCAGAAGAAAGGAAAGGAAGAAGTTGACCCTTTCTGACTCTGGCCTCAGAAAAGCAAGGTCAGCAAACTCAGCGCATCCCATGCTAGCATGTAGGGACTGCACTGGGAGCAAAAACTCTAGGAAGAAAAATATAGTATCTCTTTAAAGGGAAAATTATCCTACCCATCTCTTCAGCACTGAGATGAGCCTACTTTCCTAGGGATGGTTCCTTGGCCAAGTGATTAACCCGGCCCAACAAGGATGTTAGAAACTCTACTGTCTTGATCATAATGAATGTTTTGTTGTACTCTGTCTGACCCAAGAGTATCCCATGTCCTAGAGAATGACCATTATCAACATCTACATTCCACTGGCTTAAGAAGTGGAGAGTTGGCTCATACTGCTCTTGGAGAGGACCAAGTTCAGGTTACAGCACCCACATCAGGTGATTCATAACCACCTGCAGCTCCAGTTACAGGGAATACAGCATCCTCTTTGCCTACATGAGCACCTGCACTCATGTGCCTGTACCCAACTTAAACACACACACACTAATGTGCATAAAACACTAAAAATTATAAAATTTATTTTTAAAATCATGTTAAATATAGTTTAAATAGAGCAAAAGACCTAATAAATTCTTTTCTTATAATCTGAAAGACACAGCTTATATAAAAAGAAGACAAACTACTTTACCATGACTATCCAACAGAGGCTTACTACTACTTTGTGTGAACCATGTATTTTAACATGGTCTACCTTATCAAAATATCTGTCTCCAAAACAGAGTATAATATTGGTCACCCAGGCAACTAGTACTGAAAAGCCATGCAAAAATTAAAATCAGTACAAAACCAAAAGACTAAGACCATTAAGTTATATATTTTCTGCATTAAAAAAGTCTAAGATAGATCTAAAGAAATGCTTAATGGTAGCAAAGAAAGTTTATAGCACAACATTAAAAGAACCTTTTATATCAATGACATTTCTCTGATTTAACTAAGATCCAAAATCTGTTCCCAGAACTCAGCCACTGACTAGATTTACATATTTCCTCTATTTCAGTTAGCTCTCAAATAATAGCATACTACAGAGTTCTTTGTCTTAAGGCCTGTTCTTGCTTTCCATGAACAAGTTTATAATTGAGAGAAAGACAGAATAATACTGCCTGGTTTATTCGGCATATGGGTGGTTCCCGGTTGAAATACTTGAGAACTCAGCATTTATCCACAAGCTGCTGGCAGGTCTAGAAACTTTAATAATCCAAACAGTGTTGTTAGAAAAGATCCCAAAGGACAAACAGTATAAGCGTTTGAATCCTGTATCTATGCACTTAGCACATTGCTATTAATCACTATATACTAATTTGTCTAGGGTTTGGGACCCAACAGGACTTTAAGCAATGGTTTCTTTGGCCTCTCTGTTATTGAAGGAGCTAAAAGATAACCACAGATGATAAACAACTGCAGAGCCAACATGATCATATTTTATCTTTTAAAGATGAGGATTGGGGAATATGTTCCGGGGCAGATGAACTTGATCAACACCTTGAATGGGAAGAAAATCTCAGGAGACCAAAAGAAAAAATGTAGTTGGAACATTTGGTGCCTTAACTCTGGTTAAGTCTAAAATCAGACTAGCTAATTTCAAAGATTCAACATGAGTCTACCTAAAAATAATAAGAAATAAAGGAAAGAACTTGGGGTGAAATGAGGATAGGGGCACAAACAAAAGACACTTTCAGATAATTTTCAGCAGGAGGAAGAAATGACCATATCTGTGCCTCATGATTACTTAGTAATAATTGCAGGCATTGGCATGAGAGAAGGATGGAACTGAGGAATGTGTGTGGTGTCATATAATGGAATTAGTATTATAATATAGCATCCTGCTAGCATTTCCTTTATTTAGCTTCAAGCTAGAACAATACACATTAATGAGTAGTTAATTTTCTTCATGCGAGAGCAATGCACATTGAATGGATCCTTAGCCTATAGACCAATCAGTGTCTTCTCATTTTAAGTCACCATAAAATCTAAGTAGTCCATGACAGTCAAATAGCAAAAAGAGAAAATGAAAATGCACTTCAAATCTTGGGCTGATATTCAAATTATTGCCTAACAAAGTGTCTGGTATTAGAACAGCAAGCCTCTCTTTTTGTGTTTATGTGCCTGAGGTTTGAGAAGTTTCCCCGGGGTATTGCTTCTGGTTTCCAGGTACTTATTGGAATCACCAGTGAGATCTGTGAAAACATGTTCTATAGTTGTTAACATCAACATCTGGCATCACTATTGCTAGCATCAGAATAGTATACACAAGGAGAAATGTAATGGTAATAACAACACACTGAACTATCCTGTAGGCAAAGATGGCTCAGAGACCCACACTTCTTCCAGACATTGCTCTCAAAGATAAGCAGTAACCTGATTTCCAACAACACAGCTCAGCTCTGCTGCTTGTTGGTATTGTCTACATAAACAGGGTCACCAAAAGCTATTTCTCTTATGCCTCCTTTTCTTCATCCAATATCATGTTTTATATTTATTTTGTAGTTCTTCAGTCTTTCTTACTTCTGTCCACTGTGCAAAGATACATGGATATATTTATCCATTCTGTTGCTAATGGATGTTAGGATACGTTCCAATTTGGAGCTATGCTCCCATACACATTCCAGCAGGTGCAATTATGTGGGAAAAGGAACACACATATATATATGCATTTACACACATTTATGCTAAGCATTTATCTGTAAATAAAATTTATGGACCATCAATTATACACATTTTAAACTTTAATTAACATTGCCACAATCTTCCAAAGAGACGATATCTATTTACATGAGCAGTGTATGATTTTTATGTTCTTCTAGAAATCCCTGGCTTTCCTTTTATGTCTGATACTGTCTAAGCAATGATACATTTTAAAATCCTCTGGGAGAACAAACTTTAGCGAAAGCTGTGCTGTGCTGCCTGTCCAATTGGTGTGTTTGCTTATGAAAATGATGGGTGTCTCCAGACACACATCCCAGGAGTGGGAAAGGTGTAGATGCTGTACGAAGCTGACACCATGCATTCTCATCACTGCTGGCTGATTGTGGAGAACAAGTTGCTGCTCTATGCATAATTCTCACATTGTGAAAGCAACAGAATCGTGGGCATCTGCTCAGGCATCTGACAAGTTGATTTCTTGGTCAATAACCAATCGTTTAGGCAGTATTAGATTTCTGTACACACTTATTAAATTAAATATATAAAATAAATGTATTGTATAAAAATATCGAATAAAGTCAACTGTCATACTGTAGCTGAGCATGGTCTTGTCTTAAAGACTATGTACATATGGCCGGGCGGTGGTGGCGCACGCCTTTAATCCCAGCACTTGGGAGGCAGAGGCAGGCGGATCTCTGAGCTCGAGGCCAGCCTGGTCTACAAGAGCTAGCTCCAGGACAGGCTCTAGAAACTACAGGGAAACCCTGTCTCGAAAAACCAAAAAAAAAAAAAAAAGACTATGTACACATGGTTCATAGAAAGTACATGTTAGTCAGGAAACACACTGATTATAAAATAATACTTGGGAGACTTTTTTTTAAAGCTTCCTTACCGATCAAAGTTTCATACTTTGGTTTTAAATGCAAATTCAATTCTTATGTTACTTTATGGCATAGTTTTCCTGTTTAAGCAAAGGTAAGACTATGGGTAAACCACATGCTCTACAGCCTTATCTACTCTATGGAAAGTATTGGAATGGAGTGTTACTGAAACTTAATCTCCACTTTTTAAATATTGCTTTAGAGGCAAAGACCCATCCCATATCCCTGAGTGATCTAGAACATACTGTGTATTTTAGGCAGTCCTGAAACTCATAGTAACTTTTCTGCTTCAGCTTCCTGGTTGCTGAGATTATGGAAATGCATCATTACATCCAGACTCCATTGATAGGTTTTAAGGCAAGGGAAACAACCCAGTTATGCTATTAGGAGTTGGTAAGTTTTAGTTTTAGTCTTCCCATATGCTGCTATGGAACACAGACTCCTAACAGAGCATGTCAGCTGCTTCTCTTGTTTTGGCCAACTGGCCCCATGACTGCTATGTTCTATTCTAACATATTTGTCAAGGAACAGCAGAATATCGAATGAGATGAAGTCAGTCTGTGCTATGTTTAATCACATCTGTCTTAGACTTCGGTTGAAACAACTAAAAACCACAGATTAATTTTCTAAAGGTTTATTAACTCATTAGTTTAAAGTCTGAGAAGTTCAAGTAGGTAAGGTCCTTCTTGTTAGTAGTGACTCCCTCTAGAGTCCCAAGCCAGTGCAGGGCATCAAGTGGAGAAACAGAACGTTCTAGTTCAGGTCCTTTCTCTTCTTATAAAGTAAGAAGTTCAGGTCCTTTCTCTTCTTATAAAGTCCAATCAGGCTTGAATCTCACTACCTAATCTCCATCTGCTACCAAAGCTATATTAAAAGGTAGGTCTTTGTCTCAAAACCAAAATAAAAATAAAAACAATGTGGACATTAGATTTTAATAAGAGTTCTAGCAGCTGCAAACAAGATCAATTCCCAGCATCCAGTTACTTCCATTTATCCTTTCTTTATCTCTGCTCACCCTCACTAGAACAAAGTGTGATTGTTTTAGTAAACTGATTATTGCAGTCCCTTTTAATGGCAAAGATTGATGACATTTTAATGAGATTTTTAAAAAAGAACAATATAGAACACAGTTCTTTCAACTCACTCCACAAAAACAGAAACAGCAGAAAAATCAAGACAAGAATCTCCCCGCAAAATTACTAAGTCCATAGCAATGGATGCTGTGGAGACTGACTTGAAAGAACTCCCAGACAAAGAATTCAAAGGATGATTACACCTGTGTTCAAAACACAGTTCTGCCTGGAGAGCAGGAGGTAATAGACATTATATTATGATGTGTTCTGCACATTCGTAACATAATGGAACTAGACTTCCATATTCTTAGAAGATTCTGGCCTAGTATTCAACTACTTTTCCAAATGCAAGCTTCTAAATCCAATGATTATCTCAATTATGCAATAGGGTTTATTGTTATGGTACTGGAAATTTAGCGGAACTCATTAAAGCACTGTAGTGAACAAATATCATAATCAATTATTAGGTGGAGGGGGCTCTGTTAGCAAACACCTAGGACAAGTCATATCTAATATCAGGGGATTCCTGTTGGCTATTAGATGTTTATTATGTTTTCACTCTTCAAGTAAGATCAGTGAATCTGTGTAAGTCAGGTGTAACAGGGATTTTGTATTCTAATTTTCACTGGATTTGGTTCTCACAACAGCTGGCCCTTAATAATAGTCACACACGCCAAGGGCTCTGGTCTCTGTGTTCTATGCTCATTCAGATTCCCTGTCACATACATAAACAACAAAATAAATATTATAAAAATCTATCACTGTAGTTTAGTCTAGCATAAATTTAAGAAGTTCTTGCTTGAAAAGTTTGTTCATTTAGTGGCTTTGCATCATATAAAAAAGGGTCAGGCAATTCAGCAAATTACCCAAGAGCCCATGTGTTGAGGAAAGGAAGTCTAGGAGTGGTCTAAACTCTCCATATTGCCAGCTGAGTACATTTAGGAAATATACTCATATAGCCCTGAATATAGTGCCTGGTTTATCTAACCTGTCACCAAATACCAGAAGGACTGTTGTCCATCAATGTGCTAGAAGAGTAGCAACCAAAGATGAGACTTTTATGTCATGGTTTAAAAGATCTCTCCATAAAGCAATTCTCCGGGGGTGTAACTGGCTACTGCCCCAATGTTAAACTGATAAGCCTTTATCACAGCACAACTGGAGTTGTCATCTTCCCTCAGCCCAGTGTCTTATATTTTCTCCTCTCTCCCTTTATTCTCATTCTCCTACCTTGTCTCTTCTTCTCTCCCTTGCTCCCATTATATTTCCTTCTCTTTATGGAAGAGTATACAGATTAGCTAGGAAATGCTCTTAATTTGGTGTCCCTTGCCAAGCCTTAGAAACTGATGAAAGAGAATGAAAGTGTTTTTGAAGCAACCTGTCGTAGCAACCTATGAGAGTTGTAATGAGAGATCTACTAATTGGGATGGTCTCTAGTCAATTTGACTTCTAAAATTCTAGCAGCCTAGGCACCAACAACCCTTCCAGTCCTCCACACCCATCACAGACAAAATCAAGAATAAATAAAGAATAAAGGATTAAAAGAGCGATGGAAAAACAACTTCCAGAGACTCCATGGAAGTATTTAGAGATGTTTGTGTTATGGCAATTCACTGGGGAATCTTCCAAATCCAGAGGACACAATCATCTAGATACAGGGAAGCAAAGCTCCATCAGATTAACTCCAGAAACAAAGTTGGACCCTTATATTATGCACAAAAATCAACTCAAAATGACTAAAGACTTAAATATGAAGTTTCAAACTATTGAAATTCTTGAAAAATGCTTAAGGAAAATTTCTTGCCATTGGAGTTGCCAATGATTTGTTTGACTATCACACCAAAAGCCTGTGTATGAAAGCAAGCATAAACATGACTGTTAAAACAAAAGATCCTACTGGACAAGGAAGCATAAGCAAAATACAAATGCAACCTATGGAATGAGGAAAATATTTGTAACCACAGATCTAACACCAGTAATATCCAAAATACATAAAGAACTCACAGAAAATGTAATTATAAGACTTTAAAAATACTTATTTTCAGAAGAATATGTGCAAAGGTTTAGTGGCTAAGAATGCTTCCTATCATTTCAGGAAACAAAAGTTCTGTTCCCACCTCCTATACCAGGTGGCTTACAATCGCCTCTTAGTTCACCTCCAGGGGATCTGGTACCTTCTTCTGGCCTCTATGTGCATCAACACAATAGCACTATAACATTCACACAGACAGACAGATAGACAAACATATAAACATATTTTAAATTTTTTAAAAAGAAAAGAGTCTGTGGATGAATCTTAAATGTAATAGCATTCACAAAATCCTGGGTACCATAATTTGAGTATAGTAGTGAATTCTGTAATCCACTGGTTTACTTGGGAGATAGAGGCAAAAGGATCAGAGGTTCAAGGTCATCATTATCTACCTTGGGAGTTCAAGGCCATCCTGATGTACGCATCCTGTTTCAGAAAGAGAAGAGTGGATGGGAAGGAGGAAAGAAGGAAGAGAGAATGAACAAGAAGCAGCTCTTATTTGTCCTCGCCAATCTCCCTGCCTTCACTTGAACCTGAAGTTTTCTCCAGAGGAACCAACATAGTGCAAAACAATTGAAAAAACAACTGAAAACCAACAGATTGACCTGTTGGTACATTTACTCCTGGCAAATACTTAATTTTGTTATTGTTATCTACTAGATGCTGGTCATATACTTGGTACTCTGAGATCTGACTTCTTTGAGCACATTATGAACTCTGAGATGGACCACCAGGTAGAAATGCCAAAAAAGTGATGAAGTCTCATGCTGACCACGGGTTGTCTTGTCATGCCCCATGTGGACTGAGAATATCAGCTCCTTTCTTCCCTCAGTGATATGTAGTTTCCAAATAGAATTGGTTCTTCAATGACAGCACAGAGAACACAAGGCTCCTAAGCCTTGACTGCCTACAGTGGTCTTGCACCACATTTGACTTTCTCAAAGCATAATGCATACTGCTTGAAAGTCCTTTACTCAAGGACTTCCAGCCCCTAAAATCTGGGAACCAATGTATCACTCACCCCTCACAGCTTGCTGTTGTACCTTAATCTGACAAGTGTCAGAGCAGCGGTGGCAGAAGCAGCAACTTAGACATGTTAGCAAGGACTGTCCTTGCCCATCCTGGATGTTTGATGGACAGTAAGACAGTAAGGACTCCCACTTGGTTCCTTCTAACACATTTACCAAGTTTGTGCAGCATTTTGGAAGCACATCCATGCTTCTCATTTATTCCCTCCTCAAGAACCTACAGCAAAAGTAAGGGGGATGCTATAACTTGTGCCTGAAGTCAGGACTAGGAGAAAACAATTGTATGGCTAGAAATAATAAGCTGATTTGTGGGAGAAAGAGAACAAGTCCTCTAGGCAAACTCATTTGGAAAGGTAGCAAAAGCCTGGAACAAAGGGGCAAAAAAAGTAAATCTTCCAAGCATTATTATTCTCTATGTTGTTCACACAAATAAGCTTCACCTCAACATTTAGTAGCATCTTCATTCATATATATTGCCATGTATGTACCCGAAAGCATTCTCACAGAGAGTGTTCCTTCAGGTATTCAATGTTCCACAGAGAAAGTGTAACTGTCCCTCAGCAGCTTTGGCTGGCATGCTTTTAAGCACAAATATTTCAGAACCAGATGTGAGGCTTAATTATGAGTTTTTAAATTGGATTTGACATGTGTGACTCTAACTAGATATTCAGTGACAAACAATTCAAGAACGCTGTTCAGTGTAGAGATGTAGGATGAAATATTGTCAGCTTTCAGAAGACAGCCTGAAGGAATTAGCAAAGAAATAATGCAGAGGCAGGGGCTGCACTTCCCCACATCCCTGGGAATCAGATGGAGTCATATTTGGAAGTCAAGTATCTAATTAGCAGATTCTTGGTCTCAGTCATGTCAAGGGATGAACTTTCCCCTGGAGAGACTACTGTCTTCATTCCTTGTAAATTGCAACAGTTCCTTTACTTTCAAGATTAAAATTTGCAAAATCTGGTGTATTCACACATAACTTTACAACTCTTTTTTGAAAAACTCGGGCATGCTCAGAAGACAGACATTACACCCATGCTTAAGTTTCTTTATTTTTATCTGTGCTTTGATTAGAATTGCTGATAACTTTAACATTTAGTATGAAATCAAATGGACAAGTTCTGAGTTCCCAAAACTTTTCACTGTCATGGTTTTTCACAATGTGCCACAGAACAAAAACCATAATCATCACATAGCTCAATATTTTCTCTACCTAGAACTTTTTTCCTCTCCCTATTTTGAAGTATAATCTACAAAGAGCACAAAACATAAATACAACTCCTGAGTGCTCCAAATGGGTATCACTGTATTTCATATGACAGAAGCATTCTCTCACCCATTGGGGAAAAACTGAATGTGCACAACTATAGACTGTGCACACTATTAAGTACTAAACATGAAGTTAACAAAAAATATGACATATCATCATGGCACTAATAGTCAAGATTATTTTTCAGCTAATTCTAATGTTTCCATATACGTATTATGCTATAAGGAAAGGAGGCTTTCAGGAATTTTAACTGGACAACTTATGGGGAAGAGAAAGAAAATTTAACAGGATTCATTGCCACAGTGCTTACAGAGCATCTACTGTTATATGACAGTCTGACTACATGAAACAATCTTTGAACAAAGTGGTTTACCACCTGGAGCATGCAAATCAATATCAGCAAATGTAAAGACTGAAACTTACATAGGGTAAAGCTGTGATAGCAACAAAAATAACAGTAATGACCTCCAGCCCTTTCCCAATACCATATACCAGACACTATCTCACGAGTTCTATTTATAATTATTCACCCAACAGTACAGTCTTCTATTGCTTTAGCTCATTTTACAGAAGAAGAAAATGAAACACTTCTCCAGGGTCAAATATAAGCATATACACAGCATGAATGACAAGCTGGTTGTATTGGTGGAAGCTGCGTGGAGTCTCCAATCCCCATCTCACACCCATTTCCCTTAGAGGTTCTTCAATAAAAATGGCTTTGCACAAAGTGATTTGCAAAGTACCAGTCAAGGAAAGCTCAGGCTCAAGGGCATGAGTATCAGGGCATCATTTGCTAAAGCCTCTGCAGCTGGTAACTGATACATACTCTTCATGACCCGTTTCTATCTCTGACACAGTCTGAAGAATGGTGTTCCTATGTTATAAGTAGCCTTAAAGAAGCATGTGACAGTGAAGGTGACAGTATAGCTTTTACTTGAGGTTCATTGACTCACGGAGCCAGAACTGCTGTTCTGTTTATGCTCCAATACCAGCTGGGACAACACATGCTCTAGAGTCAACTTCAGGTAGTCAATATCTTCAACTTGGGGCTTTCATCAGTTGTCAATATTTAGTGGAGATTTCCTACGATCCATCAACAAACTAAGAGCTGAAAATACAGCAAAGCACATGACAACCACGGGTGAAGATCTGGGAAGAATAAAAAGATGAATGGATAACACACTGATAAATGGGTGGAGGAATATATGTAGATGAACAGACTGAGTACTAAATGAATTGGAAAGACACAAGGATTACAAGTCTGCAAATCAACACAGCACCATCAAGGATAAAGACATGGTAATTACTAAGTGTTCAGAAGGAAAGAAAATGGGTTCTAGATGTTTGAAATGATTTCTGTGTATGTAATGCATGGAGAGAGAATCTTAAATATCTCTAAAATAACCACCAAAGAAAATTGTTATTCATAAATTAGTATGTAAAGGGGGAGAAATAACCCGATAAGAAACTGACAGGAGAAGGAGCACATGGACCATGCAGAAAGCTTAAAAGCACAACCTGTGCCTCGCTTGGAACTGACAGGGAGAGCAGGCAAGAGATGAAGCTGAAAATGAAAGAAAGAGGCAGGGTGGAGAGCCCAGCTCAAAAACAGGGGTCTGGACTTTCTGTTCAACATGCTAAATAGATATTGTAGGCTTTGACTTGAGAAATTTTCACGTTTGATTGAGTTTTAAGAAAAACACACTAGCAACTGTGTTCTCAGGCAGATAATTTAATAAAGTAATTAAGTGTGAGGGAAAAAAACAGCCTACATTTACTATGAAACGCTGCCACAATCTACCTACCCATCATTCCATTCTTAGATGGATCTTCAATGATCAATAACACCTTGAAATAGGCTCACATTGTCATGTGCCCATCAAATTCTCAATCTCTTCAGTCTACATATCGTTATAGTGTTATGGATATCTAAGAAAACTATATATAGTTAACCTCACTTGCTTAGTTTTGGTTGCCAACCACATAGTTCCAAAAAAACAAAAATAACAACAAAAAATCCAACTTCTTTTCTGCTTTATTTGTAATGCTTGCAATATTCCTTTACATTAGTCATTCAGTTGCATTTGGGTTTTTGTTTGTACATTTGTTTTGGGTGTATGAATAGCATTTCTATGTGTAGTTTACATGTGGGCTCATGTGGGTATAATGTACATGAGTGTGGGTCACAGGCAAGAGTATACACTTGTGTAGAAGCTAGAAGTAAATACCTCTACCTGCCTCAATCTTTCTCCACTTTATTTTTTTTTTTTTTGACCTAGGGTTTCTCAATGGATCTAGAGCCCATGGATTGACAAGACTGGATGGACAGAAAGCTCCAGAACATAACCTTCTCCATCCCCTTACACTGACTTTACAGCACACAGAACGTATCATCTTTCAACATGGATTCTAGGAACTGCACTCCACTTCTCATGCTTGCACAGTGAACACTATACACATTGAACCATCTCTCCAACTTAAGAATTTGTTTTTTAAAGAAAAATGAGTTTGATAAATAAAAATTATTTTAGTGAAAGTCTACAAATCTGTAAATTGAACTACATTGCATACTTTGTTTATAAATCATTAAATGTTCTCTTGGAAATTACATTCTTTAGTTAATTTTTAGTTATATACTTCACAGTTTAATATATATGAATTATCTCACAAAGCATCTGAACAAAATCATAACTTTCTTGGCAACAAATTTTTGAATGATAGAAAAATTTTCCATAGCCCTATCATTTTATTCACTATTAGTATAGATTCCAAGAGAAAATATAGATTAAAATGAAGTCATGCTAATTAAAAGCTATTTTCTCTTTAGTTTTAGATTTATTTGCTGTGGATTAGCTTGGGGTTTCATTTGTTTTAAATAACAAAAAATAGAATAAGGAAAGGAAATTTAGATCATAAGAAACTTACATTAATTAAAAATGTCAAAACAAGTTTTAAGAAATAGTAAGCAGGGTTAATAGTGCAAGCCTGTAATCCTGGCAATCTGGAGTGTGAGGAAGGAAGATTATCACAAGTTCAAGGCCAACATGGCCTGCATAGAATGTACTAGACTAACCAGGACTATGTACAAGATCTTGTCTTTAAAACTCAAACACACACATGCACACAGAAACAACAAAAATGGAATTTATTGTAGTTGAAACCAAAAGAAAAATACTTATGATACAAAATCAGATAGCAAACATGAAATAGTTATTTATGTCATATAATACTTTTGGTGTGAAATAAATGTGTGTCATACGTATTGTACATATGTATACAATAAATAATAAAGAACAAAGTATAACAAGCCACAATTTATCTTCAGATACTGGATTTTAGTGATTATTCTTCTAATGTAGAATTTTTCACTTATAAAATGTTCTGTAATGTGCACTGTATCTTAATAATTTATAAGCAAACCAATTAAATTAAAACAGAAAAAGCAAAGCAAATTAAATAGCATAGTCATAGAGTGATAAAAATATATAAACAAAACTAATTGTGGAGCTCAAAACAGCTGCTGCTATTGAAAGTGTAAGAAATATCAAAGGCTTCTAGATAAAGAAACAATGATATGCACACCCAGAATCTCTCGCCTGAGACTAGGCAGAACCCGGTGCAGTCCGGGTGAAAAATATGCATAACCAAAAAGGAAAACATAGAATGGCTTTTCTTTCTTTGCTAACAAGGCTTGTATGAGGTTTTCTTTTCTTTTTTTTTTTTTTAATTGAAACCTGGCTCTGAGTTTATTTCATCTAGGTTTAAAACACGGAGATCAAATTTTCTGGCAAGGAAAAAAAGTAATAAATCAAAAGTCCATCCAACACATTTGCTCATACCTAGGCTTTGATTCCAATACAATGTAAAAATATTCATTCTCCAGGACATCCAGAGAAGAGTACTGGCTGTCCCTACCACATCCCTTCTGCCTCCAGATTCCAGGTGGCAGAGCCTAGACCCAGGGCTCAAGAGGGTTTTTTTAGATGCCAACATCATTATAAGAAACCAAAACATTAGGAAGAAAAATAGTATACTTCAGAGTCAACCACTTTACATTTAGAAGCAAAGACATTCATGAGAAGAAACTTTTTGTTCCTGAAGATCCTGACACTTCAGACCAAATGACAGGCTATTCAAAAAGCAAAGTCAACAACCTTTCCCTCTGTAATATGACTAGGATCCCGTGGGCTTCAGGGAGCACTGCACCGAAGACTGTTTCTTTCAAAGAATAAACACACACTTGTGGTGTGTGTGTGTGTGTGTGTGTGTGTGTGTGTGTGTGTGTGAGAGAGAGAGAGAGAGAGAGAGAGAGAGAGATAGAGAGAGAGAGAGAGAGAGGGGGGGGCATGCAGGCACAGAGACATTTCTTCTTAAGACTGGAAGATATGTGCTTTAAAATTACTATAGAGTTTATTGTCCATCAACTAATGCCAGTTTTGGATGACCCACCGGTATTCACAACTTTCTGGACCCTGAAGCTTCTCAGTTCAGATCCTCTCACTTTCACATGGGAGCATGGGTAGGTAATACATTGTCTTCTAAAAGAAAGTGTTCCCTGCCCAGCAAATCACCTAATGCTTTCAGGGCAGTGGTTACATCTTTGAGGCTGGACATCGCCCTCAAAGGAGAGTACTGGGTCTTAAAACAAGAACTGAAATATTCCAGCAGTCTGGATAGTACATCTGAAGTTTTAAAGAATGCTTTAAAATTTAAGCTAATACTCAGGTGGACCAACCAACCCTCTGCCCCAGGGACCAGCTTTAGGTATCAGTTTTACTTGGCGGTGGTAAAGTTCTTGGGCAGTTATTTAGAGTGCAAGACCATTAATCTACACTAGCAACTATCAAAACGCTGGTCATCTAAAATTTCTTTTCTCTTTTTTCTTGATGGAGGAGTGTCTATGTGTTACTTTCATTGGTTAATTAATAAAAAAAACTGCTTGGCCCAATAGAACAGAAAATTAGGTAGGCGGAGTAAACAGAACAGAATTCTGGGAAAGAGTGAGGCAGACGCTTCAGGCAGTCACCATAGTGAGCAGTCGCCATGCTTCTCCTCTCTGAGATAGACGCAGGTTAAGATCTCTCCTGGTAAGCCACCCCTCGTGGTGCTATATAAATTATTAGTTATGGGTTAAAGCAAGATATGAGAATCAACCAATAAGAAGCTACAGATAACGGGCCAGGGGCCAGGCAGTATTTAAAAGAATACAGTTTCCGTGTAATTATTTCAGGTATAAAGCTAGCCGGGTGGTGGGACACAGCCCCGCCGCTCCTTTCTACATTTTCTCCTCTTCCTCCTCTTCCTTCTCCTTCTCTTTCACCCCCTTCCTTCCATCCTTTCATTCTTCCCTCCCATGCTCTACCTTCATTTTTCCTTTGCAAAAGATAACATTCTATCTATATACTACACCTCAATATTCCATATATTATCACAGATGAATATGGGGCTGCTGTTCCAGGGTTCTCATTTCTCTGCTCATCCAAAACTATTTCAGATGTAAATGCATGCAAAGATGTCTCTGTATTTTGATCTTGTCTCTCCCTACAGATTTTAACTGTGAATAGCGTGGTTTGACTTCATCACCTTTTCTGCAGAGCATGAGTTCCTCTGGGGTGTAAAGCTATGGTGATTCTTGACATAAGCAGGCATGCATCAGGGAGCACTTGCCGAAAATACAGTAAAAAAAATTAATAAATGCATTGTGGCCATTCAAAAGTGTGGAGAGCTATTTGGCTGACCTCACCACCAACTACAGCTTCCAAGCACAAATCCAATTTAGTTCTTTCTCTGGTGGTAAGTGGTCACACAGTTGAGTGTCATTTGTCACAATTGACTATTGTGCCTCAAGAGCAATCCAGGCTTGAGCTGGTATAAATATGTAAAAACCCTTGTCCCTGTTCTAGTTGGTAATTGGGGGAAAAAGTAGCAAGGCATCCTGCTTGCTCCCCAAATAATATTTTATATTATTATTTATATTGAATATTGTCATTACCAAAGCATCATCCACCACTGGTATAAGGTTTTGATTATTGCCTGCAAAAAAAAAAAAAAGACAACAACATTGTTTGAGTTATCCAGAAGCATAAAACTCTATCTTAGATAAGTTAAATAATAAAAAAAATACTGCTGCACGTTTTTTCCATTTACCATATTGAGGACATTATACCACATTGACTACATACTACTAACAACCTCACAAAATCCGTAACTTTATAATAGAGATTCAATAACAATGTAAGAGGTCTGGTATTGTGGGATATTTGTACACTGTTTTAAGATGTATTACTGTGATTGGTGGAATCAAAAGCTGAATAGCCAACAGCTGGGCAGGAGAGATAGACAGAACTTCTGGGCAGAAAGAAAAAGCTGGGGAAAAGAAAAGCAGAGCTGCCAGCCAGACACAGAGGAAGCAGAATGGGCAGTACAGAGTAAAGGTGACCGAGCCACAAAAAAAAAAAAAAAAAAAAAAAAAAAAAAAAAAAAAAAAAAAAAAAAAAAAAAACATAGATTAAAAGGTATGAGTTAATTTAAGGACTGGTTAGGGACAAGTCTAAGCTAAGGCTTGAGCTTCCATAATTAATAATATATTTCATGTCATTATTTGTAAGCTAATGACACCCCCCCCAAAAAAAAATCCATCTACAGTCAGGTAAGTACAAGAAAGGTGTGTTAGCATTCACTGAGTTTTGCAAGCGGATTTGGGGTTAAATAACTTCTGAACTCTCACTTCTTACTGTGATGCTAATAAGAGGGGTGCTCTCACTCGGGGAGCTGATTTCTTCAACTCATGTTCAGAGCCGCCTCTGATTCCCAACCTGGAACACTAAATGTTGTTTATTCACCTAAAAACAGCAGAGAACTAAATCATCAAGTAAATGTATTTAAACTTAGTTGAATCTGTAAAGCTTCTAAAAAGTGAAAGCTTCTTGCATTGGTTAAAAACGTTAAAAACTAAATAGTTTAAATGGTTTTTTTTTTTTTTTTGCATTGGCCCCTTAAAATATGTAATTCACCTTTTGTTTCTCTTGTTTTAGTAGAAATTTTAGTAGAAGGGTCTCATAAAAGTGTGAAGGTCTCACAGTTTTATGATGTGAATATAACCCCTAGGGTCACTTCCTGCAGCACAGTCCACTGTGGTGTATAATAAACAAGGCTGTCTCCACATTCTGAAGACACCTGAGGCAATTAAAAATATAAGAACATGTAAACAGGAATGGGATTAATCTCAAAGGACAGCTACTAACCTTTCCCCCAATAATGCTTCCAGCTTTTAAACCCTCCATCTCTCCTTCACGTTTGTGTTTCAGCAGGTGGGAGGCCAGAGCAGAAGAGGAGCACTTCAGGCAGACATGACAACCATGGCCTTTATGGGACGACAATTTGCATATCTGCTGGAATGCCCACCATTTCATCTAAGAATGTTTGCATATATCCTAAATGTGCCTCAAACAGGTCAATCACATTCCTCTTAAGGGCAGCAGGAAAATTAAAATTATAAATTCCATAAAGCTAAAAGTTGTCATTTGCTTTGTCCAGGGAGCTTTAAATAATCTGAGGAAATTTTTGCACAGTTACATATTTTGCAGTAAGGAGTCAGGTTAAATTTTTTTTTTTTTGGTTTTTCGAGACAAGGTTTCTCTGCAGCTTTGGAGCCTGTCCTGGAGCTAGCTCTTGTAGACCAGGCTGGTCTCAAACTCACAGAGATCCGCCTGCCTCTGCCTCCCGAGTGCTGGGATTAAAGGCGTGTGCCACCACCGTCCAGCTATGGTAATGTTTTAAAACCATTACAAAAATTTTAATTCTCTAACTGTGAATACATAAGGCAGTATTTTGGTGATGTTATTTATAAGAATGAATTATTTGTTAAATTTGAATCTTAAAATACAGAGATCTTGTTCTTGCAGATGGTGTCGAATAATAAGCAATTGAATTGCAAGACAATGGAAGAAGAAGAAAAGGCTGAGAGCTTTAGAGCCTCGCTGTATGGAACTGCTTTCTCAACATTAATTACAGTTTCTCCTTTAGAATTTACCATGGAATTTCTCAGAAAAGATTGGCCTATGGACATATCTGCAACAATTCTCTTGATTATTAACTGACATTGAAGGGCCCAGTCCACTGTGGGTAGCACTGTTCCCTGAGCAGCTGGTCCAGAACTATATAATAAACCTAGCCAAGCATGAGCAAGTAAGCCAGAAAACATTGATCCTCCACAGTTTCTGCTTCAAGTTCCTACTTGAATTCCTGTCGAACTTTTTTCAATGGTGAGTCCTAACTGATGAATATGCTGAAATAAACCCTTTCTCCCATAGTTTCTTTTGAGCAAAGTGTTTGTCGCTGCAGAAGAAACAAGAATACTACAAATTCGATGTTCATCATGGCAGCCGTGTGACTTTTTTATAATAAGACAACAAATAAGGTCATAAATCAAGTCAATTTTTAAATATATTACTGGAAATATCTGGTCAGCGGATTACAGCAAAGTGAGAAACTCTTTGCTGTTGCCTCAGATTCTTTCCGGTGACATTTCTAGCCTTTGGGTTGATGGAAGCTATGGTTTGCTCATATATTCCAACAGATTTACCTAGTAGTCAGGATGTTAGATCATATTCAGAGGTGAGAAATTTGAAGGCTATCAGGGGAGCTAAAAATATCCCAAGATACTTTTGCTCTGAACTTACAAATTCCAACATCTCTACATCATTGAAGTTGTAGTCAGATGATGAGCCTTAATGAAGGTTCAATATAAGGTGTGACTACTTTCTAGGAACTTACATTCACATTGATCAAAGGACACATAAAACTCAGTAAGAATAAGTTTAAAGATCTAGTGTGCAAAATGGTTACATAATTATAATTGATAACTGTTTATTCATGAAAATGCTGAGAGAGTATATATGTAAACTAAAATTAAAACTGTGTGGTACAATATATATGTGAGCAAAATTCACTCATCCTACCAAACATATTCTTCCAAACATCACACTTTACATTTAAAATACATAAAAATGCCAAGAAGATATCTATTTGTCCTAAAATCTGATACTAATTATGACCAATTTTTTCCTTGGTCAAACTAAAGCAGTTCTGTATTTAAGTTTTGAAGGCATGCTTTTAGCTGCTACACCTTCACATCTAACCCACCTGGATGATGAGTGGAGACCTCACATCTTTACCACTTTGATAGAAAAAAAAAATGTTGTTTTCCTCAAAATCTTCACTGGAATGTCATCTGAGACACAAAGTAAGTCTCCTAATTTAGGCTCCCTCATCACGATGCCCTCAAGGGACTATCTGATTTGATTCCACATCCTGAGACCTCTTCTCTGTTGCAGGATATTTGATCACACTATGAACTCCAAGATTCCATTATGAACTGGAAAAACCTGTTTTCAGTTGTAGTGTGACCCAGTCCTAGCACACACATTTAATCCAAGGACTTTCAGCTTGAATTTTGTAAAAAGGATTAAATAAAGTCAACCACAAGTCAAAAGTCAGATCAAGCAACCGATGGACAGGAAAAATAGAGAGTAAGAGCGAGCTAGGAGGATAGGTAGAAAGATTAAAGAGATGCACAGGAGGTAGAGGGGAGAGACATTCAGTTAGAGGAGTTTTGTTTGAGACAGTGCAGGAGAAAGGTTTTGTGGGGGGGGGGGGGGTTCTGTGTTTTGTTGTTTTTTTTTTTCTCAGACATTGTTGAAGGAGGAAGATCAGTTGGATGTTTTCTCTGCTTCTTTGAGCTAGCAAGTTTTCACCCCAGCATTTGACTCCCAAGTCTTTAAAAAAAAAAAAAAAAACATTGAGATTTAGTCAAAAATGTTTCTCTTCCTCTTGTTTCCACCTGGAAGAGGGAGGACGATGTGCCAAGGCAGTGTTGGTCAATTCAGCTGCCAATGGAAGCTCTAGCTTCTAAGGAATCGTGTCATCTGGAGAAGCCACTTTAGTTTAGTGAGTCTTCACTTGCGTAGGAATAAAATGTGGAAAATTCTGTTCGTTTACATTTCTAAGATTTTATGTTTTCAAAGACTTACTACTTTTTCATTGGTTTATTTTCACATGATACCAATGAGGCTTTATAACCTGATCAATATGCAAATCTGTATTAATTTTAGACTGATCTCTTTTAAATGTGTATATGAATATTTTGATCCACGCTTGAAGTGGCTTGGCCTTATTTAAACAGACAGCAAGGGTTTATAGTGTCAGAGAGGATTTTATAACTTTGCAGACTTAGATAAACCACTGACTCAAATTCCTAAACTTACAGTTTATGACAGTTTCAGCTGAAGATAGCAGAAACTCAAATCCATAATCCTTTATATAGCAAAGAAGTTCTTTTGCCACAAAAAATGGTTCCATAATTGTGTGATTTTTATAAAGTAATAAAGAGTGCAATGAATCAAGTTCTCACCTTGACTTTACTATCACTCTAATTTAAATACTAAAGAGAATTCACTTTAACTTGGGACTCTCTACTTTTTGTTAGAAAAGTTTTCACAGCCACACACACAATAAACAAATTAATTAATTAACAAGTAGATCCATAAACAGGATCATAGGAATAAAGATCTGGTTAGTTTTAGAAATGTTATTTGGACCAAGACATTCCATGAGTATTGGTGTGTATCTCACTTACACCAACAGGACGAACATGTTAGGCTTTCTTTAGTGACATACGGAATAGCAAATAGTTCATTTGGTGACAACTGGATCATTCTGTTAGAATGGTCCATGGTTCCCTTGCAATTAATATGTGGTTTGGATCGTGCTAATTCAATTCTATGCTGAAACACCCAGCAACTCTGCCACTTTTTGACTAAGAATTACATCATGTGTTTGTTGGTAATTCTTGGTTAAGCAGTGATTATGCTGAGGTTTCTAGCATGCTAATTGTTTAATTCTCTCACCACTTCTTTATTTATTAGCATTCTTCTATAATGGCATGCTCTTTTCACACATGGACTATTCCAAGGTATCAGAGACAAATTTCACTGGTTACGGTTAATCAAACAAGGAAAACGCTATCAAAGACATTCTAATAGGAAAAGGGAGCCCACGACTTAATCTGGCAGATACAGGTATGAAACCCAGAACCCCTGAAGTTTCCAGAGGAAAGAATTTGACCAGAGATGCATAGTTAAAAACAGAAACAGAAATCAAGACAGATTATTGAGAAAATGAAACAACTCTAGGGAACAAGAGTGAGCTAGTGAGCAGATGGGAAAACACAGCCTCAAAGCTGTAGACCATGAAACCATGGCATTCCACAGATAACTTACACAGCACCACCTCTGCCACACTCCCCCTGCTGACTAACGTTCACATGTGTTCTCTCTCCAGCCTCTGTTCCCCCACTGCATGGTGAAACGGAGGCTGAAATAAATAAAATGCTGAGATGAGCAAATGGAACTAGAAGATGAGAGAAGAGGTTGACTGTTGGGGACAATCACTTCTGCTCACCAATTTTCATTTGTAGAATTATCCTAGCATCCTTATATCTCAAAAGAGGAGAAAAAGAAGTTAGACTGGAGAAGTTTCCCAAAACAATGTTTTAAGAAAACATGAGATGCCTAAAGTCAGAAAGAAAGTTACCTAAAGTTTGAACTGGATGACATTTAAGGGGCTAAGATAGTCTTGGTCATGCTAACCCGTGTTTGCCTTTGTGTACCATAAATAGCTTTCACCTGCAAGGCCACTTCTTGGTACAACATGGCTGCTGGATTTCAAGCTGTTGTGATAGGGGAAACCAATGTGAAACAGGTTCCCGCTTTTCCCTTTGGTGTATTAGACTCACTTTAAAATGTCTAATGTGTAATAATTGACTGTCCTAGATATATGAATAAATGAAAAATACGGTGATTCAGTTGAGTACATTACTACCTGGGAAAGTCAGGGTTCTGCTACTATGCTTAAAAATGAAAAGGGCCATTGAAAAGAGAAAGGATGTCTCAGACATACTGGAGAATATGCTGTGTGTTCCACAAAATAGAAGCATTGTAATAAATAAACTCAATGAATTCATCTTTCCCAGATCTATCATGCTTCATGCTTTGTTTTATTATGAATATATCACAAGTTTATGCTTCATACTTGTCACTAGTAGATAAACCTAAAAAGTATACAAGCTTCATATTTTGGTGTTAATTATATTTAATACAAATGAACACATACAGTACATCCAAAGTGCCATTTATTTGTTGCAGATTTTTAAATAAACCTATTTTAAAAAAAAATCTATTTAAAGACCTGAACTAGCCAGACACAATGATGTCAACCATTTCAGTACAAAAAAGACAGATGCAAGTAAGTCTTTGTGAGTTCAAGACCAGTTTGGTCTATATAGCAAGCCAGCCAGGGCTATACAGTTGAACTCTGTCTCAAAAAAGCACCTATAATATGTCAAAATGTAAAAACCATGTTAGATGTTTTGAGTCATTGGCCCTAATTTTTCCCATCACCTAGTTTTGATGCTTCATAAAGAAAGAAATCCATTTTATGAATTTAGTAGAAAGAGTGCTCAGTGAAAAGTTTTCAGGTTTTATCCATCTTGACCTGGATCTACTCAGAAATGAACGTTCCACAGCATACCTACCACATGTGTGCAGAGGTGCTGAAAACATCAGACCCTGCCATAAAACCCATGCCTTTCCCTGTATATTGCAGCACAAACTGGAAGAAAATTTCAGAATTCAAAACATGTTCCTAGTTATAATGGGCCAACCTGCAACTAAAGTTAGAATTATAAGTTTTCACTTGGTGCAGTTGGTCCTAGTTTAAAATTAGGGTGGGGATAGATGTTGGCACTTTCTATGTAGTCTAGAGACATCTCGATGGAAAGATAAAGCACATATATTTTCACAACCATCTCTCTCCAGGTTTGTTGTTTATTCTCATCTGACAACATTAATGGCACATTGTAGAATAAGCCATACTCACCATGGGTTGTTTTATTCCTAAAAAACACTTAGTCTAGAGTTTATAAAATAAACAATCTAAGCTTACCCAAATAAAAATTGTTTTTATACTCAACCAATTTGTTCAACTTAATTCTTCTTTGAGTGTGTAAGTCAAAGAAAATGTGATCATGCCTAATTACTAAAGATTTTATTAATACATGCAAAGTTCTTCACTAAATTTGTATCTCATCACTTATTAAATAAAATATGCCTAAGATACCTGCAAATAAATGAGTCTGTGAATAAATGTCATAAATAATATACAAACTCCACACAAGTCTATTTGTAGACTCTGATGCATAAACAATAATTAAATACCATCTACTAGATAATTTTTTATTTAGTTGTATAATAATGCATGATAAAAGAATTTGACTTTAGTTATTCTGGAAAGGGCCTTAATTTTAAAAAGAAAATTTTTTATCCCTTAAAATGAACATACTAAACAAATGTGCTTTATTAATTCTTGTTTCAAAAAGCTTCCCCCACATCAGTGTGGAGGCCAATGCTACCACAGTGTGTCTTATGGAAGCAATTCCCAATAATAATGGCCAATTACATTAGGCGAAGAGGAAAATCAGGAGGCTTCAATCTGAAAACAAAACCTGAAACTGTCAAAATGTGTTCTTTCTTTTGAAAATTAAAAGGCACCTTATAGACTAAGCTCAGTAATAGAAAAATGCACTTCTAGAACTTTGTTGATTAACTAGATCTGAGGAGAATTTAGTCACAGGGGCAGGCAAGAGTTTTCTTTTTCATTTCATTTATTCCTGGTATATAAGGACATGTCATATGATAGGCGTTGTACTTTGACTATATTCCTGGGATGGGTAGGTTGTTTTTACCCTGGTCACTGTGAATTCTGTAAAGGGCTGCTTCTCTGACTGACAAAAGAGATTGCCTACTTTCTCCTATCATTCTGACAGAACACAGCAACAATACAGCAGCAGCGCTCATGGGACCAGAAACTAGGACCTCTCAGAGCTGCCGGCCGGAGTAGAGGGTGGTCACTTCCAGAACAGTGGGTGACCTCACCCAGCCAGTGCCACTCATAACTCACTCTCCTCCTTCCAGGGCTCCTACTGCACATGTGGTTTTCTCATCTTCCTTAAAAGGCTAACTAACAGCAACCATCTCATCAGAAAGAGTACAAAATATACAAAGAACTCAAGAAATTGGCCACCAGAAGAACAAATAATCCAATTTAAAAAATGGAGGACAGACCTAAATAAAGAATTCTCAACAGAGGAATCTAAAATGGCTGAAAGACACTTAAGTAAATGCTCAACATCCTTAGTTAACAGAGAAATGCAAAGCAAAACAACTCTGAAATTTCATCTCTTACACCTGTAAGAATGGTCAAGATCAGAAACACTGATGACAACTTATGCTGGAGAGGTTGTGGGGTAAATGGAACACTCCTGCATTGCTGGTGGGAATGCAAGCTGGTACAGTCCCTTTGGATGTCAGTGTGGCGATTTCTCAGAAAATTTGGAAACAACCTTCCTCAAGATCCAGTAATACCACTTTTGGGTATATATTCAAAGGATGCTCAATCGTACCACAAGGACATGTGCTCAACTATGTTCATAGCAGTATTGTTTGTCATAGCCAGAACCTAAATGTCCCTCGACTAAAGAATTGATAAGCAAAATGTGAAGTACTACACAGTGGAAAAAAATAATGATATCTTGAAGTTTGTGGGCAAATGTATGGATCTAGAAAACATCATATTGAGTGAGGTAACCCAGACCCAGAAAGACAAATATAACAAGTACTCACTCATAAGTAACTTTTAGACACACACACACACACAAAAACAGCCTACATTTCACAATTCCAGATAACTCAGACAACACAACAAAGAGGACCCTAAGAGAGACAAACATGGATCTAATCTACATGGGAGGTAGAAAAAGACAAGAGCGCCTGGTAAATTGGGAGTGTGGAGGATCATGGGAGAGGGAAGGGGAAAATAAGGGAGGGAAGCAAAGAAAAACATATAGCTTAATTAAAACAGTTTTTAAAAAAAGCAAAGTGGCATCAGAAAAAAAAAAGAGTCACTGTTAGTACAGTCAGTCTGCTGTTCAGAGCCTTCCTGTTGGTCATGCACTAATATGTGTTGCAACTTCATATATAATGCTTCATATAGATATACAATATTTCATTGTAAAGATGAAGAAATTGAGCAAAACAATTTGCCTTAGGTCTACCTAAGGACACAATTTATGCCCTGCCTGTCCTGCAGCGCTGTTGGCCATTTTAAAAACACTGGACACGAGAAGACTTCTCATTCATTCTCTTTAAACTAAAGTTTAATAGAATTTGTCATGCATCTTTACTAGTTGCCATTTTCCAGTTTATAGATTGAATGTGATGTAAGCATGGAAGTTCTTCCAACATCTGGCTCAGACCGAGAAGCCTATGGCAGTCTTCCATTGCTAGAGAAATACCAGAAAGCTGTCTGAAGCTAATAGATGCCAAGCACTTTCGAACAAAAAGAAGCTAATCTTCTGTCTAGCCCCCAGGCTATGTAAATTTTTCTCAGGTGAATGTGCCAAGGGTAATATATACTATAAACTGACAAATCATTTTCCTGGAACTATGCTTTGCAATAATTCTTCCCCTCATTCCTTGTAATAATACCTTGGAGAGCCAGAAGTAACAGGGTTTAAATAATGTGGAGCTGCAGGTAATAGAGGAAAATATGTGATGCATTTCAGTCAAATGCATGAGTTTCATCTTGTCAGAAATGAACCCAACAAGCTGTAACTCTATGTTGTGTCAGAACAATAAATATTGGGGCTTTATGTGTATAGAGTGACTGAAAGTCCATGCCTGAATAAACACACATAATGCTTGCTCCACAGACTTTACTTCTGAATTCCCTTGGTTCTTGTGACTTTCAAGTAAAGAAAAACATTTGTATTCACCTGGGACTAAAGATCAAAGAAGAGTTTGTCAATTGCTTGTAGCAAATTAAACTCCAGTAAAGAATGACCCTGTTAGTATATATACCTTAAATCAACCATGTCACAGGACTCCCAGAGATTGATTACAGGTTCAAAGCAAGAGAGAAGACGAAGTCAGTGCTGAACTCTAACAGTCACCAGCGTAAGAAAGAACCAGGGTTTGTCTGCTGATTTTAAACAGATAAAAGTATTAGACAAAATGAATACATGCTTACGTGTTTGATAGCATATAGATAGTCCTTAGTGTACAGGGCAGGTAAAGCTCCATGCGCCATGCTTTATAAAACATTGCAGATATTCTATTTCTGTCCATGTGCAAGGCTCCCTGAGGGTACTACCACTCTCCATCCCCCAACATGAGGGAAAAAAAACTCAGACAATTTTTTTGAACCAGCAGTAGTGAAATCAGTATTCCCCTGGCACAGCAGGAGACAAGGGCAGTGTGTAGTACTACTTGAACTAGTAGTATCTAGAAACTTAGGTGTTTTCCTAAATGTTGCTGCAGTAACACATTTGAAAGATACGCCCTGTCCTGCCGCTAGCAGCTGATCAACTTATCCAGGTTTAGGGTAGACAAAATGACATCAGAGTAAGAGAGGAAGGTGAAATAATTTGACAACAAACCCTTTCCCATGGTTATTTGTTCCCTTCCCCCACCCTCAGGGAAAATCACAAAGACCCCAATAATATTATTTAATCCTGATGACTAGGATTTAATATAACCCAATGTAACCAGAATCCTTATGGCCAGTCTCAAATATGACTTAAAAAGAAGTCCCCAGATGATTCACATGCAAAGATAATATTGCAACAGACTGACACAAGAAAGACACATCTGAAATATGTAAATAGTGAGATCTAGGGCGTGTTTGCCTGTAAAATTACTCAAGTTAGGATGGAGAACGGTGGCCCTCTAGCAAAACAAGTCCAGAAAAAACTATTCATTTTTGGGGGTAGCATATGCTGTAGTCATTGAACACAATTATTCTAGAAGACAATGGGAGCATATAACATTAAAAAGAACAATGGGCACAGTTATATGTTCATGATTATAATAGCACAAATTATGCATATAAAAGATTTGAAATCAGATAATATGTAAACTCTTAAATTCATACTTGTATCATTATTTATTGTCTCTATTACTTAACATTGCTTATAAAAATTATAACCAAACTGAAGTCATAAATGCTTGTAAAATCATAAAAAGCAATAAAATCTTTACCTAATGAGCCAAACCCAATATCATGGGTATCCCACAGTGGTCACTTTTACATATGCACATTACTAGAGTACACCTAACTAAGACTCAACCTGTCACTGTGAGGAAATGCTTGACTGTCCTTTCCCCACAGTGAACCGAGGAAGCATGACTCAGAGTAAACTTAATTATGCTTGTATCCAGACATGCTTTAAGCTGCTTCCTGTCTGGGTTGTAGCTAAACCACACAGCTGATGAGAAGAAAGCCCCTAAGACTCTGCAGTGGGAACCACAAATTACAGGGATCATTGACAATGACTGCTCTGTCACCATCTGGTCTTTGACATATTTGTTGTTGTTAAACAAAAGATTAAACCCATTGTTGATTTCCATGGGAGGCCTTACCCTATCTAAATGAAGACAGAGGAGTAGATGGGCATTTGGGGTAAAAGGGAGGTGAAAGAGGAAATGGGAGAAGAGGGAGGCAAAAGTGTGGTTGGTAATTAAAAAAAATAAGTAAAGAAATAAATAAAAACTTTATACAAATTTTTAATTTCAAACAATTAAACCCAGGTCTCTCATATGCTGGGCACGCACTCTACTACTAAGCAGCAAATACAATGAGTGGAGCAGGTGTATTAGAATGAAAGAAAAGACTGCATCGAAGGGTCAGGCCAAAATCACAGAGAGCACTGTAAGTCAAAATACCAGCAAGTTGCAGTTCTCATGGGGACCAGCATGTACTGGTTAGCATTCATGGGATGCTACAGGTAGCATTGTCTAAATGAATTTGGTCAACTGTGTGATGAATCTACTCATCCAACAGAGAGCAAATGTTGGCTAATTGTCTTTTGAATGGATTAATAAAGGCTGTTCCTTACTAACTGATAGTTTAGGAGATAGCTAAAATTCTTCCCAGGCATAGTTTCTATATGAGGGCAAATATATACCTCAAATCTAAAGAATTACTGGTCTCAGTGTCAAAGGGCCTCTGTCAGAATGCTGTGATCGGTGAGTTATGAATCATCCCATCATCCCTTGTTTCTTAAGAAGGATGCTAAGGACTACTTCTAGATGTCCCAAGGGTAAAAAGTAGTGTGGCTTGCAGCTCATTCTGAAAATGGTTCACCATTGTTAAACATGGGGTTTTTCCTGCCATGAATCCTGCAGCATTACATTAGGGCAATGGGTTTTGATTTATCTCTCCTTCTAGTTTCTGTAGACAACTTAAATTTGGATATTGAAAACTGATGTAAGTAATGGCATACTATTCCAAGCCAAGCACATTACTTACAATAATCCAAAATAAATGAAAAGTGTAATATCTTGATTTATGCCACTGAAATTACAAATTGTATCTTCTTTAGAGAGATACCATATGGTTATCTCTAAACTCAGGATCCAGACCCAACAAATGTCTGCTATCTTATTCATTAGAGGGCAATCGGCCAAGGAAAAATTTTTGACAATCTTTTCTAGAAAGTTTCATTCTTCTGTCCCTTTTACCATCTAGCCACTCTGGTAAACAAGAACAATGGCAAGCCCTGACCTTTCCCAGTCTTGGGGAGCATAAAAAAGACTGAGACTGGGTGGTTCTCTGGCTTATGCAGCATGTGAAAGAGAGATCAGAAAGCCACAAGAAGGATGTATACCAAAGGATGTTGCCCCATCAGCCAAACCAAATCTCAGGGGAGAAATAGGGAGGCAATTTAATATGCCAGAAAGTAAAGAAATTAAAAGATAAAGGTAGAATTTAGAAAAAAATAAAGTCACGATTATATTGGAGTTCACAGAAGACATCACCCTTTGTTTCTGAGAAACATCCATCCCCCTGTCTTTGGGAGAATGTATTTTCCTGCACCTAAGGGAATTGTGTTGGAGTGCAAAATGTATGGCACCTTTTCTCTTTTGGTTCAGGCCACTTGAGTGTGGTTGATCTGAGTGTAACAGCTGGAAGCGACCTGGGCTACCAATGACACAGAGAATATAGCAAAGAAGGGGGAACCCGGAGCCCTTGTTGGAATAAAACAGGCAATGCCTGAGCACAGGAAAAGAGCAAGAGTAAGAAAGCACAGCCCTGATCAGGCAGAGGTTAAGAAAGCACAGCCCTGATCAGGCAGAGGTTAAGAGTCTTCGCAGTGTTTGAAATTAGTAAGATACCTGAAGAAGAATCAAGTTTTCAAGTGTCATGGAAATCTGCAGGCTGGCAAGTCTTGTGAGGAGAGGAAGTTAGCGGGTTTTAACTAGTTTCACTGGAATTATTTATGAGAAGGAAAAACTGCCATTCCCAAAGCCTGCTCATTGGAGAGCTGTAACATCCTTCCTGTGCTATCTAGTTCCTACTGTGAAGTGCAAAACTTGCCAGGCTCTCAAGTGGGCACCAAGGGAAATGGCTACCACTGTGCAAACCATCTGCCCACAGCACTTTGAATCCTGTAATGTTCGCTATGAACATTACTATCATCATTACTGTCCTCAGGACTTGGCTATGAAATGGTTTTTTGATGTCTTCTAAAGAGGTCAGAAAAGGAAATTCTATTTCCCACAGTTCAGACTCCTTGTGGCCTCAGTGAAACAGGAAAAGTTGAACCTTGCATCTCGTGTGCCCGGTAAATGCAGCCAGTGTTTCTTGTGTTTAGCCAAGGAATCAGATTAAAGAATGCATTCAGGTCAGCTTCTCAAACAAGTAGGACCTGAAACAGTAGCCTAAAGTCAAAACCATGCCACTGTTTACTGGAAGGATGCTGTGTGTCTTGAGGTCACCGAAGTTTTCCATCCACTGTGTACCCAGAGTCTGGTGCTGCCTCCAAGCCCTACCTTGGCTCCCTTTGAACACCCTTGTTTATAAATATAAGAGGAAAGAAAGAATTAGGTTCCTTCTTTAGGTGAATGTAAAAATCAGATTCTTTTAGTTGTTGTTTGTCTTTCTTTTTCAAGTCTAGTGAAGGAGTACATTAAAAAGATGACTTTACAAAGCAGCGAAAACTCTGGGCATGGGTTCCATCCTGTGTAGAAACACATGGTTACCAAGTACAAGTCGTCAGTACTGGGACAATGTAAAGGCAAACTGTTTACCAGGATCCAACCTGAAGCTTATCCTACCAGCTTCATGGCCCATAAGTGATGGCGAAAGCATTGGCGCTACTCATCATCTGACCCATTAGAAAAGGGTACTAAGGGCCAGAAGAGGTCCTGAGACCCATGGTGACCTAACAGATGCACAGCTGTCCTAGGGATCTGCCTAACAGTTCCTTGAGACAGAAAATAATAAAATTATAAGCTGTATTGAAGACTATAGAGAGCTTCTCCTGTGTTTGTTTTTGCCTGTTTCTTTTTGGGAGATAACACAAATTAATTGGGCCTATAGAATAAATGCACAGAGTACCTTGACCTCTGAGATAACAGACCAGGATGGCATGAGAGGAGAATTCCTAGCTGTGCCTGAGTTAGTGTTGCATCTTTCTGCCATAAGGATGCAGGCCCCCACCTACCTCTGGAAAATAGGAAGTGATGTATTTGGAGAATTTAATTGAAATAAATCTGAGACTAGGGCAGCCCCAACATGTTCATTAGTATGTATCATGATGTTCTAGACTCTCAAATAGGCATGTTCTTATCAAGCAGTTGATTCTCAAAATGTTAGTGATATTTGCTAGGTGATGCCAATTTTAACTAACATTACTTCTTTGTACTTTGAAATTTCTGCTATGTTTTCCAATGGTATTTTTAACCATTCTCATACTAGGGAGAAAGTCAGGAACGAGAGGGGTGCGTTCACTCATGGAGACGGTGGGACAGAACTAATGGGAGATCACCAACTCCAGTTGGAATGGGACTGATGGATCATGCGACCAAACCCGTCTCTCTGAATGTGGCCAACAGCGGGAGCTGACTGAGAAGCAAAGGACAATGGCTCTGGGCTCTGATTCTTCTGCATGGACGGGCTCTGTGGGAGCCTTCTCAGCTTGATCGATCACCTTCCTGGACCTGGGGGGAGTTGGGAGGACCTTGGTCTTAGCATAGAGTGGGGAACCCTGATGGCTCCTTGGCCTTGAGAGGGAGGGAGGGGAGGTATGGGTGGAGGGGAGGGGAGGGAAGGGGGAGGAGGAGGGGAGGGAGGGGGGAGGAGGAGGGAAGGAGATGGAAATTTTTAAATATAAAAAAAATAAACCATGAGAAAAAAAAAAGAGCACTAAAAATTCATGTGTTTTTCCAGGAACGTGGCTCAGTAAATAAAGTGCTAACCACCAAGTCTGATGACCAGAGATCAAACCTCAGGACTCACAGGACAGAATCATGTTAAAAGGAGAGAACCAAATTCTGCATGTTGTCTTCTGAGTACACACACACACACACACACACACACACACACACACACACACACATGCACTTTTCAAAAATTGGGAATGGGAAGGACTGGAATGTTGCTCAGTAGTTAAGAGCATTTACTGCTCTTCCAGAGGACCCAAATTTGAATACTAGCACCTATGTTAGGCAGTTCAACAGAGGAACCAAGTCTGTAGCACAATTAATAAAAACCCAGAGTCAGATTTTGGGGTTTAACCTGAACGTCAGAAAAGGAAAACAGTCAGCAACAGGCTCTTACCTCTACCTCAGTCTGAAATGGCAATCCTGCCTCCAGAAATCTCAGAATGAGACTGTTTCTGAGAGCTGTCTCTCCTCATTTTATATTCCTCTCTAGGAATGGGATTAACGGCATGCACCACTACTGTCTGGTTTTTATGGCAAACTAGTGTGGCTGCTGGGATTAAAGGTGTGTGTCGCCATTACATGGTCTTTAAGGCTGACCAGTGGTAGTAGTAGTGTTTTGCTCTCTAATCTAGAAAACTTTATTTATTAAAATACAAATGAAATATCACCATATTTCCCCTTTTGTCTGAAATAAAAAAGAAGGCTATAACTAATATAAGAAAAACTATGTGTGATTAATACAATGACTATATACAATATATACAGGCAATAAATACATCAACAATATATAGTACATTTGCATTTGACAAATTCAAAGAAAATACTTCATATTTATCCTATCTTGGTGAGTCCAAATTCTTATACCTAATTTACTTTCTATCATAACTTTCTTCCTGTATCAGATAAGCCAGAAAATCTCTACCCAGTCTTCAACTCCTTCAGAGACCAAAGAAAAAAATAATATTAACTAAGTAAGCAGGAAGTACCAGAAAGCAACTTCCAAAAAATGTGAGAAATGACAGAAACAGCTGAATGCCTGTAAAGCCACCCAAAGTTCCTTTGCAACATTGGAGCATCTATATTTGGCCTACAAGACTAGTACATCCAATAGACTTTTCTGTGAAGCAGTATGTATATATATATATATATATATATATATATATATATATATATATATATACACACACACACACACACACACACACACAAACACACACACTCCAGGTAGGTCATATACCTCTCCTAGAATTCCCTTCATAGTAGAAATGAAAAGATTTTTACATTCCTGGATGGTGATATTGTCTGCCATTATCAGATTACTTACCTCCATTAAAATCCTGGTTCAGATGAGAATTTTTAGTTGTAATCACAATGTGAGCCAGCAGGTGTCACGGTTATATCTGTAAAGCAGTCCAGAGACACTGGAGCTCTGGTCTTACTTGTCCCAGTGACACTAACCTGTGGATTTTCTAAGCAGAACTCAACGCCAAACTGAGTGGATTTTTGTTAAAGAGACAACAGTCAGGGCAGCCGTGAAGTTCGTAAGTGTGGGCCAGGGGAGCCATGGGAAGCCTCAGAAGCTGTGTGGAAGCCACATGGGGGGTTGTTGGCAAGCTGTAGGGACCAAGAAAGCTACAGGAAACTATGGAAGGGTACGGGAAGCTGTGTGGGTGACATGTGGGGTGACAGCAAGCTGTGTGTGCCACAGGAAATTGTGGGCACATGGGTGGGCCAGGAGGAGAAGCTAAGCTGGGATGCTACTGGTTTTTTTCCAAAACCTAGTTGACTAGGCTTGGGTCTAGATCTGGCCTGTGCTTGTGGATAAAAAGACTCAGGCAAACAGCTTTTTTTTGTGAATTCATACCCCAAACATTGGGCACCAAATGTAGCACAATTAATAATAATCCAGAGTCAGATTTTGGGGTTCAACCTGAAGGTCAGAATAGCAAAACAGCCAATGACTGGCTCTTATCTCTATCTAAGTCTCAAATAGTGAACCTGCCTCCAGGAATCTCAGAATAAGTGATGTGGGGATTTCCCTTTGTATGCTGTGGTTACCATTAATGAATTTAAAAAAACCTCTTTGGACCTAGGCGGGAAAAACTAAACTGAATGCTGGGAGAAAGAAGGGTGGAGTAAGAGAGAAGCCATGGAGCTCCCGGAGACAGACCCTGGGAACTTTACCTGTTAAGCCACAGCCACGTGGTGATATAAAGATTAATAGAAATGGATTAAATTAATATGTAAGAGTTAGCCAATAAGAAGCTAGAGCTAATGGGCCAGTGACTTAATTAATATAGTTTTTGTGTGATTATTTCGGGGCTAAGCAGCCAGGAACCAAGAGGCCCCCCTCCTTCTACAAATGAGGCTGTGTCTGAAAGCTGTCTCTTCCCATCCGATATTTTTCTCTAGGGCTGGGATTAAAGGCATGCACCACTACCACCTGGTTTCTATGGCAAACTACTATGGCTATAGAGATTAAAGATGTATGTCACCACTGCTTGGCCTGTAGGACTGACCAGTGGTAGTGTTTTATTCTCTGATCCTCTGACAAATTTTATTTATTAAAATACAAATAAAATAACACTACACAAGTCCCTCATCTAATCTTTGTGAGGGCATGCATGCTGAATCTATCTGTGTATATGTGTGTGTGTGTTTCTATGTCTCTCTGTCTCTTTGCCTCTGTCTTTGTCTTTCTGTCTCTCTTTCCCTCTCCACACACAAACACACATACACACACACACACACACACACACACACATACACTCATGTGGTATATACTCAAACACACACACACACACACACATACACATGTAAAATTAAAAAGCTAAACTTAATTTTTAAAATTAATGTATTTAAATGGGTGGGTGTGTCTTTAAAATGGGGCTATTCTATCAGTCTGCACTGCACAAATAATCCTCCCCGAGGCCAATCTCATTCACAAACTGCCCTGGAGAATAACTGTGAAGCGTAAGAAACTATACAGAAGGCTTACAGACACAAAGCTTGTCATTTCATTTCAGACCTAAGAAAGGAGTGTCTTGTCTGTCTGAAGCCCAGCTTTGTGAGGCCTTTTGTATTTGCAAGAGTATAGATGACTTTTGTCAAAATGGGTAACCTCATCTCTGGGTTACTTCCTCAGTCGCTGAATGAAAAGAAATCTCTCCCATTCAAATGATCACTGCAAAATGCTTAATGGCTGACACCTCTCAGAAGAGACTTGATTGTAACTATAAATGCTGTCAAAGAAAGCCCAGAGCTAATGCTGTGCTCACACAGCTGATAGGAGAGGACCAGGGGAAGGTACGAAAAAATGTCATGTTCACTTCAGGAAATGCAGAAAAGTCTCAAGAATGAAATAATAATCACAGACATTTCACTCCATTTCCTTGCTGCTATCCAGAGATTTGCTTTGCTCTTTGAATACAGACCCTTTGCTTGTAGTTGGTAACTCTGTATGTACCATTACCCAATCTTCAGTTTTCCACTGTGAGGATTCTTAACATCCTATGAAATACCAAATACCAGCTATAAACATTGTGCTCAGCAGCGTAATTCACTCATCATCCCATTGGAGTTATTGACTTTTTTTCTGATTTTACACAACTGAGACATGGTGATGAGTGAGTTTATATGCTTGGTTATATTTCTATATTCTTATAATATCTTCAAAAACCATCGATCGAAATTCATAGAATAACCTAACACATAATATTATGTTGCTTTTCTGAAAAGTTTTACCATGTTATACTTGTGATTTGTCATTTCTTGTCAATTTCAGCAAATTTTAAGGCCTTTAACATTACTTCACATGAGAGAATACAGTGTGATCTCAATAGAGGCCTCAGTAGCCTCATAATTGAGTTCTGGGCACATTTGCAAATCTCTTTACTCAAGGGCAGTTTCTCACAATTTGTTTTTTGTTTGTTTGTTTTTAAGTTTTTTAAAATTTTTCAAGACAGGGTTTCTCTGTATTGTCCTAATTTTCTGGAACTAGCTCTACAGACCACATGGCCTTGAACTCATAGACGTCCCTCTGCCTCTGCCTCTCAAGTGCTGGGATTAAAGATGTGTGCCTGACTAGTTTTTCTTTTAAATTAAAAATATAATTTTTATTTCCCCCTCACTTTCCTCCCTCCAATCTCTCCTGTGCATTCCACTTTGCTCTCTCTCAAATTCATGTCCTTTTTATTTCAATTGTTGACTTACACACACACACACACACACACACAGAGTGAGAGAGAAAGAGAGAGAGAGAGAGAGTTCTCAGCTTGTATAATGTTGCCCATATGTATGTGATTTCAGGAGTGACCACTTGATATTGGCTCTACATTGCAAAGACAATTTCGGCCTATTGCGGCAATATTTTCAATGTAGAACTTGCTGTGTGACCAATATTCAATAAACATTTGTCAATGTAGTGAATGAAGATTCTGCTCTACAAAACATTATGTAGACATGTCCAACAAAAGCAGGTTCACAAAGAGTAAATTAACCCATGTATCTATGTTATGTGATTACCAGCCACTACTAAGGAGATATCACAATTCCAACTTAATAGAAAAGTTCATTGAAGTTCCAGGATTTGCTTAAATGTATAAGAGGTAGTAATGGCAATGAGTTGTAAATCCTTAGATGTTTCAGCAAAAATGACAGACCAAAGAGACACAGATACATTATGTGTGTTCAGAGCTCCATAAATGCTCAGGTCCCAGCACCAACACAATGGAAGTGTTAACAGACGCCAGATCAGCCTAGAACAGCTGTGAGGTCTAGAAAGAACTCAAGCGATCCACCTAAGTTGATACTTTCAGCCAAGGAACTATAGTTAAGGAAATAAGCTTAAACTTAAGTTTGAAAGAAGTAGAAAGAATATTAAACTTAGATATGATCATATTTCTAAATGGAAATGGCAGTGCTTATGGTAAAGAAAAAGAGTAATTATGTAGTGAGGACCAGTGGTGTGTCAGGTAATGAAAATCTGACAATCACTGTAGAAGAAGAGAAAGGTGGATTACTAATCCTGCATTGTGTATTGACTCCCAAACTGTAGGGTACATTGGTATCATCTCAGGGAAGGACTATAAGAAATCTGTCAGTTCTATGTTCAGCATCGAGAAACTGAGGTTTTCCCTAAAAACATACTTAATTCAAAAATTCTCTGGCAATGGTTACAGGTCCACAGACCCGACCTGAAGTTCATATTTCCCTCAAGAGGAGGGGAACCTGGTGTGTCTGACTGTATATATTGCAGCATTTCTGTTACCCCAAGAAGAGTCCAGCGGAAGTCTTTGAATTCAAACGTTCTCAATCGTAACTCAGTCTAAATTTGGTGTTTAAGAATTGTATGAAAATTTTCTTGGCATTGGAGGTGCCTGTCTTTAATCCCAGCACTTGCAAGGCAAAAAAAATGTGGGTCTCTGTGCATTCGAGGCCAGTCTGCACTACAGAGCGAGTTTCAGGACAGGATCAAAATGCTACACAGAGAAACCCTGTCTCAAAAAACCAAACAAACAAACAAACAAAAAACTGTATGTAAATTAATAAAAGAAAGGACTTGGAATTCATGCTGCAATTCTAAGCAACAGAGACTTATGCTGAATTATCTTCTAATCAGAATTAAGCAATTAATTAATTTTCCCTCTCCTATTTCACAGAAAAGGTAATTTTAAAGCTAAAAGGGACCTCAGACCTCATTGGGTTGAACCCTTTCATCATGCAGATGACCCAGGTGTCAGCCAGTTTGTAAGTTCTTAAGATGTGTCAGCAGTCCCCCCACCACCACCCAGGGTCCAGCATGTACAATTGGAGAAGACTGGAACTCTTCTCTCCTTTACCCACCATCCCTCTGAGTTGACAACTTGTGCAGTGATCACACCTAAGTTGTGGAGAATGCAAAAGTAGCATTGTAATAGAATTGCCATGGCCGTTTATGTTTTAATCGTTTGTTTTATACTTTAACTCTCTAAACGAAGGTGTCATATTTGCATATCCCTGGCAAATCACTTAGAAAGAGCTTGTTCAGTTAGACTGGATTCTATTCCACTCTTCCTTCATTCTTTTTGACTGTGCTCATCTCAACTGCGTCCTCTCTCCTCACTCTTAGTTTGCAATCATTGTAAAAATAACCTTATCTCATTTAGTAACAGTGTTTAAAGGACAGTTATATTTTGGCTGGTTGTTCTCTGTGCTATTAAAGGAATTAGGGGTATTTTGCATAGCTCAACATGTATGTGTGTGTGTAGAGATGTACTCACATAGATCAACATGTATGCGTGTGTGTAGAGATGTACTCACATAGATCAACATGTATGCGTGTGTGTAGAGATGTACTCACATAGATCAACATGTATGTGTGTGTGTAGAGATGTACTCACATAGATCAACATGTATGCGTGTGTGTAGAGATGTACTCACATAGATCAACATGTATGCGTGTGTGTAGAGATGTACTCACATAGATCAACATGTATGTGTGTGTGTAGAGATGTACTCACATAGATCAACATGTATGCGTGTGTGTAGAGATGTACTCACATAGATCAACATGTATGCGTGTGTGTAGAGATGTACTCACATAGATCAACATGTATGCGTGTGTGTAGAGATGTACTCACATAGATCAACATGTATGCGTGTGTGTAGAGATGTACTCACATAGATCAACATGTATGCGTGTGTGTAGAGATGTACTCACATAGATCAACATGTATGCGTGTGTGTACAGATGTACTCACATAGTTCTTTTACTTCTTCCCAAAGCTTTATTAAACTCACTGTAGGTAGCGACATTTTCGTGCTCTCTTTGTTCTAGTTGATCTCTTTCTACTCTGCTCTCTCCCCTAAGCCCTCTGTCCCCCACACTACCTTTCTCTCCTTTTTTCCTCCGGTAGTCTCCCCTCTATTCTCACAGCATGATTATAGCATCATTTCAGTCTTTCATACTCCATCTCTCTCAGATGTGTCCACCACCCATTTTCTAGCAGAATGAAAAATCAGTTCATTTGCTACAGAAAAAAAAAATACTTTGAGAAAGAATAGTAACAGAGTAGGATATAGATATCACCCAAAAATTTATAATGATGATCTTTTTGCTCCTTTAGTCAAATTCAAAAGAAATGTGACTTTCAGATCACATGGACTAGACAAAGGGACTCACTCAACCACCAGAGGAAGTCAGCAGTAAAGAAATCCCTGTGGCTGCTTCCCTTTCAATTAATGCAAAAGCTGATATTAAACTCAGAGTGGGGCCAGTGGAGGAGTGGCCAGATCACAGCCTCTGACACTTCTCACACCTCCTGTTCTATAATGTCGGGTCACACTACAGTTGAAAACCAATTGCTCAAAATTGACTAGACCAGAAAAACCTGTATGCCCCAGAAGTTCAGTCCATCCCAGCCATTTATGTTGAAACCATCACTGCCATCCCAGAGAGAAGAAACTCATTTCAGTAATAATAACAGAATATGATAACGATGCTGTTAACCTTTCATGACAGCTTCTCAGGACAATATCTTAACATATGTTTTTTGGTCTTCATATTGAGGAAAATAAACTGAAACGCAGAAGCAAGCTTACCTATATCATAGACTTGAAGGGAGACTGAAGGAGGGGAGTTGACCTATCTGAGGCCACAGAACAGAGATTTGAGTGTAGATTCCTGTCTCAAAGCATGGTTAAATTGACTGTTCTCATAAAAGTACAAACAAACACTTATATCTAAAATAAGGGATATAATTATAGGATAAATAATATGTTTTTAGAAATAAATTTCCAGAGACAGGTAACATTTGCCAAACACTCCCATCCACTAGAAAACTAGAGAGCAACATTTCTAGGCACTCAACACAAACTGAAATTAAATTTAATAAATAAAAAGTTTTCTGTAGTATATTTAATATAACAAATATACCATTATGGCAGGGCTCCCAAACAACCAGAGATGTAGATTTTTACTATTCAAATGATTTTCTTTTCTCCTGTCTTTTTTTTTCAAAACAAAACACACTTGAATTAAATATCTGATGACAAAACCCTAATGTCAAATGTTGTTTTGACTTTTCTCAGTAAAATATTGACAAGCTTTAGAGACAGTGACTCATTTATAATGAAAGTCTGTCTTTTGCTTCATTTTTATTCTTCCCAAACGAAGCTGTAAATATTCTTCTTGATTCAGAAATAATGGACATTTTATTGGTTCTTCAAATTCAGAATGATTAGAACAGTGAGAAAAAGAAGTACCTTAAATGGCAGCTGAAAAGAGCCTGGTTGATTGTTTACAGCTCAGTAGGGAAGCTGAGATCTTCATTGGGCAAATTCCTATGCATGCAGCAATTTTCTCGCTCTGGTTATAGGCCTGAACATTTTGCATAACAATGCTTTAGTCCGTGCCAAATGAGGACAGTCCTACCTGCTCCAGATGTTTAGAGCTGTAAGAAACTACAGAAGGTGATGCTTTCTCCAAAAGCCCACGCTCTTAGATCTTAGAAAGATGTAAGATCAAATTTAAAGGATTTGTCTGACTTCAGAGTCATGGGAAATGGACTGAGCTTCTAGTTTTGGCACTGTGCAGCTGTTTGACCTTGAGACTAACCTGACCCTCCACTGTTCACATAGAAAGGAGAAATAACACATTGTTACTACAGTTCAGGGTCTTTTTAAGGAGCAAAGATACAGTGTTTAAAATACCTTCTCTAGAAGGGCTACTCAAGAACCAAGAGTTTTCTCATGGAATATGAAGTTTAGACAATGTTATAGAAGAGTGATTAAAAATGAAACAGAAGCCTGAGACTTACTGATCACTAGTATTAGCTTCTTTCCTTTGATACTTGTTCTCCGTGGTATTTGGTTTATGGTGCAGGAGAATTGTCTATATTCTGTCAATTATGTTTTAAATAAATGCTGATTGGCCAGTAGCCAGGCATGAAGTATAGGCTGGACAACAAGACAGGAAGTAGAGGCGGGCCAATGAAAACAGGAGAATTCTGGGAAGGAAGAAGCCCATTCCTCCCAGTCTTGTCCAGACACCAAAGAAGCAGGATGTGACCTGTCCCACTGAAAAAGGTACTGAGCCATGTGGCTAACATAGATAAGAATAATGGGTTAATATAAGTTATAAGAGCTAATATGAAGCCTGAACTAATGGGCCAATCAGTTTATGATTAATGTAGAATTCTGTGTGATTTTCTTTGGGACTACTGGCTGTGGGACCTGGGAAGGACAGAAACACCAACAAGCAAGCCCTCATGTTACAGGTTTATATTGTTATTTGTTGTCTTCCTATTTCTGTGTTTAAATTCATATAAAATTAGTAGATAATAAACTTGCCATAAAGTACTGTACATGCTTGCCTGGAAAATGAGATCCCTGGTTATTCCAAGAGAGCATGTGGATGGGTAGCTCTTAGGACCAGAGAGAGCTCCAGGGCCTGGAGGAGGTGAGAAGTTGATACAAAATCAACTCCAGGACATTTGCATCAAGGCACTTGGGAAATTGCAGCTCTGACAATCGTGAAAGTCAAGGTTTGTATAACCATCTACACTTCCACAGTTTTACTCTGTTTTCGTTGTTTTTATTAAGTGTTGGCGAGATACGGGAGCTATTTATTAAGTGAGTCTGAATTGTGAGGGAAAGTGGTTTATGAGAACTCATTCCCTTCACTTCCTAGTCAATCCCACTTCCTCTCTGCTTAGAGGTCAGCATCACTGCCTGGCTCCTCTTTAAAAGTATCAATATGCTTTTTATAAGTATATATCATGTTGGTGTTATTTTTCCATGGTTTTCAATAGAAATATGTATATGTTCCCTCATATATATCTTCCTGAGGATCACCAGTTTTGTGACATAGTAGTTACAATTCTTCATTATTCCATTTGCAACCAAGTCATCATTTCTACACCTACCACAGCTCTTGGGATTCAGAGATACCTCGGTTTTCTGCCTAGAACATTCTCGGTCCTGTCTCCTGAAGCATGTGCAAGTGGCTCTCTTCTACTCTCCGCAGTGGTGCATGCCTTCACAAAGCACCAGGGCATGGTGTCTCCTCTGTGTTTGATTTGTGTCCCATAGCCATTAATGGAGCTGAGTGCATTTTCATACACTCATCTGCCATTCAGGTTTGTGCTTTTATGAAATGTTTATGCAAATATTTTATTCATTTTTCTATTAGACTGTCTTTTGTTATTGAATTACAATTCTTTGTTGGTTTCAAGCTTGTAAATATTTTCCTTCCCCGTGTGGATTCCATTTCTCTTTGTTTTAAAGCAATCTGTTAATGAACAGAAGTTTTCAGTTTCAACTTAGTGAAATTCATCTGGCATTCCCTTTCTAATTTGTACTCTTCATGCCCTGTATGAGCGACTTTTCACTTCCCTTAGGATAAAAATATGTTTCCCATCTTGTCTTATAAAACTTTTATAGTCTTACTTTCACATAAAGTCTTTAAACTTTCATATTGTTCTCAACTACCTCAATGCTATTTTGGAAATTGTCCCTGGATGAGGTAACAAGGGTTCAGTCAATAAAGTGTTCACTGCACAGGCATGACAACCTTAGTTCAATCTCCAGACTCCACATAAAAAATCCCATACATAACGGCATGCCCGTGTAATGCCAGTGCTGGGGAGGTGAGGACGTGCAGATTTCTTGGGCTAAATAGACAGTCAGCAAAGCTTAATTGACAAATGTCAGAGCAATCCATAGTAATAAACAAGGTGAATGGTTCTCGAGGAACAGCACCTCAGATTATTGGTCCTCTGGTCTCCACATGAATATGTATGTATTGTTGCACATGTGAATATACCCACAAATATGCATGTACAGATGCATACACACAATCTTTATTTTCTGTTTAGCTGCTATGCTACTTTGACTGAATCAAGCTTTCAAGTATGTATGTCTATCTTCTGACAATACAACCACTGAGAATGTTGTTTTGTTTTGTTTTTTTCTCTCTATGGCAGCAAAACTTTTCTTCCTAATTTATGGCAAATTTTCTTTCATCAGAGACAAGCTTTTACACGTTACACTTCTTCAGGAGTGTTTTGACCCTCTGTGAACTTTCTCACTTTTAAAGACCTAAATTAATAGATCAAATTCCACTAAAGAGCCTGTTGAGAATTTTTAATTAATTAATTAATTAACTGTACATCATGACTGCAGTTTCCTTTCCTTCCTTTCCTCCTAGTCCCTTCTCCCAATCCCTCTTATCCCCATCCCCCAATCCATTCTTCCTCCATTTCTGTTTAGGAAAGGGCAGGCTTTCCATGGGTATCAACAAAACATGGCATACCAAGTTGCAGTTAGACTAAGCACCTCCTCAAGTATTAAGGTTGGGCAAATTGACCCAGTATGAAGGGTAGGGTCCTGAAAGTCAACAAAAGAGTAAGAGACAGCCCTCTGTTCCCACTGTTAGGAGTCCCACAAGAAGATTAAAATATACAATTGACTTGTCTAGCCTAAAATCTATGCCAGGATAGTAAGCCAACCCCTGATAATTGCCTGAAGCACCTGAACCCACAGGTTGGATGACCCAGAGACCTAGAATAAAAGCAAATATGACAAGAGAAAAAATGCCAGTGTAATGAGGCCTAACAATATTCTGTTACACTCATAGATTGGTACCTAGCCCAATATTCATCAGAGAGGCTTCTTCAGCAACTGATGAAAACAGATACAGACCCACAGCCAAACATTAGGCAGTCAAAGCTTGGGGAATCCTGCCAAAGAGGAGGAGAAAGTATTTGAGGAGCCGAAGGGGTCAAGGACACCACAAGAAAATTCACAGAATCAACTAATCGGGGCCCATAAGGGCTCACAGAGACTGAACTGTAAATCAGGGAGCCTGCATGGGACTGACCTAGGCACTCTGCATATGTATGATGCTTATATAACCTGTTAAGAACTTTATTGAGATTGCATTAACTCTGTAGGTCAGGTTGCATTGATACTATAGACATGTCTAGATCAATATGGCCTTTCCATATTGAACCTTGTCTTGTCATCAATATGTAGCATAATACATTGTTGTTTTATGTCTACTTATGTGAAGGTTGGGGTTGGAACCTTCATCCTTACGTATCCACTGCTAGTGTTTTACCCACTCAGCCACCTATCCAGCTCCTTGTTTTTTTAATCTTCTCCTTAGATGGAATGCTTTCCATTGCTAACATGCTATGTTTGCCATAGCCTTCCTATGAGTATCATCTCTGAGTTGAAGTCTACATTATTGCTAGTAGTGTACTTTTTGAAATGCATGGTGTATTTTAGTATAATTTTCTGCCTCCATCAGATCATGCAATGTTTCTCTGAAACCTGCTAATGCTGTGGTTTAAATTTTATTATAGCATCAAGCCAATTCCTCAACACTAGACTACTTCCCAGTTATATACCATGTGTCATCAGGTTATGCACAGTCAGAATCAGTTTGCTAATAGATTATTTTACTATTTTTGTACCTGTTTTGTTAATAAAAGAAAAAATTTCCTTTAAGCCATTTTTCACCTCAGATACTTATATTGTTTCCACCTTCTCTTCCACAACAGTTCCTTGGAATAGGGGTTGAGAGATCTATGTTCTCTTTATGGTTGGGACTTCTTCAGTCTTTCATTCTCTGCACATTGGCCAATTGTAAGTCAATATGTTAGTCAGCATTTACTACATGTAGAAGAGTCTGAAAGGCTGAACAATTACACAGAGCCTCTGCAAGATGCCCTGTTTAGTTCATTTTCTTTCTTCGGTTTCTGTGTTCATCCCATTACTTTTTTTCTTGTCTTACTTTAGTTATCTGACCCATTAATTTCAAGATGTTTTCTCCTGTGGTACAAATATTTTTAAAGTATTTAAAATAGATCCCCAAACTTTAGTTTGTAGTTATGTGGTTTTCTGCAGTTCAAAACATTTTCTATTATGTTTGTTAGCTTGTAAGCTATTTAGTAAAGAATTTTTAAATTTAGTAAAATATAGAATCTTCTTAGAAATAGAATTGGAGGGTGTTTATTAAGAAAGAGTAAATATTCCAGAAAACAGGAATGAAGCAGTAAACTAGAGAAAGCATGTCCTCAAAAAACAAAAATAAAGGGTTTTTAAGATATGAGCCTGAGCCTTTTACAACTCTCTCTAGTCCCACTCCGCAAAGACAGGAGTCTTAGAGCTGTATCTGTGGGATGCCGTGGACCTGCCAGAAGTAGGGTGATCTTTCTTCCCTGGACACCTTCTCACCATCATGCTCTGAGCAGTACATTCTTGTCCTAAGTGATTCTGAGTCACTAGCTTCTCAACTAGATACTCCAACATGCACATTTCTATTGAAAGAACCACCATATTCTTTAACTGAGACAGAATTTTCATGGTGTTATTGCGCTTCCTTCTGTATCACCTCTTTCCACAGATATATACTCAATGTCCTCCACACCAAACCCTTCAAAACACAATCCCATTTCACCCCTAAGCCTTGAGCTTGGCAGCTTTTCAGTGAGCATCGTTGCCTCGTCTCACTCACCAGCTAACCTCCTTACATAAAGGACCACCTAGATGTCAGTTTCTCCACGTAAGGTTAGATCTGCACTGTGTGAAGCCATCCTGTGGGTTGACCTATTTTCTTAATCTTGGTTACCACTTTCTTCTCAGTTTCCATGGTTCCTTTACTTCTTATTTCGAGAGCTAAAGTTTTGAAAGAACCATGTGTTCAGAGACTGGAATAAGCTTTCTATCTGTCACTTAAAAACATTCACACCGAAAGAAAGCTCTCTCAGGTGAGCATCCCACAAGCAATTGTAGAATCACGTGATTTACAGTGAGGCCCGGCAGTGAATTATGGAGTTCTTAAGTATGAGGAATTGTAAATGATTCATTCAAACTTCATAAAGCTTTGTGAATAATAGTCTGCTCTTTTTTAAAAAGTAAAAAAATTAAGTGATATGTTTTGATATATACATATAAATAATGAAAAAATGGCTACAGTTATACAAATCAATGTACCCATCATGACTCATATATTTTTTATTTTGTTTTATGTTAGTTTGTTTGTTGTGGGAACTCCCAAAATGTATTGCTCTAGCAAATTTCCATCAGACAATGACATACTATTACTATAATCCCTGTATTGTACTCCAAATAATTAGGGCCATCCTACAAAATTCAACTTGATATCCTTTGGTCATCTTCTCATTACACCACTCCTGTGTCCTAAGGAACAACCATTCTCTTTTTTTCTTCTATAAATCAGTAGTATTAGATTCCATTTATAAATAAAAATATACTGTTTTTAATCTGTTGGCACTTGATTTATTTCCCCTAGCATAATATCCTCAATCCATTCATCTCTGTTGCTAAAACACTTAAGATTTCATTAATTTTTAAGACTGAAAAATATTCTATTTTAAACATTTTCCATCTTCACCTTTTTGTTGTTTTGTTTGTTTTGCTTCACTTTGTTGAGGTAGGCTCTTGTTATATAGCAAAGGCCACCTCAAACTTACTATCCTCCCAATTCTACCTCCTGAATGGTTGGGTTCTACATGAGTGCCCCCACTCATAGCCTGCCATTTCTAAGTGCCCGAGCACTTAGAAAGTTTCTATATCTTGTAACATTATCACAAATTGTTACATTGTATGGAGAAGTGAAGGTTCTGATTTCTTTTACTTGGGGATTAACCCAGATGAGAGACTGTTGTTATGGTAATTCTATTTTAAATTTGTGAGAAACTCAATCCTGTTTTCTAAATGGCTCTAGAATGTATATATTCACCAAGAGTTTTGGAGTATTTTTTTTACTTTTTTATGTATTTTCTTTCTAGTTACAGCCATTGTAGCACATATCTGGTGATATCTAACTATATTTCCTCAAATATATCTATTGGGCATTTGTATGGATTTTAAAATAACACATTAAATACTTGGCACATTTGAAAACTAGTATATTTGTGCTTACAATGTTAAGTTGTGTGGATTATGTGGCTATTTTGGATTCACTTCTTAGCAGGTATAAGATTTGCAAATACTATATTTATTATACAGATTGTCTCTTCAGTAGACCATTTCCTTTTCTATAACGATCACATTACAACTGAAGCCATCTGACCATTTTTTCATTGTTGCTTTCATTATGGATTCATAGAAAACATATCGCTACCTACCTCAGTAATATGGAAAATAGTCTTTGTGCTCTTTGTAAATAGTTTCATGATTGAAAGTCTGACACTTCAATTTTAGTTCACTTTGAGAACATTTTTTTAAGTATAGAATAAAAAACTCTAGCTTCACTCTCATGCATATGCTTCTCCATTTTCCTAAAGCAACTACATTTATTAAATATAATTTCCATTGTGTTTCCTATGTGGCTCTTTCAAAAGCTTACTTGGCTATATTTGAAGAGTTTATTTTGGGGCCATGTATTCTGTCTCATTGGTCTAAGTATGTATTTTTATTCTAGTGCCATAATGTTTTTATTACATATGCTTGTAATGTAATTTAAAATCAGGAAGTATAATGATTCCAACTTTGCCTTTAATATTATATTTTCTCTGATCTGAATTTATGTACTTTCATGTTATGAATCAGGATAGAAAGATTATTATGCAGTCTTATTTGATTGGAATTTTTATCATTAAGAATCATTATTCTTATTCCCAGAAATGTTTCATGCTTTAATGTGTATTTTGGTGGATAATATTACATCAAATTCATCTTCTTGTGTTTTATGTAAGCTTAAGACTGCTCACAAGGAAAAACCTTTAATCAATAAATAAAAAACTAAAAGATATGATATATTTCACTGTGGAAAACCATCAAACTATGAAAGAACAAAGGAAGAGGGAAAGATTTATCTCACAACTAGAAAACAATCAAAATGTCACTAGTATTACTTGCATATCAATAATTGTTTTGAATGTAAATATATTTAAATTCTCCAACCAAAAAATATAGACTGATCTAGTCCAATTAAAAATAAGGCTTGATGGTTTGTTGCCTATAAGAGATTCACTGTCTTAGAGGCTATCCACAGACTGAAAGTATAAGTGTAGAGAAAGACATCCTGTGCAAACGGGAGAAAAGAGCCAATTTAGCAGTGCACCGCAAGTCAAAATAACAGAAGAAAGCAAAACAAAAGGTGATTATATAATGTTGTAGGCAACACTTTATCAACAGTGCATGCCAAGTCTGTGGGAGGTGTGGAGGGGGAGGTGTATAAGGGCAACACCAGAACTACTAAGTACATAAAACAGCAGGAGACCTGAGACAGACTATAGCACAATTATAGTAGCAAATTACAGTCCCCCACTTTCAACACTGGACAGAAAATGAATGACAATCCTGAAGAAAAACTGGGTTGTACCAGTGCACCAAATGCACCTCACAGACACAACATGTAATGGACCACATGTATTTCTTAACAGCATATAGGGCAGTGTCTGAACAGCTCACTAATTCATACCACAAAGTAAGACTTAAGAAATAAAATTAAGTGATTTTATTCTTTATAAAACTCTGAAAAGTACTTTTCCAACCACAATCGTATGAAAATAGAAACAATAAGGATTAAGAAAAACTAATAACTGTGCGCAAACTAATAATAGGCTTCTGAGTAACCATTGAGTCAAAGAAGAAATTATACCAGAAGTTAAAAAAAAACTGGAGAAAAAAAATAAGACACATAAACCCTGTGAAGTGCAGCAAACACAATTCTAAGAGACGCCAAATACAACAAAAACACCATCTATAGCTAAACTGTGAAAAAGTTCAAATACACAAGACCCCTGGATATATGGATGAGAAAACTTAGCAATTTAACTTGCTTGAGCAGCGTGTTTCACCGACAAAATTTGACATTCTTTCATATTCTAACTGTTCTACTCTTGTGTATTCCAGGTGGGTCATTTTTAAATTCTCTATGAAAAAAAGACAGATTTAGTGGTTATGTGATTTTTAACTACTTAAAGTAGCATTTAATACATCTAATGTTCCTGCAATTTCTAATACATTTCAACCCAATTTTAATGGTTTTTTTTCTATATGTTGGTTGCTTTCCTTTCCACTTTAAACTATGAACTTCAAACTCTGTTCTTATCTATTTATTATTTCTACTAATTGGAGATTGATTTATGCATGCAATCACTTGTACAGTTTCTATTTTCTATATCTATTCATAGTTAAAAACATGTTTTATCCTATCTATTTACCAAACTATAAAACATAGTAAACTCTTTCTTTTCTCAAACAATTCAAGTATTTCATAGTACTTTGATTCCCTTGGTTCCAAACAGATTCAATTGTCCCCGAAGCTAATATTACTGTTTTTATTTCATAAAGTCAATATTTATTTTAAATTTAATAACTTTATAGTTCATTCTTATAACTTAGTTTCTTCAAATAAGAGGAGTTTCCTTTTACTTAAAGTCATTCTCTGTTAGGTGTATGTGCTCCACTTGTTGCTTGTTTGATGCAACCTTTACTTTTTGCCTGGTGCTTGGCATATACTCTCATTCGAAGTCAAATTCAAGACTCACAGTTGCTTTCCAACTGGTTCACCTTTTCCCACTCCTGCTTCCTGTGCTGTGACAGGGGCTGCTGTCAGTCAGGGTCTTAGTAAGCTAAAGATTTCTGTCTGGTTTTACATTGTTCCCTTTTACGTTCAATGACTTTACTACAGCGTGATTACTTGTGGATTCATCTTGCTTGTTATTTGAGAGTCTCCCTGAGTTAAAAGATACACGGCTTTCATTTCTTTAAGAAACCCTACTTCTTCTGCTTTATACATGATTAGATATATTTATTTTCCTTTCTTGTATAACCAGCTTTAACTTCTGTTTTCAAATTTTGCATTTTCTACATGTGTGTATATAGCCAAGTTATCTACTAAATTTTGATTTGAGATAATTTCTTGACAAAATAAAGTACAATAAGGTACAGGGTAAGCTATTATATTGAAGTTGGACGTGGCAAACCAACAGAAGGAAAAGCGTTCCGAGAGCAGGCACAAGAATCAGACCCACTTGTTCTCACAGTCAGGAGTCCGACAAAAATACGATGCTAATAGCTATAATAACTACACAGAGGACCTCTTGCATAGCCCTGTAGGCCCTGTGCTTGTTGCTTCAGACTCTGCAAGTTCATATGTACCTTGTTTAGTTGATTCAGAGGGCCTTGTTTTCCTAGTCTCCTCTGTTCTCTCTGGTTCTTACAGTCTCCATCAAATCCCTCCCCTCTGAGCTCGGAATCCTGTGGAAAAGGAGGCAAAGAGATTTAAGAAATGTTTTGTTTCTAGAAAATCTATTTGGATATCTGAAGATTTATTGATCACTTACAAAAAATTTGTTTTGTACTTTCATTTTTCCTTCATTTTGTTCTTAAATGTATTAGCCATTCTAATTTACATGCTGTAATCTTATAATGTCAACGTGCAAACTCTTCACTAGTTTCATTCTCCTCCGTCGCTTTTGATATTCTCCCATTCTACCCTACCAGGTCTTTTGTAATTTGCTACTGAGAATGTTTGTTTTGTGTAATTTCATCTATGGAAAATATATTGATTTACATAATTACAACGGTTTCACTATGTAACCCAAGGTATGCTGGAACTCCCAACCACCTGCTTCCCCATCCTTAGTTCTATGATAAGAGATGTGTGACATTATGTCTGGCTAGGCAGATGATTTAAAGCCTGTATTCAAGATAGATTTCTTCTTGGAGTAATTGTGTGTTTGCCTTTGTCAGTCTCTGGGACACCCACCTCGGAATCTTCTTAAGCTAATGAGTGGCTTGTTTTTCCAACCACAGAAGCAACATCAACCCACCTTATAGGAGTCCTCTCAGCTGTCATTCAGCTATGAATTCTCAGAAATACATTTCACCCCCACCAAGAATATACATTCACAATTTTCCATAAGTGTGAGAGAAATATGTATATTTAACTGTTTTGTGGAAGGTGTATGTTTTTGGTATTCCAGCTTGGTGTATGTTTCATGTTGAGTGTAGAGGGATGTTCTGTTCACATCCATTACTGTCTCCTGTCTCTTGTCACTGCGATGCCTGTTCGCTGAGTCTTACAGGGAAGATCTTCACATACTAAATAAAACTATGAGTTTTCCAGTTTATCGATTCACTTTAAAAGTTGTTTCTATATTTTTCAAAGAATTTTTAAGTGGCAACCCTCAAGTAGCCAACACTGCTGTTATACATGGTTGAGCACATTTCTGCATAAGTGTATCAGATCTACCAAGCTTATTGCATGAACAAATTAAGTTAATAACCATAAACTTCTGTGACCTGGAAGAGCGACATGTAGAGGAGGCATGCTGAGAATAAGGAGAAAAGTGAACTAGTGATTTACTGTCGATTTGGGTTTCATTCAGGAGCCGGAGTCCACATTTCAGCCACAATTGCACAGATGTAAATTCACTGAGCAATGCTTTATCGTCAATTTTCCCTCAGTCCTGGGAATGTGTGCATGGGTTTGAATTATGAACTGACTGAACAAACAGAAACTCTTGAATTTAAAATTTTTAACATGAAACAAAATTCTAATAAATTCCTTAAAATTTTCTATATTTATTAGCAATAATTAGTAATGATTTGCCTCAGACAGATTTCATTAGCTATGATACTACCATTGAGCAAGGCTAATTTTTTAACATTTTTATTATAAAATTCTCTGTCAATTAATGAGTGTTGTAACAGCTTAGGTTCCTGTATTGGTGCATTAATAAGGATCCTTTGACTTGCTTGTAGCTAATGATGGAAGAAAGTTAGACATCTAAACAAAAACTTCAACTCTTTGCTAGTAAAGAAAACTTTTAGTAAAAGGACATCATGGTGTTTAAACTTTTTGTTGCTTCCAGTAAGTCAGAGAGCTGTTCGTAATTCTTTAAAATACTAATAATGGTTTTTAAATCAAACTAGAAAAACAGAAAAAGATGCACTCTCATTGTAGTCTGATTAATTCAGAAAATACTGGCTAGAATTCATAATGCAATTTTTTGTTTTTTGTTTTTTTTGTTTCCAGTTTTATTTTTTATTAAAAATTGCCATCTCCTCCCCTCCTTCTCCCCCTTCCCTCCCCTCCCCTCCACCCATACCCCCACTCCCTCCCTCTTCAGGCCAAAGAGCCATCAGGGTTCTCTACACTATGTTGAGTCCAAGGTCCTCCCAACTCCCTCCAGGTCCAGGAAGGTGAGCAACCAAACTGACAAGGCTCACACAGAGCCCGTCCATGTCGTAGAGACCAAGCCCATCGCCATTGTCCTTGGCTCCTTGGTCAGCCTCCACCATCAGCCACTTTCAGAGAGTCCGATTTGGTCTCATGTTCCATCAGTCCCATTCCAAGTGGACTTGGTGGTCTCCCATTAGTTCTGTCCTGCCGTCTCAGTGGGTGAACGCATCCCTCATGGTTCTGACTTTCTTTCTCATGATCTCTCTCCTTCTGCTCCTCATCAGAACTTTGGGAGCTCAGTCCGGTGCTCCAATGTGGGGCTCTGTCTCTATCTCCATCCATCACCAGGTGAAGGTTAAGGCTCACAGTGAACCCGTCCATGCTGTAGAGTTCACATTCATTGCCGTTGTCCTTGGTTTCTCAGTCCTCCTCCACCGTCAGCCACATTCAGAGAGCCCGGTTTGGTCCCCTGTTCCATCAGTTCCATTCCAACTGGACTTGGTGGTCTCCCGTGGAGTAAGGGGTACACTCATCCATTGCTGGTGGGAATGCAAACTTGTGCAACCGCTTTGGAAAGCAGTGTGGAGGTTTCTCAGGAAATTTGGGATCCACCCACCCCAGGACCCAGCAATCCCACTCTTGGGAATTTACCCAAGAGATGCCCAATCATATTACAAAAGCATCTGTTCAACTATGTTTATAGCAGCATTATTTGTAATAGCCAGAACCTGGAAACAACCTAGATGCCCTTCAGTGGAAGAATGGATGAAGAAAGTGTGGAATATATACATATTAGAGTACTACTCGGCGGTAAAAAACAATGACATCTTGAATTTTGCATGCAAATGGAGGGAAATAGAAAACACCATCCTGAGTGACATAATGCAATTTTTAAAACTCTTAGAATTTTTCTAAACAACTAGAATTCCAAGAAGTCAAAATTATTTCCCTGTTCTTTCCTCAAGAGAGAAACAGACAAAGCAGGATGGGTTGGGATGTAAAATGGGAGTTCAATTTAGCTTGTATGATACCTGGATTCTGATTTGATTTTATGTAATGCCTAGCTGCAGAAATTGACAGCACAGATGCCTTTAGCAGCAAGGGTATTTTGGAGACCTGAAAGTTCTCCCGCTTACAAACACTATTTCTCCTGGCTCCATAGGCACCGACCACTGTGGAAGGCTGCAGGTGGAAGAGAAAAGCTGTATGGGTAACGATGTCCTTTTACCTTCTAGCACTTTAGTTGAGGGGCCAATGCCAATTCCTGCTTCCCAGAACCCAAGGGGAAACTGAGACTTTACCTACTTAAATAAGAATCTGTAGGAACTAGGACCTCAACACAGATTTCCCTCTGTGAGCACAGGTCATTTTCAAAATTAGTTTTACAGTCACTTCTTCAGTGTGCATACAGAGAAACAATAAATGTAAATACTTGCCAATGGAAAGACAAGCATATTCAGGTAGCCACGACACTGAACAACAATAGTGTTCTCCCACCTTTAAATTCTGAAAACTGAAAAATTAGATTACTTTTGTGGCTCACACTAAACATTGGCTGAAGACTTTGCACTCCTTTAATCACATGCTGTGGAGTCTTCCTGGTGCTAACGCCTCCCTTGGGCTCACAAGTACTGTGGACACTTATGGACACAGAGAACAACAGACTGAGGAGCGGCGGAGCCCTCCACACCCACACTTAGGAGCGTTAGCTGCTTTTTCTGTCATTTGCAGGGAATGTGTCCGCATGAAATTCTGGAGATACTAGAAAACAACACAGCAGCATGATTAAAGAAATGGATTTGCTTGAAGGGCCTAGAGATTTTTATTCAGATTGCTTGCTTCATTTTTGATGATGGATGAGACTTGACAGTATCATCTAGGTGTTTTCTTGTATCACTAATCAAAATGAGAAATCGGAGTAATAAGAAAAGCATTTATTAAAGCAGTAAAGTTCTATCTAAAATACTTATTTCAAAGGTTCTCACCGTATTAGCATCTAGGAGCTCATGGCGATGTCAGATTTAAAAACAAGATGAACGCTGCCCTCACTGGGAGTCTTGCAGTTTTAGAGATCATTTTTAAAGGGCAGAAAATGCCTGTATTTCAGGAGCTACCTTTCAGAACGCCCGCAACCAAATGAAAACACTAAGGAAATAGTCAAAGTTCGTGCAGTTTGCATGCTTCTGTTCCATCATTTCACTCAGATAAGAAAACCCAACAGGGCTCACAGGGCTCACAGGGACAGAAACGACAAACCTGAGACCCTGTATGGGTCTGAGCTAGGACTGCTGCACATACCTTATGGCTGTGTAATTTTGTGTTCTTGTGCCACTCCCAACATGACTATTTTGCGTGTGCTTGGGCCTCTTTTCCTCCTACTGGGTTGCCTGTATGCCTACTCATACCAGCCCTGGTATCAGGGGTTCTGCCCAGTCTTATTGTACTTGTTATGCCATGTTTGGTTGATTGATATACCTGGGAGGCCTGTTCTTTTTTTTTAATTGGTAAACGGAGAAAGAATAAATCTGGGGGAGAAAGGAGGTGAAGGAGGGAATGGGAATGTGAGGAGTGAAGGGAGGGGGAAACTGTGGCCATAATGTAATGTATGAGAAAAGAATAAAAGTTAAAAAAAATATTTAAATAATAAATGTTATTAAATATTAAAAAAATCTAAAGCACTTACTAAATATCAGGTGGTAAGAATGAAAAAGACTCATAAACCTGTATCTAATCCTCATCATGATTTTCTGTGGAAGTACTCTGGCAAATATCTCTATAGACTTAAAATCATAAGACAGATACAGTCAAGGAATTGTTCAGCATCGTAGCTGACAAGGAAGAAGTTCTTTCAGCTGTGAGTCCACACTCTGCAATGACAAAGCACTCTAGTGCAAAGCTCAGGTCTCGGTGAATCTCCCTTTGGCTTGCCTGTTGACGTTCTTCAGCCATGGTGAGCAGAACTGAAGGGGAGTATAGAGAGGAGAAATGGTCATTTCAGATAGAACAGCCCCTTAAAACTGGTTTGGACTATTGTTTAACCCTTCTTAGCCATCTTTGCCTTGTATGCTTTTAAAAAGAAAAAAAAACAGAATTGTGGCTTTGTTATTGTCTTCACTTAGAAACAAAATATGGCATGAGTCAAACTGACAATGACTGGACTTATGATGGGTAATCTTGACTGTCAACTTTACTGGGTCTGGAATCAACTATGGGCTGTGTCTCTGGGCCACTCTGTCAGGACATTTTGCAAAAAGAATTAATGAAGGAAGAAAAACCTTCTGAAGAACATGTGGTACCTACTGGAGTAGCCGAGGTACAAAGCAGTGCCGCCTACCGGCCATTTCTTCTTGTCGGTCAGGTATCTATCACTATATACTTGTTCACCACTGTTGTTTGTGCCTCTGTGTTAAGTCCATCTTCCATGCCATTAGACTCCAGCTTCTCCAGACTTCCACACCACTCCAAGAATCTCCAAAGTCTTCAGCACCATGATAGGACCACTAAGGCACCAGTTTTAATGTTTCTAACATTGGTGATTTGAGCATTTCAGTCATATTTTCTGATTAGTTTCACCGAATTTATTGGTTATTGGTGATGCTCTTTATTGTTCCTATTTATTTTCAAATTTCTGCTTCTAAATCTGATTCCCTCCCTCTATTCTCTTCAGGTTCAGTTTGATAGACTTCTTTCTTCATTCATATAATATATATTAATATAATAATATTAATGACTATTATATTCATTAGTTTTTTTCAATATTTTTTCAATTTTTCCAATACATTTAAAAAGGATGACAAATTTCTCTCTAAGCATGGCTCTATTGATATTCCACAATTTTTGCAACATTCTATCTTAGTTATTTTATTCAAACTACTTTCTGATTTTCATTGTACTTTTTACACATGAGTTCCTTACACGTTCATCCTATATTTCAAATATATTTATTTCAAACTCAAATGATGTTCCAGATATCAGTATACTATTTATTTCTGATACAAATCCATTACAATAAAGCACCACACTATGCATGCCTTCATTTTTTTCAAATGAATTGAGAGTTGTTTTATGACCCAATATATGATCCATGTAATGCTCAACATTCACTGGAAAAGGGTGCTTACTCTGTGGCTGGGGAGAAGTATTGGTGTAAATACATGTGACAGAGGTAAGCTTTGGGCTTATTTGACTGTTTTTCATCTACCCCTATACCCCTAGTCTGTGAAGCTATTAAAATCTCTATTCTCAGCCACCTGTTTAGAATCAGTAAATGCCCACTCACAAGGAAAATGAGGAGAAAAGAATGCCTTTCAATACAAGGTCACTGCCAAGAAATTACACTTCATCTTAACCCTGTGATTTTCACTTATATATCAGTACCTTGATACCTTCTATCAGGTGTGTGTGTGTGTGTGTGTGTGTGTGTGTACAAATGTGTCCACACTGTCAAGAGACACTCAGAGGGATATTTTCTCCCAATACTAGCCTTCTAGCCAAGAACATTGTTCGTTTGCTTTGTCTCCTTTCAGCACAAATCTGCTAGAACCACAACTGTGTCACTTTTGCATCTAATCTGCTTAGAAATCATAAAGAGTAAGTGAAGAATTAATAATTTTTGAGTTTATGTTAAATATGAGTCCCATTTCAACATTTAAATGATTCTTTTTGACTCAGCAACTTCGTGAACTCATTTTCAAAAGGCAAGCTTTTGTTGAAGCTTAACTTTCATACTGTCTATTTCATATCTTTTGGGTATACAGCTATGATAAATCTAGAATAATTAGATAACTATCTTTTCTACTAGTGTCTGTAAAAGTCTTCGGAGTGCTTAATTCAATGACCATTATAAAATGCTTTATCATCTTCAAATTTGAGGTTATAAAGTGCCAAGCTATACGCTTAATTAAAATATCTTTAATTCCATGTGGGCATAAGATTAATGTTGCTTCACCAAATAGTAAAGGCTTTAGGGACTCTCCATGAGAAAAAGAATTAACTATTGTGTTTGGAGTTGACAAGTCTTTTGTTTGATAAATTCTATGAAAGTGAAGAAATTTCAAATGACGATTTCCAGTCATTTCCTAAAGGAATTTAAAATGTTTATTGCAACCAAGATAATTCAGTACTTTCTCTAAAATACAGGCAGAAATCATATTACTATGTCCAAAGTCAAAGGTACTAATGATTATTATCCAAATATATGGATCTAACTCTTGACTGAATTCTGAACCAGCATATAAAAGGTAAAATTTTAAATTATTATAGGGTTATTATTAAAGCACTTGTAAAAAGTATGTAAGGGTCTGCCTTCTATGAAACAAGTAAAATCTGATAGGTAAATAGGCAACCACCTTCTAAGAATTCTCTTAGAAATTAACCATCTCAAGATTTATTTAATTACATTTTCTGATGTGGGATGCCCCTCTGTGTGCTATGAATATGTTTTATTGTCATTATTATTATTATATATCTTATAATAATATATAATATATTATATATATTATATTATAAATAATATTATATATTATATATTATTATATATACAATAATATATAATAATATAATAATATATTATATTATTGTATATATAATAATATATATTATATATTATATATAATAATATATAATATATTATATTATATATTGTCATTATTATTATTATTGTGGGGGCTGTTAAGCTAAACCAACATAAAATATCTTGACTTCAAAATTTGGGTCTAAGGATATGTTGCTTGGATAAGAGGGTCTGCTTTTGTTTTCACAGAAATAGCTGTTGATTCCTCTCAGGTTAATATGGTTTGATCAAGTAAGACTCCCTGAAAGGTTGCCAATGAAAGCAATAGCCCAGGTGATCCAAAATCCAGAACAGCTTCAGGGCTGTTGAGATTATGCATTCTCACAGACTACTATAGCCAAGATTTAACCATAATTCTAAATTTTCTCAAAATCCCCATAAGATTATCAGAGCCCCCAATCATCAGGAAGTAGCATAGAAAACTATGCCTAAATTCCCAAAATAATGTTTGTAAATGATTGTCTTCATTTAAAAGGGGTTGGTTATAAATGATTAATGGTCATTGTCAATCTCTTTCTAAAGAAAAAAAGATGAAATGATATAGAAATAATGAGAAAAGGTATATTATCGAATCTACTTTAACTAAAAAAACAACCATTATTCTCAAAATATTTTATATTGGTATGGATTTTGGTTTATTGGTACAAATTTAAGATCAATTTTGTTATGCCATGTCTATATTTCTATTCACTCTTTATGGTATTATGTTTATGCAGTTCATTTAAAAAACAAATTAATAGTCATCTATATTAGTCAAACTTATAGTCATGTTAATTAGGTTTTCTAGATACACAAAGATACATTTCAGATGGATAGGTAATCTTTAAACATTTCAAAGACCTACAGAATATGACATTTAAGAGGTTTTAAGAACTTAGACTTACTCAACAGTGAGACACATCAGCTCCTGGCAGCACCACCTACTTCAAGAGCATGATGGGAATCGAAGAAGCTCCTTATGGAGTTTACTTTAAATATGGCAAGGCTAGCCATTTGGACAAGAAACTTCTCTTGCCTGGATGCTTGACTGTATGTTGTATAAACTGAACATACAGGATCCACAGGAAAATGACCACTAAACTTTGTCAAAACTATGCAGGTTAGTCCTTTAGGGTTCCTACTTCACAGAATAAACTGCCAGACATTCTGCAAAACACAGAAGAAAATGACTGACAAACTGCCAATATAGGTGGAACAGTTTCAAATTTTCTGCTTCACTGAGAAATCTACCAGATACTCCAGACCTATAGACTGAAGACAGATACCCCAACACTACAAAAGATCTTTGGGTGACTGTCCAGGCAGCCAGATACCTCTGTCATTTCTAGAGTATTGGAATTTGCTTACAATATATTTTATGATTACTTAGGTAATATTATATCCTTTTGGTGTCTTTGATGGATTTGGAGACTAGATAGCTATAATTATAGTTATGGTAAAAAATAAATTTGTTATAAAACTTTAGACTTGCAAAGATAGGATAAATCTTAGAGTATTTTTAATTTTGCAAAATATAAATAAACTAAATATTATAACTATAATTTTTGCTTGATACCTGCTTTGTTATGTGTAATTTTACAATGTTAAAGTTAAAACCTTCCTTTTTCATTTGAAGAAAAGGGGAGATGATGTGGGATGCCCTTCTGTATGTTGTAAATATGTTTTATTGCCATTGGTTAATAAAAAAACTGATTTGGCCAATAGCCAGGCAGAATATAGGTAGATGGGAAATCCAAGCATAGATACAGGAAGAAGAGTAGAGTCACAGAGCCACCAGAAGCCACTGGAAAAGCAAGATATGAGGGAACAAGTGTAGGGCCTCATAGTAAAATATTGAATAATAGAAATGGGTTATTCTAGTCATAAGAGCTAGTTAATAATAAGCCTGAACTAATAGGCGAAACAGTTTGTAATTAATATTAAGCCTCAGAGTGGTTAGTCAGGAACTGGTGGGCATGAGAGAAACTTTCAGTTATAATTTTCAAAGTGCATTGCTCAATCGTTTCCTTTCTATCGTCTCAAGAAGTCTGGCAAACAGACTGGAGAGTAACGGGCATGAATTTAGGCCTTAAAAGTAAGGCATGCATTTGCGGCACTGCTAGCATATAAATATTCAAGTAATATAACCCTCTCTCTCTGCTACTGACTATTACCTTAAAATATTTCTAAAACTGATCATGATGGATAATGCCCGTAATTCTATCACTTGTGAGTGAGGCAGGTGGATCACCAATGAATTAAAGGCCATGCTGAGCTAGACAATAAGATTCTTGCTCAAAAAGTCAAAAGCAAAACATTCCTAAACATGGTTTCTATGGTTGAATACTTAAGATGACAAAACATTTCACATACACCTGGATGACACACTTCTCTGACTTTAATTTGTTATAGGGTAGGAGTAACTAGGACACGATGGGGGGGGGGGTGATACTGCCTTTCAAAAAGCTAGATTCTGGAGCTAAATGCCCTGCAGGTTGCCCAATTCAAAATACTAACCACATTCTTCATGACTGGAGTTAATTTGAACACTGACTGGAACAGACTATAGGGGAAAGGCCAGCTTGGTTATCTAGCCCAAAGCCAAGTTCATGAAAAGCAGGAGTCCTAACTCAGGCCAAAGATCAGTGTACTCTCTTGTTTTTACTATAATTGTAAATTCAAGAATATTCCTCATTTCATATGTTTCTGTCAGTTACAATCACTAAAGCCATTTAAATTTAAGGTATCATTATTGAGGCTAGCTTGATTCGGGAAATAACCAGATCAGCTTAAAGATAAACAATTATAGTTTTAATTGTTATAAGGGGAAACTCACACCACAAGATTGGGAATTCCGAGTTCCTCTGTGTCTGGCAAGAATCACCCGGAGAGAGCATGCACCTGGTCCCTCCCAGTTTTTCTTCCTGTGATGTGGGAGAGTCTTCTGTTTGTGTTGATTTCATTCATTAATAAAGAAACTGCCTTGGCCCATTTAATAGGCCAGCCCTTAGGTGGTTGGAGTAGACAGAACAGGAAGAAGGAAGTGAGGTAGATGGCTCGGGCAGTCGCCATGCTTCTCCTCTCCAAGACAGATGCAGGTTAAGATCTCTCCTGGTAAGCAACCACCTTGTGGTGCTACACAGATTACTAAATATGGGTTAATTAACTAATAAGAGGCTAAAACTAATGGGCCAGGCAGTGTTTAAAAGAATACAGTTTCTGTGTAATTATTTCGGGTATAAAGCTAGCCGGGTGGTGGGACGCAGCCCGGTCGCTCCTTCTACATTCCTGGGCTCCAGGTAGCCACGCCCTAACTAGGCGTGATTGGTTAACAAAACTTCCCCATCATATCATATCATATCATATCATATTCTAAAATAATAGCTGTCCATGTTTTACTGTTTAAATGTTTCAACCAAAATAGTGTAGAGAAAGTTACACCAAAGAGAGCAATTTGGATAATGTCCATAGAACTGCCCCCAAACTACAAGTAAACAAAGAAAGAAGCATACCAGCAACCCAGAGGTTTCTTCCAAGCATTGCCCCACCCCTTCTCATTTTGAGTCATGTATTAGTTTTGCCTGTTTTTAGCTTTACATGCATAAATTCATGTGGGATGTTTTCTCTTTGTCAGGCTTCACTTGTTTCACATTGTGATTTCTATTCATGTCAGTAAATGTGTTGTTATCTCCTCCTTTTCATTACTACACGCTATCAAATTGTCAGAATGGTAAATAAATGGTGAATCCTTGGGTAGCTAATACCCACTAGTTTTCCACAGTAGAAACTTATTATTGGCTCCCACCACAAAGGTTAGAAAGTTTCTTGTGAAGACTTGAAGAGAGTAAACAATGGGGTCACCTTTAATTGGCTCCAAGGAATCCCATTTGATCTCACAAATGTTGCTATTCAGTGGATGTAATTTAGGGGATTTAAGAGCACCAGGTGGGGTTTTTGTTGTAGTGAAAGTGTAGACATCAGACTGTGGTCCCTCACCAGCTTCATTACATGCCTGGATTTTAAACTTGTATTGTGTATATTCACTCAATTTTTGCACTTTGTGAGTCAGATCAGGCCCATGGTAAATGACATCTTCAAGTCTTCACTGGAAAAAAGCTGAACAGATTTACAAAGGACCAAATACTACCTTTTCCTTTTCGAACTATCTTGCAAATTCAAAATATCGCTTCAAAGTCTGTGCCGGACGCCAATATGAAAATTCTGATGGCATGCAAGAGCTCTGGGGGCCATATAGCTCCAGCTCATTTTTGTCAACTTATAAGCTTCAGTCTGGGTGTGGCAAAGACAGTGGATGGAAAAGAAGAAGCAAGCACAATAACAAAATAGAAATGAGTGATGGCACCTTTGTTCTATCCCTTCTGACTGGATTTGTACTTTTTGCCATTTTGTGTGCTTCTGCAATTCAGTACTTCCTGATCAACTAGTTTGTTCTTTTAGAAATTAGGAAAGCATACTACACCAAATTTAGAAAACCTTAGATATATCTTCACTCATACTTAAAAATAAAGTTTATTGAGAAAAACTAGTAACAGATTTAAAAAAAAAAAAACCTGCTCACTATTTAAGAACTTTTAAATAAGAGAATTTTTAAGGAAATTGATGTACCTTGAATTCCATCATTTGTCAAAAAAAATTGACAAATTTTGACATTGTTGTGCAAAACTACCAACTTTTGTTAAACGATTTATTGCCTTAAATTTTCAAGGGAATCTTTTCCAAAAATTTTGAGACTATGAGATAACAGCAATGTTCTGGAATTTTATTTGGAAGAAAATACTAAAATCACTTCTACTTGTCCACTTAAATATCCATACGAAGAAATAAAAAGTACCTACCAAATAAAAAAAAAAAAGAAAGTCTCTTGTGGGTGGGGAGCTGGAGAGATGGCTTAGTGGTTAAAGAGCACTGACTATCCTTACAAAGGAGCTGGGTTCAAATCCCAGTCACCCACATGGTGGCTCACAACTTTCTGTAACTCCAAGACTGGACACCTTCACACAGATGTACATGCAGGAAAAACATCAATGCACATAAAATAATTATAAAAAAGAAAGTCTTTTGGTTGCTCTACAAACCCCAACATGTGGTGATCCAACTTTGAGAATGTTTTCCTAGTTCTTAATATTAGTCATTTTGTTAAATGTTTAATAGGACTTCAGTGGGGTTTTAATTTGTATTTTGGCCACTAACTAATGAGGCTGAGAATGTTTTCCTATGTTACTCTCCCGTTATAGACTCTTTTCTCTGAAGTTTCTGGTCAAAATGAGTTTACTGTGGGGAGAGCCTGCTGAATAGCATTCAAGTAATATAAAATAGTCCCACATGGATTCAGAAAGACTCATCTAATAACTTCCCCAAGTATCTCCAGTCTTTTCTTAAATTGCATTTATTTCAGGATTTTGACCATCTAACAAAACCAACTGCCACACACTATGAATGCATACGGCTCCATGACTCTTAAGTAGCTCTCCTTCCTTGAAGAGGAGATAAACTCTGAATCTCTACATACTGAGTATTCTTCCTTCTCTACCGTCCTGCATAACCCTTAGGAGGTAACTACAGTGCTCTATATCTGCCCATTGGACAACCTGCCCCAGCCATTCTGACTGTACACCATAGGTGTAAACCGACAGGCGAAGGCATACCCTGACTATGAATCAATGCGTGTATATGAATGTATTGTGCACCCCTTCTGTGTGTCTTTCAGACTTCCTTTGCCATTTGATTAGAAAGTACAGCCTTGCTACCCTCCAGCCTTCACAGCTTTTGTGTCAGTTGATAGCTATCTCTTTTGATGGATTACTCAATGAGTTAATGTGAGACTTTTTGTCTCTACAAGTAGCAAAGAGAAATTCAAAAGAAAAGAGTCATTGCTCTTTAGTTCTGAAGACTAGGACTATAACTTTCTGATTGGAACTTACCAAAGCATTGCATAAAAATGTGATTTTCCCTGACAATTCAGAAAACATTGAGCTATAAGGACAGATCAGCAACACAAAGATGGAAAGAAATAACTAAGTATTTGCCTTTGTTATGGATAGTAAATTCATAATCTTTTACCTCTGATCAAAACTGACACAATACCACCCTTAAAACTACATCCATACACACAAATTCATGCATGTGTGTGCTCCCATATGTACTTTCCTTAAACAACGTTACCTTACTTAAAAAGTGGATGCCCAAGCAATATTGATGACTCTCTAGAAATTCATGGCAGGACCTTATTTCTGAAGACACCATATACTTGAGTCACAGAACACAAAGAAGTCAAGCTGGTACTCACACAGAAGTTTCACTCGTACTGACTAGATTTCATAGAGCTGGCATACTGGTGGAAAAAAAAGTCATCATCAGCCTCACCCAGCTCTACAAACTATGCAAGGTGCAATGACTGACCTTAAAAGATATGCTGTAATTGTAGAAAAGTCATGGAGCAAACAGCAACTTTCTGATTATTTGTAAGTTCTTATTTATAAACTGTTACCCCTACCTGGCACTATTAACAGGACTAAGAACTTATGTATAGTTAGGTCACAGGCCCTTGGGAAAAACTGTATATAGTATTAAAACAACTCATGGTTTATTGTTGTCACCACAGATCAGCACATATTTCTACCCATATTTCAGAGAGAATCCTTTAAATAGTTGGCAATCAACATAGAGAGATAACATGCAACTGGTCAATATGAAAAAATTAAGAGACTATAGAGTATTCAGCCCTAAATGAGACATACTTAACAACCCCCATCACCCAAGACTCAGATCTTCACAGAAGAATAATCAGAGAGACTGTAAGAGGTAGCAGTGGTAGATAACATTAAGGAAACTGTGTTTTCTAGATACAACCAGGCAGTTTCATACAAGAACCCACAGCAAGTGTGGCATTGTACACATGACCTACACAGGATCAAGCCATACAAAATCCTAGCACGGAGAAAGGAAAGGAGGAACAAAATTCTGCCGCTAGCTGAGGAGATTTTAGCATTTGATAGCTTCTGGAAAGGGTTTTCTTTAGTGATGTGACCCCTTTGGGTTTGACAACACTCTAAGCCAGAGCCTACACGCAGGAGTAACTGAAGAACACAAACTGGAGTCTGTGTAGTGGGAGAATCGAGGTGGATATGGGAGGGATTGACAGACAGAAGTAAATATGACTAAGACACATTGCATGTAATTCTCAAAGAATTCATTAAAAGGATAGGTTTTTTAAGTCAAAGATTCTCACAGAAACTTTAATAAAATCTATTCATACATTTGACTAGCTGTCTTCATTTCTGAACCAGTTACTATAATTTTCTAGAGTAGCCTCCTTCAGGATGATCAAAACTCAAGCTGTGAAGTTGGGAATTGATAGATATCGCTCCCTGTAACTGAAAATGTTTAAAAAGAAAACAGTTTCTCTTGGTTAAAAAGTAATAATTTTTGGTCAAACAGTGTGATTTTTCTAACTAAAGAATTCAGTTTAATAAGACAAATGACAAAAGCTTATTATGAATTCGTTTAGAACTTATAGCCACTCCGCTTTTTAATGATTAGGAATTACACAGTCTACAAAAGATTGTAGCTACTATTTTATTTTGCTGGATTAAAGAATTTTCCAGAGTAACATCCAGTCAGAATTCCTAAATCTATTTTTACATGTTTACATGCTTAATGCTGCATGTCAGTCTCAATTTAGGAAGCCAGCACTTCTGCTTGACTGTGCAGAATTCAAGACTGTTGTTAAAGCCCCAGAGGAGTAGCTTATACTGAGTCACCACCGCCTTTGCCTGCTCCCTTGGATGCCAAACCCATATCTTTAGATTAGAGTTCCCCAAAATGCTTACAGTATGAAGACTTGTCATGGCAACCATATTTCCACTTCAGACAACCGATACTCAAGGCATGGGACATCAAGACACCCTGGGAAGGATCTAGTAATGAAATGTTTGGAACTTCTGGATTTCCACCTCTCTGTAAGAAACACCTGGCTTGTGTAGTATATGTCTTCCTTTCTTTGGCAGAAATAAAATCATCAAAAATCATTTCTTGATTTGTCATAGCAGCTAAGGAGGTCGACTTTTCTACAATTCAACCGTAATTCATGAAAGAAGGGCAGTAGAATACTAAAATGTCTAAAAGAGGGCACACAACAAAGCGGTACTGGCTGACCTTCAATGACTTGCTAAGGTCACTCTCACAGCACCCAGTTGAGTAACTAGTGTGATGCATTTTTATCTACCAGTGACAACCTTTGTGCAGGAAGCCAATTGGAGAGAAAAGAAAGGAGACACGTAAGTCACTTGGTTCAGAAACAAGCAGCTTGATATGTGGCCTCCTCCGTACCTGGGCTCTGAAAGGAAACTGGGCATGTAGCCAGACTTCTTTCCACTACCCCTGAGGCATGACACATGCTGAGCTGGCAGGTCCACCCCTGAGCAGGAGACACATTTTGCCTTTGTGGATGCCCTCTGGAACGGTGCAGCGAGAAGCTGCAGGCTTTCTGCACTGCTTGTCTTACTCAGCAAACCAGGGACGAGAGAAGCCAGAGAAGTATTTTCTCGTCACTTTTCACCTCCTGTCATTTGCCATGACCCTAGGGACGGAGTCTACAGCATTTGTCAAAACGACTGAGACAACCTGTCTGGGGAACTTTTACTCAGGTTGCTTTCTAATTTGAGCTGGCAGCAATCTGGAGGAATAGGTCTGGTAAGCGAGAAAGGAAACCAGAGGCAGCGCTGTCTGGCATATCACTTCTGATGATGCTGAAGATGTTGAAAGTCAAACCACACCCAGCTGATTCCCTGAGAAACACATTTTGAATCATAGAAAAGTAGACCAAGTGTTTCGCTTAGACACCTTTGCTTTTATAAATTCAGCAGTTTACCACACCATAGAGATTGTATATTCAGCAATATTTTTCACACGTAAAAGACAAAAGAAAATAGCCTTACCATTCCCCATCCTGCAAACACTTCATTTTTATTCTACACACTGTGGCATTACACTGTACACAAGGATTTACATCATAACCAGGGCATTAGACAAACTGATTTTTAGACTAACATTTTCTGTTCTCCCTTATTTCCAAAGAACATTACTTTATATTAATCTCTATTTGTTATGTATGCTTAATAGTCATCACTTATTTTATATTACTCCCCTAGATTGATGAGCTGTGTTTCACTAAACAATTCATCTATTGCTTGACATCCAAACTATTCCCAATTATATTAGAAATAATGTTACAATTAACATTTCAGGCATGGGACCTGGAGGGGGAGAAACTTTATTTTTCTACTATAAAATTAATACATGTTCACCGCACAAAAGTCAGGAAACAAAGTAGAACATTAATTATAAATATACACATTTGCATAAACACCTGCATTCGTAGGTGTTTCCACTTTTAATGTCCTTGTAGCTTTTTTCTCCACACATGTCTAGCATGATAATACTACGCATAGAACTTCTATGAATGCCCTTAATAATACATCCCATGTATTTTTCTATGTAAGTAAAAATGCATAAACTCTCATAGGCTTGCTCCAGATAGACAGCCACACCTGGATCCGAATCTGCCTTCTGTCATCAGCTCAAGATGTGGCTTTCAGGTGCAGTGCAGAGCATACTGAGCTTCTATCAAGGTGAAAATTAAACATACTTTTCAGTGTAGTAAGTGGTATACAGCAACAATTCAATAAATATAGATATAACTATTATGTTATATGTAATGTTATGACTGTAATAGTTTTGTATAGAGAATATCACCAACTGACACCTAATTGTTGAAAACTATATTTCTACCTTTTCACAACTGCATAAAGAAAAAAGTAAACATGCGTGTCAATGCATGTGCTCCTCTATTTCCAAATCATAAATCCACAGGAGTATAGTGACTGTGTTCTACACAAGCAACCCTTCTTTATTTTTAGTCCATGTGTATTAATGTGAGGAGGGAGAAGGCGGAGGAGGACATGGTGGCGATGCTTCCCATTCATTTATGCATGGACACCAACCCATTTCACTTCCAATTTATTTGCAAAACCAAACTTTACATAAGGAAGGATTGCTCTTTGCTAGTAATGTCTTCGCAAAACTTCCGCGGGCCTAGGGGTGGAACTAATGCTGCCAGTGAGGACAACCAATGGCAATGACTCCTTTCATTTGAATCTCTGCTGTTAGCACTGCCGACCCAAATTTGGAAACAGACAGTATTAAATGAAGGCCTTCATATCACAACGTGTCAATGGACGATGTTCAAAAGCATATTCAAATTGCATTAATTTGAAAATGTATAAGCTATTCTTATATGAGTATATTCTCGAACATACTATAAACCTGGACTCAAGAGGTAATAAACAAACACTCTTCTGGTGCCATTTTTGGTAATGGTAACAATGCATTGCACATCTTAAGCACCACTTTTCATGATTAAATAATTTATGGCATTATGTTACTCTTAATATATTTACGTAGAATAGTTATTTAACGTGTTTTTCAATATATAAACCAAGAGTGAAATTACAAGTGTTTCATTACACAAAAATTTCTACTGTACCACTTTATACACTTAAATAGTTGCATTCAATATTTTAATTTGTGACTAGCAGTTATTGGGTCTCTATAATATCAAAGGTATGATGAAATTGTTTTGGACTGGATGCTTGTGTCCTCCCCAGAATTTCTATGTTGGAGCCTAAATCTCTTATGTGAAGGTGATTTAAAGTGGGGGATTTGTGCAATCATGGGGTTGGATGCCTCATAAAAGAGACAAATACATGTGTAATAGGAGAATCCGTGGTGTTCTATTTCCATCGTAGAACAGAGAAAGCAGATGCAAACAAGAAGACTGTCCTCACAAAACAGAAAATATGCTGTATATCTTTCTTGACATGAATCTCCCCAAACCATGGTAAATAAGAGTTCACTGTTTATGTCATCCAGGCAATAGTATTTTCTATTAATGCAGCCCAAATAAGATGGGCACATGTTGTCATTTATTTTTAAATAGAATGTTGAGACTGGGTAATATGCTAAAATTATTACAAATTAAGGTACTTTCAGGTTATAAACAATGGGTCAGAAAGTCATAGGATGTTCATGTACTTTTGATCACTTAGAGTCCACAAAATGTCAAATAAAAATACCTTCCAGACTATCATAGGGGAAAAGCCCCTAAAGAGTGATGGCTCTAATGATGTAAGACTCTTAACATTTGCCTCAGTAACACAGGCAATAATTTCACCTAAATAACCAAAAGGAAAGTCCTAGGAAGATGTTAAACTTTGCCAAGTGAAAGGATGGCATTTCAAAAGCTAGTGATAAGGAGGTAATGATGCCACTCTGAAAGCTTGGCCTCTTGCCTTGAAGATGTCTATGAGCTGGGATGTGAAGCAGGAGATGGGATGCTGAGTCAGCAAAACCTAGTTACTGTCTTCATTTTGACTCTGATCTCATCCAATCATTCTTACACTGCCAAGCAAATAATGCTCCATTTCATCTCTAATGACCTTTGTCTAAGATGAGATTCTTTCAGCCCTCATATGACACTGTACACAGTCTTCCTTTCTTATTAACTGAAATGTAGTCCATTATCTTTGTAGATTTTGTTTTATTCCTTATCCAAATTGAGATTATTTCACATTTCTCATGCCAGCTAAGATACAAAAAGATAACTTTAAAAACTTCTGCTAGCAAATCTTTGCATTCTCCCGAATACAATTTTTTTTAAAAAAAAAAAAAATTCTTTGGACGTCATTTGAAAACTAGAAATAAGAATACTTCTCTTATGGTACTACTTATGAAATTAAAAGGTCTAGATTATGGGTATAACACAATATGTAAAACATTGCTCAGTAAATCATTAATTTCAATCATCTATAAATGATAGCCTTCAAACTTTTCTAACAGGGACAAGGTGTACCAAGCGCCCGAGAGGCAAATAAAATGGTGGCTTTCACAGAATAGTGCTGCTGCTAAACAGGGCTTTATGCACGTCACATTAAAAAAAAACTCTATTGAAAGCTATCTCAGTCCTAGGCATGCAAGCACAGCAAGCCCTAAGGAGAAGAAAAGAGAGGGAGGAGGAGGAGAACCATCTAAGGAACATTTTGTTTCTGAATTGCACAGCTAGCAGCTCCACAACAGCCAATCTCCCATCAGGGGAGGATAATTGTCTGAGCTGGAGTGAGGTTCCAGGCCTGCCACTCTCACCAGGCTCCCCTCCTAGGCTAAGTCCTGAAGGCTTAAGGTGGGGCTGAGTGGCCTCACCACCCTCACAGGCAGCACATTGTACCGCACAGTCGTTGAATTCCAGCCGTATGCACTTGGCAAAATGAAATGCAAAGATGAAGAATCAAAATTAAATGATATTAGTAAAAGTTTATAGAAAGTATTGACTCGACTGCCTAATGAATATGACTGAAGGAAGAGGAGCAGAAGGCTAAAAGCATGAAATGATCAACAATAACATCTTCGATGTGGAAGCCAAGATGCTGGCCATCGACTGACTGCTCACAAATGCTACGAAGGTATTCAAGACAGAAATGCCTAATTCAACTTCACCTCACTTTTCTCTTTTATCTCTCTCATCTGATTTAGTCTACGCACATCAGTGTTCATAAGGGTACGACAGCATCAGTTACAGCATCAGTGTTCATAAGGGTACCACAGCATCAGTTACAGCATCAGTGTTCATAAGGGTACCACAGCATCAGTTACAGCATCAGTGTTCATATGGGTATCACACATCACTTACATCATCAGTGTTCATAAGGGTACCACAGCATCAGTTACAGCATCAGTGTTCATAAGGGTACCACAGCATCAGTTACAGCATCAGTGTTCATAAGGGTACCACAGCATCAGTTACAGCATCAGTGTTCATAAGGGTACCACAGCATCAGTTACAGCATCAGTGTTCTTAAGGGTACCACAGCACCAGTTATATCAGTTAAAGCTCTTCCATGACTTTCCATAGCACACAGGACAAAATCTGTGATTCCTAGAAAGATCAGTGCCTAGCTCTACAATTTTATGATCTAACCATATTTGCTATAATGTTTTTATCTTGAAGGTACTAGAAGCTAAACCCAGGCAGGGCCTCAACAACACTATGAAAGTGCTATACCACTGAGCTACATACATCCTTAGTCTCTGCCACTACCCCTTTCTTAACTTTCCTGGCTTTCACTTTTGAATGTTAGCCTTACTAAGATGTTCTGTGTGGCTGTGAACTGGCTATGTAGCTCAAAGCTGGGAAATTTACAATGCAAGTTCCTATAGCCATGGCCTAAGGCCATATTCTCTTCTCCACTGCCTGGCCGAGGTAGCAGATATTGAAGAATGAAGTCACTAAACCAGCTTTAAACAGTACACTACCTGAACATCAGCAGATTTACCCCCAACCAAGGAATTTTGTAAACCAGGAGTTCATTGGCAGATTGATTTGATGGGAAGAAAACTAACTCACTGGCAGAAAGTGTCATATTTATAATTGGTTTTTTTTTAGAAAGAATTAAGAAATGAAAGTAAGAAAAGAAATTGACCTTGAACAAACTGTTAATGCTTCCCTGATTCTCTGGCAACATTTAAATGTAAAGGAATCTAATCCTCAAATTGATACCAAAAATTGCAAGCACCACTCCAAAAAAAAAAAAAAAAAAAAAAAAAAAAACAATAAAAAAATACTTTCTAAGTTTTTTTCCCAGGGATTTCAAATGTCATCCTTAAATAAAAACACAGTCTTTGATGCTAGGAGAGAGTTAATGGGGCTCCTTCTGTATGCTAAAATGGAGGCCTGCATTACTCTGTTTGCATTTTTATAATCTAACAGGTGAGAAGAAACGGAACAGGATTTGGGTCTTTCTGAGAAGAGTGGCTAAGAAGAGGACTGTCATCTTCCAGCATCTGCAGGGTCTTTCACAGGTGTTGACACAGGGTGTCCCTGGGGCTCCTGGTCAGGGAGGCTTAGATAAGCGGCTTCATGAAAATCTGCTACTTCTATTTAAGGAACAGGAGAGTTTTTGTAATCTTCAGAAAAAGGGACTGCCCCCATGTGGTGTCATTGAAGTAGCCCGAGGCATCCAGAGAGTTTAACAGCTGGAACCCAAAGACCCCTTGAAGGGAACTCTCCAGCCTGGCTGGCACTTCCACATACTAATGCAAGCTGCAGGTCTCTGTGGTTTGCTGAAGAGCAGCCAGCAGCACTCCGCAGCGCTCAGAAGCTGCTGTGTGACTAACAACAGCTGTATGTGGGGTGCAACCTGTTTTCTGCGTTTTTCCTAACACTTCCCATCTTATTTTCAACCTTTCCTGTAAACGCTTGGATCTCTTAGAACAAATCTCTATGTTTGAATTCCAAGGCAGCCATAACAGCCAGGGTAAAAAGCCCCAGTCTCATGCTCCACACTAGCATATATGAGGTGGTTTAACTGAGTGCTTTATTTCTGAATTTTTACTGAAATAATATTTTTTAAAAAAAATCTGAAAATAGACTAAATAATAATTGTCAGATTTTGGTTTTTATAACTTATTTTTATAACATCCATTGAGTTTGTCCTTTAACAATTTATATATGTTTAAAGTATATATAGGTTATTGAATAATAAAAAGCTGATTACTAAAATAATGACTCAGTAATGAATAAATATATATATGTAATGTATGTAATATACGTTATATAATATGTTCAGAGATATGTAAATAAGAGTGCAAAACTAGAATTCAAATCTAGATCTCTCTAGTTTGAGACATCCCCGTGTGGGTTATGAGCCAAAGAAATTGTCTATTCAGTGGCCACACATCATGTGGCAGGTTATGTGTTGTGACACAGACTTCCGGACCCTGCAGCAGGGTCTAAAGCTCTCTTCATGATCCAGTTGACTGCATTAACAGAAGCCCAGCTTATCCCATCTTTACTTCTATCTTCCTTTAAAATTGAAGGGACATTGGTAAATAACTCATTGATGCAGTCACAAGGGATAAACTTAGCAAAGCATGGAAGCAATTTATTGACTTTCTGGACCTTATGCCTTGCCACCACCTCATAAACATGTCACCGTGTGTCACTGTCTCTGTGAATCCTCATCATAGGCATCAGAAGTCAGGATGAGCAGGCTGCTTCCTATTCCTGGGTTCATTCCAGGCTCCTAGTGTTAACAAGCCCAAAGGACAGAAAATGTGGACAAACTCAAGTTCTAATGATCAACGTAGAAGTGATGATATTTAGTTATCATCAGAGAAAACAATTAGAATATGACAACTGAATGGGGTTTTTTAAATGCAGAGGGGCTGGAGAGATGTTCAGTGGTTAAGACCACCGGCTACTACTCTTCTCAAGGCCCTTATTCTGTTCCCAGCACCCATGTCAGGTGGCTCACAACCATTTTAACTCCAGCTTGCCCATGCCAGGTGACTCAAGACCATCTTTACTCCAGTCTAGGGTGCCTCTGGCCTCCTCAGGCACCCACACTCACATGCCCATACCCACACACAGATATACATACACACCTATATGTTTTTCAAAAGTAATAATAATAAATGAATACTTTAAAACACCAAATAATTTATCAGAAAAGAAACTGAAAGTTTAAACATTTCTGTTATCTAAGTTTGCATAAAAGAAGAAAAATATAAGGAACAGTATAACACTACACATTTCATGGATTAAGATTTGCAAGATAATTATATTAAAGTTACTCAGAAGAAAGCTTCAATGGTCACTCTTGCTATTTTGTGCATCTCACTTTACAGCACAGATCAAAAATCTAGTAGGACCTATCTTAATCTTCATTGTTATTGTTGCTATAACTGAATACAATAAGTTAGTTCATTCTTAAAGAAGAAAGATTTACTTAGCCTAATTCTAAATGATAGCTGGACCAAAGTCTGCAAGCCACATCTTTTGACCTTCTCCCTAGTGGAGACTCTCCAGAGTCCTTAAGAAGCACATGAGACTATATAGCAAGAAGATAAGAGACAGGAGCCAGAGTAGCTTTCATAACACACCTACTGTTGAGGCAACTCATTAGCCTGTTATTGATTAATCCATGAATGGATGGAGTGGGGGCAGGACACAGACCCTCATGACCTAATTATACTTTAGTGGTCCCACCTATTCCCATCTACTAATACCTCCCAAAATGACTGAATTTTAACATGAGTTTTAATAGGAACATTCGAAGTAAAATATCAGTATCCTTGGTAGTAGATTATCCTTTGAAACAAGATTTCAGTCCTAGTATACATGAAACCCTGCATTAAAAAGTTTCACATGGAAGACAGAATATACTAATTCTTAAGGGCCTCTAAAGTAGTTCCAAATGTTGATCATGTATTGGGTACAGAGAAAATCTCCAAAACATACAAAACTTATTTACAAAACCAACTGGACTTTCTGGTCATAAGGCATTAGCTCCAGGAGTGTAAGAACAAAAACCACTGTCAGAAAAGTTGGAAAACCATCATCACAACCCTTTATTATAAAAGAAAAAAAATTGCCAACATGATGTAGGAGTGCTTCTATCTATCTGCTGTTTCATTGGTTAATTAATAAAGAAACTGCTTGGCCTGATATGCTAGAACATAGGTGGGTGGAAGAGACAGAACAGGATGCTGGGAGTGAGGCAGATGCCTTGGGCAATCGCCATGCCTCTCCTCTCTGGGTCAGATGTGATGGAGCCAGCTGCCAGGTCAGACATGCTGAATCTTTCCTGGTAAGACACCACTCGTGGTGTTACACAGATTACTAAATATGGGTTAATCAAGAGGCTAGAGCTAATGGGTCAAGCAGTGTTTAAAAGAATACAATTGGTGTGTTGTTATTTCGGGGCATAAGCTAGCTATGCAGGAGCCGGGTGGGATGAAAAGCAGGCCTGCCTGCAGCTCCTTACTACACCAACAGAACTTTCCAATAACTTAGAACTTACTGTGTATTTAAACCTCTAATGTAGAGCAAGATTTATAAGCCTAATCTCCCTGGAAGAGTAAAATTGTACAAATTAAGCATTTCATCCAAAACAAAGGGTTAGAATTAAAATAAAAGGGAAACACCAGGAAGAGACTGGTAAAGGAAGGCTGAAAGATACAAATCAGAGATCAGAAACAGGAGACTCAATAAGCATATTCAGGAATAGGCATCCTAAAAATATAATTATAAATGAGTAAAATACTGGCATAATAAAATAAAATAGAGAAAAAATAGAAAAATCACAAAAAAAAATAAAAATAGAAAAAAAATAGAGAAATCACAAATATGCAAGCAGAAGATATATCAAGAGAAAAATAAAAATTAAATAATTGCTGAAAACAAGCCAGATATAGCAGAATGCAAGGTTTTCTGAATTAATAGTCACTAATAAAATATTAACTCATTAATTTGCATATAATTTCTAATGCATCAAATAATTGATTTCTAGAGAAGCCCACATATAGGTTCTAATGAATAATATACATTTATGGGGGAATAAACAGACTCAGATAAATCTGTCCATGAGAAAGTGTCAATACATTATGTACTGTATTAAGTTCAAAATAGATGCCTATAAATGTGAAGCCTGAAATTTTAAGTGCTAGAGCTGACGAGTAGTCTGGTTCAGTTTCATTGATGAAGGCAGGAGATGTGGATACCTGGATCAGAGAAAAGGACTTTCCACTCCTGGACACTAGGCAGCGTACTATCCAGACTGGCCTGGATCCCCACAGTTTTTAAGTCTTGGAAGGAATTAGAGCATTGGAGAAAACAAGGCAAATAGTTCTCAGAAAGTGGGTTTTTGTCACCAATGAGAAACACTAAATGAGGCAATTCTGAACTTAAAAGTATTTTCTGAGCACATTTACTTAATCTTGGCCTCAGATGAGGACATTATTTTATTGTCCTAGACACATGAGTCTCAACCTGTGGGTTGCATGACTTTTCCACAAAGGTATAATATCAGCTATCCTATATATCATATATTTACATTATAATTCATAAGAGTAGAAAATTACAGCTATGATGTAGCGATGAAATAATTTTATGGCTAGGGATAGACATAGCATGAGGAACTGTGTTAAAGGCTCATAGCATTAGGAAGGTTAAGAATCAATGACCTAGACAAAATCACATCATCTTCTTCTTCACCAGAAGATATTACTTCTGCCTTCCCAGAATAGTCTCTATGCAAACATCTTTAACAAGTCACAATGCTCCAAAGCATGCTGAAAAATGGGAGACCCATGAAGAACTGCCCAGCAAACAGTGTACACAATACACAAAACGTTGTCAGACTAAATGTAGTCACAAATGTATGCATAACAGCAACCTAGTTGGATTTAAGGCCCATTCAAGAGGTGTAAATTAAGCCTGGCACTGTAAACTTAGCCAATTGCCCCTAGATGGCGAGGCCATGAAATCTTAAGGAGAACCTACTATTGCTTCTTTTCTAAACCAATATAATATCTAACTGCATTATAAATATTTATTTTTAGAACCACAGAAAGGTGTTGCTCTCATTCCTCATCAAGGAAACTTCTGCTTGCAGCTAACTTAAGACCACTACAAAATGTCACAACTGTTCAAAACAACTGATAGTGGGGTGCCTGCCCCTAGTTGATACATCTACAATGCAACCCTACATCCAAGTCTCAAGGAATATTGAGGAAGAAGAGGCATAAAGATTGTAAGAGCCAGAGGACCAGGACATCTGCTGCTGGATAGTCTTCTAAAACAAATAGCAATAATAACAAAAATGTAAGTGGGGCGTGGTGTGGGAGAATTGTCTGTATTCATCAATGATATTTTAAATAAATGCTGACTGGCCAGTTGCCAGGCAGGAAGTATAGGTGGGACAACCAGACAGGAAGTAGAGGTGGGTCAAGGAGATCAGGAGAATTCTGGGAAGGAGGATGCCCATTCCTCTGCAGTCCTGATTCATCCACAGAAGAAGCAAGATGTGACTGCCCCACCAAAAAAGGTACTTAGGCATGTGGCTAACACAGACAAGAATAATGGACTATATAAGTTATAAGAGTTAATAAGAAGCCTGAGCTAATCGGTCAATCAATTTATAACTAATGTAGACCTCTGTGTGATTTCTTTGGGACTTAACGATTGCAGGAACTGGGCAGGAAAGAAATCTCAACAACAGGGGTAGATAAGACAGCAAAAAGTGCATCTGAGAGGAGTGGGGGAAGGATGCAAGGTGAATAAGACTAAAATATTCTTTATGAAATTCTCAATGAATTAACAAAATATAGTAAAAATATTTAACTCAATATATAAAAGAAACACATGGAATTCTCATAACTTAGAAGTGACTTAAATGTGGAAATGTCAGTTGCCATAAATTATCCTGTATGGTTTTTACGTGTGTATAGCTTAGCTCTGATAAATGCATCCAAAATTTAGCAACTGAAAAAAAAAGAAAAGCACTGTTTTCTTCTGCAAATTTATTACAGTTCTTCAGGCTCATTCACAAGGATGTGTTCATGTGAAGGCCTTATTCTGCAGAAGGTCTAATATGGGTTCAGTCCTATGTCACACAGTTGGTGGGTACTATCAGAAAAGATCACTTAATTTCCTCCCATGTGGGCTACTCATCCTTTAAAAAAGAATATGAGCTTTCTTCTATGATGGATTTTTTTTATGTTCTAAGAGATAGCAAGGCATTGTATAATGCTACTTTCACCACATTTCATTTTTTATAGTGTATCACCAAATTAGCCCAGACCTGGGCTATAGAAAACAGTTTTTTACATTTGATGAAAAAGTTATGAAGACTTTATCTTCATATTTTAATCTATGGAATACATAGAAAACCTGGGATTTGTTAATTAGCAGAACATGTATAAAAGCAATGTCCAGCCCAGCACTGAATTTTTAAATAATTTCAAGCTCTGAGGAACAGAGGCTCACAGTTAAAAACAACTCCTACAGAAACCTTAATGCCACACAACATAAAGTGTAAAGAAAAGATTTCATAAGAAAATGTCCAGGCCATTCTGATTAAACAAATTGAAAGCATCACACTATAGCAGAAGGTCTAGATCTTGATCATCACAACACTCTTTGGAGGATGACAACTACCATTGGTAGTATTCTATATAACAGTTTTGTATGAAAATCTTAGTGGTAAGTTGAGTTTCCTGAGTGGCTGTAGATTTTTGAGGAACTTCTACAATGATTTCAATGGTAGGTGTATCATTCTACATTGCCATGATCAAGATATAAACATCTGTTCTCTTTTGGTTTCTCCATCATAGCCATTCTGACTGGACTAAGAAGGAATCTCAAAGCAGTTTTCATTTGCATTTCCCTGATGGCTGATAATGAGGAACACTTTTCTAAAAATATCTAAGAGTGATATCCCCTTTTTTCTGAAAACTGTGCATTCCATCCATTGACAATATATTGATTGGATGCTTTGACATTTTGGTGTTTAATTTTTCTAGATATCTATATGTCAGATATTAATAATTTGTCTTATTTGTAGTTGGCAAAGACTTCTTCCCCTTCAGTAGGCCATCTCTTCATGCTCCTGGCTGCTTCCTTTTCTGTACAAACCTTTTGTAATTTTATTGAATCCCAGTTACCAATTCCACTTGTTATTTCCTGTACTATTACAGTATTTCTAAAAAAAACTTGCTTGTGCTTTGAAGTGTTTTTCCATAGGTTTTTTTTCTGGCAGTTTTAAGGCTTCAAGTCTTACATTCATTTCAGTCTTTGATCCACTTTGAATTGATCTTTGTGTAGAGTGATAGACATGGATTGAGTTTCATTCTTCTACAGGGGGAGATCTAGTTTTTACAGTACCCTTTGTTGAAGCTTTTTTTCACAAGGTATGTTTTTTACATTATTGTTGAAAATTGAGTGGTTATAGATCTGTGGGTTGATTTCTGTATCCTGTATTCTATTTCTTTAATCTACATGTCCATTTTTGTGCCAGGCTCATACTGTTCTTTTTTTATTTTTTTAAGTATGCTTACAAGTAAAGATTGAAATTAAGTATTGTAATGTTTCCATTGTAATTTGTTCTGCTTAGAGCTGTTTTGGGTCTATGGGTTTTCTGTGCATCCATACATACTTTGTTTTGAATTCTAATGCTGCTACAAATAAACTATTGACTTGATATAAATTCTATTCTCTGAATTTTAAGTGTAAAACATAAGCTTTCAAAGTTGATCATAAGGACTGAGTACCACAATGTTTATACAAACAACCATCTATAAACTTATTCAGAGTTGTGAACATGCTGAAAAGTATTATTTTTTTTCTCTTTCAGTTAAAATTGATCTATTTATTCATGTGTGTCCCTATCTCTGAAAACTTTTGATACAAAGAAATTTAATAGCTCTCTTTGTGATAAGATATAGTGACGGTGAAGGCGGCTAGTTTAGTTTCTGACCGCCAAGACTCAAAACAATCACACAGAAACTATATTCTTTGCAATACTGTTTGGCCAATAGCTTAAGCACATTTTTTGCTGACTCATATCTTAAATTAACCCATTTCTATCAATCCTTGTATTGCCATGTAGTTGTGGCTTATTGACAAGGTTCTGGTGCATCTGTCTCCTGCAAGTAGCTACATGGCTTCTCCCTGACTCCATCTTCTTTCTCCCAGCATTCAGTTTAGTTTTTCCACCTAGCTCTATTCTGCCAAGCCACTGGCTGAAACAGCTTTATTCATTAACCAATAAAAGCAACACATATACAAAAGGACTTCCCACATCTTCTCCTCTTTTTGTCTAAATGAAAAGGAAAGTTTTAACTTTAACATAGTAAAATTACAAATAACAAAATAGTTATCAAGCAAGAATTAAAGTTACAATATTTATATCTACTTTATCTTTTATCATAACTAAGGAAAACTATAACTGTATCTATCTATTCTTCAAATCCATCAAAGACTCCTGATGGATATAATATTACCTAAGCAAACAGTATGTGTATTGTAAGCAACTTCCAAAACTCTAGAATTGACAGACATCTTGCTGCCTGGACAGTCACCCAAAGTTCTTCTGTACTATTGGGGCATCCATCTTCAGCCTACAGACCAGCAGAATTTTCCATGAAACAGGAAATCCAAAGATCTGTTCTTCCTTGTAATGGCAAAGTCCATTAGGTGCTTTCTTCTGTGTCCTGCAGACTGTCTGGTAGACTCTTTCAAGAAGCAGGTACCCCAAAGGTCGGTCTCACCTTTAGGCAAGTTCAGCAGTCATTTCTCTGTGGGTCCTGCATATCCAGTTCATACAGCATAACATCAAACAGTCCAAGCAAGAGCACATTCTTGCCCAAATGGCTAACAAACCCCATGAGAAACCTCTTCAATGCACATCATACTCTTGAAGTAGATTGATGCTGCCAGGAGCAGATGTATCGCATCATAAAAGTCCTACATTCTTAAAACATTTTAGATGTCATATTCCATAGGTCTTTGAAAAGTTTGAAGATTATCTATCTAATTGAAATATATCTCTATATTTCTGGAAAACCTAATTGACATGACTACATGTTATCTCTGGACTTATCTCCTTCATAGTCAAATAATTTAAAGAAAACACAATAGTACACATAATCCACAATCTCTGTGTATATTCCATCTTTATGTGGCTTATTATTTTTATTCATTTAATCTATGAATGTCTGTACTCTATCTCTTTAGAGACTTTGTTTTATTTTTTAAAACCATTTACTTCCTTTTATAATTGTTTATATTTTTACTTCTCTCTCTCAAGCTTATGTGCATTTATCCAACACTGTTACCCATTTAGAGGTCTTTTTCAATTGGATTTGTCTTTATTGCATGGATATCTATAATTACTTTTTGATCAGGGGTGCTCTTTTTTCTTTTAAATGCTAAGCGGGTGTTCCTAGGACTAACTCCGTGGTCCTGCCTGCTTGTTCCACCCAGTCCAACATGGTAGAGGCATGTTCACTGCCTCTGAGAGCCCTAGATCCAGAGTCACAGTGGGTCTGTGTCACCATTAAGCAATTTGTGTTGCTCACAGACCCCATTTAAATGCCTCACAGCCAGACCTCCTAAAAGTGTCAGAACCATTCATGCTGGTGAACCAGGAAGCTGCCATTTTAAAACCGTGCAGTTTTGGGGGGTTTTGTTTTGTTTTTCTTCTGTAATGCTGAATCAGGAAGACCTCTTTTAAAGGAGCCACTGTGCTCCTGCTTGCTGCCAGCAAACAGAGCCCATCCCTCTCCAAATAAAAATCCAGCTACCAAGAAGCCATGCTTAACTCTGTTCTTTTGTGTCTAGAATTATTTTCCAAGTTTTCTCAGGTTTTATGTGAATTTAAGTGCACATGGCATGCCAATCTGTTGGTGGAGGCTGCTCCTTCATTCCCAGTTGTTCAGACCTGAAATAATTATACAAAACTGTATTAATTAAAATACTGCTTGGCCAATAGCTTAAGCATATTGCTAGCTAGCTCTTATATCTTAAATTAACCCATTTCTATTATTTTATATTTTACCATGAAGCTCATGGCCTACCAGCAAGGTTCCAACTGAAGGCTCACATCTTTCTCCTCTGGTAGCTACATAGAATCTCTCTGACTCAGCCTACACTCTCTATATCTTTTACAGCCTGGCTATATTCTGTTGAGCTATTAGCCAAAAGCAGCTTCTTTATTAACCAATGGCAATAAATCATATTCATGGAATACATCACCTCCCACATTAATATAGGTAATTAGAAACCAAAATAAGAAGTGTTGTTAAAGTGTCATCTACCTGTGTATATTACACATTGTTAAAGTGTTATCTACATTGTTAAAGTGTTATCTACCTGTGTATATTACACATTGTCAAAGTGTTATCTACTTGTATATATTACATATGATTTTCCACAAATGAAGAATCCATTATTCTGTAATAGGCACATGTGTAGAATTTCTTAAGATTGGTGGGAAGGTTGCTAGTGGTTTTAAAGGGTGATGGGTCAAACAGCTTTTGTTCCATGCTGCAAATTATCCCATGTACCCCAGAAACTATCTATTTCAAATAACATGCACAAAAATATCTAGGTAATTTACTTTCTGAAGTTTATTGATTTTTAAGTTAAAAGAATATATTTGTGTCATAAAATAAGAGTTATGTAGAATTACCCTATAATAAGGTAATAACGCAGTCTAGTACACATCAGAGGCTTAAAAATAAAAATTCCTGGTCTCAGGAATGTGTTTCCTTATTTGAAGCTATTGACCAGTGAGGGCCTACAGATACCCCCAAAGTATAGGCTATTGTCAATGTTCTTTATTAGCTTCCAGAAGTTGATCATATTGCTGAAGATCCCATATACTTGAGTCACAGAATATTGGAACATGTATCTAGAACACCTGAGAGCTTCATCACTACTGGTTATTTTTCATAATGCTGAAAGATGCTATGCATACTACCAGGGGAGAAAAGGAATCATCAATTGTATCAACTTTGAACCCTGAAAACTACAAGAATGACTGACCTGGCAAGACACACCCACTTCTGCATTGCTGGCATAAACATCATAATAGTAACCAACTGCTTTCTGATTGACTTGAAGGCTTACTCTACATGATGAAATCCATACCTGCTATCATTTTCAGGCCAAGAACTCATGGCTATACAGATCCATAGGTCCTAGGGGTGAAACTGCTATGTGGCTAAAAGAACATAGCATAGAATGTTTCCTAATGATTTATTGCTATATCCATAAATCAATGCATCTTTCAACCCTCACCTTGAGAAGTGAATGTTTACAGTGGGTGAGGATTAACACAGAGACTCACAACTGGCCAAGGTGCAGAGAGTAACAGACTGTGGAATATCCATCCCTAAACAAAATGTTTGAGCCACTACTCTTCCTAAGACTTAGAGATCATTTGGGGAAAGGGGAAAGAAAGAATGTAAGCTTAGGAGATGGTGGATAACTACAAGAAAACAGTGTCTTCTGGACAGAGAGCAAAGGAGCTACACAAATAAACATGGTTAGAATGGTATGCATTGACCTGGATGAGAGGGTCATTCTTCTGTGACAGGACTCTAAGGGGAAGGTTGTCAGATAAGAAGATAAAAAAGAAAAATAAGATATAAAAGGTGGTGTTCATAGGTCTTGCAAAATCTATGCCTTATTTCAAACAAACTTAAAAATTATATATATATATATATATATATATATATATATATATGATGTTATAATTTTTATTATTTTAAAATTTTAAAACAATTTAAAATTTAAAATTGTTATAATTTTATATATATGGGGAAAATGGGATAAACTCAGTAGAAAGCTAAGCTAATCAAGCAATGTTGCACAATGGACACATACAATATCTCAAGGGCATCAGAGACTAAGCACACAGAACCCTTGGGACTGTTGGCTCCAGTCTCTCTGTGGATAAAGAAAACTTCCTAGGAACAAAACCTTAGCTCCTTCTAGAACCTGTACCCAACCCTAGTCTGGAGCTTGTCAATTTGCCTCTGGGCAAGGATACAAAACCAGGTTTCCTTTGTCTTTTCATCAGGGCCTCTGAAAAATCCTTGGAAATCCAGACCAAATTCTGGTATGTAGATGGGATTTGGGTGTGAAACCATATCCATAGCCTTAGAGCCAATTGGCAATCTTTAGCTGCTGGGAAATGGAGAAACAATTTTCTCTATGAGTGTCTGGTAAGTTGACAATGCTTTGGGGAAAAATGCTATATCCAAGAATGTTTGGACAACACAAATTTGTCTTCATGTTGTTTGTTTGTTTGTTTTAACATACTAAGTTGAGTGTGGATATTAAGAGGATGGATCTGGAAAGAGTTGGGGTGAGAATTGAATGTGATCAAAGCACATAAAAATGCTCAAAGAATTAATAACATTTTTAATTAAAAATATTTTCAATAGCCATCAGAAGGGACTGGGAGGTGGCTCAGTCTGTATGGTACCTACTGCACCTGCATGATGACATAAATTTAGATCCTTACTACCCATGTACAATCTGGGTATGTCCATGGTGTCTGCAGTTCTCACATTAGAGGACAGCCTCAGAATTCACTGACTATACAGTCTAGTGACCTCTGGTTTCAGTAAGAGATCCTGTCTCAAAATATAAGGTAGGGAGGGATACTGGAAAAAATCCTACTATGTGCCTCTAGCCTCTATGGCATGCACATATGTATACTAACACACATACACATGTACACCACACACACACATATATAAAATTTCAGGGTTAAATTTTTAGCTAATTTTTAAATTTACTCTTCATTTTCTTTATCTAATTGAATAATAAGTTATATTTCTGTCAGTCTTATTTGAATATTTTCTGGAAATAATCTTGACAGATTCTCCAAAGTCTCTCCATTTTCTTCTCTTTAGAAATCCTATTACTAACACATCTGAAAACAATTCTAACAATAAAGGTCACTGAACAGCACTCTCTGTGCTTTCTAGAACACAACACATAATTTTCATTAAAAATTTATTATTTCAACACCAAGTGAACACAATATATTTGATGATGAAATGTTGGTATTTTATTATAATTTATAATTTAATAATATATTTGTGATTGTATTTAATTAAAAATACTGACTATGTCAATATGTAAAGGTTAGACAGGTTGAAGAGCTATTCATCAAGGGTGCTTGCTGTCTTGGAAGGTTAATATCAGCAGAATCTGAACTCTGGTCCTAAATGTGGTATGACCAAAGAGATGTAAGATGAGGTCAGACATGTGAATTTAGTCTATAGAAATGATCTTTCCTACCTAATTATAATACTTTAGACCTTTAAGAAAATGTATATAATTAACAGAGGATATCAAATATAAACCACAAGCAAGATGCATTACTTGAAATAATCACAAATAACATGTTGGGAACTAAGTAAGTTAAAAATATAATATATGGCTTTGATTTCAAGAATTAAGAATACAGTAAATAATGTCAGAATGTCACAATGAGGTTTCATTAAATAAATTTCTGAAAACTCACATAAATCGCTGATAACACACAGAGAAGGAAAACTGGAAAGCTGAAATATTGACAATTTGACTAGATGGGTTTCTGTCAGATTTCTGAATTTGCGTATTAATCTATTTTATAGCCAAATAATTAGTTGGGTATCATTGCTAGAACTACCAACCCACTGGCTCAGCATCTAACTTATCACCCCAAAACCTTCACAAACTTCAGTCTTCCCACTCTTCAAATGAATAGAAGATAGTCATGCTAAAGAAAAATGGCCCCTCACAGTGAAGGGTTCACAGAAGCCAATTATCCAAGAAATATTGTTACAAAGCCACCAGGAATAGCACCACTTGCATTTTCCACAATCATTTTCCATAGATGGTTGTGTCTAAAACTACACAATCTGTGTTTGGGAAAAAAAGACCTCTGTTTTCTTCCTTATCCTACTAATCTAAGACACAGGCCTAGAGGACTTGTTCTTCTCACAAGTAAGATAGCCCCTGCTAGTGGATCTGTTCACAAGGCTCAAGGCTAAACCAGGACATATTTAACCAAAGAGTAGGCCTTTCAACTTTCTTTGTTTAAACTGACCAATCCTAAATTAGAAGGGGATACCATTGCAGCCAATGAAAGACCTTAAAACTCTTGTCCTTCCTGAGTCCACTCCCCACCCGCACTGATTTACAGTAGCTCTCTCTATGCCCTTGCTGTGTGTTCCTCACCCCTAATGAAAACCTGACTTCACCAGTCAGTGCTGTCTATTTGGCCGGCCATTCTCCCTGCTACTTCTTACCCTCCAGATTTATCCTGCCCTTTGATTCTTTAACTGGTAGAGAAAATGATCTTGATCCCGAGATGATAATACTAGTTTGAAATGTTATTCAAGTCATAGTATCCTTTGTGTTGCCTTTGGATATATAGACAATGCAATTTCAAAGTCCTCCGAAATCATTTCTCCTCACACTTCTGTCAGATATGCCTTTATCCCAAGAGTCTTAAAAAGGAAATCAAAGAGTATGGAGAAAAACAAATAAAATTTACACTATTCAAAATTTTTTAAAACAAATATGTCAAGTCAGCAAATAGTCACAGTGCTTTCTCTAATTCTTCTCTATCATATTATCCCTTTGTAAGATTCTTTCCATCCTTTTTCATATGCAGACCACGTGGCAAAACTGAGTACTTCAAGATAAGGAAATTATGATGATAGTCCATATAAAATCTGTGAAATAATCAATGGGACATATACACATACTTAACTATACTTCAAAGATGAATATAAGTGCCAAACCTTGCTGCACATACTTTGAGGAAAATGACAGTTGTGTAAAAGAAGCAGAACTACGGGTCTAAGTCCTCAAGGACACTGCAGTCCCATGAAGGATGTAAAATGACTTATGGGAACATAGGATTAAAAATAAATTATAGGACAACACAAGCTACATAGTCTTATGCTCTCTTTGTCCCAGTCCAGCCCTATCCAGTTCCTCATCTTCCTTGTTCCTTTTGGAGAGTATCTTTGGAGCTAGAATATAAATCTTATTCTACATGAGTATACATGAGCTTCCTTGAAACTCAGTAAGTAAAGAGTAATATTCTCCCAGTTCCATCAAAACCAGGAAGTAGATTCTTAACAACTTAAGGGCAGATTTCATTTCTCTCTCACACACTCCACCCATGTGAACTGAAATACTATTTTAGTTCTTGGGGAGACAAACACAAACTAACTATGCTCACCATGAATAGGGAACTCAGTACAGACCAAAGTAATGAGTGTAGCAAAACCCAACTTGGTGAACCAATGAGCCTATATTGGAGTGATTAACAGGAATATAAATATAGAATAGAAGAAATCTTTAGTGACTGTGTATTGCTGACATGAACACAACCATGTCAAGGATGCTAATGTCTCATACTCATGGTAATGTCAAGGACTTCCTGTCACTGAATTGCATGCATTGACGATGAACATTTGACCTTTAGCTAAAACAAGACTTGCAAAAAATAGGACTGCAGCTTACTTCTCCAGGATGATTTCATGGTCTTGTCTTCTTGAGATTGTTCCCACTAGAAACCTGTTACCAAGATTAGCTAGTCCACCTCATCTTTCATGCTATGTCTAATAAACATAATAATGATTACTCTCTAAGCTCAAGGCCTATCCAATCTTAGCTTTATGTCACATGTGACTATATTTCTTAATCTCCCCTCATTCCTGATCAGGTACTCTGGGACTCAGCTGCACAGACCACTGTAAGGAATAACTCAAAAACAGCTTCATCACTGAAAAACCCACCTGTAACATGGGTCACTACTTCCAAATGAAGGTAGGTTGAAAGTCTTATAATCTCTTTGTAGCTCATCTGGCCATAGGAATAATTTACTCCTTTTACAAAACTGGGGAAGGGCCTTAGAGAATCTTCCAAGTTTCCTTTTCCAAGTCATAGGAGCATTTATTTTTCTGCTGGGGCTCATAAGTCTCCCTTCCCTTCCAGGAAAGGTGCAATAAGAGGTTGCTTGTTTGTTCCCAGCTGCTCAACTCCAAAATAATCACACAGAAACTGTATTAATTAAATCACTGATTGGCTTAATAGCTCTAACTTCTTATTGGTTAGCTTTTACATCTTAATTTAACCCATTTCCATTATTTTATATTTTACCATGAGGGTCATGGCATACCAACAAGATTCCAACATGTCTGTCTCCGGTGGTGGCTCCATGGCTTCTTCCTGATGGAGGAGAGTTATCTGTCTATGTTATTTTCATTGGTTAATTAATAAAGAAAACTTCCTTGGCCCTTTAAGAGAACAGAATATTAGGTAGGCAGAGTAGACAGAACAGAATGCTGGGTAGCAGGAGTGGGGAGACGCTTCAGGCAGTGACCATAGTGAGTCTCCATGCTTCTCCTCTGAGATGGACACAGGTTAAGATCTCTCCTGGTAAGCCACACCTCATGGTGCTACACAGATTACTAAATATGGGTTAAAGGAAGATGTGAGAATTAGCCAATAAGAGGCTGAAACTATGGGCCAGGCAGTGTTTTAAAAGAATACAGTTTCCGTGTAATTATTTTGGGCAAAGCTAGCGGGTGGTGGGACACAGTCTACCACTCCTTCTACATCTTCTGACTCTGCGTCCTTTCTACGAGCATTCATTTTAGTTTTCCCTGCCTAACTCTGATCTCCCCTCTTACAGGCCCCCAAATAGCTTCTTTATTAACAGCTTCTTTATTAACCAATGGTATTCACAGCATACAGATGAGAATCCCACATAAGAGAGGGCTTCATTTGGGAGAAAGTTGATATAAACAGAAATTGTACTTTTATTTCTCAGATGCCCAGACCCAAATAATGACATAGAAACTACAGTAATGACAGCAGTGTTTGGCCAATGACTCGGGTGTATTTCTAGCTACATCTTACATCTTAAATTAACCCATTTCTATTAGTCTTGTATTGCCACTTGATCATGGTGTTACCTCATTTTCTACATGTCTTGTTTCCTCAACAACTGGATGGTATCTCTTTAACTCTGCCTCCTCTCTATAAATATCTATGTTCAGATTTCCTTCCTGGCTTTACTCTAATAAGCCATTGGCCAAAACAACTTTATTCATAAAAAATAAAAGCAGCATATATACAGAAGGACATCACATATCATTTCCCTTTTCTGCTAATGAAAAAGGAAGATTTTTAACTTTAACATAGTAAAATTACATATACAAAACAGTTATTAAGGAAGAATTATAGTTGTAATATTTAGTTCATTTATATTTGGAAAATTAAGAAAAATACTCCATCATCTATCCTATCTTTGTGAGTCTAAAGTTTTATATCTAATTTGTATTTTATCATAACTAAGAAAAACTATTACCATCTAGTCTTGAACTCCATCAAAGACCCCAGAAGGATATATTATTACCTAAATAAATAATAAGTGCATTATAAACAATTTCCAAAATTCTAGCAATAACAGAGACATCTCACTGCCTGAACAGCCACACAAAGTTCTTCTTTAATGTTGGGGCATCCATCTTTCAGCCTATAGTCCCATAATGGCAGATTTTTCAGTGAAGCAGGAAATTCAAAGATCTGTCCTACCTTGTATTGGCAAAGTTTGTTACTTGCTTTCTTCTGTGTCCTACAGAATATATGGCAGTTTCTTCTGTGAATCGGGAACATAGAAGGACTGTCTCACCTTCTTTTGGCAAATTCATCAGTCATTTTTCTGTGGTTCCTGCATGTCCAGTTTATACAGCATACCATCAAGCAGTCCACCAAACAGTCCAGAAACATTGAACAGTCCAGGAAAGAGCTGTTTCTTACCCACATGGCTAGCCTTGTCACAGTGAAGGCAAATTCCATAGGGGGTTTCTTCAGTGCCCATAAACCTCTCTGCAGTAATTGGTGCTGCCAAAAGCAGACTTGTCTCACTGTAGAAAAAAGTCAATCCACAAGTTCTCATCTTCTGGGAAAACAAAAGAAGAACTTCTTTTCCCAAGCATCGTGTTCTTAGACCCAAATTCTGAACTCAAAATACCTTTATAATATACATCCTGGTTTAGCTTAGCAGCCCATACGATGAAATGTCTCTCTGTACTTAGCTTCTTCACAGTCAAAAAATTCAAAGAAAACACAATAATATACAGAATCCAGACTCTGTGAATTTTCTATTATTTTACATGGCTTATTTTTCTTTACTCCATTTAGTCTATAACTATCTGTACTCTGTCTCTTTAAAGACTTTACCATTTTTCAAAGCATTAACTTTATTTTATGACTCTCTATACTCTTTTCCTTCTCTCTCCCAAGTCTACGTACATTTATCCAACACTGCAACCCATTTAGAGGTCTTTTTTGTCTGAATCTGTCGTATTGTGAATCTGTAATTCTTTACTGTCCAGGAGAACTTCTTAAAATGCTCAGCGCTTCTTAAAAACTTAAGCTGTGTCATTGCTTATGTACCATGTCACATTTGTGAAAAGCCAAGTTTCACTTTGCTAGTCAAGGCTTGTCACCAATTTCTTCCAACAATTTGATTATTCATAGTAGCTTATTAAAGTTTGGCCCTGACTTTCCCCCTACCCTAAATACCAACACTAATCTAAAGAACTATAGCAGCCATGTTATAAGCAATACAATAATCTGACTGCTTGTGTGTCCATTCAACTTCATTTCAACACCACAGCCACATCTGGACCTTGGTCCATCCATTGCTGAACTCATGTGAGCTGTGTCTGCCAGGACTAGCCTCTTGACAATCCATAGACACTTTTCAGTTCATGTATCACTTAACCTTGTTACTGTGTTTAACATCATTACCACCCCAATTCCAGGATGTATTTTGATCCCAGGACCCACTCTGTCTACACTGGATGCTTTTTTTAGAGCTATTTTATCAGTTTCCTGGGATAGACTGATTTTTCTTAAGCTTCTGTCTATCTTGGAATGTGAGTAAGGAAAGGAGAGAAGAATAAGCTATCTTATTTCTTTCAATTATTATTCTCTCTTTTTTTTTTTTGGTTTTTCGAGACAGGGTTTCTCTGTGGCTTTGGAGCCTGTCCTGGAGCTAGCTCTTGTAGACAAGGCTGGCCTCGAACTCACAGAGATCCGCCTGCCTCTGCCTCCCGAGTGCTGGGATTAAAGGCGTGCGCCACCATCGCCCAGCTTCAATTATTATTCTCTTGACAACGATTTCTGAATGTGTGACCCAAATGCATATGTTTAATTCACACTGCTGCTCTGGGCCCTTAGATAACTAAAGTTCTATTTATTCATGCAAATAAGTATCCTAACATTTTATGTTATTAGGACTAAGAGAAATTTCCTTCTCTGCTTTCCCTTTAAATTAGCATGTATGATACAAAGGATGTTAACAAATAGTTTTAATATATCAAGTATTCTACTGGAAACCTAAGAGAATGAGTGTATTTTTTAGAAATACATGATTTTTTTTAAATTTATGATTTGTAAGTAATAATGATAACAATAATAATAATATTTTGTATTTTGGAATTGTTTTATAAAACAGTTAAGAAAACAAGACGTACTTCATAGACTGGACATGGCACCAAATATTTTGTGCTGAATGATTATTACCTTCATATTTAGTTTTTACGATTATCAAAAGAAACTGATTTACCTACCCCTCTTAAGTAAGAAAACAGGCACATGAGGCCTGTACCTGTAAGAATTGCTGGGTGGGTGGGTATATATGCCCATATCTTGTAATCGGATAACTACTGACAAGTTTTCCAGTGCTGATTTAGTCCAGTGAACTCTGCACTGCCATCTGCTGCTGTTCTCTACATTATGACTAATGACACCAGTGCAAACCCTACAAAGTCATCTGTCCTCTGATGCGCAGTTTCTACTACAAGGTCTCTGGGAGATCTGTGTGCCACAACTCCAGAGAATTTCTGCAGACTGTTTAACCATCCATCAATTGCTGCAAAGTACACATTTAGTCAGAATGTATTGGTTTGGTTTTACATGAAGACACCTGGGATTCTGAGGGGAAAAAAAGTCAAGTTTAATGTGGATAGTGGAAACAATGAAGTGTGTGGTTGCCCTGAGATGTGATCTGACAGCTCAGCTCCATCTGTCAACCTATAGGGATCCCCTTAATGACTACTGTGAGCTAGCTTTCATCACCTGGCAGAGAGCCAAGTGATGCAACTTTTAAAAATTTGCTCAATGAAAAGCAATGACATTAGAGAATATTTCAGGCCATGGATTCTTTTCATATAGCAATCACATTTCTTTTGTGTATATACTTTAAAAAATAGTCCATTTGTCCCAAAATTCCAGAACGTTCCTTGAACAGTACACATTAAATATTAACTATAGCTCATTCAGTCAAATTGAATAAATGATGTGGATAAGATACAAAGTCTAGTTCTGTGTTTAGGTGACTCCAATTCTCAATTCTCCTCCAAAATATTTGTAGAGAGGAGCATTGATCATGATCTAGCACCTAATTGATGTCAGGGTGTCCCTGGCTTAAGTCTGCTGTCATACAGCATTGTGTTCTGCAGCATTCTGAAAAAGCACCTTGTCAAAGGCAGTTTTGCCAAGGCCAGGTGTATCTCATTGGCAAATTTGAGTAGTACATGACAATTCATGTCTGAGAAATGAACATAGTTCACAATATGATACTTGCTCATTTTCAAATCAGGTACTGTAGAACAAAGAAGGGAGAGTTTTGTATTTTAGGTAGTTTCGTTTTATAAAAAGAACTATAATAGACTAGATTATCAAAGCAATTAAAAATACCACAAGTGATGGTATTTTTGGAGGGGGAGCTGACCAGGCCTGATGTTTTGTTCAATTAAAGCTAACAAGGTACAAAAATGTTGATTAACATATGTTTACTCCCCAAACCATTGTTTGCCTTAAAAATCTTGCTTTTCCTCTTCCTTTCTTTTGAGCCAAGAATAGAATTGGCACCATCTTCATCAGCACTGGATATTGATTTCTGATAGAGTCATGATGATAGGTACAAGCATATAAATCATTTGCCTTTGTTCCAAAAACTGGAGAAGTGAAAATTAAAAGAGAAATTGGCACAGATCTTCCAAATACTTAGAATAAGACTGAAAATTACATTCTTGAAGTTTTTTTCCAATTTAAGTGAAAATAATAAAACAAGCATTTACAAAGAAAATTGAGGCATTAACAAAAGCAGCAAGGTCCTTGAGGAAATAAATGAGATGAGCCTGATAGCTTTTCAGTGAATTTCAATGTGGATGAATAAGAACAAAGAGTTAAGGCCACAGCTTTGAGCACAAAACACTAAAAACCAGAAAGTGGGATATTTCTACCTTATGATGCAACAAGACAATGACCTAAGAAGTCAGGCAAAAGCTGTCTGGTAAAAAGATTGAAGCAGTGGTTCTCAACCTATGGGGTAACAACCTTTCAGGGGTTGAAAGACCTTTTCACAGGGGTAGCTAAGGGCTATTTGCATGTCAGATGTTTGCATCACGATTAATTAACTAATTAACTGCGAAGTAGCAGCTGTAAAAGTAGAAAGTTTTGATATATTGGCATAACCACAACATGGGGAACTGTATGGAAACATGAGGAAATTGAGAACCGCAGGTTTAGAGTATGTCTTCTATTACCTAAAGTGTACTGGAACTGAAGATTATATGTCTAGCCTCCTTGTCTTTGAAGACTTTGTTAGGTTTTACCTATCTTGATAAACTGAGTCATATAAGAAACTGTTATATTCTTATATTCTTATCTTAAGTTATATTCTTATAACAGTTATAATGGTGACTATAAAAGGATCATGAAAGTCCCAAGTCTCTCTATGGACTGTATTCATGATTTAAAATTGTATTTTGATGCTAAAAGGAGCTTAAACTCAGAAACTGTCAAAGATATCCACATATATATGTTTCCCAGCACTCGGGAGGCAGGGTCAGGAAGATCTCTGTGAGTTCAAGGTCAGCCTGGTCTACAAAGTGAGTTTCAGGACAGCCAGGCTGTTACATAGAGAAACCCTGTCTTAAAAAAAAAGAAAAAGTATATGCAAATTTCTTTAAAGTGTATATACTTGTAGTCATCCTAAATACTAATGTAATTTATTACAAAACTAAGCCTTACTTAGCATCCTGTATATGTCTATCTACTAAAAGTAACTAAAATCAAGCAAAGTTTGTATAGTTCAAATATACTTAATAGATAATGGTCCTCAAACTTGTCAGAGACCCACTGAATATGGTATTTAAAATGTTCCAATGAATAACTTACTATGAGAGAGACCCCAGATCCTAGCAGTGACCCCCAGGTCTCCAAAGAAGGTGATAGGACATGATGATACCACCTAGATTATGGCAACACCCCTGGGAATAACTTTCCCAGTGCCTTGTCCACACCAGGATTCTGTCCAAACTTCAGATGAGCAGGACACAGGAGAGTTGATTACCCAACTTTGCCTAGATGAAGTAAAGTCAGTCCCCCAAGTTCCTCCTCCATGGGAAAGATCTCTCAGCTCTTCTAAGCCTAGCGGCCAAAGACTGATGCTGCCCTGGGACCTCTGCCCCAAAAGAAGCCATGGAGGAGACCAAAGGAACTTGTGATGACCATCGATGTAAAAAATAAATCTCTGTCATTTTAACTTATACATAGGCCATTTGGATTATACTTCCTGCTATATGTATCTTCTCAGATCACTGATGGCATTGATGGGTAAGCCAATTGTATCTTTGTCAGTTTAACAGCAGCAGGCAACCAGCTCCCCTACCCAAGGTTGCAGCCATCTTTTTAATTATTTCATATGTAAACATCAGACCTACTAGGTTTCCTGCTGATGAGGCGGTCAGATTTGCCTTGTTAACAGGCTTCATGTTTGGCAATAAACAAATTTCAGATGTAACTTCACTAAAGGGACATGCTTTGCAATGGCTGTTTTCAGTAATAACTACTCACGTCTCAGAAAATTATTAGCTGGAAAGAAAAGGGGTTAAAATCGTTAAAATCTATGCAAGTTTTGAGGGTCTACAAAAGTATCCTAAGGGGTCTGAGGATATGAACGCTTAAATAATTTCTGAGGGTCTAAAAAATGACCTAAGGTGTGTAAATGCAAGTTGTAAAGGTATAAAAAAAGTGATTAAGGTATGTGGGAAAAATAGAAAATGCTCCATATGTCTTTCCCCTTCTGTGCTATTATTACACTAAGATTTCAAAAGTTCAGAGTTTTAGCACTGATCATTGGAGTCCTGATACGCTGGTGGAGCAGTGACTGCTTACTATTCATACAAAAGATCAAAGTTTTAAATTTCCTTTGGTTGTCTTCTAAGTATAGACTTAAAGATACTTCTCACTGGGCTAAAAACATGTCTATCCAATCTGTATAACTGGCTCTCTGGACAGAAAAAAGTTCATGATTTTCAACCCAAAGCTAAAGCTTCTGTTATGACTTGAAGGCATGAATCTACTCCAGCTGTTTTATAGACACCAGTTAGCTGCTTTTTCTACAATGTATATTTCATAGAAACAGTGGTAATGCTAATATATCTAAAACTTTTATCTCTTTTTGTAAACTAAAAAATTTGTGTTTGCTTCAGGGAATCAGGGGAGTTGTAAGACATAGATCTCCCTGTCATAGGTCAAAGGGACTCCAAATAAGAACAGCCTCAGTTTCCCTGCCTGCCTATTCCTGAGGATGTGATCTCTCTCCTGGTCTTGGGACTCCTTCCCATCTCTCACGCACTAAGAATATGGTCCTGAAAGTTCAAAATGTAAAATTTTCCTTTAAGCTCCAAGACTTTAACTTCTGTCCCTAGTCTATATTTTTCTCAGGAGATTTTGCCTTGTTTGACAGACACCATCCAAGTATCAGTCGCTGACTACAACTTGTTCCAAACAGTTGCAAGCCCAGACTTGCTGAAAGCTGATGTGGACCTGTCTAGTCAATGTAATTGCTCCCTTTCTCTTCAACTGGTTCAGCTAGCCAGAAGTTTCTGATGAATGTCCCATTGCCTGAATCCCCTCCTGGCCTTTGACTAGAATTCCAACCTTAGTGAGTCCTGACAATGATGTCCTGGTTTCAGCAGGAAGTAGTTATAGAGGATAGCATATCTCCCCTTGTCCCCAGAAGGCTGGAATGTGAGAGGAAAACAACCTCCCTGACCTAGAGAATAAAATGTCTACCATAGTGCCTATTGGCTTATGAAAAAAAAAGGAACCTATTAAAATCAAGTAGACCCATATCTACCAAGAGGTAGATTTATTAGCTGAAATAGTTCTACAGTATGAAAGGACACACAACTTCCTTTATACAGAGCAAGGAGATGCTATATGGCTTTAAGAGAAATGTGTTGTTTATATGCAAACTACTCAAAGATCATCAGAAATAATCTAGCTGTACTCAAAGAAATAATGCAGAAAGGGGGACCAAAATGAAATAAATGACTGCCCATTTTCATTTCCAGGTTCCCCTTAGATAGTAATTATGTTGTAAGCTATTTCAGGGCCTTTACCTTTGTTTCAGCTAATTACTGTTGGCTCTTACATCATGAATGCCTTAACTAGATGATAATTTCTATCTGGGTACCATTAAGCTGACAGTTATTAGATCCCAATATAAACAAGTACCATCATAGTCAAGGATTTGAGTCATGATACAACTCAAAGAAGGATTTGAAACCAAAACATTGACAGCATTTGCTATACTCTGCTGACCAAAGCAATTTCATAAATGCCAAAGGAGTATGGGTTGGAGTGTGAAATGTGTAATGTTCATATTGTCTCAATTGCAAAGTTTTAGACTTTGGAGCTAGGAGAATGTATAATGGTAAATATCAGTCCAAAGAAATTTTAAAGAGAATCGCTATCAGGAGAGAAATACATCTCAACATGCTCAGCAATATCAAGTTTTCTCAGAGACAGGTCAGTCTCCTGATTCAATCATCTTGAAATGAGAATGGAAAATAGACAAAAGAGAAAGAATGATTTTATGGCTCAGTAAGAGGTCAGGAGAGATAGAGAATCATTCTGATGCTCTGTGGTCCTTCACAAAGAACTAATAATTAAAATACAATCAGCCTCCTGCAGCATCTACTTTCAAAAGACTCATCAAGGTGATTGTAAAGTAACTAGTGAAAGTGTTCTCCTGGCATATCTTAAAATGAAAGCATGTCCCTATAAATCGTTTGCATAGGACATATGAGGATATCATTGTTGGTAGGCTGTTTTCTTCCTGTTAATATAAAAGCACTTGTTTTAACTGTCACATAAGTACAAAAATAAAAACTTAAATGACAGCACACTTCCTGATTATTATTATAGAAATATTATATTATTCTCATTCCTCTTTAAATATCACTTTGAAGTGCTTTTATGAATATTATCAACATGAGTATGCAATGAAAAAACTCCTTGACTTTATGTTTTAAAAATATGTGTCTTAATTAAGGAGATGTTATGAATGCATTGAAAAAATAAAATGGCTACATGTTATCTTCCATGATGATGTGCTGAAATGATAATATTATTTAACCTATTAGGTTTGTATTTCTTTTTATTTTTAAAGTGTTTATGACATAAATTTTAATCTATTCTTAATTGGCCAATAAAAATAGATGTTTATTATATATAATATATTATGATTAAATCAAAGACATTTGTCTATCACCTTACATACTTACTTTCTTCTCTTATTAGATCATATTTAAAATTTATTATTTTTCAGTAACATGGTATTAGGCTCAACTGCCTTCTTTTCCTACATTGGAAACTCAATTCTGATCTATAAACAAAAACTGACATTTCTACCTTCTCAGCATCAACTTAAAAGCCCTCTCTGCATTCCAGAGAGTCACTTGGTTTACTATATTGTCTCTGCTTTTCTTTTATGCTGCTTAGTACCTCCACTCAAACCAATATCAATCATCCTGAAACAGATTTTAAATTTTAGAAAACTGCCAATAGTTTAAATATTATTAAATATTAATTTTTATTATTATGAAGAATGACCCCACCCAACAAAATTTGTTGCTTCCACCCCTTCCTCCATCCCCATCTCACCCTTGAACGCAGGCATCTTTCTGTTTCCATGTCTCACGTGACTCCTTGTCATTCCATTCCCTTATCCTTGCCTCTTGTTTGCCTTTGGAGGTCTCCTGTGTGACTTCCAATTAAATAGAAAATTATATCCACATACTAGTGTCCTGATTGTCTTCTTACATCAAGCCACGATCTCAAGTCCTAACAGAAACAATATAACAAACTGTCAAATGTTATCAGGCAATGGTGCCTGAAAAGAAAGTTCAAGCCCTGACAAGGCATGAAATAACAGGAAACACACTGTTCAGCAGCTGTTGACTGAATTCCACGAAGGGTCTGGATTTGCACAGCTTGCTGCAGAAGCACAAACTAATAAGGTTTGCTCCTCCATCCAGAGAGCATTCATACATTTTTATTCTTCAGGTAAAGTAAGTGTTAAGAGATAATGATGCTGTTATGGAAATCAGCCAAACCTTGAAGATGTAAGAATACAGTGCTTAGAGAAACAAAACATAAAGCAAAATGAGGCAGAGTCCATTGAGTTTTTATTTTTCAGGAGGTTTTAGGATGATGCAATAGTTGCATGGTGCTTTTGAGCATCATGTCATTAAGCTACAATTGTTTCTAATGCTGCTATCCAGGAATCATTTCTTTCCAGCAGAGACAATGTATGCTTTGTGTGCTAATTAAAGTCAGAATCTAACTTTGGAATATCATTTTCATGATCAGTGACACTTGCCAGTCATGGTGCTACCTGCCTACGATGCCAAAGCTTGGGAAGCAGAAGCAGGGTGATAGAGGATCTGAGGCCAGATGAGGACAGGCACAGCAAATCCTCATCTCGAAATTAAATAAATCTATCATAGCTTCTGCACAGTTGAGAATATGAGACATGCAGACTAGAAATGGCCATCTGTTTCCCAGAAGGCCAAAAAAAAAAAAAAAAAAAAAAAAAAAAAAAACACTTGACATCAAACCCCCAAAACAGAAGCTAGAGCTGTAGCATGCTTTAGGTGCAACTGCACAGCTATAAACAAAATGCTTTGATGTGCTTGAGAATAGAAGAAGCAGACACCAACACCTTGAGGAGTCATTGCCTTCTCACGAAATCTGTCCCCCGTGCTAAAAGAATAAAGAGCACATTCTTCAAACGTAGATGGCAGGGATGGCTTCAGTCAGAAACTAGATGGTTATCAGCAGCCAGAATAATAGTGTCTGACAGTGTTCTGAGTGTAACCTGATCTCTGTCATTCCCACCAACTGAGGGTAAAACCACAGTGTCTGGATCTATACCAATGGTTCTGACAAAAGACAGGGTAGAATGAGTACGAAAGAAGATGTGAGTCTAGAAGATTCCTAAGTTGGGTGATTTCTTATAGCTGATAAAGTACATTCCATTCCTTTAATTTACTTCTCTTCCAAACTCACTGAGGGGGAATGCTATTTCTTATAGATATCAGATATTCCTTTGTCAGAATTTCATGATCTGGTCAAGGGTAATTCATGCCGCTGGGTAGGGAGTTGACTGAAAGACTTGAAGCTTGTAATTAACCTTAAGAGTGGGAAATGATTGAATGATTACTTTAATAACAGAAGAATAAATGAGGACGCAGTGACAGACCAAACAAAGGAGTCTAGCTCAGAGGGACAATATTACTGCAATTTCCATTTTAATTGTGCTGAACTATTATTTAGGAAAACTCTTATATCCTTTAAGAATATTAGCTCAAACCTTTAGAGTTGACAGTGAAATGCACTGTGACTTTATTTTTAATCCCTTATGACTTTATTTTTAGTTCCTCACTGCTTCAGAACCCTGAGAGTAAGTGTAAAGAAAATGGCCTTTCTGCAACCTCTATAATGACCATGGAAAACCAAGTATCCAGCTCATGCTCATTTCACATTTAACAGATGGCATGGTCAGTACCCTGTTCTGGTTGTGACATTTGTTTAATTGCTGCACAATTAAAAAGCTATCTTATTACAGTGGATGCAGGCATTAATTTTTTAAAAATGAAATGTCTATATCTCATGTTCTTTAAATACCACCTAGGAGAAAATCACACTAGAACAAAAGGAGATTTACATTTTTAAATATAAAAATGTCCCTTTGAGGAGAGATAGTTAACCTTTACTGAGATTTCGCTAAGTGCTAAGCATTGTCTTACATTCCATATAGAAACCACATCATTTAATTCTATCTCTGTCTTACAAGGTCTTAAAATGGGAAATAGATGGATAGATGTTGTTAGACATATGGAGTCCCAAGCAAACTCTATTTGCCCATCACATTCTTGCCCATAACTCTATAAGCTGTTCCCCACCCTATGAGTTCTCTATGACTTTGACATCCTTAGAAGAGAGTGTAAGTATAAATTGCATTTTAAATATTGTATCTTTGAGACAGTGTAAGTACTAAAAGTTTTGTCACACTTAACTAAACAGGAGCATTTTGCACATTTTTTTGTCATACCTATTTTCCTCTATTCACAGGAAACCCCAGAAAAAGCAGTAGGAATATAGCAGATGTGTTTTTACAAAGACAGTTGATAAATGCTGCAATGGATTGTGAAGTTTATGAAGACCAGACAGAATACAGTGCTCCCTACTGGAGGCTAAGTAGGAAGCACTGGTCACAAGTAACAGGAATCATCATGAGTTAATTTAAGCAAAAGAGCAAAAGGAGGGGTATGGAGTAAGGAAACTTCTTTAAATTATAATAACACACTGAACCGACTTAATTTCCAAAGCTCAGAATCAGTAAAGGCATAGTTACAGCCTGACATTAAAATCTCTTCCAGTGATGGTCCATAGTGCATATAAATAACTAACCATTGATCAATGGGCATGCTGTGGTGTAGAATTCTGCTCTCTCTGTTATGAATATGTTTTATTACCATTTATTAATAAAGAAGCTGATTTGGCCTATGGCAGGGCAGAATATAGCCAGGCTGGAAAAGTGTGTGTGTGTGTGTGTGTGTGTGTGTGTGAGAGAGAGAGAGAGAGAGAGAGAGAGAGAGAGAGAGAGAGAGTAGGTGGAGGCAAAGAGATACCATGTAGCTGCCAAAGGAAGCACCAGAACCTTACCAGTAGGTCACAGTCTTGTGGTAATATACAGATTAATAGAAATGGGTTAATATAAGATATAAGAGCTAGCTAGGAATATACCTAAGCTATTGGCCAAATAGTGTCATAATTAATATAGTTTCTGTGTAATTATTCGGATCTGGGTGGCCGAAAAACAAATGAGCAGTCTCATGTTACAATGCTGAAGTGGGCTGATGGAAGCCCAGGAGGTCTCAAGCCTATACAAAGAATTATAGGCAACCAAGGAATGTTAAGAGTGGGAGCAATAGTCTTCCTCAGGGAAGAGCACACCAATTGGTTATCCAATACAAAATGAACAAAGAAAGGAGTATTCATGAATTTATTTTGTAGCAGTCATGCAGCTAATACATGATATGTAAATAGAGATTTAAATATATATGTAAACAAGTAAATATATAATATGTAAGATTTTTATTCATTCTGGATTGTCCACAGGATGTGTATACATACACTCCACTTGGAATAACCTGTTCTGCCATAGCTGCAGGAAGATCTATCCTTGAATACATCAATGTCAGTCCTGTAAAAAATCTGGTGAAATTATGGCATTTCTTCCTCCTATATCCATCAATGTATAAACCTGGTTTTTCCTGTAGGACAACTGGATACCTTCCCCCTACACCATGAAGCTAAGTTGTGAAAAGGATTCAGTCAAGCCTATGTTATCACAGTCAAAATTTATATAAAACAGTCCCCCACAGACTTTCTTTATTCACGGATAAGAAAGGAGCCTCATACAGGAGGTAGGACAGCTGCTCTAAAAGCAGACTCAGGAAGGTGTAACCTACTGGTTTTCTGCTCTGACTTAACAGGCTACTAATATTCTGTATTACCCTTTACTTTGGTTTCAACTAACATAGGATCGTAGCCAAGGAAATTAAATGTTTATACAGGAAAAAGGTCTGAGTCGCTAAAACTAGCTTCAGAGAGAAAAATTCTTACCTGGGGACCCTGCTGGAGTCAAAAACAAGGTCCCCAGAAGAGATTCCTTTTAACTCAACCAGCTAGATGCTAATGCAAATCAAGCCCACAGATTAATATAGCTACCAATGCTGTGTTCCCACTGCAGGGGAACTTCACAGCCACACCTCCTCTGAGATGAAAAGTACCTCCTTGCCTTATCCACTGGTTCCTTGCATTTGTGAAAATACATGCTTGTCCTATTGTTACTGCCTATAGGATTGTTAACTAGTCTGTATGCCTATATAAACTGAAAGCTTTGTGGAGATCACTCCTTATGCTATGCCCTGATGCCCTTACCTTTTTTTTTAACCCATATGTTTTATGTCCTTACTCTTACAATTTATGCCTTAGGTCTGATGCCTTGCCCTTAGCCTTATGCCCTTATATCTGATGCCTTGTGCTTCTTTATTATCTCCTTTCTTTCACTTCTCCTCCCCACCCTACCCCATCAAGTAATAAAGAGACATGCTGGTGAAACATGCCTGAGTCAGTCAGTTAATTCTACCTCATGGATCTCATTCCCAAGCCAGTCTTAGATGTCCTATTCTAAACCCTGAGAGAGTATTGAGGCTTGTACTCAGAAGCTCTTAATAAACTCCCACTGTTAGAAATCCCATAAGAATACCAAACTACTCAGTCATAGCATGTATGTAGAGGACCTAGGTCAGACCTAAAGGCTCCCTGATCTCTGTGAGTCCACATGAGTACCAATCAGCTGATTCTGTGGACTGTGTTCTCTTCACCCAAAACCAAGTCCCCTCTGACTATTCTGATCCTTCCTCCTCCCTAGGACTCTCTGATGTTTGGCTGTGGGACTCTGTATCTGCTACCATCAGCTGCTGAATGAAGTTTCTCTGGTCTTGTTGACAATGATTTTGCTAGGTTTCAGTCCCAGAACACTTTGCAGGCAGTGAAAACTGTAGGTCAAAGGTTTTGTGACTGATTAATATCCCAATCCCTCCATTCAAAGCCTTGACTAGTAACAGAAAATGGCTTGTTTAGGCTCTATGTCAACCATTTCTAGGAGCTTTGGCTCTTGTAGACTCCACAGAGTCTCCATTGCACTAGGATTCCATTTCACCTCAAAATGTGCCCCAGTTCCAGTGATTTCTCCAAGTATCTTCTCCATTTCACTTCCCTCCACTAGATCCCTCCTATTCTCAACTCTACCTGCCCCTAGTCCACCTGCAAAATCTATTCTATTACCTGTAAACTGAAGTTTCTGTCCCACCCCCTCCACTAGATCCCTCCTATTCTCAACTCTACCTGCCCCTAGTCCACCTGCAAAATCTATTCTATTACCTGTAAACTGAAGTTTCTGTCCCACCCTCTCCACTAGATCCCTCCTATTCTCAACTCTACCTGCCCCTAGTCCACCTGCAAAATCTATTCTATTACCTGTAAACTGAAGTTTCTGTCCCACCTAATCCCATAGCCCTTCAGTCCCAAATAACACAGAGGCTTATATTAATTATAATGCTTGGCCTATAGCTCAGGCTTATTACTAACTAGCTCTTACAACTTAAATTAACCCATACTTCTTATCTATGTTTAACATATTGCTTGGTATCTTTTCTCAGTAAGGCAGTCTCATCTTGCTTCCTCTGCATCTGGCTTGATGGAGGAGGGTCATCTGTCTATGTGTTACTTTCATTGGTTAGTAAAGAAACTGCCTTGGCTTTTTGATAGGGCAGGATTTAGGTAGGTGGAGTAGACTGAACAGAATGCTGGGAGAAAGAAGCTGAATCAGTCAGACACCATAGCTCTCCTCTCCGAGATGGACATAGGTTAAGATCTTTCCCTGTAAGCCACCACCTCAAGGTGCTATACAGATTATTAAATATGGGTTAAAACAAAATGTGAGAATTAGCCAATAAGAGGCTGAAACTAATGGTCCAAGCAGTGTTTAAAAGAATACAGTTTCCGTCTAATTATTTCGGGGCATAAGCTAGCCGGTGGTGTGGGAGCCGGGCGGGACGAAAAGCAGGCCTCCATGCAGCTCCATCAACACTGGCTTGCCACTGTGTCTTTTTCTTTCTTCTTCCAAGAATTCTTCTAGTCTTGGCACCCTGCCTATACTCCCTGCCTGGCTATGAACCAATTAGCCTTTCATTAAACCAATTATGAATGACAAATCTTTACAATGTATAAGAGCTTTATCCCACATCAATTACTTTTTCCCAGGAAGATCCTCGAATCTCTCCTTAAGTCCTCCTTGTAACTTGGCTTCTCTGAGTCTGTGGACCTTAGCAGGATTATCTGGATTTTTTTTTATCCAGTTTACAGCTAAAATCCACTTATAAGTGAATACATACAATGTTTGTCTTTCTGGATCTGGGTTATCTCACTCAGAATGATTTTTTTTTCAAGTTTCATGTACTTGATGCAAATTTCATGATGTCATTGTTTTTAATGTATGGGTAATAATCCATTGTGTAAATGTTCCACATTTTCTTGACCCATTCTTTTGTTGAGGGACATCTAAATTGTTTCAGTTTCTGGCTGTTTTAAAGCTGCTGTGACCATAGCTGAACAAGTGTCCTTGTGATAGAATGGAGTATCCTTTGGGTATATGCCCAGGAGTGGTATAGCTGGGTCTTGAAGTAGATCAATTCCCAATTTCTGGCAAAACATCATATTGATTTCCAAAGTATTTGTACAAATATACAATTCCAACAGTAGTAGAAGAGTGTTCCCCTTGCTCTCTATCCTTGGCAGAATGAGCTTTTATTTACATATTTGTTCTTAGCCATTCTGGCAAGTATAAGATGGAATCTCAGCATCATTTTGGTTTGTATTTCTCTGGTGGCTAAGGATGTTGAACATTCTTTAAATGTTTCTCAGCCGTTTTGGTTTTCTCTTTTGAAAATTCTTTGTTTAGATCTGTACCACATTTTTGATAGGATTATTTAGTTTGTTGGTGTTTAATTTCTTGAATTCTTATGTATTTTGGATATTAGCCCTCTGTCAGATGTAGAGTTGGTGAAAATCTTTACCCATTCTGAAGGCTGCCATTTGTCCTATTGACAGTGTCCTTTCCCTTATGGAAGCTTTTGAACTTCATGAGGCCCAGTTTATTAATTGTTGACCTTAGTGAATACATTATTGGTGTTCTTTCCAGAAAGTTGTCTTTGTGTCAATGTGTTCAAGGCTCTTCTCTACTTTTTCTTCTATCATGTTCAGTGTATCAGATTTTATATAGATGCCTTTGATCCTCTTGAACTTGAGTTTTGTGCAGGACTATGGAAGGGTATCTATTTTCATTCTTCTTCATATCAACATCCAGTTGGACCAGCCTAATTTTTGGAAGATGCCATCTTTTTTTCATTGTATATTCTAGCTTCTCAAAAATCAGGTATCTATAGGGATGTGGGTTCACATCTGGGTCTTCAAATAGATTCCACTGATCTACCTGTCTGTTTTTAAGCCAACACTATTCAGTTTTTATTGCTACAATGATGGAAAACTCTCATTGGTTAATAAAGAAACTGCCTTTGCTTTTTGATAGGGCAGGATTTAGATAGGTGAAGTAGACAGAACAGAATGCTAGGAAGAGGGGAAGTTAGTCAGATGCCATGCCTCTCCTCTCTGAGACAGACGCCATGGAGCCAGCCACCAGGTCATACATGCTGAATCTTTCCCAGTAAGCCACCACCTTGTGGTGCTACACACATTACTAAATACAGGTTAAAGCAAGATGTGAGAATTAGCTAATAAGAGGCTGAAACTAATGGGCCAGGCAGTGTTTAAATGAATACAATTTGTGTGTTGTTATTTCGGGTGTAAAGCTAGCCAAGTAGGATCCAGGCGGGATGAAAAGCAGACCTGCTCGCCTCCTCATTACACTGCAAGTGTGCAGCAAAGTTTGAAATCAGGTGTAATGATGCCTCTGAAAATTTATTTATTTTTGTTCAAGATTGTCTTAGCTATCCTGGATTTTTTGTTTTTACATATGAAGTTGAATATTGTTCTTTAAAGGTCTGTAAAAAATTGTGTTGGAATTTTAATGAGATCTCATTGAATCTGTAGATGGCTTTTGGTAGGAAGGACATTTTTACTGTTAATCATACCAATTCATGAGCATGAGCAATCATTCCATCTTCTGATACCTTCTTCAATTTCTTCCTTCAAAAACTTGAAGTTATTGCCATAAAGGTATTTCACTTCCTTAGTTAGAATTACACCATGATGTTTTATATTATTTGTGGCTATTGCAAATGGTGCTGTTTCCATGATTTCTGGCTCAGCCCATTTGTCATTTATATATTTGAAGGCTACTGATTTTTTGAGTTAATCTTGTATTCAACCACTTTGCTAAAGATGTAGGAGTTCCCTGACAGAATTTTTGAGGTCACTTATGTATATATTTTATCTGCGAACAGTGAAAGTTTGACTTCTTCCTTTCCAATGTGTGTCCCCTTGATCTCCTTTAGTTGTCTTATTGCTCTAGCTAGAGCTCCAATTGAATAGATATGGAGAGAGTGAACTTTTGTTGTGAAGAGATATTGGATTTTTTTCAAAGACTTTTTCAGCATCTAATGAGATGATCACATGTTTTATTTTGTTTCAAATTTGTTCATATGGTGGATTACATTGACAGATTATTATTTTTTGCCATTTTGAACCATCCATGAATCTCTGGGATAAGGGATAAAGCCTACTTGATCATGGTAGATGATCTTTTTGAAGTATTCTTGGATTCCATTTGTAAGTATTTATTGAGTATTTTTTCATCAAAAGCCATATGGCTGAAAAGGTTGACAATATTGACAGTTAAAAACATGGACCACTCTTGCAGAGAACCTGAGTTTGATTTTCAGCACCTACACAAGATGGTTCACAGTCATATGTAAGTCCAGTTCCAAGGGAGTTCAACACCTCTAGCCTCCATGGGCACCTTCATTCCCATTCTAGTGCATGCAAACACACACACACACACACACACACACACACGACTAAAAATAAACTAAAAACTTAAAAATCTGAAAAACTTCATAACTTTGACAACATTGAATACAACAAGCAATTTATCAATCAAAACAGTTTTTGGTTACTTACTAAAACAGAAATTTATAAACCCTAGAGCTATGCCTCCTGGATTTGGAGTCCATCTGTGAGATGACCTGTCACTTCCCCAGTGCTTCAGTGTCTTCATTGAGAAGCAGAGAAGATGACAATGACAATAAGGATAATGATGATGATGTCACTTTTATAAGACTATTTGGTACATAGAATGCTATATTTCTAGCCACTGGAGGTTCTGAAATCTGCATATAACATTTGTGGGTGGGAGAAAAAAGTAACATTTTATGCTAATATCTGTCATTGTGTCACCCTGCTTTCTTTTAAAATATCTATGTGCTTCTTCTCCAAAAGGGTAGGCATAAACAACAAGCTTTCCTATTCCTACTGTTTCACTTGTAAATTTGGTAGAACCTCTCTTTGGCTACTGGTAGCATTCAACATTGTCTTTAAATATGGTAAAGCTAAGCATGAATGAAGCACGAACGTATCAAAAGAACATACTGATTCTAGTAATGCCACGGAAACCGAACATTTGTATAGCAAATGTTGTCACTCTTTTAGAAAGTAGAACTTTGAGAATATTTTATCAGTTTAGAACTGTCCACTCAGATTTGGAAGCAATGGTTAAAATATATTCTTATTATTTTGGTCAATGTTTTGATCTATCTTCCCAGATAGAAATGTTTGTTCCTTATTGCTAAAGAGTAAATAGCAATGCCCTTATAACTTTTGAACAAGAAAGCGTCTGATCTTTCATTCTGGGGACAATTTAATGGTACATTAAATGAAAACAACCTTGTTGTTTTTCTTTTTTTTTTCTCAGAAGCAGGCATGAAAAGCAAGTGAGGTGATAGGGAAAATAAAGCACTGTAGATTTCAAAGGATTGGTTTGTTCATCAGTGTATCACAATCAGATAAAACACTGCAGGGCAACAGAAGATTTAACAAATAGAGCTATTGGTGAACAAAAGGAGTATTTACCTATTATTACATTGCAAAAAATTTTAGACAAACACATTCTCCACTTGAAGAAGGGTCATCACCTAAGGATATTAGGAAAAAATAACCAGAGGTTGGCTTCTCCCTATGACTATGCTACTTACTGCAAGCAGCAATAGGACAAGGTCCAGACACGCTAAACATTCCACAGCATAGAAGGAAGAACAGGGGACAAGTTCAGCACAGTCTAGTGCAATGAAGAATTTTTCTACCCCAAATGCATATGTTATCAGTTATAGAAGTAGAATTAAGATGGGGATAAGAAACACTACCAATTATAGCAAAGCCAAGGGACTAGCCAGGAGCAAGAGGGGGACATTTTATGGTGTTTAAGGAGCCTTTACTATGAGGGAAGAAGGAACTGCTTAAAAAGCTGAGCTGACTGAAATAAAGCAGACTACTTACATTTAAATATACTCACACCAGAGCTTTCAGGGTGTATTTGCAAGTCCCAAAGTGACATTCTTCACATACTTTTAATTGTAAAACAAATACAGTCTATATAAAGTAAGGTTTGAATTTACTTGAAATTTAAGGTAAGAGAGTCAAAGAAATCCTACATGCAGCAAGCATCAGAGCACACTGGAAGAGCAAGAAATCCTACATGTAGCAAGCACCAGAACATGACGGCAGAGCTTCTGATGCATGCTCCTACACACCTCACCTCTCACCTTCCCATCTCCAGCTCCATTAGTAAGTGGCACTTCAATGGAAATTACCTCAGCCCTTGAACAGAGAGCAGATCATCAGAACTGAGAGGAAGGACTAAGAGTACAACATTATAGGAAGAGAGCGACAGGATAGGAAAAGGAGAAAACAAGCATCCAAAGCAAGATGAAGAAGCTGGGTGAAGTCTTGCTAGCTTCAAGGTGCACAGTCCCTAAGCAGACAGTCTTAAAGCTTTGATTAGCTCACATATTAAATATGTACTGAACACCAAGCATTGCATGAGGGACCAAAGATAGACATGAACGACAAAGACTACTGCTTGGTCTTCAAGAAGTCTATCGTCTATGAGGAAAGGCAGACAGTGAAGAAGTAGATAGTAATTGAAACTCACAGGTTTCTGAGATAAAGAATGTCAAGGGGGAGTTTACTTTTCAGCGGTGTGTAAAAGATGACTTGTCTAAAGCAATAACATTCAGAGTCCTGGAGGGCGAACAGAAACTCAGTGGTTTCTGCAGAAATGCATTCAGAAACAGGACTTTTCATGTGCCCCAGCCTAAGTCAGTCTGAGATAAAACTGAAGACATGATAGGGACAGATCCATTCCTTCTCCTAGGGGAATTTGAAGCTCTTTCTAATTGATTTGGAAATGCAAAGATTAAGACTATTTTTTATCATATTAAGATCACACTGGGTGGAACCTGGAGTAAAACACCGAAGGAAACAAGAAAATTGGAGAGAAGGTTGTTAGGAAAACTACAGCAATGTAGAGGGAAGGAGGGGATGAATGTCAGGGAGAAGGTATTGGAACGAGCAACGTTGCAGGCTCTTGAGGCTACCTGTAACTAACGAAGACAATTAAGGAAAGGATGAGCCTACTAATGGAAATGTTTGACACTCATTTTGCAACCCAAAAGTCAGTGTTGGCACAGATATGAATGCAGAATTCCAGGCATGGGTGTAGAGCACTGGTTAAGATCAGCCAGCAAAAATAGGTCTACCTTTGCTGAGAAATAACGCTGAAACCATCTAAAGTTGAATTTAAAGAATCCCATGCAAGAATAGTTTTATGTCTAACACTTCTCATTATGTTTTACCTACTAACCAGTTTTCCTAATATGTATTCTAATAGGTTGAAGAGCAAATTAAAAATAAAACAAAAGCCTGGTTCTATGCCTCATTGTTCTACACATTTAAACAAAATATTCTATCTGAAGATGTAGCAATATTTTGCCCTGGGTTCATCGGATCCTTGCATAATTTGGGATGCTCACAAGAATATTCATAGGCATTCACGATAAGCCTGTAACATGCATACCATCACAAAAAGCACTTGCAGCCTAGTTACAGTTTTTCTCCCTGACTCAAACCCGGCTGGCCCCATCATCACCAACCAGTTGAAGTAAATTTGAGCCTGCATATTCCTCTAACTTCTCTCCACACCCACTCTTGCATGTTTGTTCTCCTGTGGGGTCACTCTCTCTGCTTAAATCCCAGGGAGCTTATTAAAAGCAGGGTCTGTGTTTGATTCATCTCTGAGTCTGTAACTCCCAACATGGAGAGAAATTCAAATCTCTGCAATGGAACTAAATCAGCCAATCTTAATACAGGATATATAGTGGGAAATGAGTTGCATTATTAAGAATAGATAAACTACCTAATACTGCTAAGTTGTGAAAAATGGCTAGAAATGAAGTCATTTTAATAATGTTGAATGGAGTTGTCATAAAAGGGGGGACACTGTTTGATTCTATTTGGTTGAAAAACACAGGTTCTCTACTATCCTGGACAAGTCCATGATGCAATTCTGACCACAAAGCAAAAATCAAATTATGTCCAATTTTGTCAAAATGCTAAAGAAAGTAAAAGATGTACCCCAAATTCCATTCTAGTAAGTTTGTTTTTAAAGAGTTCAATGCTCTAATCTGAAATAATAATAGCACAGAGAAAAGTAACAACACTTTTTTTAGAGTTTTAAAAATCATACATTGCAAAATGATAATCCTATTTACTAAAACAATAACAAAAATGGCTAATTAAGAGGTGTCCTATAGAGTACTACTCAGCGGTAAAAAACAATGATATCTTGAACTTTGCATGCAAATGGATGGAAATAGAAAACACTATTCTGAGTGAGGTAACCCAGACCCAGAAAGATGAATTTGGTATGTATTCACTCATAAGTGGACTCTAGACATAGATAAAGGTCAGTGAATCTATAATTCGTGATCCTAGAGAAGCTAAATAAGAAGGTGAACACAAAGAAAAACATATAGTTATCCTCCTGGATATTGGAAGGAGACAAGATTGCCAGGCAAAAATTGGAAACTGGAGGGTGGGGATGGGGTTGGAGTAAGGGGAGATGGGGAGATGGAGAGAGAAAAGTGAAGAGGGGAGGATGGGGAGACCCTGGGGGAATGGGATGGTTGGGATGGAGGAAGGGTGGATAGGGGAGTAGGGAAAAGGATATCTTAATGGGGGGGGGCATTTTAGAGCTGGCAAGAAACTTAAATCTAGAGGTGTTCCCAGGTGTCCATGGAGATGTCCCCAGCTAGTTCCTTGGGCAGCTGAAGAGAGGGAGCCTGAAATGGCCCTTTCCTATAGCCATACTGTTGAATATCTTGCATATCACCATAGAAGCTTCATCTGGCGATGGATGGAGATAGAGACAGAGACCCACATTGGAGCGCTGGACTGAGCTCCCAAGGCCCAAATGGGGAGCTGAAGGAGGGAGAACATGAGCAAGGAAGTCAGGACCAGGAGGAGTGCGCCCACCCACTGAGACGGTGGGGCTGATCTGATGGAAGCTCACCAAGGCCAGCTCGACTGGGACTGAAAAAGCATGGGATCAAACCGGGCTCTCTGAACATGGCAGACAATGAGGGCTGACTGAGAAGCCAAGGACAATGGCACTGGGTTTTGATTCTACTCCATGTACTGGCTTTGAGGGAGCCTAGTCTGTTTGGATGTGCACCTTCCTGGACCTGGATGGAGGGGGGAGGACCTTGACTTCCCACAGGGCAGGGAACCTTGACTGCTCTTTGTACTGGAGAGGGAGGGAAATGGGAGGTGGGAGGAGGCGGAAATTTTTAATAATAAAAAAACTGACATAAGCAGTTTATAGGTCTATTTAAATTCATCTGGTCTCGATTTAAATTTGGTATATGGTATCTATCTAGAAAATTGTCCATTACTTTTATGTTTTCCAATTTTGTGACATACAGGTTTTTGTAGTATGACCTAATGATTCTCTCAATTTCCTCTGTGTCTGTTGTTATGTCCCCCTTTTCATTTCTGATTTTGTTAATTTGGATGTTCTCCCTCTGCCTTTTGATTAGTTTGAATAAAGATTTGTCTATCTTGTTAATTTTCTCAAAGAAAAAAAAAACTTAATTTTCCAAAGCAAAAGGTATTATTCTCACTACAGATGTCTTTATTCATCCTGTTAATCTCCAACTCCAGCATTCAGTCTTAATAGGTATTTCCAAGAAATAGGAAGATTAATAAGAAAGACAATCTTTCTTGAAAAAGTAGACTAGAGGTCTGATCATCTTTGTGGTCCTCTGCTTCTTATCTGTTCACGAATGATTACTCCTGTTAAATGTGAATGCATTCAGCTGATACTGAGTGGACACTCACTCTCAGAATGATACTGAGTGGACACTCTCAGAATGAAGCATCATTCTGAATCAACTGTATCGTATTAGGCTAAAGGCATGGAGTCTGCAGTCAGATCACTTGCTATAGACAATGAAAATCTAAGTTCTCAGTGACCAGTCAGCTACAGCACTTTCTGAATTTAATGTTCATCTTCTTCTGCTCTTCTGCCTTTCTGATCCCAGTATTCATCTCCTATGTCCCCATACAAGTTAGAATGACATCGTTTGCAGTTTGAAATTGTTAAAAAAAAAAATATCAGGTCACAGGTTCATGGCAATACTCCTGACCTTTGTTTTCTGTCCTTGAAATATTTATGTATTTCATACAATTGGCATGGATTTTAAGAAATCAATGCAAAACAGAATAGTGACTGTATGTAGAAAACAGAATAGTGCCTGTAGCTGTCAAACTGTTGGGACAGAGGCTGTACAGGCAAAACAGAGTAGAGATCTATATGGAAAACAGAGCAGTGTTTATGCATGCAAAGCAGAACAGTGTCTGTATATGCAAAATAGTTTGAATAATGCCTGGCACGTAAGCCTTAGGTAAGTATGAGTTATAAGATGCAAAAAAACAACACACTCCCTGCTTTTTAAATCATAAAAGTCATAACTTTCACATTCTAAATTTGTAATGAAAGAGTATGCTGTGGTTCTAATATCCGTCAGGCTGTGCTATTGGAATGTTAAAGCTAAGAAGGTTAGGGATCAAAAGTTCAATGTCAACCTCAACTGCATGGAAATGCGTGTGACAGAGAAAGAGAGAGAGAGAGAGAGAGAGAGAGAGAGAGAGAGAGAGAGAGAGAGAGAGAGAGAGAATAGATCTATTCCATTCTTCAGGTATTTTCTTTATCTTACAAAGAAAGAAAATACTGAAAACGTTGCAATCACCATCATCAACAACAATATCACAGTAATAATGATTTTCTTCCAAGTAACATAAAACCTCATCTCATAATGAAAGGAAGACAAATGGACTACGGGCTAATGGCACTACTGTCATTGTTTGTGCAATATAATAACACTTGTGATAAATTTTAAAATAGAATATAAAGCATCTAAGAACTTTATAAAGAAGCAGTTTTTTTTTTTACTTTTGAACTTTATTTTCTCTTCAGAAACAGAATACCTGGGTGCTGGAGCTTTGATAGCTGATAATGTAAATTGCCCCAGCAGGAGTTAAGGCAGTACCATTTAGAATGTGGGAAGCCCAAAGGGAAATGTCACATTACCCCATCAGTCCAGTTACTCAATGTTCTTCACTCATAAGTGGAGCAGTTACTGCAATATTGGCATTTGCAATTAGCCCCATACCGGTTCCTCCATGAAAACTAGGTTATCTGGAAATAAACACTTAGTCAAGCACTTTTTATTAGTCATTTACTGGATGTTAATTCATCACAGTGGGTACTTCTTTATAAATGAGCAAGTGATGCTTTATTTCTGAGAATAGCTACAGGCGCATGGCCACCAGCTTAAAGAATAGTTTGTGTACGTTTGTATGTACACAAATATGTGTGCATATTTCTTTTTTAATATTTTGTACTTTTATCTGTCTGTTTTAATTGACAAACAAAATTGTATAGATTTACCATATCTAACACAGTGTTTTGAAATATTTCACATTATGGAATGGCTAAATCAAGCTAATTCATATCTGTATTATTCCATTTGCTTTTCATTTTTCTCATGAAAGTGTGTCTATCTTTTTCATTTTTCCATTTTCATTTGGCTTATAACTAGCAAGTGAATAATGGGTTCCGTTCTGGCACTTTCACGAGTACTTTGTTCTTTTTGCTCATCCCCTCATGTACTTTTCTTACACACTCTCATTTTTGCACTCCTGTCCAGCCCCCTTTCCACTTTCATGCCATATGCATCCTGTTGTTCAATCTTTTCTCTTGCCTCTTTCTTAAAATCTTTTCCCTTCCTCTGGTGGACTAATACACATGTGCACATGTAAATGAAAATTTAGGAACAGCATATCAAAGAAAATACATGGTATTTGGTTTTTTTGGGGAGTCTGGGTTAAAAGAGGTGAACTTGGAAATTACCCTAACTCTTGGGCTTGTCCCTTCTGGGTCAATTTTGTATCTCTTTACAGTAGCTTTACCCTAGCCTCTGGCAATAGCCATTCCACCCTTTACTTTTATGAGTTTAACTATCTTAATTAAACTCTAAAGACAAGTGAGATCATCCAGTACTTTCGCACCTAGTTTCTTACACTTAACATGTTATCCAAGATTATTCGTTGTCTTTAAATAACGGATTCTTTTCAAAATCTAACTAACACAAACATACACTACATTTCCTTTATCTATATATGCACTGATTAATTTCATGACTTTGTTGCCAATGAATAGCACTTCAGTGAACATGGAGATAAAGGGTCTCTTCTATGCACTAATTTAATGATGTTTGGATATAAGCCTAGAAGAGGAATTATACCATATGGGAGTTCTATTTTTTAATTATTTGACAAACAGCTATAATATTTTGTCAAATGATTCTATTGATTTAAATTAATAACTGTCGATTTTGAACTCATTTATTGTATAGGTAGTAATGATGTCATCTATCATTAACCCTTATCAAATAAGTATTTTCATTCCTCATATGGATAACTTCAACGAGATTACGAAAAAGTAAATCAGGCACACTCTTACTATGAGCAAAACATGTGAAAGAACAAATAACAAAATGGTTCAATGTTCCTATTAAACAGGAACTTTTCAAATCAAGACCCCTTACTGACTATGGTTATATGAGGTTAGTAATTTAACTTTTCAAGCTCTTACTTTTCTTAATTGTGGAACTGCCATAATAAAATTGTCATAAGGCTTCCACAAGGAATTAAGAAATAACCCACAAAACATATGTAACATTTAAGAGCTACCATGGCACTCATTATTAACATATTGATGTGTGCCAAAAAGAATATGTTGGCTAGTATAACCTGAAATATAACCTAAGTCAACATAAGATCAAAATAAAAACTGTAAGCAGGTATTCTGGTTCTATCATCAGAGCAACCATTTTTAATGGGTTCTATAGAATCTACTGAGTAGTTCTGGAAAGTTAGCTCAGCAGGAAGGGTGTGGCACTATGGGTATATGAAAGAGTGATGGGCTTGGCATGTAAGCGAAAGAACCAAACTGCATTGACACAAACCTTCCCTTAGGTTCAACAGAGCATTTCAGCAACACGGGAAAACATCTTTGACACAAACCATCAATCTGTCTCTAATTGTTGGTTCTACCTTCAAAGCATGCTTTCAAATGTACCTACCATGTTAATTACCACAGTTAATTCCACAACTCTGATCCTTGTCAATACCACTGTCTCAATCCTTTTTCCTACACCTCTGCTCTATCCCACTTAAACCTGCACTCACACCACAGCCATAATAGTCTTACTGTAATGTAATCTGTTTCTGTCACTCCTGTGCTTGTCATTTCCAATACCCTCACCACCACTGGGGAAAAAAGCCTATATAATCATCACACATTCCTTCCTATATAATCATCACACATTCCTTCTGTGGTGGTTTGAATGAAAATGGCCCCCATAAGCTCATATATTGAATACTTGGTCCCCCAGTTAATGGAACTGTTTAAGGAGAACTAGGAAATATGTCACTAGGGGCAGCTTCGAGGTTTCAAAAGCCCATGTCATCCCCGGTGAGCTCCTCTGCCTTGTGCTTGTAGCTCAGGACATGAGCTCTCAGCTGCTGCTCCAGTATCATGCTTGACTGCCTGCTGCCATGCTGCCTCGATGGTGGTCCTGGATTCTAACCCCCTGAAACTAAAAGCTACAAATTTCTGTCTATAAGCTAGTCCGGTCATGGTTTCTTAACACAAAAAAAGAAAAGTAACCAAAACAACCTTCAGTGACATTCTCTACCACACTCCTCATTCTCCTTTGCCACAGTCATATGGTCTCCTTTATGTGCTGGCATCAGTTCAGGCAAATTCATGTTATAGGATTTTTGATCCAATAAATCTCAGTCTGGATCACTTTTATTCACTCATCTCTGGGGATGTCATGATTTTCTTTGTTCTTTTAAAATAATGATTTACCAGACATACTTTCTGAACCCTTCTTCATGAATAAACCCCAACCAGCATCACTTTTCACTTCATTGTGCTTTCTTCTTCATGTCATCTATCACTAATACTAAACAAAGATTGTAGAATGGAGCGGCGGGCTGTGTCCCGCCACCCGGCTAGCTTTACCCAAAATAAATACATGGAAACTGTATTCATTTAAATACTGCCTGGCCCGTTATCTGTATAGCTTCTTATTGGTTGATTCTCATATCTTGCTTTAACCCATATTTAGTAATCTGTGTAGCACCACGAGGTGGATTGCTTACCAGGAGAGATCTTAACCTGCGTCCATCTCGGAGAGGAGAAACATGGCGACTGCCTATGGCATCTCCCCTCTCTTTCCCAGCATTCTGTTCTGTCTACTCCGCCTACCTAACTTTCTGTCTCTTAAAGGGCCAAGGCAGTTTCGTTATTAATAATGAAAGTAACATATAGACATTCCTCCATCAAAAGATTTTTGGATTTTGGACCTCTCAAAAGCATGTAAATTCCCTAACAATTTTTCTTTATATTTATTGTATCCTAATACCAAAATATAGTTCCCCTATACACAACAAATGCCTAATAGAACTTCATAATTGTCAGAGTGCTGAGAAAAATGGTATCCTGGATGAGTCAAAAGATCTTGGTGTATACAATAGGCAAAGGATGTTATAATTGCAATGGGATTGGGAGTCTGAGAAAAGGTCTGGATCAGTATGTTAATTATCTACTGATGCCAAGTAAATTACTCAAAAACAAGTCATAAGATTAAAACAATGGACATTTCACCATCGCACAGACTAAAGATCAGAAATATCAAAGCAGGTCAATTGAGTGAGTTTGGCAAACAGTCCTTAATAAAGGTTGAGACAGACAGGAATACAATCAGCTCAAAATGGCTGAAAAATCTAGTTGCAAGCTCTCTATCAGAGTTTGTTACTCGGGCTCTGGCTTTCTTTAATTATTGGTTATATATCTGCATTCCTTACAGCATGAGCCTCCCCTTAAGCCTTCTCACAGCACCCTGGCTTTCCTTCCTCTGTGAAAAACATTCAAAGTAGACAGAAAGGAAGAAAAAGCACTCAATCTGGAAACTGCAGGATTTTTTAACCTAATTCTAGGAATGGCACTGTGTTATTTCTGCTGTGTGATGCCAGGCACACAGAGCAACACTGCTACGACTGGAGGGTAGAAGACCAAGAACAGTGGATCACTGGAAGCCACATTGGAGGCTGACTTCCACCGAGTGTATATGGTGAGTTCAGCAAGGGGCAGACTGATGGTGAAGAACCTTTGGGGTATTAAAGGAAAATGTCAAAGAGATTGTGGTAAGGGCAGTGAAGCAAGTAGAAACAGGTCAGGGAAACCAAAGAAATATTGTAATTTAAAAGTGCTTCATGAACTCATCATGATTCTATTTATTAATGAAATTGAAATCTAAAAAAAAGTCCATCCAGTTTTTTATGTCACTATTGAAGATGTTTGTGGGAGAGGAGGCTCAATAAAACAAAGTGCTGTGAAAATACATAAAGAAACCCATCACTCTGTATATTTTTAAGTAAATGAAATTTAACAAGGAAGAAAATGCATAGTGTACATGGGAAATTTAAACTTTAGGGCAATTTTCCAACCCATAACTAATAACTAAAATTTAATCACATAGTTAAATCAACTGTTAATTCAAACAATAGCACTTTTAGCTCTTGTCCTGGTCCTTTGGGGAGTTGGGAGTTCTTGTATGTCACATAGCTCCGTCAAGTACCTTGTTCTTAGTGCTTACTACTGAAGGATTCACACTTGGTGCTGACAGCTCAGTAACACTGTGATTAATGAGTGAAAAGTTTGAAGGTTTCCCATCAACTTTTTTTATACTCGACTATGGATTGATAATTAATTCCATTAAAAATTGCCCTGGAAGCCGGGCGGTGGTGGCGCACGCCTTTAATCCCAGCACTCAGGAGGCAGAGGCAGGCAGATCTCTGTGAGTTCGAGGCCAGCCTGGTCTACAAGAGCTAGGTCCAGGACAGGCTCTAAAAAAAGCTGCAGAGAAACCCTGTCTTGAAAAACCAAAAAAAAAAAAAAAAAAAAAGAAAAAAAGAAAAAAAAATTGCCCTGGATCCCTCAGTAGAAAATGGTAATACTAAGGAAACACTCACAAGACACAGTCTAGGCCTGGGAAGGTCTCACATTCCAGCAGAAAAATCAAAGTCCTCAGTGGGTCATTCAACTCCATCCACTGGACCAAAAGTGTTTTGCTCTGAGATTTAGTGACTTACTTCTTTAAGGATAAAGGGGACTTTGTGATCAAACAATGTTATTTAAAATACAAAGGCTTCTATATTAAAGTACTGATGTAAGATTTACCAGGGATTTTCAAGTTGCGTGTTTATGAGAAAGAAATCACAATATTTAGACCATTCTTCAAATGGGACAATCATCCTCATGAAGAACTGGTGTATGTTAAAGCACATACTAGGACTGGTAGCATCATGCTGCAAGACTGCAGATCTTGAGATGGATTTCCTGCCCTGGCACAAATTAAAACACATGTTGTTTTAAATTTCTTCAGTTGAGCTTGATTTCCATTGGCGTAGACTTGGAAGGGCTCTGTGTTCTTCTCTGTTCATGGCACACAGATCATGTGCAGTTCTGAAGCAACGGTGAGCTGCAACAGCTGGTACAGGATGCTTGTTGAACTCCCACTTACAGACTTCACACAATGTCACATAACAAGGGTAGACACTTTGCTGCCTGCAGAGTGCTGGACCGCAATTTCTCCTATTACATTAAAGAGAAATACTTTGAATATTCATTGATGTATTTTAATACTGAAGGTAAGTACAGTGCCCTGGAAATGTGCTGAAAGCCAAATTTCAAAAATGCTTGCATTTGTAAATGAATAAATATTTAATGATTGATAGCTGATTTATTGATTGATTGATTAAGTGAATAAATACCTTATTTCAACACAGTGAAATCACTGAAAACTGCTTCATAGCAAAAGAGATGGGTCATATTTCAGTTTTTGTTTCAGTAGGAAGTATATAGGAAAGAAGGCTTTGTTGTAATCCTTCCCATTATTTTGATAAATATTAAGGGTTGACCTTAAAGAAAACAAAAGTTTGAAACAGAAACTTCACCTTAGAATGGTAAACATGTTCTGATGTCATCTTAGTCATCAGAGACCTCTGTAAGTGCGTGGGTGGTGCGGCATCTCCAAACAAGGTCTTCAAGGATTGTGGGACATAAACATGAGACTCGCTGCACAGGTATGTCATCTGCCAATCCAGGGGAACTCTTCTGTATGAACACTGCACTGGAGAATAACTCTTACTATAGTATCTTTGGTGGGTTTCTCTCTAAGGTCAATAAGTTCTTTAAGACTTCACGCCACCCTTTCCAGTAGTTTCCTGAAATTGCTTTTAGGGCCAAGACTGGGGCAGCTAGGTGTGCATGGTGCTGAGCATCCAATTGTAAATACCTTCATATACTAAGTTTCTAACCATAGGCTTTGATCTCCAGCAATGGGAAAAATCAAATGTATAAGGAGAAGTAAAACACAGTTTGGGAACAATGCTGTTTCACTGATTATTGTTTTTTGTTTGTTTAGTTTGGTTTGGGATTTTTGGCAATTTTTTTCAATTTTTGTTTCATAATAAATACTGAAAATTGCAAAGCATTTAGTGCCCAATTTTTAAAGAGCACCAAGGAAATGGAGGCTAGCACCTACAAAAATTTTCTTGAATGCATAGATGACATAATTAAAAGAAAGTGTCATAAACCACCTCCAGATGATGGCAGCAGTCTTCTTGTTAACAGAGTAGCTAGTAGGCTCCATATTTTATTCCATGCTTACATATCTAGTTAGTTAATGGGAGGCAGCCTCGTGTACCTCACACTGAATGCTAAAGAGGCCATGGTGGCTACCTTTGCCCACAGGTTGTAACATTCCTTTGAGCAAGGGCAGTCTGCCACTTGCATACCCTGCCACACACCCCTTGATGTTCTGTTTGTTCTGTTGGACAAAATGGGTCACAGTTTTCCACACTTTGGTTGTGATGGCCTGCGATTTCCACAGTCTGCTAACTGGTCATTAATGCTGAAGTCTTAAAGGTTGTAAGGGAATACCAGCCCCTGTTCAACCTTGTCCCTGGGTGGTTCTGGGAAACCTGAGCAGGGTCAACTGCCCTTCCTAAAATATATCTGTCTCCTTCTCAAAGAACCAGGAATCTACACAGAACCATGGATTCTGAAGGACCTGGAGGACTTCTGGAAAGTCCCAAGTACTGGATGAATGCCATTAGTCAACACTTTATAGTGGTCTACAAAAGCATATGTTGTACTGGTGGAGGCAGAAAATCCAGGTCACAACCCAACTACGAAGGAGAACAATGAGTGTCCCCAGCCTACCCCTGCTTGAACCATTGCAAGCTTTCCATTTGGGTCAGCTATCCAGGGCACACAATATGAGTATTATTAGTACAGAGACTGAAATCTTCACAGCTTCTATTGAGGACATTGTCTTTTTCAGAAACAAAGGAGACTTCTTCCATTTGAAAGCCATGCTCCTGCCAGTTCTCTAGAATTGCATAAAACCTTCTAAATGTTTTAAATGATATGGGTTTGGAAATGTATAATATTGTGTTATTAGGTCTTCTAATCATAAATGTCAAATACTCCTTTTGAAGATACACTGCTAAAAAGAAAAAGACTACACTTTTTAGAATGATTTGTGAGTAAATTTGAAGTGGTGAAAATCAGAAAGTTATGAAATGTGCAGTGGATGATGATGAATACAGAGGCCCACAACTGGTCAAGATGCAAGGAATAAAAGACCAGAGCATGCTCAGCCTTTAAGAGAGCACACATACCTCAACCTACCTCCCAAGGCTGGGGGGGGGGGGTCCTTGCGGAATTGCTGATAGAAAGAGTGAAAGAGTGTAAGAACCAGGAGTAGCCCATGACTGCAGGAGCTGCCTTGTGGACACAGCAGGACACCTCCATATGTGCATCTGTAGCACTTGTGACAGCATGAACAAAACCTGCACAAGTGCAAGCCAGTCCAAATCTAAACATGAAGAGATGAGTTGGGTACAAAATCCCATAACCATGGAGCCATTGTCCGTTGCTAGCAGCTGGGAGAGGAAGAGACAGTTTTCTCTAAGAATGTAGCCCCTGTTTAGACAAGCAAGCTCCATTGGAGGACAACATCCAAGAATATTCAAGCAGCACAAATGTCTGGAAGGGTGGCACATGCTGCTCCCAGAATCCATGTTAAAGTTCACAGTCCATACTGCCTCCAGAAACCGTGCTGCCAACGCTGGCTGCTATACACAAGGAAGCTTCTTTTGCAGTGGCATCAATGATTGAAGACTAATAACTGAGAATGAGAGATACTGAAGGCTTCTATAACAAACTCTCCCCATCACCGCCCCCAACAACAACAACAAAAAGAAACAGTCTGGACAAGAAACCATTGAAGAGAGTCCTTTAAGACTGTGATAAAGATGTGGAAGTGTAGCTCTTCACAGTTGATGGCTTCTAGCATAAACTAGGGAAGTGGGGTACGATGTAATTAAGTCACTGTTTGGCCCATTAGCTCTCGTTTCTTATTGACTAACTCTTACACATTAATTTAACTAATCTCCATTAATCAGTGGCTTACTGACAAGGTTCCAGCTTGTCTGTCTCCAGTGAGGCTCCATGGCTTCTCGCTGACTCTGCATTCTTTCTCCCGGCGTTCAGTTTAGTTTCCCCCACCTAGCTGTGTCCTACCCTATCATAGGCCAAGGCAGATTTCTTTATTAACCAATGGTATTCACAGCATACAGAGGGGAATCCCACATCACCTGTTACATAGAACTTTCAAAGAAATAATTTAAAAAGACATAAAATTAGAATATACAAAATCTGTTTTTACCTATTGACTTCTTCATTATAAACCTTATGATTCATTAGGCAAAAGTAACCTAAAATTCCTCTACTTGAAGTAAATCTTGCATTTCATAGGAGTGTGTGTGTGTGTGTGTGTGTGCGCGCACGCGCGCGTGTGCATGCATACGCGCACACCAGACTTTCCCTCAGGTTTTGAAGGATTCAGTCTCTATACTAATGCTGATTTCTGTGCTCTCAGAAGGACTGACCCAAGCAAAGGGCTTGCCCATTGTCCATGCTAGGCTGGGCTGGAGACACTGTTCCCTGTCTCAACATAGTTGTTGCCTGGACTCAGTCAGCCTCCTGCTGCTTGAGTCACAGTCTCTTATTGGACTTTCTCCAGTCTGACATTAATAGCAGTGCTATTCTTAAGCAATACATTTCCCTAGGGCTTTTATCTGCTTCTTTCATCTGTCAAACTTTACAAATAAAATACACCTGCAGCTTCCTGTATTTCCTAATCTGTTTCTCTGAAACTCGGCAGACATTCCCACGTATGCCACTAACTGCTCTCTCAAGGTCAGCCCTGATCTGTGGGCCAACAAATCCATTAATTGGCTTTTTCTCATCTCCATCTTCCTGTACAGCACTCAATTTTTCAACAGCCTCCGGAGTCAAAGCCCATTTTTGCTCAGTAGAAACCCTTCTGCTCCCATCCCCACAATCTTCTCTGTCTCCTGGCACCATCCTAAACATAGTCTATGGATTTTCCTCCTACTTCAGTTATTTCCCCTTGTAAAGCCATCTGTGTCCATAACTTTCAATACCAACCCCCAATATTGACAATTCCCATACTTAGGACTCTTATTTACCACTGAAGGTCGACTGCGCTCATCTTTAAGTTAACTAAGTGTGTTTCATGGGGACACCATCCTCCCAAGTCCCTGGGCTGAAAGTGTTTTTGCACCTTTCACCGTTCACTTTCCCCTCGATTGCCAACATGAAATCAATATTCACTTTGTCCTCACTGCAGTGCTCACACCCACTTCTCCCTCTGTCTTAATTGAGGGCTTCAGCGTTTCTCATCCTTGAAGCTCATACTGTAGCTCCAGAGTGAACCCTGCCTTTTTATTTTTATAATCTCCCTGTATCTTCTGTTTATACAAAAAGCCAAAATCTAACTCATTTCTATAAAGCCTTTTCGATAACTCCTCATTACAAAATCAAATCCAGATTCTCTATTCTGGCATTCAAGTCCCTTGCTCTGCATGGCTTAGCAACAGAAAAATAAATAAATAAAAGCCCGAGTCTTTCATTCAGATTCTGCTCCTGGCCGATCTGAGTGAGTCTACTGTAGATTACTAATGAAGTATTGTTTGGCCTCTGGTGAATGGTGAGTGTTTTATCTTAGCTGAGTTCAGGCAAAAACAAACCCCCCAAATGCTCTGCATGTTTCAGTGTTTGAAGAACAAGACATGGCTTTCCGTAAAAGATTTTCTTTTGCTCATTTAATCATGCTTTGTCTGAAAGAACTAAACTCTCCTTGTTTGGGAAAATACAAAGCCTGGTCTCTGACTTTATTGAGTTGCAAGGGTAATAATTTAAGCACCGGACCACTTTGAAATAGAATTCTTGCTTAGTTTTCTAATGAGAATAAAATCATTTTTATTTCTCTCCTTATATCTCTTAATTTACTGATTAAAATGTATCCCAACATTTTTTGGTATATATACATTACTGATAGCTAGATCAAGCTAATTAGCTATGAGTGACAATATTTTTGTAGGAACTATATATATATATATATATATAAAACAATTATATATGTAAAATATATGTATAACCTATGACCTTAGCCATTTTCAAGAACTAATATTTTTTTGCTAGAGTTTCTGTAATACAATAGCCCTTGTGGCTGATTTCTTCTGCCTGACTAGTGTTTTGTAACCTCTGGGTAGCAACTTCCCAAACCTACACCCTTTTCCTTCTCTGATGGCCTCTACTCTAAGCTTTAATTGCTGCTTCAAAGATGTTAGCTTTAGACCGCATGTAAAAATCGTTCATGTCTGATACATCTCAGCTATTCACAGTCTGTATGTATGCATGAATGTGATGGGATACAAGCTTTCGTGTTCATGAAGGACAATGTTGCTCCCCTCACTCCATACTTCTCCATCACTGGTGGGAGTGCATACTTGTACAGTCACTATGGAAATCAATATGGCAGTTCCTCAGAAAACTGGGAATCAATCTACCCCAAGACCCAGCTATACCACTCTGGGGCATAAATCCTAATCACAGGATACTCCATCATACCACAAGGACACTCAACTATATTCATTGCAGCTTTATTCATAATAGCCAGAAACTGAAAACAACCTAGATGTCCCTCAAGAGAAGAAGGGATAAAGAAAATGTGATACATTTACATAATAGTGTATTATTCATCTGTTTTAAAAAATGACATCATCAAATTTGCAATCAAATAGATAGAACTAGGAAGTATCATCCTGAGCGAGACAACCCAGACTCAGAAAGACAAATATGGTATGCATTCACTTATAAGTGTACATTAGTCATTAAGTAAATGATAACCAAACTACAATCCCTAGATCCAGAGAGGTTAGATAAAGAGAAGGAGTCTAGGTGTGGCACATGAATATCCCTGGGAAGGGGAAATAGGAGAGATTTTATGGGATAAGGAATTAGGTTGAGAGGGGATGCATTGGAGGGAGGGACGGAGTACAGGGAGACAGCTGGAAATTGGGGGCACTTGGGAGATGTGGAAGTCCAGTGCAGGGGAAACCCCTGGGACTCTATGAGGGTGACTGACGGGGTCCAACCCCAACATAAATTATCTCTCTGGACCACCGTGGAGGCATGGAAATAATTGAGACACAGTTCACACAGCAATATCGGAAGGGAGTCTCAGGGTCCATTCCAATCCTAAAGATCACCTGCGTTTATTCTCAAAATAGCTTTTATCCCCAAAGGTAAACTGAGGGGGAAGTTCATTAGCATTCTGTTTCCAGGGTTGCAGGAGTAAAGTCACATCCACAGCTCTGTCACTAGCTTGGATAGCACCTCTTCCCAGGTGATCTACATAATTACAAAGCAGGGAGCAGAACAACATCAGCAAATCCTGACCCAGGAGACAGCCAGTCTGTAAGTGCTTCATGACCACCTCAGGTATAAAGGGTGACTTGGGAGCCTGGCCGCCAATACAAGCAGAAATATGTGGCCTGGATAACATTGCCCCACAGGTGACCCTAGTAAAGACTCTAGTAATGGGCATAGAGAATTTCACCTGGCCACCTCTTATAGCCAGGCAAGGCTTCCAGTGGCAGGATTGGGTTGTATTCAATTGAGTTGTTGGCCAAGGAGATCCCATGGGAATCCCCAAACAACCCAAGCTGATGCTAAGACAATGGATTACTCTACACAAACTGACAGTGGCCCACACTGCTCTTTGAACAGAGACACATAGGCCATAAGCCTTTTCTACATGGAGTCTAAAGCTAATGTCCTAGAAACGGCAATTAAAGCTTAAAATGGCAGCTGTCAGAGACCAGGAAGGGTGTGGATTTGGGAAGATGCTAGCCAGAGGTTACAAAACACTAGTCAGGCAGAAGTTAGCTCCCCATATGACCCAGCTGTGAATGGAACAAACATGCATTGTCTATCAAGTTTTCTATAAAAAGTCTTTCTTTGACCCAAATTCTTAATGTTGTTTGACTTCCTAATATTTGGGAAGCACATGACCTTTAACACCTGACCTTACTGGGCAGGCATTGGAGGAGACACTGAGCTCAGAAATGCAGGCAGACACCCTCTCTGACCTTCAGTTTCCACAACAGAGAAAGCAGATCTCTGGGGTGATAGTTTGGTTACTGATAAAAACAAAAATGAAAGTCCTTTTGTGAAACAAGTCAATACAAAGTAGAAGGCACGTTTTTTAAGAGGCCCCAGGAATTCAACAAAGTTCTCAGATCACATTTATATTCTTGATTCCTATTTGTGGTAAAGTTCTCACCTCTGGGAAAAATTACTTTTCAGGTCAAAAACCTTCAAGTTCCATGTGTCTCTGTAAGAAACCAAAAAGTAAGTGTATTTTGATTGACTAATGGCTGCATGACTTTGAAGAAAACTGAGCTAAAACGGGACATGGGTAATATTAAGGTGAAACTGAGCAGGATTAGAACAAGATGTACCTCAAGGCTCCAGCTAACAGAGACAAAATTATGAAATAGAAGCATATATTTCTGACAGAATCCTTACAGAAGCTACATTTATCAAGGTCAGCAGACACATTCCAAAAATCTATGGATCACTTATAACCAGCTAGAATCTTCCAAGAAAGAAAGGAGATTTTATTTCTTCATGTCTTTCTCTCAAACCACCTCTTCCCTCAGATGGTGACATGTCTTCCTCGACTTTCATAGCTTCTGTGAACAGACAGCTTCAGACACATCACTCGTTTTCCAAAAATCAGCATATTTTCTCTGTTTTCTTACAGTAAGCCACAGCCTTGTTCTGGTAGCTAAATTCCCAGGCTGTGTAGGTCTTGTGTTTGTATATTTCTGTACAGATCCCAAATAGTAAAGACACAGGTGTGCCTAATAAACTGAATTAACCATCTATCTAATTGGTGACTATGGGCTTGCACCAGGGATCACCAGCTTCCAATGATGGCTAAGGTCCTAACACTTGAAAGAAAAGGCATACTCTTGGATTCTAGTTATAGGAGACATTAGAAATAGGGATAGATAACCACACTGGGGGGAAATGAGGTTTAATTTGCCATATGTCCATCTCCTACATCCACCCTTTCTTGGCTTTCTTCTCCAAAACTGCTTTGATATCACTCTTTACCAAGACACAAGGCACCACACACACACACACACACACACACACGACCACATATATGACTCTTCCCCAAAGTTGTAAAAAAAATATCTGCCCATGTTCTTTCAAATGCTGCCCCTTCCACACCATTAACTGCCCTGTGATCAGTATGGATTTCACATAAATGAAACATACCTCCATTAATCATTTTATTATTTAGATGAGAGAGTGGGGAGAGAAGAGAATAACTAACGCTAAAGGACTTATGCAGAAAAAAAGTCATATGGAAACCAACTACTGCAGAGGCTCCCTAGAATATATACATATCCATATATATGTAAATGTAGTTACCCAATAATGAAGAGGCGCAATACTCCAACTAGATACCACATGCTCCCAAATAAAAATCCCAGCACCAAGAATGGGCTGCCTGTTTTGAATTGTTGACCATTAGTGTCCCATAAGCCACTCACCTCAAATTAGAAGCTATTGACAATGCTACTGGTTACCCACCACAACTTGGTGGTAAAATTTTATTGCTAAAGATGTCACATACCGGAGTCACGGAATATGGACAAACATAGCTGATACTAACCTAGAAACATTATTCCTACAGGCTGGTTTTCCTAGTACTAGAGGCACTATGCTTGCTCTTGAATGAGAATAATAATTATTAATCTCACCAGGCTATGAAATTGTGGGCAACATTCTACTATCCTAGGAAGATATGCACACTGGTGTCATGGTTACATGAATGTTACGGAATTAACCCACGATTTTTTTTTTAGTGAATTAAGGGCCACAGAACAGGATGGAATCCATATCTGACTCTGTAAATGAGATCAAAATGTGTGGCTACATTAGTCATTAACTCCAGCTGAAAACCTACTACTATTTTCCAACTAAGTGAACAGAGCATTAAAGCAACTCCTAATGGCTTATTGATATACCCATAGGTCAGTTATTGACCCCTATCAGAGAGCCTGCTTCTTGAAGTTAACAGCAGTTAACTCAGAGATCCACAACTCTTCAATGAGCAGAAAATAAGAGATCGCAGAGTGCTTGGACCTAAATGAGATGTCTAGATCACACACACACCCTCACGGCTCAGGGACCATCTCAGAAGACAGGTTTCAGAAAGATTATAAGAGCCAGAAGTTGTGGAAGACTTCAAAGAAATAATGGTTTCTAGGCACAACTGAGCAAATGCATATGTGAGCTCATGGAGACTGTGACAGCATGTAAATGAATCACACAAGCTCAAGACAGATGAAATCCCAGGAGAGAGGAAGGAAGGTAGGCATAAAATTCCACCTCTAGCTGACAGGATACTGGCATTTGATTGCCTGCAGAAGAGGGACAGTGAGTTTTCCTCAATGGAAAACACCTGCTATATACCACACTCCAGGGCATGCCCCACACCCACGAGTAGTTGGCCAACAATAACTGGGCTCCATGGATGGGGCGGAAAGTGGAAGGAGAAAAGGAGAAAACATGAAGTTGGGTGGGTAGGGAGATGGAGAAGATCTGGGAGGAGTTGCGGGAGGGGAATAATATGATCAAAACACAGGGTATGAAATTCTCAAAGAACTGATAGGAACATGTTTAAAAAGAAAAAGAAGCAGAACAACAATGGCACTCCAGAGCACCCTTCAAACGAACTACCTCCAAAGAATATACTCTATTGAGCTCTTGTGTCCAAATACACGTAAGGACTCATAGCTTTGTTCACTATTATTGCTTTATAAGATCTCCTTATGAGATGATAATGTACTTTATCCACTGATTCTATTAGTAGAGAGTTGGACAATGTCTAGATTGAGGCTACTATGAAATATGCTACTATAATTCTTATAGTTGCATAACAAAATATGCATTTTCATTTGGATACACGCACACACACAAGTGTGGGGTCTTAACAATTGTGTATGTTGTCTTAGTAGATGCTGGAAGCAACATTCCATGATGACTGTGCTACCTTACACTTCTAATAGCATTTGATAATAGCATTTGATGGCATTTGTTTATTTTATCTTCAACAGTATTTTCTTCAGTTTTAAATTCTGCCATCTGACAAGCTATGGTTATTTCATGGTCACTTCAATATTTGTGGTAAAATACACCTAAAAATCATCAGCTCAAAATAATTTAAATATTTATATTTATATCTAAGCATTTAAATATCCTTTAAACCTAAAATCCCAACTACCTAGTGGGAGCTTTTATAGGCTGTGTTTCTCTAAGTGCAAAATACATATTATCACAGGAAGGCAGATAGAGAGGAGGTGGATAGATGACCAAGTAGCCAGACATTAACTGCATATAGGCTTGTATGCGCACAAGCCTTTGTACATTTCTAATGACGGAGGATAATAACCTTTAAAGGACACTGCTTTAGAAAAATCTCAGTTGCCCATGTGTGAGGTCAGCGATGATGTGAAAAAAAATGTTCTCTCTTAGCTAAAGAAAACATCAGAAAAGGCCTTTGCAAAATGGTTCCAGCACTGCAAATTATGTCTTTTAAAAAATTGTTAAAATAATTTCTAAAATTGGTTTTGCTCTTTCAGATTGTTCATGATTATGGAGACCCTTATTCTGAAGACTCTGTGGTCTTTGGTCATGAGACAGGCTCTCAGGGAAGCCTATTCTTTCTCTTAAAAGCTACTGATACCGCCGGGCAGTGGTGGTGCATGCCTTTAATCCCAGCACTCAGGAGGCAGAAGCAGGCGGATCTTGTGAGTTTGAGGCCAGCTTGGTGTACAAGAGCTATTTCTAAGACAGGAACCAAAAGCTACGGAGAAACCCTGTCTTGAAAACCAACCAAACAACAACAACAACAAAAAGCTAGTGATACGGAGCAAGCCTTGAGGTCTACCTTTCAGGAGAGCTATACTAGTGAGACTCACCTGTAGAGAATGGTTACATTTCATTGTAGATGCTACTTACATATTGATGCAATTCTTCAAATCTAAAGAATGAGTTGTCTCAGTTCTGTGAGAAAGGAAGTGGACAAGCAGCTTAAAACTGACATCCAAGTGCAACCCACAGTAGACCGGTCATCGCCGAGCCTGATGCTCCTAGACTGGGTACTTATGGGGCCTACTCCCCCTTCTCTCCATAATAACTAGAGAAACACCCACTCTGGATCTCCACTTTCCCCCAAAACAGTAAAAAGTGCCCAATTGTCTCCGAAAATCATGGTAAGAATTAAATGGTGTTGCATATTCTAAAATGCTCTGTTATTTTATCACTGCATTTTAGGCAAACAACTTTGGAATGTTTTTCTTTGGTTTTCCAATAAGGTGGAAGCTGCCAGCTTTTATTATTAAAATAATTCCAGAACTGCATTATTTTGGTGGCTTAAATTTTAAGCTTTCTGATATAAACGCCTGACTGTACATGTGAGGTATAAGGATCTCGCTGGCAGTGGGACTGATTATATAATTGCTGAAGACTCTATACATTTCAGGAGGATTCTGAAGACAGCTAGAACAGTGGGAATTTGGAACACAAGCCAATCCTGCAGAGTAGAAGGAAGCAGGGTTCATGAGCTGTCTCAGCATCCTAAACACCTGATTACTCTCTCTGGGACTGCAAGCTTTAGGCAAAACTTTCTTACTTTGAATTTCTTAAGTAGCTAACCCAAAATTCACCTTCTTATTGATAAAACAAACTATATTTGAATAAGGATTACGTCTTTTCATAGCTCCCCACTCCTTAGCATTATATTGCTTTTGTTATGCAACAACTAAAGCTACAGCAAGCATAAACTCAACCATTTCCTCCCTAAAATGTCTCCTTAGCTTGGCATTCTGTGGCACAGAACTTCCAGAGTCTTCTCACTGGTGATAATACGGCTACTTAAGCAGCCTTTGGAGGTCATCAGAGCACAGCATCAACTCTCCATCCTCACACTGTCTCCTACATACCCCCAAATCTGGGACATGTTCTTATTCATTTCCTCCTCAGTCCTGTGTGAAGTATATTTTCTCCACCTACTTCGGTTTGATCCAGTCCATAATAAAGATCTGTCTTCATTAAAGACTTCTCAAATGATGTGAAACCAGTGTCACTAATCAAGACTTTACTGTTGTTTTCAACTCTCAGTTTTATCTTTTGCTATCTTTTCTAATGAAAGTATCTGTTTTTCACATATAAGCCACAAGTACCTACTAAAAAAGCACCTACTATCTGGAAATAGGGGAAAACCTTCAGAAACAATATATGAAAACACAGGAAATAACTAACATAATAGCGATGAGCCCAAGTGCTTATTATCGCCATCCAAAGAGACCCTCAAAATATCATTGTGTCATTGAGCCAGCATGGATAGAAATTCCATTCTGCATTCTCTGTAAGACAGTACCAATGCTGTGTTTTGTACAGTGAAGTCTTTGCTTTCATAAAAGTTCAGTACCAGAACAGAAAAACCAATAGTTCCCATTAAGATCTTCACCAAGCTATCACACATACATAAACAGATAAGGGTGGAGAAGGAAGAATGGGAGGGGGGAAGAAGAGAGGGAGGACAGAAAGGAGGAAGACTAGCAAATATTCAAAAGTTTTAAATCATTTTAGCTTAATATATAACAAACATATATTTATAATAATATGAATGTCTTTAGATACTTGTCATTAATTTCCTCCATGTGAATATTCCTCATCTCTTAAAAGTTAAATAAAACCCCAAGTAGATAATTTCACCAAACTGTTTTCTAAACCACTTTATAACCCTGGTGCTGGTCTGACTTTAGTTATGCATTTATTATTGTCAGATTCAGAGTTCTGACTTAAAAATTAAATATATGAAGAGGTGTTTGTTTCTCAGTTGTATGTCTTCAGTTCTTCTGAGTGGAACAGCATGAACATCAGTATGGAAACACTGTGTCCATTGCTTAGCAAAGACATTCTGCATCATCAGACTTGACATAGTCCCACAATTTACTATATCAGTTCTCATCTATCAGAGCAGATTAAGGACCAACTAGAAGAACCCTGGTGAGAAGTACTAAATACTGGGGAAGTGGAAAAAATAAGAGTTTCCAGAAACAGACTGGGATAGATGTTACCTTGAGGCCATATTGTTGCATTAGAAGTACGTTGATATAAAAGTAAAAAACCTTCAAAGCAGATATAATTTCATAAAACTAAAACTTAGCAAAATATACACAGCTGCAGGGTCAAAGCAAGTTGTAAAGAATAAGCCTGGAAGGACTACTTCAGTATGTATTAGCTTTTGGTCATACTGAGATAGATTAGATTATATGATTTGATAACAGTCCCCTGCACGCCACAAGAAAGTCCCCTGAAGTCCTGCAATGGAGACTATACTACCCACGGAGGTCCAAATTCATTTGCAACAAGCATGTGTGTAAACAAGTTTCCCTTGTCACCTGTCACTCAGCCCTCGATTGCTACTAGCCTCCATTTCTTATGCTCATGCCTTTTCATGTTGGACACAGAGTGAACTGACAGATTTTCTTTCCATTTGGGCTCCACGTCTGCTTTGGTGCCCTTCTCCATCTTTTATGTGCTCTTTGTTGAGCTTCAGAAGAGACACTCGCTCTGCTCCGTCCTTCACTAAAATCAGCGTTACCGAAGAATGGTGTAACTAGACTGCTTCAGGGACAGAAGGAGTCTTTGCATTGTGTTTTAAACTATTAAATTCTTAATAACAACAAAAATTAAGAGTTCAAAATAGCTTCTTTAAGGAGAAAAGTTTCAATTCCATTCACCTATCCCACTCATGTGTTCCCGCTAAGAAATGCTCTCAGCTTTCTCACTTAGCCTTAAGAGTGAGACTCAACCTTAGCAATTCAGTCACTCAACTTTTTCTTGAAATACTCCTTTCTTTTACTAATATGCATGCAAAACACAGGAATAACTTCTAAAAATATCTTAGTTGTTCAAGCTATTAGTTGAATTCAGGCCCCATGCTTGCATAGCAAGCACATTACCAACTGAGTCACCTCCACAGAACTACCATTCTTAAAAATACTATTCCTTTTTTTTTTTGATTTTTAACTACTGTGTATTAGAGAATAATCGCTCACTTTTATAGAAACTTCACTAAACAACAAACAATCCAAATTGGATTGGAGGAGTCTTCCCACAGTAAGAAGTTATTTTATTAGCCTTCTGTATCAGCATCACCCCTTTCTTGCTAAGAATGGTAGCACCAGAGAGATGTCCTCCTCACCCTCACGTGCTGCACAGCTGGCTGGTTTCCAGCCAGTGACACTGTTTTGGCATGGCTGGAAACTTTAAGTAGTGCCTATTTGGAGAGAGTAGATGACTGGAAAGAGTAGCATTGAAGGTTATATCTGGTCCCCAGTTCCCTTGAAGTTCCTCCACATCTGACATGCTCCTGCTTCCATGATGCTTTCTACACAAAGGCATGGAGCAAACATCTATGGATGAAGTCTTTAAACCAGGAGCTTCATCCTTGAAGCTGTTCTCTCAAGTATTAGGTCCCAGTGAGACAAAGAAAAGGATGCATATGAGAAATCCTGTGGCCTAACAAAGGCCTGTGGGACAGACACAGGTTCTTTGCTTCCATATTTGATAGCTTTATATTAATTGTTTTTTTTTTCTTTCTTACTTACTTTTTAGTTTCCTTCAGTCCTGTAGTGCTGAGCTGCGGGCCAGCTTCCCACTGCCAGGCTTCCAACCACCGGCTAGCTTATGCCCTGAAATAACAACACACAAATTGTATTCTTTTAAACACTGCCTGGCCCATTATTTTCAGCCTCTTTCTCACATCTTGACTAACCCATATCTAATAATCTTTGTAACACTATGAATGGTGTCTTACAGGGGAAGATTCAGCATGTCTGACCTGGTGGCTTGCTCCATCGCATTTGGCTCCCTGAGCAGAGGCATGGCAGTCTGTCTAGCTTAGGAGAGGCGTAGCATCTGACTGAGCCATCTACCTCACTTCCTTCTTCCTGTTCTGTCTACTCCGCCCACCTAAGGGCTGGCCAATCAAATGGGCCAGGCAGTTTCTTTATTAGCCAATGGGAATCCTCCATCACAGTCCTCCACTCTGCAAAGAACAATCTGCCTCCATTTTCACACAGGATCACGGTCACTTTGGTACTGTATACGTTGCACATACCTTCACTGTCTCTTTCCCTGTGTCCAAGGCAGAAGTATTCATTTGCAACATACAGAGTCTCACAATAAAGTTCCATGAGATAATAATAACTACATAATATGTGGCATCCTCTGAAGACAATATCATTACCTAGAATGTCATATAAAATGTACTCGGAGAAATTTTCCTCTCATCTCACAACTGTGAAAAGTAAACTAAGCTTCAGAGTGTGCACTCTGAGCTATGGACAATGTGCACACAAGTGAACTCCTGTCTCCTGAACTCCCCTAAGATTCTTCTTATCAACTAGAAAACCCCTCTACCTCATGCATTTTAGCAAATGTATCATCTCCAAAAGCAACTTTCCTAATGGTACAGACTTTCCTAGCCCTGATCCCTCTGGGGCTCTTTGCTTCCTCTGTTGCCTCCTGTGCATCACAATAAATCTATCTTTACAATCCAGAACACCACTCTCCTCTGCTAAATGCTTCTATCACTCATCCTTCAGAACTCCGCTGGATAGCTGCAGACAATACAATGAATCTAGATGCCCATCTGGATAAGAGTCTATTGATCACCGTTCAAGTAGTACAAGTCCAAAGCTGCATTTACTAGCTGTTTTAGTTCCTTTCCTGGTTGCTATGGTGAAATATTCTAGCAGAGAAACTTCATGGAGAAAGGGTTTATGCTGGCTCACAGTTCAAGCAGCAGTTCACCATGGCAGGGAAGTAAAAGCAACAGAAGTGTGAAGCAGATGTGCAGAGCACATGCAGAGTCGTGAATAAAGAGCAATGAATGTATACATTCAGCTTTGTTCTCAATTTTATACAGTCCATAATCCCTACCTATGGAGTGATTCTATCCATACTTAAGACACATCTGCCCATATCAGTTGATGTCATCAAAGTAATCCCTCAGATGCATGCCCAAATGCCCTCTTCCAGGTCATTGTAGATACTGTCAAGCTGACAATTGACATGAACAGAAACACTAACCCTGAGAATGAAGATTAATTAGCCTTCCTATACTTAGGTTTATTGAAGTGGGTTGGGCTTAAGCTCATATGTGATGTGCCTTCTCAAAGGTTATAGAAGTGTCTGCATCCTGGGATAGCTTTCTCCATTTCTTTCATACTTGAGCATAATTTGAACCCATCTCCTTCCACATGGTGTCCCCTGAAGTCCTCTTGATTCCTTCCCACTACAATTAGCTTGATATTGTTGAAAATATGGGGTTGTGGACACCTATTTGTGAATCAACAGCACAGGCCTTCCCTTTGTTGAGGCACACCAATCATAATTAAGGGAGCAATATGCATAACAAATACAACCTGGCCTTTGTGAGTGATGATACATTGAATACAAGAGAGCAAATATCTCTTCCAGATCATAATTTTGAGTTTCTGCTTAAGCACCCAAGTTTACACTTACTGACAAGGCAGAAGTTCTGGTTTGCATTTTTGAGGAACCTTTACCATGGTTTTGATAATGGGTGCACCATTCACTTTCACGTGGTGTAAAAATAAATTTTCCTACATCCTCAATAATACTGTCTGTAGTTTTTATATCTTTCTAAATAGGTGTGAAGTGATAACTTATTGCCAACATGACTAATGTCTTCCTGGTTATCAGTGATGTTGAACCAAAGGTCTGTTGACCAGGTAGGTGTATGTCTGAAGGAAACATATATTTAATTCTGTTGCCTATATTTTAATCAGGTTATACCTATTTTTACCTTTTTTTCCCTCTTGAACTGTATGTTACTTAGATGCCTTAGAAATGAGCCATTCACCAGATATATGATTTACAGATGTTTTCTCTCATACTACTGATTGGCTTTTACCTTGGCTGTTTGCTTGGATGAGTAGAGCTTTTTAGCTTCATGTAGTCCTACTTCATTTTTCCTGTGTCTGGATTTCTGGCAACCTATTCAAGTCATTATGGAGACTAAAGGACCTATTTCTGTATTTTTTGGATGACTTTTCTCATTTCATGTGTGGTGTTCATGTCTTTATCCATATCTCCTGAATTCTTACCTGATATAAAACAGAGGTCCAGGTTCATTTTTTCATATACAGATGTACAGCTTGCCTTTCAGCACTCCTTAAAGACACCATCCTTTCCCATTTGTGTTCTTAGCATTGCTGCTGAGGCCCATGTGACAATGTATTATCTATAGCAGTAGAAAAATCAATGTTCTATCACCTAAAATGTCACTACTTAAAGACACAATCCCCTCGATTTTTACAAAAGGGGGTGGGTTCTACTAATTGAAAATCTGAGATCTGAAAAATGTTAGAGATAAAAGTTTCTGTTTTATTAAAAGCTAGCAATTTTTATAACAGGAAATAATAATAAACCTCTCATCTTTAGGTCTTGTCTCCTCCATCCCTCGCTAGATGTATTCCTCTTACCCCTTCGTAACCATGACATGTTCATTGTCCTGCTTCAGGTCAGGAAGAGATGCTGCTGTTGCTGTCACATAGCCACAGTCTTGGTGGACACAAGTTTAAGCCTGAGTTCCAGGGAAGGTGGAGGAGGAAGTATGGTTATCCCCTAAGCTTACACCACACTCACAAGACACATGTGTTGTTTAAAGTAGTCTTGGATTGTACAGCCAATTAAAATATTGGATGTGTTTAATTCAAACAAATTTACATGATTTCCTACACCCAAAGATGAAATCTAATTTTAGAATTTGGATGACTTAATAAAACAATTACCTCAGACTTATTGCTGCTCATGTTTTCACTTCATTACCTAAATAGTGATACAGTAATTTAGAAAGTTTTGATATCTTTGGTGTTCCATGAAGCAAAGCCTGTGGTCTTCTCTTGCTCTAATTCCTAGGTCTAGATAGGATTTCCCCAAACAGCTAAAAAATTATCCCAATTTTTGCCATTCTGAAATGCAATTTCTAGATTTTTAAAATTTTCTGCCAAAATTGTTCCTTATAGGAAAAAAATAATCACTTTTTATTTATCACAGGTGTTCCCCCTGTGTTCGGCCATCAGTATGCACACTATCCCTTGAATTTAGACATATGCTCACCTGGCATCCATTTTCCGTATAAGAAACTGACTCTGTTGGAATTGGAAAAGTAATTTACAGGTAGAAAATAGGAGTGCATGTATGGGCAGCGCTTCTGTTAGCAAATGTTAGCCACCTGTTCCCACAATTGATAGAAAACCCCACCAGAAGCTCTTTCTGTGGGCATTGACAGCTTTGCCTCATCTCTTCATCTCCCTGGAATCCCCCTCTTTCTAAGATTTCCATCTGTATCCCCTTCCATTTAAGTTGTCAGTTATGTGACTATGGATGATTTGGGAGTGGGTTAGGGCTTAAAAAACGTCAATTCTCATAAATAGAAAGTAAAACTTTATATATACATACATATATATGTATATATATAGAGAGAGAGAGAAAGAATTTTGTAATTTGATTAATTTTATTTAAGTGAGTTTTAAAGCTCATATTAAAACAAGTTGAATGTGAAACATGATTGGTATGGCATATCATAGAAGTTATACTAATTACTTTGTAATCATGCATAAGTGAAATACAGACCTCTTTGATCACAGCCAAGGGTCACAGATAACAGGAACTAAGAAAGGGGTGAAGGACTGCATATTTATTCTCCCTTCTTGAAAGCCAGACTCCACTATTCACCCTTGCTTTCAACCGCTTTCCATCAGTTTTCCATGCTTTGACCCTCCTGCATCATCACCACAAGCACGCTTCACGAGTATGACTCCCCACCTACCCCAAACTAATGCGAGGACTCCACGCTACAGTAACCATGAGAGCAGGGCAGATGTTGGCAGGGAAGAGAAATGCCTGGAATTTCCCTCTCTATGTGGTGGCTGATGAGTTCAGTGGGTTGTGACCAAGGGAGAATGGCTCTAAATGGGAGTTTAGTCCGTTTGAACTGCTCAAAGGAAACACCAGACCACAGTAGAAGGGCTCTTGCCTGCCGTCCACAAGTTCCTCATTTTGATCCTAGGGAGAGAGAGAAAGAGAGAGACGAGAGAGAGAGAGAGAGAGAGAGAGAGAGAGAGAGAGAGAGAGAGAGACACGAGAGAGAGAGAGAGAGACACGAGAGAGAGAGACACGAGAGAGAGAGACACGAGAGAGAGAGAGAGAGAGACGAGAGAGAGAGAGAGAGAGAGAGAGAGAGAGAGAGAGAGAGAGAGAGAGAGAGAGAGAGAGGAGGAGAGGAGAATATCTGAGCAGATGAACAGAGGGTTAGCTCCTCGCTATTCTGAAGGCCATAAGCCTAAAACAGGGAACCAGCACTGAATGTATGTTGAGGCCTGCAGAATACTGTGGGCTGAGTTACTGGGGGAAGCCGAAGAGCAAGTTAGCCAAAACTACCCAAGAGCCTTTTTCTTCCTCATAAGGGAGAGAACCATCGTCTCACAATCTTAAAGGCCCTGGTACAATGAAATCAGTATCAACGGAATTTTGGGAAAAAAAAATACTGTTAAAATATTAAAAGGGGTTGAGAAAGAATGAGCAAGGTCTCAGGCCAATTCTCAAGAAGGCAGTGGGAAGGGATACTGTGTTGAATATGGCAGGAGCACCAGCAGAGACAGCAAGGGCAGTAGTGGGTACGGGTGCAATGCCAAGCAGGACCAGGGACCCTTTTCTGAGAGTAGCAAGGATGCAAGGATATCAATAAAGGAAACGCTTCTCTCCCAGTGCTGTGAAGCAACGATTTTGAAACAAAACAGATGTGGTATGTTGAGAAAGGGTGCCCAGGCATCCAGACTCAGCAGGGGGATTAAGGAAAAAGTGGGGGTAGACGTGCTAAAATCCGGAGTATTGTTTTTAAGGGGGTTTGAGGAACTCTGGCTAGGACCGAGAAAAGCAAGGCAGTTACCTGTCAAAAGCTAGCTTAGTCACAGTCAAGATGGTGTTCAACATAAACTGGGGCCAGCCTAGGGGCAGTAAACTGAGTTAAAATGCGATGCTTGCTATCTAAATTGTGATGAAAAATTTAAAACCCACTGTAATGAAAATAAAGAGACAGAAACTGGGAGGGAGTGACCGTTTGGCACCTTCCCCATCCGATGTCAGTCCACAGAGGTGAACTCAAGCACCAGCGACCAACAGTGTCCACTCTGCAAGTCATGAACAGGTGCTGTGTTGTAGGTTGCTTGTTCGTCCAGGCCACCCAGAACAGAGATAATCACACAGAAACTGTATTAATTAAATCGCTGCTTGACCAATTACTTAATCATATTGCTAGCTAGCTCTTACATCTAGAATTAACCCATCTCCATTATTTTATATTTTATCACAAGGGTCGTGGCCTACCGGCAAGGTATCATTATGTCTGTCTCTGGCAGCGCCTCCATGGCTTTTCTTCTGATTCCACCTCCTTTCTCCCAGTATTCAGCTTAGATTTCCCTGCCTAACTAAGTTCTACCTTGCTATAGGCCAAGCCAGTTTATTCATTAACCAATAAAAGTAACACTTAGACAGAAGGACCTCCAACACGAGTGCTGCACAGTGTAAGTTTAAAGAAGAGAAACAGAGATGGAAGAAAAATTGATAACTAGCTTAGCTGACTTCTGTGGCTTTAGACACGCAGAAACAAAAACACAAGCTTGCTTTTCCAAGTGGCACTCACAGGCAAAGAGACTGGAAAACTGACCCATGAGCTTGAGCACTGTGTGGGAGAGCTCAAGGGAAGACACGGTTAAATCCTTAAATGGAGCACAGCTGAAATTACTGCTTTCAATATGAGCTTTGTCGTCCTTTTATTAAATAATGAGCTCTCTCTAAGATAATTGAGTTTTAATCATCCAAGAGGCATTTGTTGAGGGTCTAAATCTGATCAATTCAATTTATCCAATTAAGTATTTCCTGACAATTGCCTATGTAGCAGTCATTGTGCTAAGTGCTGGGAATAGAAAAGAAAGCTAGATCTACAGTCTACAATTACACCCCTTATGGGACTAAGGGCTGAAGGAAGGAAGGAAATCTTAAGAAAATTGTGACTGTCATGATATGTGTAGGAAATCAGGAAGTGCAAGCTGCTGTGGGATACACAAAACAGGCCAGTGTGGGACGGTGCCACCCAAGTAAGTGAACTTCATTGGTTATGTGTGTGTAAGTTAGGACAAGTTTCTTATTAAAGACATTAACTCACACAAAACAGGCCCTGTGTGGGATCGTGTCACCCAAGTAAGTGGACTTCGTTGGTTATCTGTGTGCAAGATGGAACAAGCTCATTATTAAAGACATTAACTCACACATAAAATTATAATGGTGAAGAAAAACATGATGTTTCGATATATACGTTATGCAAATCTACTCTCATTAGTTCATCCATCTCTGTCTAATGGATGGGTACATTATCGTAGTCTAAAGTCACCCCATTAGTAAGCGGAACCCCAAAACATCTTGCTCCTAGTTACGTGTAACTTAGTACCCATTAGTTAACCTCTGAGTTAAAAATTTTTTGAAGTAATTTATAAACATTATAGACTTCTTGAAAATCCATAGAGTATGGTCCCTTGTGACACTGGATCCCACGCACAGCTATTCTGAAGCTTCGTGGTTTACATTATGTATGGATTAGTTTGTTGTGTTGGTTAGTTTGGGTTTTTGAGACAGCGTCTCACATAGTTCATTAAACCTCCAACTTACTACGTAGTTTAAGAAAAGCTTGGAACCATTCTTTCCCTGACTCTGCCACCCAAGTGCTGCATTACAGGTGTGTAGAAGCTGGTCCAGTTTCTGTATAATTCTTGATGGGACAGGGGATCAGCCCAGAGCTCAGCATTCTAGACTTCTATGATTAGGAAATATAGGAAAGTGCCTGAGAGCTAATAATAAAAGTATTAAATTCTACAGCTGTGCAACACTATTGATAAATAAGAAATACTTACAGTATATTTTCATGAGAGGGGATACATGAACAAAAAGGCAGTGATGCTGACCAGTAATCTCATGGGGCATCCAGGTTTGCAGAGGTCAAGTACATCCTCGGGTTGAGGCATTGAATTTTGTTTTTGTGACAGTCTTACTATGTAACCCTGACTGACCTGGAACTCCCAATGTGGATTGAACTGGCCTCCAATTGGCACTGATAGCACTCTTCCTGCCTCTGCCCCTTACCCTGAAGGTTCTTGTTCTATGGAGGAATAAAGCTCAAAAGCACCAGGCTATGCCCAAAGAATAAGAAGCCACAAGCAGAATGAATCCTTAACATTCAGTGTGAGCCCTAAAGGAGCAGAATCCTGTCTCTGCATATGCTTTAAATAAAGTAGGCACAGGGGTTTGAGGGAAAATTTTACCCAAGGTTTTGTTCTTAATGTGAATTAGAGAAACATTAATAAAAGTAAAGGAGATTTAAATTCAATTTTAACAGTTTATACAGAATTCATCTGCTAAATATTCATTTTTCTATAACTCTGAATGGACACATTTGTAATTGCTAGTACTTTTTATATATCTCCCTTTTAGCTCTTTATATGAACTTATATTTTTAATTTATTTTAATGTGCTTCTAATTGAAATAGACTTACATCACTTTCCCTCTCCGTTTCCTTTCTCCAATCCCTCCTATCTAACCACACTTAAACCCTCCCATGTCCCTCCCATGCTCTCAAGTTAATAGCCTCTTTTTCTTTGATTATTATTACTATGTATGCATGCGCAAATTATATATAGAAATAGATATATACAACTTGTTGAATCTCTTTTGCTCTTTGTGTAAATGTGGCTTCAAGGCTGACTACTCTGCATTAGACAAGCAAAAAGGGGGCTCCTCTCTGAGAGAAGCTAATTCTTATTAGTTGCCTACAGGTCTTTGTCTAGGAGTAGAACAATGAAACTTCCCCATTTCACCTTAACATGTCCATTGAGCTTGCCATTGTTCTGGTCTTGTTTGTGCAGCCATTGCTAGAAGAGACTCTTTCACAGTAGACATTCTGGCTCATACAACTTTTCTGCTCCCTCTTTCAAGTTGCATCCTGAATCATAAATGCAGGGGTTGTTTTTTTTTTTGTTTTGTTTTGTTTTGTTTTTTTTGTTTTTCTTTTTCTCATGGTTTATTTTTTTTTATATTTAAAAATTTCCATCTCCTCCCCTCCTCCTCCCCCTTTCCTCCTTTCCTTCTCCCCCTTCCCTCCCCTCCCCTCCACTCAAACCTCCCCTCCCTCTCTCTCAAGGCCAAGGAGCCATCAGGGTTCCCTACTCTATGCTAAGACCAAGGTCCTCCCAACTCCCCCCAGGTCCAGGAAGGTGATCGACCAAGCTGAGAAGGCTCCCACAGAGCCCGTCCATGCAGAAGAATCAGAGCCCAGCGCCATTGTCCTTTGCTTCTCAGTCAGCCCCCGCTGTTGGCCACATTCAGAGAGACGGGTTTGGTCGCATGATCCATCAGTCCCATTCCAACTGGAGTTGGTGATCTCCCATTAGTTCTGTCCCACCGTCTCCATGAGTGAACGCACCCCTCACGTTCCTGACTTTCTCCCTCATGTTCTCTCTCCTTCTGCTCCTCATCAGGACCTTGGGAGCTCAGTCCAGTGCTCCAATGTGGGGCTCAGTCATTTTCCCCATCTATCG